>NC_048263.2:21209010-21834010 GCF_005286985.2 Setaria viridis | reverse complement strand
GTAAGCTTCATGATGTCCTTTTTGTTAGATGGTTTTGCCATGTTTCAGATCGCGTCTACCTTGACGGGTTGACCTCGATGCCTCGCTGGCTGACCATGAAGCCCAGGAACTTTCCAAACAGGACACCGAAGATGCACTTGCTGGGGTTGAGTTTCCAGTGGTAAGCTCGGAGGCTATTGAAGGTCTCCGCGAGGTCAGCTACGAAGCTTTCCTCGTCCATTGTATTGACAACCACATCATCGACGTAGGCCTCGATGTTCCTATGCAGCTGTGTTGCGAGGCAACCCTGGATTGCCTTCTGGTAGGTGGCGCCAGCATTTTTCAGCCCAAAGGTCATGGTGTTGTAGCAGTAGATGCTGAAGGGTGTTATGAACACAGTCTTGTCTTGGTCAGCAAGATTAAGGGCAATCTGGTGATAGCCTAAGTAGCAGTCGAGTAAGCAGAACAGGATGCTTCCTGCAGTAGAGTCTATGACTTGGTCGATGCGCAGAAGAGGAATGGGGTCCTTAGGGCAGTGCTTGTTTAGGTCGGTGTAATCAATGCACATTCTCCATTCACCGGTTTTCTTTCGTACAAGGACTGGATTTGCTAACCAGTCGGGATGCTTACATTCACGGATGAATCCGGCAGCTAGGAGCTTATTTAATTCTATCATAATGGCCTCCTTGCGATCTTGGGCAAAGTGATGGAGTTTTTGCTTGACCGGCCGTGCAGTCTTGCTCAAGTCCAAGGAGTGCTAAGCTAGCTCCCTAGGGACACCGGGCATATTGGATGGCTTCCACGTGAATATGTCCAAGTTTTCCCGAAGGAAACTGTTGAGGACGAGTTCCTATTTCTTCGAGAGGTCGGCCCCTATGAGGGCCGTCTTGGTCGGGTCTTTTAGGCCGAGGCAGATTTCCTTGACCCTGGGGTCAGGTTGTAGCGCCGTGGGCGTCGGCTTTGTCTCAGGGATCACGAGTTGGTCCTTGCTCATCTTCTGAGCCTCTGCTACCATAGTGGTGGCCTTAGCTGATAACTCTAGGGCTTCTACGAGCTGAACTGCCTTGGTATCACATTTGTACGTTGTCTCCACATCGCCGTAGACAGAGAGGATTCCGTTTGGGGCCGACATCTTGAGGATGAGGTAGGTGTGGTGAGGGATTACCATAAACCTTGCCAGCATGGGCCTACCAAGGATGGCATGGTAGGAAGTCTTGAAGTTCGCCACCTTGAATGTGAGGTGCTCCGTGTGGTAGTTGGCCTGTGTGCCAAAGGTGACCGGCAAGACAACTCGCCCAATCGGGTAGGACCCTTTGCCGAGGATGATGCCGTAGAAGGGCTCTTCACAAGGCTGGAGTTGCTCGAAGTTGAAGTCCATGCGCTTCAAGGTCTCAGTGAAGATGATGTTGAGGCCGCTGCCATCGTTAATCAGCACCTTGGGGAGTAGCACCTTGTCTATGGTCGGGCAAACCACCAGCGGGTAGGACCCGAGATCTGGGATGTGGACCCAATGATCTTGCTTGGAGAAGGTTATGGATGCTTTGACTAGCGCAAATACTGGACTGGCTGTACAGAGACAAAGTGCACCTCTCACTGGCGTAACTTCTGCTAGCGGTTGTTGCAAAAAGCATTGCGGCTGCCAACAATAATGTTGACTTGGTGCTCCGGTCGCTGGAAATCCCCATTCTGGTCGGAACTGGGCCATGAGGCGTCTTGAGGTGGCTGGTCGCGGTGCTCCTCTCGATTCTAGTCATTGCGGTCGTCGCGTCCGTGGTTGTCGCGATCGTTGTGATCATCAAGGCAGCGGTCGCGGTCGTTGCGGCGGCGGTCGTTGCGGATGTTGCGATCATCACGATGTTGGTAGTCATGCCTGTTGTCATCTCAACAGTAGTCTGTGTGGCGGGGCCGCTTGTACTCCACCGGAGCACCGTGCTCTTTCTTCAGGACTGTGCAATCTCGAAGAGTGTGACGTGCATCCTTATGAATGGGGCCTGGAGCGCTGAGGGTTTTGTCGGATTCTTCCTGGTTGAAAGTGGTCAGCCTAGCGGGATCAGCTTTAACGATGAGGACCTCGGGGGCCCTTTTTCGAAGTCGCGGCTCGTGTCGTGCTTGTGGTTCGTCATGAATCGGCTGGTCATAGTCGTCGGCCGGACGATGCTTGACGTTCTAGAACTGAACTTTTGCCACTTCCTATATGTCTGCCCGACCATCTTGGGGGTAGCCTCGTACATCTTGCAAAACATAGTGCGGTTCATCAGGCCGGAATGGAAGATGATGTTGCGGTCCTCAGTGCCGACCAGCCTGTTGCTATTCTCGAAGAAGCGATTGGTGTACTCTTAGATGGTTTCGCCTATCCTCTACAGACTTGGCCGAGTTTCTCCATGTTGCCGGGTCTGTGGTAAGTAGCCTGTTAATTCTTGGTGAAAGCTCTGGCGAGCTGACCCTAGCTGTCGATGTTGTTCGGAGGGAGATTCTCTAGCCATAGGAGCGGAGCGGGACCCATCACCACCGGGAAGTAGGCGGCCATCTGGTCATATGTGCCATTGGCGGCTTTTACCATAGTATCGTATATCTTGAGCCAGATGGTGGGGTCGGAGCGACCATCGTACTTTTCATTGATGGCCAGCCAATCAACAGCTCTGATGCGTGGAGTGAAGGCAGCGAAGCCATCGATCGTCGTATCATCATCGTCGTCGAGATAGTACTCAGCGGCTGGAGCCCTGGGTGTCTGCCATTGTCATGCCTGGGCGGATTATAAGCGTATTCAGGGGCGCCGTACATGTAGTCCTAGTTATCACAACGACACATCTCATCTTCCTGGCGATGGTGGTCCTGGTGTTCAGCGTCACGGTTGAGTCTAGGAGCGCCATAGTCACGGTCGTACTTGGTGCGGCATTGGAGCTCGTACTCATCATGCTCGTTGTGGTAGTTGTTGAGGTCGGGGCGGAGGTCGCGCAACTCATCCTGGAGATCTCGTTGCCGATCTGGTCAGCCGCAGTCCTCATCATCGCCTCTCCTGCCATGGGGCGGTTGTCGTTGTTGCCGCGCCGACGGTCAATGATGTTGTTGACGGGTGGGTTATCATTCTGCTCCACCACTTCTTTAGGGATTGGCTCCATCCGACCTCCTGCGCGGTCCCCTCACCGGTGATCGGATCTGCTATGCCTGGATCAGCTCCGAGAGTGCCGGTAACTGTGGACCGAGAGTGTGCACGCCGGTTGTTGGCCTGCTTCTCGATCTGGGTGTTGGCGACTTGGAGTTGCACTCAGATTCACCGGACTTGGTCCAAGTCTAGGAGATTCTCTAGGTCAGCGTACACAATGCCTATGTTGGCCTGGGGTTTAGTGATGGCGTTGTGGCTGGCCTACTTGAGGTCGGCTAGTAGATTGCGGGCACGTACAGGGCTCCTGCGTCTGTCCCAAGCGCCGCCCTGGTCAGCGTTGTCACGGTCGTTGCGCGACGGTTGGCGTTGGTCGCATGCTCCCTCTGCGATAGCAGCAGGTTGCTGTTGGGTGCCGCATAGTTCTGGTTCCTAGCGTTACAGCCTTCTTCTTGAGATTCCGTTTCGCCATCCTGGGGTGGCTCATCAGCAGAGACCACAAAAGCTTCGCGATCGGGTGTGGAGGAGTTGCTCTCATCATCGCTTCCATATGGATTTGGTGTTAGAATGATGTGGAGCACCTGGAATTCACCACAGTCCGGAAACTAGGCGGGTTCGGGCATGTCTCTGGATTTGATCTGGAAAACCTGGTCCAGCTTGGTGGAGTACTTGGCGGCCGAGTTCCGCAGACCGAAGAGGACGCGGGATGGACCCTGCTCCGACCTTGTTGAACGTAGCGCCGGCTCAGCCAAATCTATGCACTCAGCAATAGTGCTACTGGTGCGATCTAGCCCCGCGATCAGGTCGGAGGGCATGGGTGGGTGGGCGACAGCGAGTAGATCCGGAACCCTCTCGGAGAGGGAGAGTTCGCCGACTTGGTGGGCAAGCGGCGTGATGATCATTAGGTGGAGAACTTGTGCTGCCGGGGCAGAACCGACCCGAGCTGGTGGCGGACGCTGAGTTGACGAAAGACGTCGAGTCAATGAAAGAAACTATCGTTTCAGAATTTGCCGACATGGTCCTGAAGCGAATCTAGATCGGGTTGGCGTTGAAGTCCTTTATGCTCTCGGGGAAAACAACGCCAGGATGAGATGGCGTCGAGGTCGCTAAGAGGATCTCGCAACCACCCCTACCTAGTGCGCCAACTATCGGATTTATAAGTGGTTGATTTGAAGGCAATCACGAGAACATGAAGGGGACACAGGGGTTTTAGACAGGTTCGGGCCTCCAGAGAGTAATACCCTACGTCTTGTATTTTAGTGGATTGTATTGCTCAATGGTTCGATGCAGGATTGTTGGGACGCCATACACTCGGGGGGCTCCCTTGGCCACCTTATATAGGCTGACGACCTAGGGTTACAAGTCGAAATGAATCTAATCTACTCGGTAGTTACATGGAAGGTAATCTGAGTCGGTCTACAATACGATTCCATGATATCTGGGCAGATTTGGACTGTCTTATTATCTTGACGTGTACTCCAAGTAACTTCATGTCCTTGGCCTGCACGCCCTGGTCGAGCAGGCCCACTTTGTCTGGACTGGCCAGTATCCTGATTGGTGGGGACCCATGGGGTACCCATATCCCTCAGGGTCCTGCACTTTCTGCCGTACAACACTTCAAATGGAGATATCTGTATGCTTGCTTGATAGCTGTTGTTGTATGAGAACTCTCATATGACAAACTCTTGTCCCAATCAGAGCCATAAGTCAATACACAAGCTCTTAGTAGGTTTTCTAAGATTTGGTTCACTCTTTCAGTCTGCCCATTGGTTGGGGGTGGAAGGTTGGGCTGTACTCTAAGCTAGTACCCATGGACTCGTGCAGACTGCAGACTCTTCCAGAATTGAGCTGTGAACTAGGGGCCTCTATTGGACACAATATTTCATGGAGCTCCATGTAGCCTCAAAATGTGCTCGACATAAAGTTTAGCCAACTTGCTCATGTTGTATACATTCCTCACGTGTATAAAGTGTGCTACCTTGGTCAATTGATCAACGATCACTAAATGGAATCATGACCCTTCTGTGTGCGAGGTGGTCCTACCACAAAGTCCATGCTGATGTCATCCCACTTCGAAACTGGAATGTCCAACAGTTTCAACAAACTTGCGAGCCTCTGGTGTTGTGCCTTCACCCTTTGGCATGTATTGCATCGGGCAACGTACTCTGCTATGTCCACCTTCATTTTCTCCCACCAGAATAGGTCCTTCAGGTCTTGGTACATCTTTGTACACCTCGGGTGTATGGAATACCGTGAGTTGTGGGCTTCTTTCAGGATACCCTGTTTGATCTCCCAGTCTTAGGGTACGCATATGCGGTCTTTCAGCCAAATAGTGCATTGTCATCAATTCGGTAATCTTGAGCTAATCCCCTAGCCATGAGGTCCTTTAGACCCTCGATCTCTGAGCAACTCTTTTGGGCTTGCCAGATTTGGTCTTCCAAATTGTACTTCACCCTAAACTCATTCAACTGCCCACTCTCCATGATCTCAAGCTTCAGCTTCTCGAGCTCTTCATGTAGTTCAGGTTGTTCATTCTGCATCATCAGGTTGTTGAAAAAACTGCCTCGGCTTAGAGCATCTGGCACAACGTTCGCCTTGCCAGGGTGGTATTAGATGTTCAAGTCGTAATCCTTGATTAACTTCAGCCATCTTCTCTGCCTCATATTCAGTGGTAAAGATGTACTTCAGGCTCTTGTGATCTGTGTAAATGTCACACTTGTTGCCAATCAAGTAGTGCCTCTAGATCTTCAGAGCATGAACAATTGCAGCTAACTCTAGGTTGTGTGTAGGATAATTTTCTTCATGCTTCCACAGCTGGTGAGAAGCATATGCCACAACCTTGCCTTCCTGCATCAATACACATCCGAGACCCTATCTTAAGGCATCACAATATACCATGAAGTCCTTTTTGATGTCAGTAAGAGTCAGAACTGGGGTGGTAGTGAGTCGGGCCTTGAGTTCTTGGAAGCTCACTTCACATTTGTCTAGCCAAACGAATGGTACATTGCTCTTCAGTAGTTCTGTCATCGGCTTTGCAATCTTGGAGAAGTTCTCAATGAATCTGCGGTATACCCTGCCAAATCGATAAAGCTTCTGATTTCTGTCACATTCTTTGGTTGTTGCCATTCTAACACGGCCTCAATCTTCTCCGGATCTATAGCAATTCTCTTTGTTGTCAACACATGGCCAAGAAAAATTACTTTGTCAAGCCAGAACTCGCATTTGCTGAACTTGGCGTACAACTGGTGTTGCCTTAGCTTCTCCAGCACAATCCTCACTGCTCTTCATGCTCTTCGGCAGTCTCGGAGTAGACCAAGATGTCGTCAATGAAGACAATGACAAACTTGTCCAACTTTTCCATGAGCACTTTATTCATCATGTACATGAAATAGGCCGGTGCATTTGTAAGATCAAATGATACGATAGTGAACTCAAACTGTCCGTACCAGGTCACAAACGGGGTCTTGTGGATATCCTCTGATCTAATCTTCATCTGATGGTAGCTAGACCGGAGATCAATTTTTCTGAAATATTTAGCTATTTTCAACTAATCAAGTAGGTCATCATTTGTGGCAGCGGGTACTTGTTCTTGATGGTCACCACGTTAAGCGCGCGGTAGTTGACACACAAACGCATCGATCCATCCTTCTTCTTCACGAACAATACCGGTGAACCCCAAGGTGAGGCACTCAGTCTGATGTACTTCTTGTCGAGGAGAATCTTCAATTCTGCCTTCAACAACTCAAGTTCCTCAACTGACATATGGTACAGTCGCCTTGCTATTGGGGTTGTCCCTAGCACAAGGTTGATCACAAACTCTACCTCGCGGTCTGGAGGTAATCCCGGTAACTCCTTTGGAAAAACATCAAGGTACTCACAAACTACAGGGACATCTGCCACTATCTTCTCAATGAGGTTGTACACAGGTGGAATGTCATGGGACTTCATAGGCTCAAACTCGACCTTCTTTCCATTGGGGTGTTGCAAGGTCACAAGATGGGGAGAACTAGAGATAACACCTTTGTGTGCGGTAATCCAGCCCATGCCTAGTATGATGTCAATATCGTTGGACTTCAATATCGTCAGGTCTCCTAAGAACCTCTACCCTTTCATCACCACGTCAGGGGCATCTCGAGCTTCCTTGTCAGTAAGGTGGTTGAGTCTTCCATGGCCAGCAGGCTGTCGACTAGCAGTCTGAGGAGGTCTCCCTCCTGGGGCTAGTGTCTTTGTGGGCATCTGGTTGGTCTTCTTGTCGGGGCAATCGTAGGACTTGTGGCTAGGCTTGGCATAGTTGAAGAAGGTGAGCATAGCTGCTCCAGTGTTCGCCCTCGGCGTGAGCTGTTGCGGGTGGCTGCAGCCTACTCCCTGTTGCTGGAAGTCGGAGTTCCTTCCTCCGGAGAACTGGTTGCTGCCTCCACTAAAGCTGCGGCCAAACTGGCTGGGTTCCGGATGGAAGTTTCCCCTCAGCAGGTTGCTCTGTCCACTCCTCGGCCTTGGGGACGACTGGTCACGAGAGTCGTGATTACCTCTCCTTTTCTTGGTCCTCATGCGATCTTCATGTCCCATTCTCTCAGTCTCCAGAGCGATGGCCTTGTTCATCAGGTGGCGGAGCGACTTGAAGTCACTCTCCATAAGGATCTGGCGAAGGCCATAGAGGAGGCCTCGAAGAAACTAGATTTATTTCTTCTCATCGGTGTTAGTGTCATCTGGAGCGTACCTCATCATCTCGGTGAAGTGGCATTCGTAGAAATTCAGTAGCTGCAAATTGGTATGTTACATGCTGAGGTAGAGGAGGACAATGAGGATAAAATGGCTCGTTTTTATGGTGGTTTGCGCTGTGAAATTCAGGATATAATTTATTATAAAGAGTACAATACCAATCGCTTGTTCCATCTTGCTATGTTGGCAGAGAAAGAATTGTAGGGACATCAACGGATGAGCGGACAACCCCGGACGAGTGGGCAGCCACGGCCTTCACCACCATCGGCTTTTAAATCCCCACGACAAGTGACTTCATCTACACGGCTAGCAGCACCCCCTCCATCAACTACACCGACTGAGGCGAGCAAAATAGTGAGTACGAAGGCGAACAACAAGCCTTCGTCATCTTCTACCTCTACGGGTCGTTCGACGCCTATTCAGTGCCATTGTTGCAGGGGTTTCGGACATGTCATGAAGGATTTCCTGAGCTAGCGAGCTTTCATTGCGATAGAGGATGGCAGATATGTAAGTGCTAGTGATGTCGAGGATGAATTTGCACTTGCCGCTAACCTTGCAGGCAACGACAATTTTTCCAATGAGGATGGAGCCATTTTAGGAGCAGCGGCTTTGGTGGGCCATGAGACACTCATTGTGTAGCGTGTCTTGAGTGCTCACATGGCACAGGAGGAGCGGATACAACGCCACAATTTATTTGAGACTCATTTTCATCGTGCACAAGGCATGCACAAGAGGCGCGTTCGGGTCATCATTGATGGTGGTAGCTGCAACAACTTGGTGAGTCAAGACATGGTAGACAAGCTCCAGCTTCCCACATGTGATCACCCTCACCCGTACCATATTCAGTGGTTCAACAACAGCGGTAACGTCAAGGTAAAGCAAACTACAAGGATTCATTTCTCCCTAGGTGAGTATATGCTTGCTTCTACACACCATGGTAGAAGCAATAAATATACTCTTATGCATAAAGGAAAGAAACTCACTTTGCTCCCCATGACCCCTGCTGAAATTGTGCAATTTGAGATGGAAAAACTTGCTAAATCTACATGTAAAACTGCTAGTACTTCTGAAAATCAGCAAGTAGCTAATTCTGTTTTCCCACCTCAAAATGATAAAGTTGCTTCAAATTCTTCTCCTAATGCGATCAAATTGAAAGGTGGTGTGATGCTTGCAACTAAATCTGATCTTGCTGAAATTTGTGATGAGGATGCGCCTTGTTATGCTTTGATTTGTGGAGATGTGCTATTTTCCATGGATGATACATCTAGCACTTTGCCTCCTGCGGTCACTAACCTTTTGCAGGAGTTTCGAGATATTTTCCCCGCTGAGATACCTCCAGGCCTTCCACCCATTCGAGGCATTGAGCATCATATTGATTTCATATCTGGAGCGAGCTTGCCGAACCGTGCGGTATATCGGACCAACCCTAAGGAGACTAAGGAAATTCAGCGCCAAGTGCAAGACCTTCTTAACCGTGGGTATGTACGTGAGAGCCTTAGTCCTTGTGCTGTTCCTGTTATTTTGGTCCCAAAGAAAGATGGCAGTTTTCGCATGTGTGTAGATTGTAGAGCTATTAACAATATCACCATTCGTTATCGTCACCCTATTCCTAGGCTACATGATATGCTTGATGACTTGAGCGGTTCTATAATTTTTTCTAAGGTGTACTTGTGTAGCGGTTATCACCAAATCAGAATGAAACTAGGAGATGAATGGCAAACTGCTTTTAAGACTAAGTTTGGCTTGTATGAGTGGTTAGTAATGCCTTTTGGTTTAACTAATGCACCTAATACTTTCATGTGCTTAATGAACGAGGTCTTACGTCCTTTCATTGGAAAATTTGTGGTGGTATACTTTGATGATATATTGATTTACAACAAGTCTTTACCTGAACATCTTGATCATCTACGTGCTGTTTTCCATGCTTTACGTGATGCACGTTTGTTTGGTAACCTCGACAAGTGCGCCTTTGCACCGAACAAGTTTCGTTTCTTGGCTATGTTGTGACTCCACAGGGGATCGAGGTTGATGAAGCTAAGGTGCATGCTATACAAAGTTGGCCGACTCCCACATAAGTGTCTCAAGTGCGGAGTTTTCATGGACTAGCAGGATTTTATAGGCACTTTGTGAAACATTTCAGCACCATTGCAGCACCTCTGAATGAGCTTACAAAGAAGGGAGTGGCTTTCCATTGGGGACCTGCACAAGAGAAGTCATTCCAGCAGTTCAAGGATCGCCTGACACACGCGCCATTGCTCCAACTTCCTGATTTTGGTAAGACTTTTGAGCTCAAATGTGATGCTAGTGGAGTTGGCATTGGTGGTGTCTTGATGCAAGAAGGTAAACCTGTTGCTTACTTTAGCGAGAAAATAACTGGGCCTATTTTGAATTATTCCACGTATGATAAATAATTATATGCTCTTGTTCGTTCTTTAGAAACGTGGCAGCATTATTTATGGCCTAAGGAGTTTGTTATTCATTCTGATCATGAATCGCTAAACCATATTCGTAGTCAAACTAATTTGAATTGTAGACATGCTAAATGGGTTGAATTCATTGAATCTTTTCCTTACATTATCAAGCATAAGAAAGGGAAAGATAATGATTGCTGATGCTTTGTCTAGACGCTATGCCATGTTGTCTCAACTTGATTATCGCATTTTTGGGCTTCATTTGATTAAGAGACAATATGCTGGTGATATTGAATTTAAAGATGCTTTGGTGAATTGTAAAGAGGGCTGGACATGGAATAAATTTGTGCTGAGTGATGAGTACTTGTTTCGAGCTAATCGCCTATGCATTCCAGTTGGATCCGTACGTCTTTTGTTGTTGCAGGAGGCACATGGTGGAGGCCTCATGGGTCATTTTGGTGCTAAGAAGACGGAGGATGTTTTGGCCACACACTTCTTTTGGCCAAAGATGAGGTGAGATGTTGAGCGTTTTGTGAGTTGTTGCACCACATGTCAGAAGGCAAAATCAAGGTTAAATCCACATGGTTTATATATGCCTATCCCTGTTCCTTCTGTTCCTTAGTCAGATATTTCTATGGATTTTGTTTTAGGATTGCCTAGGACTAAGAGGGGGAGGGATATCATTTTTGTGGTTGTGGATCATTTTTCTAAGATGGCTCATTTCATTCCTTGTCATAAAAGTGATGATGCTGTTCATATTGCTGATCCGTTCTTTAGAGAGATTGTTCGCTTGCATGGTATGCCTTGTACTATTGATGCCTAGAGCTGATGGCTCTTTTAAAATACTTGAAAATATTAATGACAATGCATATAAACTGGAGTTGCCACCCGAGTTTGGGGTTAGTCCTACGTTTAACATTGCAGATCTTAAACCATACATGGGAGCGGAGGATGAGCTTGAGTTGAGGATGACTCTGATTCAAGAGGGTGAGGATGATGAGGACATCACTCCTCTGGATGCACACGATACTCCTCAAGTTGTACAAGGACCAATCACTCGAGCTAGAGCACGACAAATGAATCAACAGGTGAGCTCGTTCTTAGGTATGTCCTTTCATGATTATAAGAATGAGATACTACCTAATGATATTATTGTGATTAGGAACTTAGGAGAGGACCAGCAAGGACTTGGAGAGACTTTTGGAAGTGGAGGAGACCAGCAAGGGCGCCCAAATCAAGTTGGAGATGCAATACAACTCGGGTTCATTTCAGCCTCGGATTCCAGGAGCAGCAAGTAGTAAATTGGACGCCCCGGTGGCATATGGAGGCCGTTTTGGACGTTCTTTATATGGATGGAAATATTATTTCTAGGAGCTTCAAATGGCACCAGTCCCACTGCAAAATACGGCCGGAGTTAACGGGAATCGTCGAAAGAAGTTGACATCCAGAATCTGTCCGGGTGCTGCGTCACCGTCTTTGGGCTGTTGGCCCATGTATCCTGTCGAGCCCATTAGGGGCGCGTCCCTAGGGGTATGCACGCCCCAAACCCTTATTTCTCAGTAGCTGCCATCTTTCGAGGGTTAGGTTTTGCTTAGATTCATTCTTCACGCTTTGTGATAGAGTTCGTCTTGCACCGGACCGACTAGGCTGCTGCAATTGGTTTGTGAAACCTCAACTTGAGTGCTTAATCATTCATCTGCAATTCGGATTGTATTCTTCTCGTTTTTGCTTGTGTTCTTGGATTCGCTTGCAGGGATTAGCCTTCTTAGCGAGGTCATCCGCATCCTGGACGGGGGTGATAACCAACGGAGCAATGGTGTAACGATCACGGGGTGAATCTGTTTCGGCAGGAGCCCTGAATCGCCAACGTCGAGTCTCCACAAATACAACATTCCCTACGTAGTAGAAGATCGGGACCAACACCCCTATTACGAGTGGCGTGCACCTTTAACATATTCCTGTGAAGCATGACAACCCACTCGGTTTCAAGCCGGGGCAAGCTCCTAATTCGCAAAAGCGTCTCCACAACGTGGTCCTCAACGGCACCCATAATAGGTATCACCTCCAACTCCTATACTCCTCAACTGTGTACTCGCAACAAGTACCAAACAGGGAACGTCCGAGAATGGACCCCACGCCCCCAATCCAAAGATTGAGTTGTGTAAAACTCACCCCCCTCAAGGATCCTAAAAACACCTTCTCCTGCCGGTTTTAACCCCACACACACCAAGAATCCTAATCACAATATCCCATATACATGCAAGCATTGCACATCACATATATAAGTAGTATAGTAGTAGGTCAAACAAGGATAAAAGGCATAAAAAAGGTTATTCAAGGTTCATCATTATCATGCGAGGAATAAAGCGCTAGCACACTAATTAGCAATGCCTAATGGGTATTCAAATTGAATGGGCGTGAACCTGAGTAGTCTACCTCCTCGTAGTAGTCCTCGAATGGCTTTAGCTCTAGGTTCAGCTCCGAGCCTCCGGCAGCTCCTAATTATGCAATTATCATAACTACCAGGGATCTATTTGCAAAGAAAATTCAAAAGAGATCCATAGAAGACCCAAACATGAACAAGGACTAGTCTATCATGTGCTTCATGATTTTAGAAGAATTATGAAACTGGTTTCATAATTTTTGGAGTTAAGATGAATTAGTTATGAATTTTTGAAGTTTAAATCAATTTCTGGATTTTTAAATAATTCGCGAAAATAAGAAAAATCATAGGGGTGACACGTGGCAGCACCAAAGCATGCCATGTGTGTTGCTGACATCATCAGTGGGTCCGGATGATGTCAGTGTTGACCCGATCAATGGTCAACGGTCAACGGTCAACGGGTCCACTGGTTGGTGGGTCCCACATGCTGATGTGGCACCCTGGTAGCTACAGGGTAGCTTTAGGCCGGCTGTAGGCTAGCTATTTGGTGGCGTACACATGTTAGCCCTGAATCAGCGGGCACGTGTGATCTTTAGGCGTCTATAGGGGGGGCTACAAATGGGCGGTTAGGCTGAGGTCGCAGCCCACGCAACACTGGTGTGGCTGCAACTTGTGCTTGGTCCACAACGCGGTTCGGGCGCCCAGTCCACCGTGAACTGCTAATCGTGGTTCATGTGGACCGCGTCCACCAGCTGGCCATCCGGTGGCTGGGCCTTTCTTCCCCCTCCCCCCCTCCGTCGTGGCAGCGGCCAGGGCTCGTCGGAGAAGGCTCTCCTTGCGATCCTATGACGAGCTAAGGGCGAAGCTTGGCCACCTAGCCCTATTCCTCATCGCCGAAGCGGCTCGGGGTGTCGTGGGATAGAGGTAGGCGATGGAGCACCGGGTTCCAAGCGGCAGCACTCGGGTTGAACCGGTGAGGTGGCGAGGCACGCGCTAGGATACCCCCAGGGGACAAGGAGCCCCCTTCATCGACTATATCAAGAAGCACAAATTACCTCCAAACAAAACAGAAGTAGAACAAGTCTTACAACATGGCAAGAATTACGTTCTAGTTGGAGATAAGTGAGGGATATGGGTACCCCACGCATCCCCACCGACCAGGATACTGGCCGGACGTGAAAAATGGGCTCGTCCGACCAGGACATGTGGGCTGAGGACATGAAGTTACTTGGAGTACATGTCAAGGCAACTAGATAGTACAAGTCTACCCGGATAACATGGGATGCATGTTGTAGTCCAATTCATATTGCTTTCCATGTAACTATCGAGTAGATTAGATTAAGACTTATAACTCTTGGTCGTCGGCCTATATAAGGTGGCCAAGGGTGCCCCCTAAAGGCAACAAACAACAGAGCAACAAATTGAATCATTGAGCAATACAATCCACCAACATACAAGACATAGGGTATTACTCTTTCAAGGCCTGAACTTGTCTAAAGCCCTTGTGTCCCCTTCGTGTTCTCATGATCACCATCGAGTTCTTGGTTTCGTGACCGCCCTCGTCTACAAATCACCACTTGGGTAACCCCCTGGTGGACTGCCGGGCTCATAACTCCGACAGTTGGTGCGTCAGGTAGGGGTGGTTGTGAGATCCTTTTTACGACCTCGATGGCATCCCGCCCCGGCGTTGTTTTCCCCGAGAGCATAGAGGACTTCCTCACGCTCGTCACCAAGATCAATCTGTTCTCCACGCGACGTTGTTCTGTTTCGGCTGGTCAGCAACTCAACGTGCCCGTGCAAAGACCAAGCGGATCGATTGTCTTGATGGTTGTCCAGCAACATCGACACCCGAAGATTCCATCTACATCAGCATGATGAGCGCACGAAGGAGCCAACCAGTCCAAGATGGATTCCTATTAGGCGAGATGGAGTTGAAGATGTATTTGATTCCGATTGTCACAACCAATCATTTACTCGATGCCGTATCAAATTCTCTACGAAATCAAGATCCACTCCGATGAGGCATTGATCTGCTGCCGCTGATTTCTATACGGCTGAAAATTCAATTGGCCGGTAATTACTACACGCACACAGAAGTCACCAGCAAGGGTCAAGATATGATTAGTTCGACTACGTCATGACACCCGCCAACAACAACCTCGACTACTCATCTTGACTAGAAACTAGTCGAAGACAGACATCACACCATCGACAACTAGTCAGAATTGACTCCGACTAGCTTCATCAACAACCATCGCGGCTTCATCGACAACCACCATGGCATCATCGACAATCGTCCATGAACCAAGCTAAGTCTTATTTACAATTAAATATTTTTACAGCTTCCGTACATCTTCATACACCTTCACGCCTCGACTACAGCTCACGAGTGCCTAGCTCATGCTGGTACTTTTCCGCACAGTTCCGGCTGCTTTGCGGCCTGTCTGTCCCTCTAGATGGTTGCTAAAAGTACTTGGGTAGCACACGCCTTAATCCGTGAAACCTTGACTCATCCTGCGCGCTCTTATATGTGAGCATCGGGTCAGCCCCAGAGCTATAGCCTGAGGTAAGCCATCCTTGCCGTGAGCAGTGGTCAGCAGGGCTAGTTGCTTAAACGTAACAAGCTAACTACTCGGGGAAATTACATGACCTACAAGAGCAGGACGTGCAAGAATTTACTTCTACAGCGAATTAAATTTCCAAGTTGTTCAATTTTTAAATATTCTACATTATGCTACATAATCTTTTTATTGTCCTTTGACATCTTAAAAACTACTCGGCATGCCTCCCATCGCTTGGACGACCTCTCTGGTTTGGGGCGAAAGGCGATTCGACATGCCTCCATGGCTTCACCGGTCATCCAACCCGGCACCTATCGACTCTAATGGGCGGACAACTTAGGCGTCTCCAATCCGTGCAACATTGAGCATCTGCGGCGCTTCTACCCTCAAGACCTAAAAGCTAAGTACTCTATTTTTCCCTTTGTTATTGAATAAATAAAACCTTCAAGGTTCTTTGCGTACCTACTACCTTAGTATTCCTTTGCCTAAGCTGCTCCTAATGCTCGGGGCTTGTCCGACCTATTCAGCAGCCTGCTCGCTCTTAAGCTCGCGGGCTTCCCCCAGGTGCTGACCTTTGGGTCCCGTTTCCTTCTCCTTCCCCTCTCAAGGCTATACGACTAACTCGTGTGGTCGGCGTCCTAGCTCGTGAAACCTAGACAACCTTGCGTTCACCCCTCCTACAAGCTCGAGATCCGGTCTCAGTAGGATGTTGGTCAGGCAAGGCTAGGCGCTTAGCGGCTACATGCCTCAGCTACACGTTGTCTTGTCGTATGCGCCAAGGGAGGGGTGGAGCATCTTTTTCTCATACCGCATATGATTAAGTTCATTACATGACATATTTCATCACACAGATTGATAAACTTCAAGATTTATTTTACAGGTCCCGACTCAGCATACTTCAACGACTCATTCGGCTCCCAGGCTTGGGGCCTGGGTGCCGTCGACGACTTGGCGTGCCTGCCGTCGCTCGACCGACCTCTGTGGCTTGGGGTGGGAGGCGACTCGACATACTTTGATGACTCATCCGGCTCCCAGGCTCAGGGGCTGGGCGCGACCGATGACTCGGCGTGCCTCCCATCACCTGGTCAACCTCTCTGGCTTAGGGTGGGAGGTGACTCAGCGTACTTCGACGACTCGTCTGGCTCCTAGGCTCAGAGGCTGGGCACCGCCGATGACTTGGCGTGCCTCCCGGCGTACTTTGATGACTCGTCTAGCTCCTAGGTTTGGGCGCTGGGCACCACCGACAACTCGGCATGCCTCCTGTCACTCGGCCGACCTCTTTAGCTCGGGGCGGGAGGTGAGTTGACATTCTCGCTTGGGGGCTGGGTGCCTACTTCAAGTTGGTGTGCCTCTGTGGCTCCACCAGTCCTTGTCCTTGGGGGCTGGGCACCTAGTTCTAGTCAGCGTGCCTCCGTGGCTTTGCCTATCCTTGTGCTCGGGCACTTGGACTTCCTTCTGGAATCAACCTTTTTTCTTCTTTGACCATTGGACCGATTATCCTAATCACTTCAATGCTCGAGGGCTACTCCTACGGAGTGCGTCTTGCGACACCCTCTGTAACCTTCACTTCGATCTACTAGATGCCAACACCCATCAACTTGGCACTCATCCTCGCTCTCCATGTTGGCTCTGCGTTCGCTCGGATTTTCGTCTTCTTTGAGCACTGTGCGGCCTCTTCGTCACCATGACGCCATCGCAGCTTCAGCTGACCTAATTTCAAGCTTCGCTGTGATGACCTCAAGTTCCTGTTCGCCCACACATTGCTCGGGGGCTTGAGGGATATGGGTACCCCACGGGTCCTCACCGACCAGGATACTGGCTGGACTTGACAAATGGGCCCACCTGACCAGGACGTGCAGGCCGAGGACATGAAGTTACTTGGAGTACACGTCAAGGTAACTAGACAGTACAAGTCTACCCTAATAACATGGGATGCGTGTTGTAATCCGACTTAGATTCCTTTGCATGTAACTACTGAGTAGATTAGGTTCAAATTGACTTGTAACTCTTGGTCGTCGGCTTATATAAGATAGCCAAGGGTGCCCCCTAAAGGCAACGAACAACAGAGCAACAGATCGAATCATTGAGCAATACAATCCACCAACATACAGGACGTAGGGTATTACTCTTTCGAGGCCCAAACTTGTCGAAAGCCCTTGTGTCCCCTTCGTGTTCTCATGATCACCATTGAGTTCTTGGTTTCGTGACTGCCCTCGCCTACAAATCAACCACTCCTCTCCCTATTTCCTGGTCTATGGATCAGAAGTCGTCCTCCCTGCCGATGTCATGTGGCAATCTCCAGTTGTCGAGCAGTACGAGGAGGGCACAGTAGAAGAAACAAGGCGTCTAGACTTGGACAATCTTGAAGAAACTAGCTTTGCAACACTCATCCAGTCGGCAAGGTACCTTGAAGGAATCCGCCGCTATCATGATCACAATGTCAAAGAATGTTCGTTCAACATAGGTGATATGGTCCTCAAGCGTATCCAAGACACCAAGGGACTGCACAAGCTAAATTCACCATAGGGAAGGTCCTTTCATGTCTCCAAGGTCATTGGACCTAGGTCATATAGGCTCCAACACCTCTCTGGCGAAGACATCGACAACTCGTGGAACATCGAGAAACTTTGTCGATTCTACCCTTAATTTACATTTTAATGCAAATTGGCCATCAGCCCTAGTTGTATAATTATAATTTAATAAAGAAGATTTATTTTTTTTGTAAAATGACTACCTATTTCTGCCTGATTATGACTTGCAAAAGCATGTTGGCAGAGCTATTCAGCTCCCTGGGTACTATCGCCCAACTCATAGCTTGTAATCACAAGTCTATACAAAGCTACTCAGCTTCTAAGGCAACATTGCCTACATGCAGCTGGTAATAACAAGTCTACAAAAGTATTTCATGAGTTATTCAGCTCATTGGACAAGTCTATCCTCTCAACATCTTTCAGAGAAGAAGCCGTCAGCAAGTTTGGAGTTATTTAGACTACCCGAGCTTTTCTTACCTAGACAAGCCTGTCTAGTCGTAGCTTGCAATAACAAGTCTGTAGTTCCAGGATTTCGAGAGCACAACATCTGAACAACTCACAGAGCTTGCAAAGATAGGCTTCAGTTAGAGAAATCCTAAAGAGTCTACTTGTCTAAGAAGTAGGACTACCCAGATGCCCTAAGTACTCGCGCTCCGCAAAAAGGGGTCACATCCTAAAAGTACTCTACACCATGTATCTGAGGAGGCTCATAAGAGTTTCCTTGTGCATAGACACTCATGACTACCATACGAGCAATTATCAGGGTAGTTTGGGAAATGAACTAAATAAAAAACACACAAGTGGACAACAATAAAATTTTCAACAAAACTTCAAATAATTTACATTTCATTCACATCATGTTTATATTACAATGAACTCATGTTTCACTTTTTACATAAGACTACTCAAGGTTTAACTAACTAGCTACCTCCTTTGTGATAAGAGCCACCTCCTGCAGGTACTACTCGAACTGCTCATCAGAATAGTCTTCTGCGATCCCTTCCGTAATGGCAGCTAGGTCCACTTGCGGGTAGAAGGATTTCACAAAAGCTAGCAACTGCTTGGAGACCGACTCAGCTATCTTCTGAACGTAGCCAATAATGTTGGCAGGCACCTCCTTGAGTACCTCCGATAGAGGTCGGGGCTCCACCATGTTTGTAATGGGCAGAGCCGCTTCAGTTAGCTCCTTCAGAGCAAGCTTTGTGGCCTCTAGCTCAGCCTCACGCTCATGGAGGGTCTTCATGGCATTCACCAAGTTGACTTCTCTATCTGCGTGCATCTTCCTCTCCTTCTCCAGGCGGTGTGCTCCAAGTTCTTGTACAAGGCAGATAATTTATCGTGCTGTGTCGTCACCCTATAGTAGGAGTTCTACCAATTAGTGGCTCGGCCTTGGAGATCTTCTTGTAGATCTTCTTTTATCTTCTCGAGCGCTACAAGAACAACACAAGGGGATTTAAGCACTATCATGCGGAATCAGTACTCGACAACTAATGGGGGAAGACCAATTACCTTTCAGTTGATGCTTCGAAGCTTTGTTATGCTTCTGGAGGTGGTCTTTCTCCTCCTCAAACTGCTGCACGGCGTTGCGGTACTCAGCGGCTTGGCCGTCATATTTCATCAGCAGCTAGGAGGAGTACTCCTTCTCCTTGGCAAGTTCTCACTTGAGTGCCTCAGCTCGCATAATCGTGTCCCTGTAGCCCTGGAGCATCTCGGACTTCTGGCGGGATCGCTTAATTATATCCTGCAACATAGAGCATGTACTCATGTCAAGATACGAGTACCAATTTCAAGCTATGGACAAAGCAGAAGGAAGCGTACCGCTGCATATACACCTACACGGTGGTACATCTCCATCATCTTGACCTCCCTCTCTATTGTGAGCAGTGGGTCAGTGATGAGTGGGATGTCTTCAAGGTCCACTCCTGCAGCTACCCATGGTTCCTCATGCTCTTTAGCGATCGTTGCACCAAGTGGAATCAGGGTGCGGCTGGATGATAGGCCCGCCAGAAGGTGGGATGGAGCCCAACACTTCCAAGACACCAGTAGCTTCAGCCTCTACCTCTTGCTTAGGGGCTACAAGAGTAGCCACAACGCCAGAAGTAGTCGACATCGCAGTTTTGGTCTCTATCTCCGGCTCGTTGTCTACAAAAGTAGCCATGACACTGGAGGTAGTCACCGTTGTGGCCTCAGCTAGTGGTAGCTTGGGGGCTGGCACTAAAGCATGATTTAGTGAGGAAATCACATCTTGCATTAGTGCGGCAATAAGGGATACAACACCTAGAGCTATTGCCGGCGCAGGCTGCTCCTCCGACGACAGAATTGTTTTTGCTAGGATGATGTCTTGGACCGAGTGGCTACTGCCATCGGTCGCAGGCTTCGGGCTCGGGCCTCCAAGCTCCACACTAGAGGATTTCCTAAGAAAGACAAGTTGTTGGTCTCAAAAAAATTTGATACCGAACAGATTTGTGAAGGAGATAACACTTGGAAGTTCAAAAATACAATTGGTCTCCCTTTACAACAGGGTAGGGCTCCCCTTTTATAGTGACTCATGAGCCACTTTACATTCCAAAAATGTCCTTCCTCAACCACTACATTCCTAGTATATTCCGTACATAAAGGTCATTGGGGGTAACATGTACAAATTGAATTCCTCCACATAGTCACGTTTCTCACGCCTCTATCCCTTCAACCTTGGGACTTGGCCTTCATGCCAGACCAATTCTCCACCTTCGTGTCTTCCACCTTGGTCTGAGATAGATGTCCAACCTCGTGGCGCCTGGTACGTTATACTGCTCCAAGAGCTTATAACCTCGTGACGTCTCTCTTTAGGTTTTGTTCCTGAGTAAAGAGGAAAAAGGTGAAGACTCGGTGTTTGAGATTGACTTCGAATGCTCAAGGGTTAGCTCAATTGGAGTTTAGTCATCAGCTGACAGTTGCCAGCTTTGAGTCCCTAAAGTAACAAAGAAGATGTGAGGGTACGAGTTTTACTACAAGAATAGTTTCCATAAGAAGTTGCAAGGTTAAGTAAGTTTTGTTCCTCGGTCCAGAACTTGTGAGGTTAGAGAGTTTGTGCGTATGAACAACACTCGATGGTGTTTAGTTTTTTGGCAATCCCCAATAGTAGCCCCTCGTGGGCGAGGGTTGACTCCAACGGGCTGAACCCGCGATAAAGGATCGTTCTATTAAAAATGTCACCCTCGAGCGATGGAGGAGAGATGAGCCAACGGTTACTTTTGTGCCTTACGTGCCAATTTCTGATTGGTTGTTGCTTCAGCTTCGGTTCGAGGTTTGAGGCATCCGTTCGTGCCCGTTAGCTCCCCTATAAAAGGCGGGGGGGTGCGGGTCGCTCGGGGCTACCGTCGCGTCTTACTATAAGCTTGCGCACTGTTTGCTTAGTGCTTTGAGATTCGCGCTCCCTTAGATGTTTTCATTCTTCATAGTTTTGAAGGTATTGTTCTTATCCATATTTTTCATTCTTGTTTACCTCTTGCTCTATTGTTTTGCTTTGGTTTATTGTTTGTGTTGTTCAGCTGGCTTGTATTATGCAAACCGTGAGATTGATGACTCCTGAAGAGTTAGCGGAATAAGTGAGGTTGTGTGGTGACGGTCCCGAGGGACAAGAGGCTACGAGGGTTCTGATCATTTAGAGATTTCTTCTGATAGTGATAGTGGGGCGAATCTTACAAACGTCGAAGCTAACCCATCAGAACTTATGGCTGGCAAGGATGCTTTCCCTCCAACCCTTCGCTTTGAGCGCTCTGTGGTTTCACAGAATATGATTGATTTTTTTGTCAGCAAGGGCTATTTTCCCGAGGGTGTTGCTAGGCCTCCTGGCGAGGAGCTTGTGCCAAAACCCAATATTGGTGAGGTTGTGGTGTTTAGGGATTTCTTTACCACCGGCCTGCGGTTTCCCTATGACAAAATGTTGCCTCAAATCTTAGACAGATATGGTGCTAAGCTTTATCAGCTTACTCCTAATTCCTTCGTGGCACTTTCTAAGTTTTACTGGATCGAGCGCACGTTCGGGGGCGTAATTGATGTCGATGGCTTTGCAAGGCTCTTTGAGCTTCATGTTCTAAAGAAGAGAATTGAGTTTGATGATGATGAGGGAGCTTTTGAGACGCAGTTCGGTTGTTGTACATTTATGACCCGGATGAAGAATGAAAGCAAGAAAACTTCCATGGTCGAGCTTTCTATGGCACAGAAAAATAGATGGGACAATGAGTGGCTCAGCTGTTGGTCTTACATCAAGGTGGACAAGTCCAAGGTTTTTGGATATGGTTAGCCGTTCTTCTCATTCTTTAGCTCGATGTTGCCTTTGAACATTACCACCGCTTCACAATTCTTAAGAACAAAGGCTTTCAGGGCTTGCGATGACCCCTTTGTTCTTGCTTGTTCGTTTGTTGCCGGACGAGACCTAGTTGAGGTATTCTTGGCTGTGGACATGTGGTGAAAACAGTGCCGTGGTACCCTAGGCTGTCCGAGATTGTGATGAAAATAGTACCGTGGTACCCTAGGCTGGTCCCTTTTCCTCTTTTTGGATTGAGTTTATCGGAGGGAGTTAATGTTGGCATTTTTGTTGACGAGGTTGAGAGATGAGCTGTGGATATCTTGGGGCCTTGCCACGAGAATGAATTTTTGTCTGCTCTTAAGATTGTTACTCACGGTCTTTGAGTGAACCGTGTGCTGTCCGAGATGGGCATAGAGGTTGAATCTCGTGCCAAACCTCGCAAACCCTCTAAGCGGATGCGCGAGGTTGGCGTGACCGGTTCTATTGAGATTGGTGGGAACGGAGGCAAGGGGAAGAAGAAGAAGAAGAAATCTAAGGACCCACCTTCTTTGCCTGTGGTCGAGGTTAGCAAGAAATCCAAGACCTTAGGCCTCGAGGCTCTCAAGAAGAAAAGTTTACTTGGTCAGGGCTCTTCTGCCAATCAGTAGTTGAGCTTTTTCGACAAAAAGCTCAGGGTGGTCAAGAGCTCTATGCCTACAACGCGCGAGCCCAAGGCTAAGTCAGATACAACCAAGTCAGAGCTCGAAGCCGCCGGAGCCTTGGCTGGATTGAAGTTGAAAACATTTGGAAAGAAACCCAGAGTAAGGATTTTAAATGTCCTAGATGATGATGATGACGACGAAGGATTTTTAGATGAGTATTCGTCTCTGGCTTCATCTTTGTGCCTTAGGGCTAAGGAAAGATCTCCTCAAAAAGAGCTACACCTGGAGGCTGCTGATGCTGCCAAGGATGACAAACCTAACCCGGTGCCTGCTGAGCTAGGTAAAAATGTCATCAAATTTTCGCCTAAATTAAGCTTCGTAGATTCCAGCGGTGCCTCTATTAAATTTTTGATGGAATTACAAAATACTATTGGTGTAGCTGGAGAGCCTTACAACGAGCCCTTGATGCTTCTAGGAGTGGATCCTTTACCCAAGGGCTCCGCTCTGCCTTAGTTCATGGTTGATTACAACAAGGCTTTTGGCATCGATCTTAGGGAGAAATTATTGTTTGTTCATGTGCCTAGGTCAGGTGAGGATAATGATCCTTACAATCTGCCACTTCTGTGGGGATTGAGGGACTCACTCCATGTTGTAGATGAAACAACGAAGGCAACTTTGGGGAAGGCTAGAATTGATATCTCTTCTGAGGTTCCTGTGGAGGGCGAGGTTACTAAGGAAGAAGAGAAAATTCCTCAGGTTCCTACAAGGGTTAGGTCTTTTACTCAAGACGATACTCAAGGCAGTGCATTCAATTCCGAGGGTTAGTATTTTGATGATGTCTATTGTTTTGTTTGATTCTTGTTTGTTTGCTTGCTTAATGATGTGTGCTATGTTGACAGAGTATGAAAAGTTGTTGCGATGCTACGACCCTGATCATTTGGCAAGAATAATAGCTACCCTCGGGTATAAGGTATTACTTTTGTGATTATCGAGGTTTAGGTGGTTTAGCAATATGATCTTTTTCTCTGTTTTTTACTTGTTTTCTGTCATTTCTCTTTTTAGGTTGTGATTGTTGGCAAAGTTGTTGACAAACTCTAGGAGAAAGAGAAAGCCGCACTTAGCCGCAGCACTAAAATTGTCGAACTGGAGGCTGAGATTGCAAGGTTGAAGAAAGAAAATATTGCTTCCAATGATCTTAAGACCTCTTTTTCCAAGGAAAATGCAGATTTAAAGAAGAAAAAAGATTTGCTTGTGAGGACATGCAGTGACCTCATTCAGAGGGTCGAGAATTAGGAGAAAAATTCGCAAGATAATCTCGGAGTTTTGGAAAATTGCGAAGCACCATCGAGAAAGATTCAACAACTATCTCATCTTTGAAAAAAGTTTGTGCTAAAAAAAATGATGATCCATACAGTTGGCAAGAGCCTCGAGGACCAGAAAGTTTTTATTGATGAAGCGGAGCAGGTGCTGAAGACCAGGTTTTCATAGATTCACAATGGATATAACTTGCTTTGGCAGAGTTTGGTGCTGAGCCCCTTCCTTTCCCTACCAACAAGGGTGCAAAAGTAATGTTTGATTGGATGGACCAAGAGTTTGAGTCCTTGCCCTTGGTCATTGCTAGGGCTAGCGACTACGCGGCCTCTTTTTGTTGCAAGGGCATGCTAAAATTGCTAGAGAGTGAAGGTTGTTCTGACTTTCTTAAGTTTGGGGCACGTAGCTATCAATTTCCCTTAGCCTCGGAGCTTGATGTACAAAAATATATAAAAATATTAAAAATATGAGAAAAATTTCTTGAAACAATTTTGGTCAGCTTCTGGACGCGATCATGTGAGGCTAGTTGCTCGTGACCGACTTGCAAAGCTTTTGCGCTCTTATCTCTTGTTTTATGTTTGAACCTTTTCTAGTTGTTTTCTAACTAGTATTGCTTTGAACAGGCTAAGGGAGAGGAATCGAGGGAGGAAGATGAAGCTGGTGGTTCTGGGCAACACGAGGTGTAGGCTCAAGGCTTGATCTAGTTTGTTGTAATTCTTAGGGTTAGGAAGCAATACATTTGCTGGTTGTAATATTTGGTGGTTGTAAACATTTGCTATACTGGATGTCTTTTCGACTTTAGCTGTTTAGCGTAGTTGTTAATTGTTGTGTTTGTCGTCTCTCATGCTTTTTGTTCATGCGCTATATCTCACGAATCTTTTTTGCTTCGAGGGTGTTCTATGTTTGGTTGTTGTGTCAGGTGCATTTCCTGAGGCTTCGAGCCCCTTGGCCCTAAAAGCCGTGAGGTTTCGAGGTTCGAGCTTTGATAGAAATTCTTTTCGGACTTGTAACAAGACTCGCAGCAGAAAGGAATAAATACTATTTTCTTTTGGGAAAACGTCATCCCCCTAATGCTTTTTGCGAGGGTTTTGTTTAGTACTAAAGATTTGTGATGCATGTTCAATCATTTGTTAGTCTTGAGTGAGTTATTTGATCCGTTGCCTTAGTGTATTTTTCAAACAAAAGGATGAAGAGCCTTTTTTGTAAAAAAACGTCAGCCCCCCTTCATTCCTTTGTGTGAAATGTGCTTGTTGGTGCCTTTTTTTATTACAGATTATGTTATCATTTTTAAAGTTTGTGTATTTGAGTATTCTAAAGATAAGTCGACAAAAACTTGTTCTCGAGTTTTGTTGACTTAAGAATTTAACGTAAAGTTGGGTCAAAATCGCAACTCATGGTTGCTTCGACCGTAAAGCTTGTAAATCTGCGAGGTTGGGTGGATATTTTTATTAAAGCTTAATCATTTAAAACTTGTAAACCTGCAAGGTTGGATAAAAGTTCTTCGTCACATAGGAGTGCGAGGCTCGAATGCTGCAACTTGTTGTTGCTTCTGCCCCGTGCTTGTGCAGAAACGCAAGTTTTTCGCCGCATAGAAATGCGAGGTTTTGTAACTTGTTGTTGCTTTATGCTGGATCTTGCGTGGAAACGCAAGTCATCCTTGCATAGAAATGCAAGTTAATAGCCTCTTCGAGGCTTGATAGTCACAAGATAAAGGGGGAATTGTATTTCATTAGAATGTAAAAGGTTTACATGGATCTTCCTTATTAAAAACCTTGCCTCCAGTGTGGAGCCCCCTAGCAAGGAAAAGAGTACGGTCCGTTTGCGAAAAAGTAAATACGATAAAGTAAATTTTGTGCCCTCGACATTGTTTGTAGATTCACAAGTCGAAGGCTTTTGTAAGTGTAGCGACTATGGGTAATACTTGTGTAAGTTGTCCACATTCAAAGAGTGTGGCAACTCTACTCCAAGCTGATCTGCGAGGTAAAAGGATCCTGGCCTGTTGATTCGAGTGACAACATATGGCCCTTCCCAAGTTTCTTGTAACTTCCCGAGGTTCTCCCAGTTTTTTCTCTTTTTGATTACTAGATCTCCCACCTTGATTTCTTTTCTCACTACCTTCTTATGCCTCCACTTTCTTGTTTCTTGTTGGTACTTGTCAAGGTTCTCTGCTGCTTGGAGTATGTCAAGCTCTATCATGTCTTTATTGATCTTTTCATTGTCTGAGGAAGCCTCGATCTTTAGCACTCTTAAGCTTTCGTTCTTGATTTCCTCAGGTGTCATTGCCTTAGAGCCATACAGAAGCTGGAAAGGTGTGAAGCCTGTTGCTCTTGAGGCTGTGGTGTTGTGAGACCATATGACTCTTGGGAGCTTATCTACCCATTTCCCTTTCTTTTGGTCGTACAGGCATTTTTTGATGCTTGAAAAAATTATGCCATTTGCTCTTTCTACAGCTCCATTGGATTGTGGATGATATACTAAGGCAAACTTTACCTTGGTTCCTATACTTGCACATAACTCCTTAAAATTGTTACAATCGAGCTGCTTGCCATTGTCTACTATTAGTTCTCTAGGAACCCCGAATCTATAGATGATGTTCTACCAAAAGAACTTTTGCACAGAGCTCGAGGTTATATTTTCCAATGGCTTATCCTTGATCCATTTGGTGAAGTAGTCGACTGCTACCACTGTGAACTTGCAGGTGCCCGGAGCAGTTGGTAGTGGTCCACCAAGTCCATGCCCCATCTTTGCAGCGGCCAAGTTAGCGGTATGAGCTATACCGGAAGTGAAGGCACTTTTTGCTAATTGGTTGTCTTTTGGTAGGCCTTGCAAGTTCTTACTAAGCTTCAAGCATCGAGGATTGTGGTTGGCCAGTAGAAACCTCGTCTTATGGCTTTACCCACCAAGGCTTTGGTTCCGATGTGAGAACCACAAAAACCGCTGTGGATTTTAGTTAGTAATTCTTTTCCACTCTCCGAGGTAATGCACCTTAGCCAAGGAGCCAATATTCCAGATTTGTACAATTCTCCATCAACTATGGCATAGCCCCTAGCCCTTTCCTTCACTCTGCTTAGTTCAGCCTCATCATAAGGCTCGAAATGTCTCCAATCAAATCTGGTGATGGTGTTTATAACCTTTGAGGTTGGCTCTTTCATTGATGGTGAGTGCATGACTTCGTAGAACACGACAGGGGGCATGGGTAGGTTTTGTGCTGCTGCCTTTGCTAGCCTATCTGCTTCATCATTCTCTGCCATTGGGATGTGCTGACAGTGAATCCTTTGAAATATTTCTCCATCAATCTTACCATGGCTAAGTATTTCACGAGCTCTGGCTCTCTAGCCTCGCTATTTTTCTCAATGTGCTCTTGTATTACTTTTGAATATGATTTTATAATGAATACTTGTTGGCCTAAGGCCCTCATTTTCCTTAGCCCCAAGAGCAATGCTTCATATTCAGTAGTGTTGTTGGTTGACCTTGCTTCGTTTTTGAAGTTAAGCCTTGCGGCATATCTGATTTTCGTGCTCGATGGTGAGGTGATGATGGCAGACACTCTAGCCCCCTTGTCACACCAAGCCCCATCACAATGTATGATCTATGGGACCTCGATCTTAGTTTGACTAATACATGGAGATGTCCAGTCTACTATGAAATCAGCTAGAACATGAGACTTGATTGTGCATCTTTTTTCGAAGTCCACCACATACTCAAACAGCTCTGATGCCCATTTTGTTATTCTTCCCAAGACTTCCCTATTTGTGAAAAGGTCATGAAGTGGCTGGTTGGTGACCACTACTATTTTGTGACCCTCAAAATAGTGCCTTAGCTTGCGTGCTACCATAATTACAGCATAGGTGATTTTTTCTAACTCTGAATAGAATATCTTTGAGCCTGAGAGTGCTTCTAATGCGAAATAAACTAGAGTTTGTTTTGGCTTGCCCTCGATTTCTTTTTGTTGCACCAAGGCGGCACTGACTACAGAGCTTGAGGCTGACAAGTATAGGAGCAAGGGGGACTTTGGCTCGGGCGAGCATGGCTTTGTCATGTTTGTTAGGTAGTATTTTAGTTCTGACAAGGCTTTGCTTTGCAGTTCCCCTATTCAAATTTCTTGGAGCTTCGCAACACCTAAAAAAAAGGTAGGCTTCGTTTAGCAGCTCTTGGGATGAATCTATTGAGCTGCTATTCTTCCTACCAACTTTTGCACATCTTTTACTAAAATTGGCTCTTTCATGTCAATGAGGGCTTGGATTTTATCTGCATTAGCCTTGATACCTTTTGTTGAGACCAGGCATCCTAGAACCATGCCTCATTGAATTATAAATACACATTTTTCTGGATTTAGCTTTAAGTTTGTTGCCCTCAGATTGGCAAAAGTTTACACGAGGTTATGAATATGATCCTCTTGTTTGTCACTTTTTACAACAACATCATCCATGTAGGATAGGATGTTTCTTCAAAGTTGCTTACGCTGGACTATTGCTATCATTCTTGAGAAAGTTTGCCCTGCATTCTTGAGCCCCTTGGGCATTCTTACAAAGCAGTATGTCCCAAATCGAGTTATGAAACTTATCTTTTCCTCATCTTCTCTTTTCATCGAACCTGGTGATAACCTGCAAACATGTCTAGTAGTGACAACATTTCACTATTTGCAGCATCATCTACCTCTTTATCAACCCTCTCCACTGGGAAGTCATCTTTCGGGCATACCTTGTTTAGCTCAGTGAAATCTATACACATTCTCTATTTGCCGTTCTTCTTCTTGACTAGGACTGTGTTTGCCAGTCATTCAGGGTACATAACTGTGCGTATCACATTGGCATCAACTAGCCTTTGAACCTCTGCTTTGATAGCTTGTATCGTGTCTTCTGATATTTTTCAAAGTTTTTGCTTTTTGGATCTCATGCCTTTATCTATTTCTAGCTTGTGTTCTATTATATCTCTATCGACTCCTTGTAGGTCACTTGCGGACCATACGAAGACATCCTTGTTTTTGTTTAGGAACTCAATTAACCTTTTTTCTTCATCGGGCTCGAGGTTGGCCCCAATTATTACAGCTCTATCTAGAATGCAGTTATCTAGCAGCACTCTTTTGGTTTTGCCATTGCGCTTATTGTCACCTTTTCTTTGTCTTTTTTAGGATCTATGTATGGTTTTTTCCTTTCTAATTGTTCAGCCTCGTCAGGGCTTGCTAAGTGGTGCACATGTTTTTGGCCTGGGGTTGCACCTTTTTCAGTGTTCCTGGCTGTTTGCTAGTCACCATAGACTGTGATGACTCCTTTCATGGCTGGGATCTTCAGACACAAAAACAGCTGCCTTATTACTACGTCAAATTTATTGATGAATCCCCTGCCAAAGATAGCGAAGTATGGACAGTACATTTCCACAACGTCGAATGTTATATGTTCCATTCTGGCGTTGTCTAAGTTTCCAAATGACACTGGTAGTGTTATTTTTCCTAGGGCTCGAACTGGCTTTCCACCAAAGCCAAGCAATGGCACTTCTACCGACTGTAGCAAGTGAGGATCAATTTTCATCTCTCTCAATGTACTTGCGAAAAAGATATCCGCTGAGCTTCCGTTATCTACTAGCACTTTCCAAATTTTCCATCCTGCAACGATAGCCTCGATCACCATTGCATCATTATGCGAGGTTGTTTTGAGTTTAAAGTCTTCTTCCTTGAATGAGATGGGCATGTGTGCCCATTCGGGCTTGGCTGGTGGTCCATCAGGGATGATCGAATGGACCTGAAGTAATTTTGCCTTTGTCTTTTGTTCTCAAACTCTAGAGAAGATCCACCTGCTATTGGCATGATCATGTCATATGTAGGCAAGGCGTTTGAATTGGTTTTTGGATTTTTGAGGTCTTGCAAGGATCCTCCCAATATTGGCATTATCATGCCATAGGTAGGTCGGGCTTTGGGGTTGTTGTTTTGGGTATTGTTAGGCTTGGCTTTTGGTATTTGGTTGGACATGTTTGGTGGAGGTAGTGGTATCTCATGTAGAGGCTGGGAAGGTCGGAAGGTTGCAGTTTTTGAGGCTTGCTGACATTGAGGTTGATACTATGGCGAGGGTTGCCACATCATGGTGGGTTGGTAGTTGAAGGAAGGATTGGCAAAGGAGTTTTCGAGGTTAGCATTTGAGTTTGTTTGTGGATAAGCTTGGAAGTATGGTTGTTGTGGCATGAAAGAGGTATGGTGGATGGTTTTAGGTGTTGTGGCTGCTCTTTTTTCTTTAGCTATTCTTTTGAGGGTCTTTTTTGTTTCTGGGAAAAAGCGGTCGCATGATCTAGTTGCTTGCCATGAAATGTTCAATAGAACATTCGAGGATGATTGTTTTGATTGTGTGGCCTCGGAGGTCCTCTGCCTCGGCCTCTTCCTCTTCCAGAATGACCACCTCTTTGCCTGTTGCCATAGTTTGTTTAGTGTTATTGTTGGGGTTGTCTATTATGATTTTGACTTTGCTGTTAAGAAGATTGAGCACCCTCGATTGGTAGCACGTGTTGGGATGGGTATGGCTGTTGGTGTTGTGTGAAATTGTATTTTGAGGCTTGCCAATTTTGGTCTTTTTGAGTTTGCCTTTGACGGTTTCTTTCCATTACTCATTTTCTGTGGTCCTCATCTAACCTGCAGTATTTTTCTAGGTCAACAAACAAGGCTTCCATGGTTTTTGGCTTTTCCCTTGTTAGGTGCAAAGTTGTGAGGCTTGGTGTTAGCCCTCTTATGCAGGCTGCTATGGCTACGCTTTCGTTCACATCCGGAGTTTGTGATTTCAATTGCAAAAATCTTCTGACATAATTGGCCAGGGGCTCTTTGTCTTTTTGGATGCAATGGAACAAGTCGCTCGGGTCTAATGTTGCACGATGGAAGCCTTGGAAGTTTTGTATTAGCTTTGTCTTGAGATGTCCAACTATATATTGATTGTGGTGGGAGTAATGAGTACCGGTTTAGTGTATATTGATTGTGGTGGGAGTAACGAGTACCAGTTTAGTGTATATTGATTGTGGTGGGAGTAACGAGTACCAGTTCAGTGTTGCTCCTTCGTAGGCTATGATTAGAGACTTAGCACAAACCACATCATCTCCTCCAGCCAATGCTACTGTAGCCTTGTAGCTCATGAGGAACTAGCGAGGGTCGTTTTGCCCATTGATTTTTGGCAGCGTGACCACCTTGTAGGTTGTAGGCCATGGAGCCATTTGCAAGCCTAAGGACAATTGAGAGTTTTGGTTGATTGTTACATAAGCGCTTGTCATCATTGGTACATTGTGCCAAGTGAGGTTAGGATTTGCCTGCGGGATAGATGTGTTATTTGTGACATGTTGCTGTGTCGAAGGTGGTGGTTGTGGTGGCGTATTTTGCAAGTATTGCAGTTCATCAGACACTTCTTGCAATTCTGCTAATTGTTTTTCTGCTTGATTTAGTTTTGCTATTTTCCTGGCCGCTAGTCGTTGTGCCTCCAATTCTTGAGCAAATCTTTCTTTTTCTTTTTTTAGGGTTTCGAGATGCTTTAATACCTAGGCCAATTCTTTTTCTACCACTCCAAGTAAATCGTTTCTTGTGCTTGTTTCTGGTTGTGCTTGGTTTGTTGTCTTCGCTTCGGCTCTTTTTTTCTCACTTCTTGTTCACAAGTTAGCCTCGACTCTTTTTAATTTCTCTAAGATGTCTGTGTCGTCTTGATCAATAGGGACATGTCCTCTCTCTTGCTCTCTTTCTCCCTTTGTGGTTTCTTGCGGTGTGATCTTCTTCTTCTTTGGTTGTGGCATCGTGGGTTATTTTGTGGCTGAGAACACGGTCAACGCCCTATTGGTCTCAAAGAAATTTGATACTGAACAGATTTGTGAACGAGATAACACTTGAAAGTTCAAAAATACAATTTGTCTCCCTTTACAACGGGGTAGGGCTCCCCTTTTATAGTGACTCATCAGCCACTTTACATTCCAAAAATGTCCTTCCTTAACCACTACATTCATAGTATATTCCGTACATAAAGGTCATTGGGGGGTAACATGTACAAATTGAATTCCTCCACATAGTCATGTTTCTCACAACTCCATCCCTCCAACCTCTTGACTTAGCCTTCGTGCCAGACCAATTCTCTAGCTTCGTGTCTCCCCCCTCGGCTCGAGATAGATGTCGAGCCTCGTGGCGCCTGGTACGTTATACTACTCCAAGAGCTTATGACCTCGCGACGTCTCCCTTCAAGTTCCGTTCCTGAGTAAAGAGTAAAAAGGTGAAGACTCGGTGTTCAAGACTGACTTCGAACGCTCGAGGGTTAGCTCAATTGGAGTTTAGTCATCATTTTGACAGTTGCCAGCTTTGAGTCCCTAAAGTAACAAAGAAGATGTGAGGGTACGAGTTTTACTACCAGAATAGTTTCCATAAGAAGTTGCGAGGTTAACTAAGTTTTGTTCGTCGGTCCAGAACTTGCGAGGTTAGAGAGTTTTTACCTACGAACGGCGCTTGAGGGTGTTTAGTTTTTTGGCGATCCCCAACACAAGTGTCAGAAGGCATACTGCAAGACAATAACAAAGCTACAATTAGTACTCGAATGAAGATCCCGTACTTACTTTGAGGATCTCTTTACATTCAAAGAGGGCTCCCCCACCAAACGCATGGGCTTGATAGTTGGTGACAGCTTCTTTGGCGCGGCTAGTTGGATCACAATGCGATCCTCGCCAGCCTTCAACATTATCTCCTCCTCTCGGGTAGTTTGTGGGTTGACGGGGTTGACCCTAGCGATGTGGGGTTCTTCATCATCCTCAATCTCGATGACCTCCTCGATCACTAGCAGCTGCTACTGCACGACTTCGGTAGCCATCCTCTCCGCCTCAGTTACCTCCCTGACTACCTGCAATCCACCAATGCCGTATTGAGTAGACATGGTGGTAAGGGATTTACTTACAAGTACTTGAGCCTCAAGATCTTGTCCTTCTTCGAAAGTTATTGCTGGTGGAGGCACGTCCTCATGGTGAGAGGCTTCTTCACCGTGTGCTTCACGGTGATATTGCGTTTCTTCTTGCACAGCGGCGCCAGTCCAGCCTCCAAATCATCCTCCGCTACACGCTTGGATGACCCAGATGACCCAGAGGAAGACCCAGCCTTGTCTGATGGCTGGTCCTTGAGCACAAAATCCTCAGCAGCCTTAGAGTTGGAGCTGCTGAAGGACTCAATTTCCTCTGACTCCTCCTCAGATTCTCCCTGTACGCGCGGAGTGACATCAGAGCCATCTGATCCGGTAGGAGGAGGAGCAGAGCAAAACAAGTGTACATCTTCCTGCATAAGAAGGCAAGTCAGAACATCAACAATTACAAAAATCAATACTCGGGGGCTATGGCCACGGGTATTTACACTGGTTGGCGGATTGATGGTGCAGTACTCCCGCATAATCATCGGGATCTCACTTGCATGTTTAAATAGGCATCTCAATCATGCCATGACTTCATCCACGGTGAGGTCTTCTGGTGACATCCAGGATGGATCATTGGGGCCAGAGTAGTCGTACCTCCATGTACACCACAGTTGCAGGGGTTGAATCCGCCTCTTTCATGTCAACCCTTGTTGCTTGAGTCTGGCTATCTTCTCCAGGAGATCAGGTAGCTGCAAGCTATCTCCGTGGGTAGGCTCGTCCAACCACCTGTTGTTCCAAGTCGGGCGGTGGCCTGTCACCTTGGGAAGCTTGGCCTCGCGGTTGCCGATGTAGCACCACCTTTCCTTCCACCCGGAGTGCGAGTCAATCAACTCGTAATCCAAGTATAAGCCCTTCTTCCTCATTTGGATCCCAGCCCACTGATTACTTCTGTATGCTCCATCTTGGGCTGGGGCTTGACTCGCAAGAAGTTGCGGAACAACTGAAAATGCGGTTGGATTCCCATAAATGCTTCGCACAGATGAACAAAAATTGCGATATGCAGAATACTGTTGGGGTTGAGCTGGAAAAATTCCAGCTTGTAATACGTCTCATTGACATACATCTCCATTGGCAAGGGGTTGCAGTATGCAGCTCTCCAGTTGATGATGTCCTTCCATTGGAGTAGATTGGCTACCAGCAATGCCTTGATGTCTGCTTCCTTCAGCACAGATTTCTTCCAGGCACACACGGGCAATGACAGGGCCGACTGGTCAGTCTTGCCGTATTTGGGAGCCGGCAGTTGGATCTCCTTCTTCTTCTTCCTGCCTTCCGCCGTCTTACTTGAAATCGCTTTCTTCCCCATCCATGTTGCCACGGGGGTCTTCTTTCGCATGCGCTCAGGGGCTAAGTGGTGGGGACGGTGGCGCTCGAGCTCGAGGATCGGGCAAGCGGTGGAGCTAGGGCTACAGTGTGGAAGATGAAAGAGTAGATGGCACAAGAAAAATGGAGGGGATGTTTTCCTCCATTATTTATAACCACAGCGTAGTTAACACAGTAGCGAGATTACCGGGAATATTCCATTTTTAAAAGGCCTGAATATTTCGCACCTGGCTGATAGTTTCCAATATTTTTAGAAGAGATAAGGTTATTGTTGGTGAACGGTCACGTTGACCAGTGTTCGATCCTTATACCCAAACTAGTCGTGTAACGGCTTGGGGTTGTGTGCCACGTGCACATTGGCTAAAAATTTTTTTCTTTGTGTTTTAAGGAAAAAGAGATGCAAAATTACAAATTGACCCTCAGCCTGATTCTTTGATTCAACATAAGGCTCGGGGGCTACTCTATATGGAGTGCGACTTTCATCACACTTCCATATAAAAATTTAAGATTGATGATTCAAGATCAAGTTAAATGAGGCTTGAGTATATTCTAGCTGCATGGCAATGCTCGAGTTCATTTGAAGACTCAATCCCATGGAGTACTCGAAGAGCACCAAAAACTAGTCGGAGAAGCCTACAAAAGTACTCGGAATTGCCGCATTTCACTAAAAAGTACTCGGGGGCTTGTCGTACATACATCTATGGGCACACCAGAAGGTTTGGACAGTCCTAGATATAGGGCTGGACATCGAGACGTGTCAGACATTGAGATTACAGTGCAGGATGGCATGGTCTACGTGGCAAGATAGGAACTAGTCGAGGATTAGGAAACTACTCGTAGCAATTAGTATAGGACTCACTAGTGAAATCCGACTAGTATTCTTATAAACAACCAACCTATAACCCTGCCCCCGGCAATATAAGGCGAGGCAGGGATCCCCTCCAAAGCAATTCAATACAACCTACACACAGGACGTAGGGTATTATGCAATCTAGCGGCTTGAACCTGTCTAAATCATGTGTTCAAGTTCACCTTTGAGTTCCTGATCTTGGCGAGCCCCACTCACTAAACACTACGCGAGGACCCGCTCGGTAGGTTGCCGGGTCTAAACACCGATAGTCTCGCTAGGAATAAAGCGATTGTTGGTCTACGGTGACTCAATGGTGATGATCAATCAAGTCAATGACAAGTGGGACCGCCACAAGGAGAACATGGATGTGTACTGTCTAGAAGTACGCAAGCTAGAGAATAAATTCTTTGATTTGGAGATCCACCATGTCGTCCACAACAACAACATTGCTGCAGACATCCTATGAAAGCTTGGGTCTACTTGCGCTCAAGTTCCAGCAGGGGTTTTCGTCCATGAGCTGCACAACCATCCATAATGGAGCCGGTACCATTAACAACCACCGATCGAGATCCTACCGCACCAGATCGGGAGGTTATGATGATCGATGTAGATTGGACCGCTCCCTTCATCGACTACATCAAAGAGCATAAGCTACCTTCAGACAACAAAGAGGCAGAACAAGTCTCATGATGCAGTAAGAACTATGTTCTAGTCGGAGACAAGCTTTACAGAAGAGGCGCATCATCAGGAGTGCTCGTGAAGTGCATCTCTTGGCAAGACGGCAAGGGCATATTAGAGGGGATCCACAAAGGCATTTGTGGCAACCATGAGTCCACATGCACAATAGTGGGTAAAGCTTTTAGATTAGGGTTCTATTGGTCTAAAGCTCTTGGTGATGCTGAGAAACTAGTCCGCTGATGCCAAGGAACTAGTCCGCTGATGCCAAGGCTACCAATTCTTCACCAAGTAGCAGCACGTCCCTACCTACAAACTGATCACCATACCACCCTGTTAGGCCTTTGTGTGCTGGGGGCTTGACATGATTGGCTCACTGCCCACGGTGCCTGGAGGATTCAACCGACCTCTGGTGACCATTGATAAGTTTACCAAGTGGATCGAGGTAAAGCCGGTTACCTACCCCAAAGCAGATAGAGTAGTCGACTTCCTCGACGAGCTTGTTCATCACTACGGCTTCCCCAATCGCATAATCACAGACCTAGGCTCATACTTCAACAACCATGGATTCTGAGAATATTGCAAGAACAGTGGGATCGACGTACGTCCGGTACGTCTACGTTGCTCATCCGCGGGCCAACGGCTAGGTTGAGCGCACCAAGGGAGGCAAGTGGCTCAAGGAGCTACCCAATGTACTCTAGGGTCTACGTACCCAGCCATGCAAGCCTACAGGACAATCGCCCAACTTCCTCATATACGGATCTGAAGCCGTGCTGCCCACCGACGTCATGTGGAAATCCCAAATAGTCGAGCGGTATGAGGAAGGCGTAGTAGAAGAAACAAGTCGTTTAGACATTGCAGCCTCAAAGAAGCTCGCTACGCAACTCTCGTCCAGTCCGCAAGATACCTCGAAGGCCTTCGCCGTTAAACATAGGCGACGTGGTCCTTCACGGTATCCAGGACACTAAGGGGCTACACAAGCTCAACTCACCATAGGAGGGGCCTTTCATCGTCTCCAAGGTCACTGGTACAGCCAGTCTTGAGATTTGGGAGGCCCGGGGTGAAAGTAAAACTCGGGGCCCATTTAATAAAAACATTATAACAAAAATATATGAAATATTACTAGTAAATACTTAAATGTATCTAAAAAGCAATATTCATATCAAATTATTTATACATATTACCTTAAAAGTTTCTTCTAACATTTCTCGATGCAAAGTCACTTATGATAGGGTTGATGTCAATCTCATCCAACAATTTCTTCTCGATGCATAATGTTACCAAACCATTTAACCTCTCCTGAGTCATTTTTGACCTCAAATTGTCTTCAATAACTTCAACTTTGAAAAGCTTCTTTCAGCCGATGCGACAGTCACAGGCACAGTAAATGAACAAAGGAACCATTTCTACTTTATTTCCAATGTATTTACATTCTAACAATTTGCATCCAAGTTTCCTGCTTGTCCAAATTTACAGGAACTAATGAGGTTGTTCCATACTCATTTTTTGGTAGTGAGAATCTTTTGTTTTCAGAATAGCAAAGCAACATGCATGAGTAGCTAGATGTATTTTCACCTAGAAGCCTATTGTTCAATTGATCTCTCCAACGGAGAACAAACCTGCACAGGACTCCATTTGTCACTGTCCGTGCACTTGTTTGATAAGGATTTGACTACTGAAGCCTAGCGACAAGGAGAGTCTGCGGGAGCTATGCACTGCTGTGGTAGGTTATCGCGATGTACGTCTGCTCGGGAAAGATGGCAGTAGTAGCAAGATCGACAACAAGGAGTGACATCCGTGCCGCCGCAAGATTCTGGTGTAAGGGCATCCATCTAGGTAGAGGAACTTGATTTTGACAGAAAGGAGTTCGATTCGCGTGGGGATAAGATCGATTCGAGGGGAGGACTTCAATGAAATTATGAACTTGCGAGAAGGGGGTGGGGAGCGACCTGAGACATTGGCATCATGGCGCCAGGCAAGCGTGACGTCGGAGGCGGGTTGCTGCTCCATGACGAGGAGGGCAGGTGGTGTCAGCAAGATGGGAGGCGTGTGACTTTATGCGGTGGAGGCGGCAGCGTCCAAGCTAGGAAGGAAAGAAGGGACAGATTGAGGGAGATGGGCAGTGTGATTGGCGGGAGGGACAGGCGTGAGTACGGTGGGTGGGTAGCTACTGGCGCAGTGAGAAAAATAGGTGCGATTTGGCGCAAACATTTTCCTTCACCTTGTTTTTTCAGTCTGCCGAGGTTTTGGTCACTCCTCCAATCTGTCAGATAGACCCCTACCTTTTTCTATTCCTTTCTCTGGGCTCCCACCTTAATTATATTTGGAACATAAGCATTGCCCTTGCCCTAAGAATTGTGTTACCGTTACTATGTCCCTGGGATTTGGGGTCCCCTAGGATTTGGGGGCCTGGGGCGGCCGCACACCCTACCCTCCCCCAAAAGGGCCGGCCTAGGTCACTGGACTGGATCTTATCGACTACAACACCCCTCTAGTGAAGACGTTGACAACTCGTGGAACATCGAGCAACTCTGTTGATTTTATCCTTAATTTAAATTTACATATTCATGCAATCGGCCATTGGCCCTAGTTGTAGATTTACAATTCAATAAAGCAATCATATTTTTTATCATAATTCGACTACTTATTTCTACCTTATCACCGCTTGTAGAAGCAAGTTCGCAATACTCCTAATGAGCTATTCAGCTTCCTGGGCAAAATTGCCCAATTGTGGCTTGTAATAACAAGTCTACAAAACTCCAACGAGCTATTCAGCTCCGTGGGGCAAAATCACCCAAGTATAGCTTGTAATAACAAGTATGCAAAATTCTAATGAGTTATTCAACTCACTGGACAAAAAATCATCCAATTGCAGCTTTGCAAGCTTGCAAAGCAAGTCTACAGTAAAGTTCATGAGTTAGTTAACTCATTGGACAAATCTGTCCCTTGGCGGTTTGGTAAGAAGAAACCATGAGTACCTCAGGAGTCAATTAACTACCTGTGTGACTATTCACTAGACAAATCTATCAAGTTGTAGCTTGTAATAACAAGTCTGCAGTTACAGGCTTTCCAGAGCGTAACATCAATACAACTCAGAGAGGTTGTAAAGATAGGCTCTAATCATCGAAACCCAGAAGAGACTACTTGCCCAGTAGTCTACTATCTAGATAGCTCAAGTACTCGTGCTCTGCAAAAGGACATGCGTCCTAAGTACTCTACAATCTGCATTTGATGAGGCTCACAAAAGAAGCCTTGTGCGCAGACACTCACATTAATCGAATGAGCAACGATCAAGATTAATTGTGAGAGGCACTAAAAATAACAAGTTGCAAAGCAAGAAAATAATTGCATAAATACTTCAATATATTACAAGCATTGACAATTGTTCATTACAATACTAATGTTTGATTACAATGCAGGACTACGCAAGGTCTAGTCATTTGGCCACTACTTCAGCAATTGGGGCCATCTTCTGCATATACTGTTGAAGGGCTTCATTAGTGCAATAGTCCGCGATGCCCTTAGCAACGGGTGCCAAATTGGCTTTCGGGTAGAATGACTTCACAAAGCTCAACACCTGCTGGGAGATTGACTTGGCCATCTTCTGGATATAGCTAGACAACTTGTATGGCACATCCTTGAGTATTTCTGATAGAGGATGTCGTACCACACCTTCAACTGGAGGCTCTATCTTATCCGTAATGGGCTGGGCAGCTTCACAAATTTTCTTCAAAGTAAACGAAGCAATTTTCGCCTCTGCCTTGCAGTCCCTCAAAGTCTCCATGGCTCGAACTAGGTCAACTTCGCCGTCCTCACACGTCTTTTTCTCCTTCTCAAGGTGATTCTCCAGCTTCTCCACGTGAAGAACAAGCTTGTCATGCTGATCGGTCACACAGTAATAAACATTTTTCCAATCCATGACCTACGCTAGGAGATCCTTCGTGGCCTTTTTCAAAGCTATACATGGATGTACAAAAAGGGTCAAAGACTACAAAGAAGAATGAACAGAAACAAGTTGCAAGAGCAAAGGATTACCTTTGACTTTCTGGCTCAAGGACCTTTTCCGTCCAACAAGGTGATCCTTCTATTCAGTGATCTCCTGGATGCGATTGTGGTACTTGGCAGCCGTCCCATCAAATTTCATAAGAATCTACGAGTACTCTTTCTCTTTGGCAAGCTCCTCCTGCAGTGCCTCCACGCGAAGCACTGTATCTCCATATCCTTCAAGCATCTGCGACTTGCGGCGGGAGCGCTTAATGGTGTCCTACAGCACAAAATTAGTACTCAGGTCAATTCATGAGCACAAATTTATTAATTATCTCTAGCGAAATAAGGGGAAGAGGATATACCTGCAAATAGTTGCCCAGGTGATGATGCGACTCCATCATCAGCAACACCATTTCTAGGTTTAGCAATGGGTCGTCAATCAATTGGATGTCCTCCAGACGGATTTTCTTCTAAGGGACACCAAGGATGACTACTTGATGGTCCAGTCGCGGCAGCTTCCATCATCATGGCTTCTAGAGCTGATGCCATTTCAATTTCTATAACTATCTCGGGGGCTACTGGAGAGGCCACGACGCAAGGAGTAGTCACTAGGCCCTTGGGCAATGGCTCAGGGGCTGGCACTTCTACATTCGCCATTAACTCAACTACCTTGTGCAATGTAGCCACACTAGCTACAGCACTCGATGTAGTCGTTGTCCCTTCAGGTTACTCTTGAGGCATGGGGGTTGGCGGCGCCGCAGCAAAATCTTTTGCTGAGAGGCCAAGACCATCAGTACTTAATTTTTCACCAGGCCCTGACAATTCCATGTCCGAGGATTTCCTACAAAACCAAGAACTCACAAAGTTGAGTAGCGAAGACAATGCAATACAATAAGTATTTGCGAGAGAACCAGAATTACCTGGACGATCTTTTCAACTTTAAATTGGGCTCTCCTATTAAGCAGAAGGGTTTGATGCTCGGGGAGGGTACCTTGGGTGTAGTCTGCACATCCACAATGAGATCTTGACCAGCCCGCGGTACTCTCTCTAGTCTTTGAGTTGTTTTTGCGCCGATAGGGTCCACCATCTGACCAGATGAATGGGCATCAACAGCATCGTGAGACGACGGACCATCGTCAATCTCAATCACCTCATCGGTCACTGGTGACCTATCTTGAGCAGCCAAAGCAGCTGCCTTCTCCGCACCAATTGCCGGCTTGATCACCTACAAACCACCAGTGTGTTCTAGATTAGACACGGTGGTGACATTGGAGACACCTTTTGGGAGTATGTGATACTCAGGATCTTGTCCTTCCTCATAGGTAATTAAATTAGGGGGTGCATTATCCGCAACGATGGACTTCTGCACAGCCCGTTTTGCAACAACAGTTCGTTTCTTCTTTGGTGGTGGAGGAATCGTGGCTTCAAGCTCATCTGTAGTTGAGTGCTTCTTCAGCCCGGAGGACAATTCTGCCTTAATAGATGGCCGTGCCTTGACTTCATATTTCTCCGCGGCATCAGAACTAATGCCACTGAGGGACTCGACTACTTCCTCCTCTTGGTCATCACCTCTCATAACTTCTTGTGTGAACACGCGAGGAGCGGCTTCCCAAGCATCTTCAGATCCAGGAGGAAGAGGAGCAGAGAAATATAAGCTGACATCTTCCTGCACAGAAAGACAAGTTAGCAAATTCGAAAATTTCAAATTAAGTACTCAAGGGCTAAGGCCACGGGTACTTATAGGCTTTGGCAGATGTGAGGCGCTGAATTCCTGCACAATAGTGGGAATCCTGCCCACATTCTTGAACATCCATTTGAGACTAACCATGATCTCATCTGTGCTAATTTCATCTGGAGAAAATCTAGATGGATCATTGAGACCAGTGTATTCATAGCCATAGTGGCTTCGCTGGTGCAGAGGCTGGATACAACACCTCATAAAGCTAAAATCTACTCCAACTCCAGTAAGCCCTTCCTGTTTCAACTGGGCAATTTTACCAATCAACTCGGGCAACTGTTGGCAATCACCATGCTTTAGCTCATCAAGCCACCAGTTATTCCAAGAGGGACAGTGTCATGAGAGTTTGGGTAGTTTTGGATTGTGGTTGCCAATATAACACCATTTTTCTTTCCAACCAACATTGGAGTCTATCAGTTCATAATCCAAATACTTGTTGCTCACTATTTCTCGCATCTAAATTCTGGAGCGTCCAACCAAGAGTGTATGTATAACAACCTAGATTAATTAAGCTATGTTTTGATCTTAAAACAAGTCATCAGTGCTTAAAGAAGAACTTTGACAACAATAAGGCAAGTGAAAGTACCCTTTTGCCCTCACAAGGTTAAAACGCTGCCTAAACCATAACTCCAATTTTTTATAAGGAACTTAAAAATCTGTCCAACTAAGAGTTGTAGAAATCAACCTTCCTAACAACTTTTATTTTTGGTATTTTGCTTGCATCTGAGCAGAAGCCATCCAAAAACTCGAAATACCAATCTGTGTTGTTTTGTTTTAAAACAGGCAAGGTCCCAACTTTGGGGCTCTCTATTTCAAAATTTCTAATATGAACTTGAGCTGAGCCCTATACCAAAGTTTTAGAGATTTAAAACCTTAATAACTTTTCTTTAAGGAGCAAGTTTGAAATCTGTTATGAAAGCCTTCAAAATACAGGTCAAGGTCCCCTAGTTTGGTCAACTCAGCCTCATTGGCAATCCAGGCCAAGTCTAGAAAACAGCCCAACCTGGCATCTTAGCATGGGGTTTATCTCTTAAAAGTTGAATAGAATATCATAAAATCTCTTTATAAAAGTTAGAGAACTAAGTTTTTACAACAACTTTGTTAATTTGACCTTGGTCCAATTCACATCCGAAGCTTCCCAAATCTGCAGCTCAAGTCAGCCCAGAACCCTGAAAACCAGTCAAAGCCGCCATTTTTCTCTAAGTCCTGAAAACCGGCATTCCTCCAAACTTTGGAGTTTTGAATCTCCAAATCCACCATGATTTTGAACTCGGTCAAATTACAAAAGTTGGACTTTGATATATGTACTACAACTTTTGTAAAGGGAGTCAATGTGGTGCGGTTTGAGAATCGGGAGATCCAGAGGCTCGAAGATAGGCCCGGCAAAAGATCCCGTGTATCCGTCGGTCAGAGCGTGCCCGAGCGCGCGTGCATCGCACTCCAGAGCGCCGCCGCTGCATGGCGCGGCCTCACCGGCAAGCGCCGTCTCGCCCAGTCGCTGGCCGTGACAAGATGGATCGACGCGCATCGCTCCCCAGTCGCGCGCAACGACGACCTGTAGCCCCTCCGCTCCGTCCCGTCTTGCCTGCCCGAGGCCTCCCTGGCCGCGCTAGGCGCCCTGCCCGTGGCTCCGCCGTCACCCCGGCCACTCTGCGACCAAAGACCAGCCACTACCGCGCCGGTGCCGCCTCACCTCCTGCACGCATCTGCCCACCAGGATCTCCAGCTGCGCCCCAACGCCTTCCGGCCCTCCCGTCAAACCCCCGGTCGCGCTGCCCACGCGCGCGCCCCGCAACGCTGCCGCCTCCACCAACTGTCATGCAGGCCGTGAAAGCTCCTCCCCCACCTCGCCAGTAGCGTGCCCCAGCAGAGCCACTCTTCCCGCGCACGCTTGCGTCGCTTCGCTCGCCCTGCTACCTCACCTGCCGCGCCTACCCGTCCCTTCCGTCCGCCAATGGCGCCGTCACCATTAATGGCCGCAATAGCACGCGCCCGCCCTTCTATGGCCCACCGTCCAGCCACAAGCCCCCGGCGCCTATAAAAGCCCCGCCGGTCGTACCGCGCTCCCCTTCACCTCCTTCTCCGCTCCAGCTAACCGTACAGAACCCTCATCGCTCGCCCAAGTTCTGTCGTGCAAGCTCCTCTGCTCTGCACTCCCGCACCGCCACCTGAGCTCACCATGGAGCTCCCCCTTTTGCCCGACCCCACGCCTTGCCAACACCACCAGCCGCTTCGCCAACCTCTCGTGCAGCTCTAGAGCTTGCTTGCTGCTCGCGAGAAGCACCACCGCCGCCGGAACACCGCTGGACCCCGCCGCCACTCGAAGTTTCCCGCCTTCCACCGTTCTGCCCTGGCCAAGCCTCCCCTTTGCCCCTAACCGCTTCAAACCGAACCAAGGTGAGCACGTAAGCCCTCCCGGCCACTCACCGTCCCAAGGTCGCCGGCGCATCGCCGGGACTTTACCCGCCACCGCTGCCCGCGCGCCGAGGACCCAATTGCTTTTGGGAAAAATGAACCAGGGGCCTTAGTGTTAAAACCCAGGACCTTTACGCGATTAAACCCTAGACCTAGGGGCTAGTCCGCAAGTTTAGCTCGGTTTAAATGTTTTAATTGGCAGAAATTGTGTTTAACTTTAAAAATTCACCAAAATTCGTAGAAAACTCACAAAAATGCCAAACCAATTTTGCTAGGCTCAGAATAAAGATTAGTTTTTAATAAAAATACTTTTGGCATATGTCATTGTTGGAATTAATGTGGTACGTTTTAATTCTTGATTAAGCCATTTAAATCATAACAAATCATAGAAATATGATAAAAGACAAAACCAACTCTCATATGTTTGTTTCAAGCAGTGGAAGCTAGGAAAAATGTTTTGGAGCTGGCTCAGGTGTACAACTCCCTGTTTTAGTTTTACCATGTGTATGAAAGGTTGTTTTCACCTTTTTGCATAACAATTAATCTGGAGCTGAGAAAAATATGAAACCTTCTGATTTAAATCAGTAATGTAACTCAATTTACGGGAAAAATGTGGAAACCACCAGAATTACATGGGTGAACCCCTTTTTTGTTTAGAGAAGAATAAATAGGGTAAATGCATAGAAAACGAGACCTTTTTGCAAAAATTGTAAATACCAGCTACCTTAAGGTAATAAAGGCTATGTTGGAAGAGGTACAAAAGAACATTCAGAAGTAGGATAACTTTCCAATCTAAAGCTTAATAAAGTGATGTTACATATATGTACACAATCGCCATCAAACCAACCCCCGGCCTATACCACACCCCACCTTCTTCATGTAAATAAAGAAAGTTCAAAAACTTGTTTAGGTGAATGTGGCCTATATAACTTCTTCTTCTTCAGCACTAATTTGTATTTGCGTTCTATGAAAAGTTGAGAATTGAACTTGATGCATTGCATTTCGTGTAGAGCTGAACCTCGCAGATGGAACCTACGAGCTTCACCTGGCGCCGGAAGACGGAGTCGTAGCTAAGCCGCCACCTACAGGAGCTGAGCCCGAGCACACCGAAGACCAATTTGCTACCGCCCCGCTTGAAGGCAAGCCCCGGAGCATAAATTCCTATCTTTAAACTACTTACAATATATTGGTTGCTTGATTTTGCATTTACGTTTCAGGAATTGCTTGAAACCGTAGATGCATGAATTAGTGCCCTTGATCTGAACACTAGTAATTGAAGCCGAGTAGTTGCAATGCTTAATAGGACTTGGTAAAAGTCGAGTGATCGCCTGTCACTCGTGAGTTATAGGAGTTGTTTGCTCTCCTTTTTGTTACAACTATAAGGACGATGGACGGGGTAGGGCTCTGTGAACTATTTTGGTGGTCGATGGATTGCCCCATCTGTCCACTTGAAATTGCACTAAGGTTGAGATGTGATAGTGTTCGTGATCAAGTGTTTGAAAGTACTAATCTCATACCTAGTATGGGATGGGGAAGCCTAGTACCTGATTGAACCAGGACGTGAGGGGTTCATTCTACTGTCTCTGGAACGGAGTTTCCCTTGCGGCCGCATGTGGTGACAAGTGCGGTCATAGGATGGTAGAGGCCGGGTTTATGGAGCCTTGTACCAAGGGAAGTGAGCCCGACATGGGTCTGAGAATTGATGGGGATGGCGGGACAAATGAAGCGACCCTTCGTGGTGCGTGGATGTCATGAGATTAGGTTTGCCATGCATGGTTAAGAAATTCGAATCGATTCATCTGCCTCTCACAGATTTGAACTACTTGATCGCTATGCTACACTGAGTAAGAACGGACTTGATGATTCTAATATTAATGCTTGTCATTAATTGTTTGAGAAATTATGCTTGTTTAGTGTAGTTGCCAACTTAGACAAGTAAATGAACTTAGAACCTATGGCTAAAATGTTGAAAGTAAGGACCTACACTAGTCGCTTTTGGCAAAACAACCCTAGAGCTAAAGAGTGTGCATGTCTAGGCGTTGGTGGATTAGAACCACCGGTCGGTTAAATCTTGTTGAGCATAGTCTCTCAGCCTTGTTGTGGCACATCTTTTCAGGTGATGTTGACGCCCCCCGAGTTTGCTGCTAGTGGCACTTGGCCTCCCCAGCTTCCTCCTGGGTGGACGGTCGAGTGGGACCCCTCCTCAGACGGCGAGGACCGGGACCATGGATGTCATGATCGGCCTCGTTGTGACGTTCAGCATCGGCGCTAACTTCCGCTTTTTATTTCCACTGCCTAAGAAATCTGCAAACTATGTTTAAATTTTGAACCTGATGCTATAATAAATTAATGCACTGGTTTAATTTGTATGATCTATTGTATTCTCTGGAACCACTCACCTTCGTGTGAGCTATGCTTTCTCGGTCCTGTGGAGTGATTTATCGGATGAAATCCGACGGACTGCCGAGTTAACTTGATTAAAGCACATAATCGCGTGTTAGGCGACTTAATTGTGATTTAGCTAAGTTTATTAGACCGGTTCCGCCACAGCTGGTACCAGAGCAGGTTAGCAGGATAGAGAAAACAATAGATCCTAAACACCTTTTTCTAAATAAAACTTGCAACAAATGTATTTGAAAATTTTCGTACGATCGTTAAGGATGAACTTAGTGCGAGAGGCCAAAGGGGAATTTTGGGTTATTTAAGGTGGCTATTAGCTATTGGTTATTTTACCGACTTCCCGCACTTCACCCACATGTATCATACGTGCACCGAGTTCCGCATCACGAGTATGCGAGGGGTGATAGGGAGTTCTATTCAAAAGAACATATCATCGCGGTTGTTTTCGCCCACGTTTATTATACGTGCGCAAGGTTCCGTATGATGATTCATGCGAAGGGTGGTATGGTTCGATTCCAACAAGCCTATCATCACGGTTGTTCACCCATGTTTATGATACGTGCGCATGATTCTGCATCACGAGTATGCGAAGGGTTATATGGTCCTATTCAAAGGGGCCTATTTCCACGGTTGTTGCGTTGTCCATGCAGCGTTAAACGCATGGGTGCCGTTTCTATAGCATACGGTAATGAATGGGGACGCTTTCGTGAGTGCTGGCATTAAAGGTTCATGTGGTATTGTGTTTTTCTGCAGGTACACTAACCACATTCGCGTAGGAAAACGATATTAGAAACTCAACTAGATACTATAGGGAGCGACGTAATTGTTTCTTTGCCAACGGCACTAACCACGTAAGTCCAAATTTTTGGCAATTATTTTGGTTGAAAGGACACAGTAGGTCGTGCATGCATCATGAACTAAAATCCATGAAACCAAACCATTAAATCGACCTTACTCATGTGTTTAAAGTTTTTCCCCGCGTTAAGGATTTTCTAGTTGTCCTTTTCAGCATGATGTCTTCTCAAAATCTTTTGGGTTGTTTCCATGTGTTATCTCCAAAAACTTTATATAAAGAAATGTGTGTAAAAACTTTTATTTAAGCCATTGGTAAAATTTGGTAATTTTAGCCCAAAGGATTTGTGAGCAATGATAAGGGTTGTAACTCCTTTTTCCCCGAAAACCCAGTGTGTGCACCTGTGATAATCTTGCTGGTTCAACCGCCTTAAGGATTTTTTTTCTGCTAGGCACTGCTTGAGAAAAGTTGTAAAGCACTGTTTGAAGAATCTTGTGGTAAATTTTCAGCTTGTTTGGATCTCTGGTTTGGGAGTTATGCTCAGTTTATTGCTGCAATGTCTCTGAAAATTTCAGCATGTGCACCTGTCAAAAATCTGAGTGTATCACCCTGTTAGAATCTGTTTTCACTCCACTTCTGAGTACCAAACTTGTTACCAATTATCAGAAGGGAATGTTGGTAAAATTTGGGAATTTTTGGATGAGTACTTGTGGAGTTACGAGCTTTTTATCTAGCCTACCAGAATTTGTTTTTCATTCAAAGTTTCTATCTCATGTTTCTTTTATCGATCTTTGGTTCCGGAAGGCTGCTCCTGGGCACGTGATTTCTGGTGCGGATGTCACCTCCCACTCTATGTGCCTGCACTTTGAGGGTTTTCCTGTTATCTTGTGGGACGTCTTGAGGTGGTTTGGGTACCAGTCGCCGCCCCTTTATGCGGGACGCGAGTACCTGGAGCACGGGGTGCAGCGGTGCAGCGTGCGTGTGGTCGTACCCCTACCCCCAGCGCAACTAGAGTGGCCCCAGCTTGAAGTTTTGACCTATGGTCATACCCTCAAGGATACTTGGGAGTCCGCTGCCTTGCAGGCCCTCACCCAGTTTTGCAGACTACACCCCTTCGAGGTCCTTTTGGATCCGATTGGCTTATTCCCCGCCAGGGACAGGCTAGACACAGCTTGGCTTGACAGGGTGAACAACATGGAGGTGTTGATCACCTCACACCCGCAGGTCACCATCTCCACCGCAACGCGATGTATGAACGTGTTATACCGACTGGTTGAGCTCCAGGGGAGAGCTATGGCTGTCTTGGCTCGGATAGCTGTGGACACCCAGGAGCATCTCAATACCACCAAGAGAAATTTGGTGGATCGGTCGTATCAGCTCATCCAGAGGGGTATACGGATCTCTGACATGGAGACCTGGATTACCGAGCTAGAGGAGGAGGTGACCGACATGGAGCACGACATGGTACTGCTTGCAGAGGAGAAGCTAGAGGTTGAGATGGAGCTCGCTGTTGCTAATGCGCACTTGGATGAGCACCACACCAAGCTCAATGCCATCCATGCGCAGGAGCAGCAGGGGGAGAATGACCCCATGGAGAAGGAGGAGGAGGAAGACCCCAAGGAGATAGAGGGAGTCTTGAGCATGGACTTTGAGGTGGTTCAGTCTCCGCCCTGAGTGGGTAACGCCCCTTCTTCAACGCACAGCGCTTCCTCCGTGGGCAACCTAGATGACTTTTAGATTTTGTTGTAGTAAGCTGGTCTTTTGTTGTACTCCTCGGCGACCTAAAATTTTGGATGGTAATGTAATAGGTTAGCCTTGAGTTGAGTACTCTTCCTGTGTTAAGAAACTTGTCATGAAATGATCTTAGTGTTGTTTATCCTGGCAGATTCAGTTCCTGTTTTCACCTAGCTTTTACTCCCACTTCTGTCTACTTTTGAGATGCGCTTCGAATACCAAAGTTGTGCGAAAACTTGTGTTTTAACCGCTCCTAAAATTTCAGCTCTTTCGGATCTGTGAAACTCGCGTTAGAACCAGTTTTCCACTGACCAGTTGCTGAAAAACAGCCACTTAGCAACGCGCTCATCTTGCATTCGATCACGATACCCTTCCTTTCGGTTAGCAACAGTAAAACGAAAGTTGCTAAGTGCAGGAGCAATCTAATTGCTGACTGAGGTGGCAAAGAAGAGATATGCACCTACTCAATAAAAGAGGGGAAATCATGTGCATGGCAAAGAAGAGATATGCACCTACTCAATAAAAGAGGAGAAATCATAGCAAAGAAGATATATGCACCTACTCAATAAAAGAGGAGAAATCATGTGCATAGCAAAGAAGATATATGCACCTACTCAATAAAGGATAATACTGCTATCTTTCTCACTATTGGCAAGATGGATGCTTATAATTCTGCACATAACATTTGTTCCTTATGATTGAGAAAGCTTCGGATTATATGGCTAATGGAAAAGTATACTCTTGCGGATGGTGCGCCTTACCCACTCCGGATCGGCCCCGAGTGGCAGTGGGGATAACCAGGCACCCCCACCACCACTGCCCCTTCCGCCGTCGCTCGCGGACATCCTAGCTGCCCAAACCAAACTCCTGCGACACTTGGTCCAGGGGCAACAGCAGTAGTAGCAGTAGCCACCGCAGGGAGGACGAGGTCCCCCGCATCCCCAGGTCGCCCGATATGAGGATTTCCTAGGCACGCAGCCCCCGATCTTCCACAAGTCGGAGGATCCGCTGGATGCTGATGCATGGATTCATACGATTGAATCCAAGTTTGAGCTCCTCACCACCCCGTTCCCAGACCAGAATAAGGCCCGGTTCGCAGCACAGCAGCTGCGTGGTTCCGCCCGTCTTTGATGGGACCACTACCACGCTATGCTGCCAGCCGATCATGTTGTCGGCTGGGATGAGTTCAAGACCGCCTTCAGAGGCCATCATATCCCGGAAGGCCTACTAGAGCATAAGCTCAATGAGTTCCTAGCTCTCACCTAGGGAAACTGCAATGTCCTGCAGTACGCGCATGCCTTCAACGACCTGTGCCGCTATGCCGGCTATCATGCGGATATAGATGAGAAGAAGCGGGATAGGTTCCGTAGGGGCTTGAGTCTCGAGCTCAAAGAAAGTTTGAACCCTATCAAGGTGGATACCTACAATGAGCTGGTAAATCTAGCCATCTCCCAAGAAGACTGCATGAAGGCCCTCAAGGCCGACCTGAAGCGGAAAGCTCCCATGGCACCACCGTGCTCAGAAGTTCAGAATGGTTCCCCCTCCATCACCTCGTAGGCTCACGCAGCCTAGGAGATGGGTTGCTCTCCCTCCACCACCGGCAGCACCTCGTTTCCACGGTTTCCAGCCGCAGGTGCCCCGGCCCAGCCTTCCACCGCCACCGCGCCCTGCGAATGGTAACCGTTGCCTCACCTGCGGCAAAGTAGTGCATTTCACCAAGGACTGCCCCAAAAACAAGAATCAGCGCCCTGGTCAGAGTAATACCATGGCCAACAAGGGAAAGAAGCCCAAGGTGCAGGTCCAACAGGGGAGATTAAACTTCACCAGTGTGACAGAACTCCCTGAAGGTGCGCTAGTGATGACAGGTACATTCCTTGTCCATAATCAACCTGTTCTTATTTTTTTTGATTCGGAGCATCTCATAGTTTCATTGGGAATAAGACTGGTGAGAGATGTGGGTTAAACGTTGGTCACACAAAAGGGTCGTATATGATCTCAACCCCGGGTGGGAAAATAGCTTTAGAAAAAATAATTAATCTTGTACCTATCAAGTTAGACAAAATCCTTTTTAAGGAAAACCTCATCATCCTTGACCTAGAGGGGATAGACATCATCTTGGGTGTAGACTGGATGACCCAACATCAGGTGATACTAGACATATCTGCTCGAGTTGTCCACGTAAATTCTGTTGGAGGTATGCCCTAGAGGCAATCATAGAGATGATGATATCTGATTGTATCCATGATTTGTATATTGTGTTCATTGAATATCCATTAAAGGCTACTTGAATTAATCTGCAATTATGTGAATTGTATGTGGAACTCTTTACTTGTATGGTTATTCTAAAAGTTGTCCCTAGTCGGAGTTCATGTGTGGACACACATGAATATTAGACTAGTATATGTATTAGTTGATGACTATGTTTCACAAGTCATGGACATGGAGATGTCAAACTAATAATGTAAGCATATGTAGAGACATGTGCTAGGACTCACCCAACATAAGAAGTAGTTCTCTCTTTACACAACATGTACGCTTTGTCCTTAGACCTGAGATTGTCGGATGTACTCAAGATGTGGATCGACTTACTTAGGGGCTATCAAACGCTACACCGTAACAAGGTAGTTAAAAAGGTAGTTTTCGAGTTTGTCAGGAAGCATGTTGTGAGGCATGGTCAATCAAGATGCGATTTGCCCCTCTCTGATTGAGAGTGATATCTCTGGGGCCCTCGAGTGATCGGATCCGAAAATGCATGGCCATGCTATGTACGGTTAAGAGTTAACCTACAAAGGGATTCTGAATCACAGGATTGAGAAAGAGCGGTCGGCTTGCAGCTAGACCAAATATCGTGAGGCAAAGGGAATAGCATGTACATGATGTTATGATGGTTCGTCTGATATGATCATCGTGTGCGTATAAGAGTTGGCACGTCTTGCTAGAGGCTGCCACGACGAGCCACCGACGAGCCACAACGAGCCGACGACGAGCCGCGGCACGAGGACGACCTTGCTGCATGTGGACGAGCTGCTGAGGAGCTGCTAGACGTCGACGTGATCGACTATGTATTCGACTACGCTAATCGACTTCACTGCCCCAACGAGATTCTACATATTCCGCACCAGTGCATCGAGTGGTAATCCCGTGATCCATATACGGCAGTTTTCCTGGTTTACGTGGTAAAAAAATTTGTTTTGCGCTAGCGTAGCCTACCTCGTATCCCTATAGTGGTATTAGAGCCATAGCTGTTTTGTTATGGATTCGGGATGTGTGCATATGGTGATATGCGAGTTTTCAGATTGATCTATGGCATGTTTTCATGTTCTTGCTGCAATGGTCGTGTAACGACATACTCCTACCGGTCAGATTTCCACCATCGGAGTTAAGTGATACACGTAATGCCAATTGCAGCAAGCGAAGATCAATGTGATTGGTCGAATTGAAATCTAGGTTCATACGCCAGGCGCATGAGATGTGCAATAGTAGATTGGATGTACTACCGGGACGGAATTTTGCCGTATGCGTGTGCTTCAGTAAAACAACCGTAACTTTCGATACGATCTTAGATCGAGGCGAATTTTATATGAAAATTGATCTATAGAAAAAGTTACACATCAAATTCAACCACTTCGCCATTTTTGCCGAAATTAGATTTCCCAAATTCGGCTTGGAAGATGGAGTTACGAGCCTCTGAAGTTTGGAACGTTAGAACGCCTAACTCTGTTTTGCAGGATGTATGCATCTTGTGAACAGGTTGTGTGGAGATGGAGATCACCATAAGAAAATGGGTCATACTGTATCACAACTGTGTGCATGTTATTCTTTATGTTTTACTTCCTGCATGATGTGATGTTAGAAGTAGAACGATCCCTCACAAAGTTTAAGTTAGTATGCCCTCTCAACTAAAACTTGCACCGTCCCATATCTTGTACAATTGGTGGTGGGTCTATGAAACTGGGTGCCACTAGTTTTCCTTGACTAGACGAGTTTGTGTCAGATACTTACACGCATAAGGGTTGGTTTGCTTAACAAGGTTATCTTAACGTTTAAGGACCTTGGGTCATATAGGTTGGGCGTCGAGACATGGAGATGTCACCCAACAACAGGAGTCATATGTGATATGATTAGCAAGAAGTTGCTTACCGATCTACCTTGTTTGCTAGCGGTGATGCTAAAGCTCACTAGTAGACTTGTTAGTTGTGGATCCTGAATCACTAAGTACCAATAGAGAGATATTGATTTTAGTGGGAGTAGATTCTGTTAAATAGTTTAATGTGATTTGCTCTATCATGTATACATTTGTCTTAGTGTATTTTGCATTACTTTTGTTGTAGATTAAATGGCACCTAGCAGCACCACACCATTTGCTTTGCGTTCGGTCCTTGAGGAGGACAAGTTGAATGGAACAAACTACTCGGAATGGATCCGTAACCTGAGAATTATTCTCAGGGCTAAGAAAAAGGAAGATGTTCTAGACAACCCATTACCAGAAGAACCTGCTGATGATGCACCTGCTGCTGTTAAGAATGCTTACAAGAAAGCATGTGATGCTAACCTCGAAGTAAGCTGCCTTATGCTTGCTTGCATGGAACCCGAGCTGCAGATGCAGTTCGAAACAAACCATGAGGCACACGATATGATCGTGGCACTTAGAGACATGTTCCAAACATAGGCCAGGACTGAAAGGTTCAATGTGTCTAAGGCCTTTGTGGAGAGCAAGCTAGCAGAAGCCGCAATAGTAGGACCACACGTAATCAAGATGGTTGGTTACACTCAACGGTTGGAGAAGCTGGGCTTCCCACTAGGCCAAGAGTTGACCACTGATTTCATTCTTTCGTCTCTTCCGTCTAGCTATGGGAACTTCATCTCGAACTACCATATGCATGGGATGGAGAAGGGTCTGAATGAACTGTGTGGCATACTTAAAATAGCAGAGGCTGACATTAAGAAAAGTGCTAGTAGCAGCCATGTGATGGCTATACAGAACAAGCCTAGCTTTAAGAAGAAGGGCAATTCTTGGAAGAAGAAGGGCAAGGCTGGAATGTCCAAGCCAAATCCAGCGCCCAAGGTTAAAGCTGGACCTGAACCTGCTCCAGACAAAGAGTGCTTTTATTGTCACAAACTTGGTCACTGGAAGAGAAATTGCAAGCAGTACCTAGCTTCGTTGAAGAATGGCGGAAGTAAGAGTACTTCCACCTCAAGTACGCTTGTTGTTAATGTTATAGACAACATATTTCTCGCTGATACAATTATTAATTCTTGAGTATTTGATACTGGATCGATTGCTCATATTTGCAATTCGATGCAGGGAATGATAAGAAGTAGAAGCGTGGAAAGAGGAGAAGTTGATTTCCGTGTTGGCAATAATGCAATAGTTGCTGCGTTGACCGTCGGGACGATGCAACTCTACCTCCCATCAGGATTTATTATGGAGTTGAATAATTGTTATTTCATTCCTAGTTTAAGTCGAAACATTTTGTCTCCTTCATGCTTGATGAAGGATGGTTATTCATTTGCGAGTGAAAACAATGGTTGTGTGATCTCTAAGAATGATATGTTTATGGCTTTTGCACCCATTGTGAATGGATTGTTTGTTTTAGATCTTGATGGTTCACCTGTCTGTAACATAAGTGCTAAAAGGCCTCGACCTAATAATTTGAGTACTACCTACTTCTGGCATTGTTGTTTGGGTCATATAAGTGAAAAGCGCATGAAGAAGCTCCATTCTGATGGACTTCTAACTTCGTTTGATTTTGAATCATACGAGACATGTGAGGCTTGCTTGCTAGGCAAGATGACCAAGGCACCTTTCACAGGTTTTCCTAAGAGAGCATTAGACTTGTTGGAACTCGTACATAGTGATGCATGCGGACCAATGAGCACGACGGCTAGAGGAGGATTCAAATACTTCATAACTTTCACTGATGATTTTAGTAGATATGGCTATGTCTACTTGATGAGGCACAAGTCTAAAACCTTTGAAAAGTTCAAGGAATTTCATAATGAAGTTGAAAATCAGCGTGGCAAGAAAATTAAGGCCTTGCGATCTGATCGTGGAGGCGAGTATTTGAGCCACGAATTTAGCAATCATCTGAAGAGTTGCCGAATTGTTCCACACCTTACGCCGCCTGGAACACCTCAGAGAAATGGAGTATTCGAGTGATGTAATCGAACTTTGTTAGACATGGTTCGATCAATGATGAGCTAGTCAGACCTACCGTTATCAATTTGGCGATACGCTCTAGAAACAGCAACTTTCGCACTTAATAGGGTACCGTCTAAATCCGTAGTTAAGACACCATATGAGATGTGGACTGGAAAGACTCCCAGTTTGTCTTTTCTAAAGATTTGGGGATGTGAAGTGTTTGTCAAGTGACTTCAGTTGGACAAGATCACACCCAAGTCGGATAAGTGCATTTTCATGAGATATCCAAAGGAAACTTTAGGATATTATTTCTACAACCGTTCAGAGGGCAAAGTGTTTGTCGCTCGGAATGAGGTTTTCCTAGAGAAAGAGTTTCTCAAAGGAGAAAAGAGTGGAAAGACAGTGCATCTTGAAGAAGTTCGAGATGAGCCGATCGGGCAAGAATCAACGAGTGATGCTAACGTAGCAGAACAAGTTGAGACACCCATGGTAAGAGAAGCACCGCCACAACCACGAAGGTCGGCAAGGCTCCGTGAAATGCAGGAAATATTATTGTTGGACAATGATGAGCCTGTGACATATGTAGAAGCAATGATAGACCCAGACTCCGAAAAATGGCAGAGTGCCATGCAATCCGAAATAGAGTCCAGGGAAGACAATCAGGTTTGGAACTTGGTTGACCCGCCTGATGGTGTTAAAGCCATATAGTGCAAGGGGATCTATAAGAAGAAAAAGGACATGGATGGAAATGTTCACATCTATAAAGCACGACTTGTCGCAAAAGGTTTTTGACAAGTTCAAGGAGTTGACTACGATGAGACCTTCTCGCCCATAGTGATGCTTAAGTCCATTCGGATTATTCTAGCTATAGCTGCATATTTTGATTATGAGATATGGCAGATGGATGTCAAGACAGCTTTCCTAAATGGAAACCTAACTGAGGACGTGTATATGGTACAGCCTGAGGGTTTTGTCGATCCGAAAAATGCTGGAAAAGTATGCAAGCTTCAGAGATCCATTTATGGATTGAAGCAAGCATCTAGGAGTTGGAACATTCATTTTGATGAAGTGGTCAAAGGGTTTGGCTTCACCAAGAACGAAGAAGAGTCTTGTGTTTACAAGAAGGTTAGTGGGAGCTCTATAGTATTTCTAATCTTATATGTGGATGACATATTGCTGATTGGAAATAACATTCCTATGCTTGAGTCCGTAAAGACTTCACTGAAAAATAGTTTTTCGATGAAGGACTTAGGGGAAGCGGCATATATTCTGGGCATTAAGATCTATAGAGATAGATCGAGAAGGCTTATAGGATTAAGCCAAGATACTTACTTTGACAAAGTGTTGAAGCGGTTTAGCATGGAAGAGGCGAAGAAAGGGTTCTTGCCTATGTCACATGGCATACATCTTAGCAAGACTCAGTGTCCTTCGACTGCTGATGAGCGGGATCGCATGAGTAGAGTACCATATGCCTCGGCTATTGGATCCATCATGTATGCAATGATAAGTACTCACCTAGATGTTTCATATGCACTAAGTATGACAAGCATACACCAGTCTAATCCGGGTGAGAGTCACTGGACAGCGGTGAAAAACATTCTTAAGTACTTAAGAAGGACTAAAGATATGTTCCTCATCTATGGAGGTGAAGAGGAGCTCGTTGTAACAGGTTACACCAATGATAGTTTCCAAACCGACAGAGATGATTCAAAGTCACAATCAGGATTTGTGTTCACGCTAAATGGTGGTGCTGTTAGTTGGAAGAGTTCCAAGCAGGAGACGGTGGCCGATTCTACGACAGAAGCCGAATACATCGTGGCTTCGAAAGCCGCGAAGGAGGGTGTTTGGATAAGGAATTTCCTTATTTAGCTTGGTGTGTTCTCAAATACGTCCAACCCATTGAATCTCTACTGTGATAACAATGGGGCAATTGCGCAAGCAAAGGAGCCAAGGAATCACCAGAAGAACAAACACGTAATGCAGCGATTTCATCTCATTCGAGACTTCGTTAATTAGGGTGGGATCAAGATATGCAAAATACACACGGATCTGAATATTTCCGATCCTTTGACAAAGCCTCTCCCGCAGTCCAAGCATGATGCGCACATAAGAGCTATGGGTATTAGATATATTCTAGATTGACTCTAGTGCAAGTGGGAGACTGTTGGAGTATGCCCTAGAGGCAATCATAGAGATGATGATATCTGATTGTATCCATGATTTGTATATTGTGTTCATTGAATATCCATTAAAGGCTACTTGAATTGATCTGCAATTATGTGAATTGTATGTGGAACTCTTTACTTGTATGGTTATTGTAAAAGTTGTCCCTAGTCGGAGTTCATGTGTGGACACACATGAATATTAGACTAGTACATGTATTAGTTAATGACTATGTTTCACAAGTCATGGACATGGAAATGTCAAACTAATAATGTAAGCATACGTAGAGACATGTGCTAGGATTGACCCAACATGAGAAGTAGTTCTCTCTTTACACAACATGTACACTTTGTCCTTAGACCTGAGATTGTCGCATGTACTCAAGATGTGGATCGACTTACTTAGGGGCTATCAAACGCTACACCGTAATAGGGTAGTTAAAAAGGTAGTTTTCAGGTTTGTCAGTAAGCATACTGTGAGGCATGGTCAATCAAGATGGGATTTGCCCCTCTCTGATTGAGAGTGATATCTCTGGGCCCCTCAAGTGATCGGATCCGAAAATGCATGGCCATGCTACGTACGGTTAATTGTTAACCTACAAAGGGATTCCAAATCACAGGATCGAGAAAGAGCGGTCGGCTTGAAGCTAGACCAAATATCATGAGGCAAAGGGAATAGCATGTACATGATGTTGTGATGGTTCGTCTGATATGATCTTCATGTGCGTATAGGAGTTGGCACGTCTTGCTAGAGGCCGCTACCGACTATTGGGACAAGTAGGAGTACTCGGGCCATGTCTATACGTATCCGAACCCATAGGGTCACACACTTAAGGGGCTGGAAGCCCAATTCGGATATGATCCGAGTTGGATCAGGTTTAGAAGTACTAATGGGCCTCGGACCCAGAGGCCCATCAAGAACCTCTATAAATAGAGGGGTGGGGCGCCCTAGGGTTTCATCCCTTTGGCCGAAACACATCTGTCGCACCTCCCAGCCCTCGCCCTGTTGCAACTCGCGGACCTAGCAGTCTGGCTTGCGATGCTTCCTCCCTGCACGTGTGGATACCATGGAGGTGTTGCACCTGCAGCACTTGGACGAGCCGCCGACGAGCCACGACGAGCCGACGACGAGCCGCGGCACGAGGACGATCTTGTTGCACGTGGACGAGTTGCTGAGGAGTTGCTCGACGTCGACGTGATCGACTATGTGTTCAACTATGCTGATCGACTTCGCTGCCCTGACCCGATTCTACATCTTCCGCACCAGTGCGTCGAGTGGTAATCCCGTGATCCATATACGGCAGTTTTCCTGGTTTACGTGGTAGAAAAATTTTGTTTTGCGCTAGCGTAGCCTACCTCGTATTCCTACAGCATTCCTTTGGGAAGCATGGCTTCTTTATGCCGCAAAGGCACTTCATGTAACTTGTTTAATGTGAATGATGAAAAATGATGATAAGAAAAATTCAGTAATTCACCAAGTTTTTGTGCTTAATGTTGATATTCTTTTTTGCTTAGTTGTTACAAGATGTCTACCAAAAGAAGTAGGCACTTGGTTTCAACAAGCTTTCACATGACTTATGATGCACATGTGGGTGTTTGCAATGATCTCTTGTTGAGAATGTATCTTCCTTGTATGAGCTCTGATGCCTAGTTTATTCTTGCTTGAGTGATTCATGACTAGGTGCTTACTCATGTGGTGATACTTTTATAAACTGCAAAACTTGACAACTTGCTTCGTCTTTTGCTTATATCATAATATCCTATTGATGGTGATGCAGTTGTTCTTTATGATCTACCTGCTTGTGCATTATCTCACTTGTAGCCTTTGTAAGTGCTTTGTGATATATTTGAGAAGCTTGGTAGGTTGTACACCTCATGGCATGCATTTTATGCTTCCATGCGAATCTTGATGTTTGTATTTAAGGGGGAGTCTTGCATTTAATGGGGAGTTTTGCATTTGAGGGGGAGCATGCATTCTTTTTCTCTTGTGCATGCATTTCATAGTGGCATGTTTTCAGGGGGAGTGCATGTTTTCAAGGGGAGTGCATGTGTTCAGGGGGAGCTTGTGAGTTTTGTGCTCTCTTTTGCTCTATTGCCGATCATGTTGAGCTTTTTACCTCTCCTTGAGGGACTGGCATTTGGTTTGAGCTTTCGATCGTCACATGATTGGTGTTGAGTCCTATCTACCTCTTCATGAGGGATCATGTGTTTTCGATCTTCACATGATTGGTGTTGAGCTCTTTCTGCCTCTTCTTGAGGGATCATGTGTTTTTTGTCTCGGTTGTGTCGAGCCATTGCCCATGTCTTTGGGGACCGAGACTTTTCCAACTTGATTTGGCCTTTATGATACTCCTCATGCCAAGTGACTTTGATCTTTGCCTTTATATGGCTTTCGATCACTTGGATGAGACTTTTGACTAATTGGTTTCACAACTTGACTTTTATGGTTCTTCTTATCCCAAGTGACTTTGATCTTGGCTTTTACTTGGCTTTTAATCACTTGGATGAGATTTTTAGCTTTTGCCTCTCAAACCATTTCTTTGTGCTTGAATATTGTCAACACACTCATCAAGGGGGAGATTTAGAAATCAAGTTGATACGAACCATGATTTGATTGCGATGAGCGTTTGACAATTGTTGAAATGGCTTTGACGATTTTTGGGATTCAAGCTTTTATGTCTCTTGCTTGACTCTTCGGTTGTATTTAACCTTTGCGCTTTCTTTAAAAATCAAGAGTTTTTTGTTTGGAGCTTGCATGATCCTTTCTCATTTCAAGTGGCCTTGTGTTTGCTTTTGCTTGGCTTTTTGGGCATTTAAATGAGTTCTCTTTTGCTTTCAAATCATCTTTTGTCAATGCACTTATCAAGGGGGAGATTGAGAGATCAAGTTGAGATGTGCCTTGGTCTATTTGTGATGAGTGATTGACTAGATGATTTGAGGCTTTACCAATTGAGTCCATATCTCACATGTGCATGATTATGCTAATGGCTAACAGGATATGTTGTGTTGTGTGCGTTGTGTTGTATTGTGGTATTTGTGTAAACCATATGTTGTGTGTTGTGTCTCTTGGCTTGTGATGTGCAAGTGTTGGATGCGACATGGCGGTTGGCAGCATGAGGTGAAGGTCAAGTGAAAGGTTCATGCTGATGTACTAGGGCTATGAAGGGTGGACATGAATAGGCTTAGACCAAGAGACCCGAGAAGTCCAGGCGGAGTCATCGGCGATCCACACGGTGCACGGAAGAGCAAGAGTACATGAACAATGATGGAGACGGCGTCAGTCGAGTCAAGCAGGATGAAGGCGAGTCGAGTAGGCGGCCCGGGAGCTCGGAGCGAAAGACTTGGAGGAGTCGAAGGCTTGACGGAGGCTAGACACACGTCGACATCAGTGAGTCACACCTTGCGGGGCGTGCAAGAGGGTTTGACCAGTTTGGCCTCAAAATTGGGGATGAGTCACGCCTGTGGGCTGTGCAAGAGGGTTTGACCGGTTTGGCCTCAAAACTGGGGGATGAGTCCGGTGCAGCTGGACAGCATCGAGTTGGAGGATGCGTGGCACCATCGCGAAGCTTGCGTCGAGGCAAAGTGAAGTCGTGAAGGCGCCGGGTCCGTCCGATGTACGAGGAAAAAGTTGGACAAGTTTACCCCTGAGGGTTTTTGAGTTGTGTACTTCATGTAAGGGCATTCTGGTCATTTTTCAGGATGCCTATATATATGAGGAGTGGGTTGTTGGGCAGCTACATCCCTTGGGTGGTGGGCTTATTATTTGTTTGTGAGAGCCTTTGGGTGTGAGAGATGTGTAACGTCCCTAGTAATAAAAAGGCTAAATCAAAGAAACATCAAGGAGATTAGGAGACAATTCAAATTTCCCAAGTGTCAAATTCAAAAACACTTCAAAATCTAGCTAAGTGTTAGAAACACCCCTTAAATGGTACTCACTTGGTAGGGTTTAAAGCAGATTTTCATATAAGAACTCAAATTTTGACCAATATAAAATTGGTATATCTTTTCAAATTGAACAAGTTTCATAATTAGCATTTTTTCTGATTTTGAGTGAAAGGCATTCAAAAACTGGGTCAAAGTCGGGTCAAATTCAAATTAACCTTGCCCGGCGTTCCACCAATGTTCCAACAACTTTATCTCCAAAACTAGCAAGTTTTTCACCTATCAGCTTCTGTACAAGTTGGAGTCCATAGTTCAAACTCAAACTTTTATATTTGAAGGTTTCCTCATTTAGTTCATAACTTGGGAGAAAATCCGGCACAAAGATCCTATCTTCGTGCGCCACACGCGAACGCATGTGCGCCTAGTGCGCTGTCACCGCGCACGGCGAACACGCTGTCACCACGCAGTGCTGCCTGCTTGGCTCTGCCCCGTCACCCAAATGTCGGTGGCGAATAGACAGCACGAACGCCGCACTGGCCATTCAGCGTGCCGCGCTATCCCTCCCTCCGCATGGCAGGATTTTTGCCAACCAACCGTGACCTCGCCTCGCCACTACCGGCGCACCGCGCGCCGCCAGTAGCCACTCCTGACACGCCGCCCCCTGCCAGCCAACGCCAGGCCACCACCATCCGCGCTAATGCGCGAGAAGGCATGCCTAAACATCCCGCTCCCCTCACGCCCCTTTTGCTACTATAAAAGGTGCTTGCCCATGCTCGCCGGCGCCACGCTTCCATTCGCACCCGGAGCTCCGCCATCGCCATTGAAGCTGCCCCGTCAAGCTCCAATCTTCGAGCACCCCCGACGCCATCCAAGCGCACGAGCACCCTTCCCGAGCCTCACTCCACCTCCCTAGTGTCGCGGAACCACCCAAATTAACTTGGCTAAAGCACACTTAAGCCTCTTAACACACGATCATGTACTTTAAACAAATCAACTTGGTCGTTCGTCGGATTCATTCGATAAACCACTTATCTCAGGATCGAGAAAGCAAGACTCGCACGAAGGCGAGTGGTTACAGAGATTACAATAGTCCATCTCAAATAAACAAGTGCATCAAATTATTACAACCTGAAGTTCGAAATTCAAGCAAGGTTTGCAGAGTTTCAAATAATATAAATAATTGAGCGGAAGCTAAAAGTCGTTGCAAGACATCATGAAGAAGCCAATCATGACAACAGTGATCCCGGTCCTCGCCGTCCGAGGAGGGATCCCACTCAACCGTCCAACCAGGAGGAAGTAGGGTAGACCAAGTGCCACTTGCAGCGAGCTTGGGGGTATCAACATCACCTGAAAAGATGTGCCACAACAAGGCTGAGCGACTACGCTCAACAAGACTTAACCGACTGGTGGTACTACTCCACCACACCTAGACATGCAAGCTTTTTGGCTCTGGGGTTTGTTTTTGCCAAAAGCGACTAGTGTAGGTCCTTACTTTCAATATTTTAGCCACAAGTTCTACTATTGTTTTACCATTCTAAGTTAGCAACTATACTAAACCAAGCATAGTTTCCAAGCAATTGATACAGGTAACAATATTAGATCATCATCATCTTTCATTCTTACTCAATGTAGCATAGTGATCAAGTAGTCCCAAACTGTGAGAGGCAGACGAATCGATTCGAATTTCTTAACCATGCATGACGAACCTAATCCCACGACATCCGCGCACCACGGAGGGTCGCTTCATTTGTCAGCCATCCCCATCAAATCCCTAGACCCGTGTCGGGCCCACTTCCCTTGGTACAAGGCTCCATAGACCCAGCCTCTGCCATTCTATGACCACACTTGTCACCACATGCGGCCGCAAGGGAACTCTGTTCCAGAGACAGTGGAATGATCCGCTCACGTTCCGGTTCAATCAGGTACTAGGCTTCCCCATCCCATACTAGGTATGAGATTAGTACTTTCAAACACTTGATCACGAACACTATCACATCTCAACCTTAGTCCAGTTTCATGTAGACAGACGGGGCAATCCACTGATGACCAAAAATAGTTCACAGAGCCATGCCCCATCCATCATCCTTGTAGTGTAACAAAAAGAAAGCAATCAACTCCTATAACTCACGAGTGACAGGCCATCACTCAACTTTTACCGAGTCCTATTAAGCATTGCAACTACTCGGCTTATCATACTAGTGTTCAGATCAAAAGGGTACTAATCCATGCATCTACGGTTTCAATCAATTCCTAAAAATGTAAATGCATAATCAAGCAACCAAATATATTGCAAGTAGTTAAAGATAGGAATTTATGCTCCGGGGCTTGCCTTCACATAGGGATTTAGCGAACTGGTCCTCGACTTGCTCTGGTACGGGCTCGGCTCCGACTTGATGCAGATCAGCTACGGCTCCTTCTTCTGGCGCTGGGTGAAGCTCGTACGTTCCGTCAGCGAGGTTCAGCTCTACACGAAATGCAAATGCATCAAGTTCAAACTTCCATGCTTTCTCATCAAGGATGCAAAACATGAATTAGTATTGAAGTGTAAATTACATTATGACCACATTCACCTAAACAAGGTTCTACACCTTCTTTATCTGCATAAGGTAAGATGTATTGTGGTATAAAACCCGGGGTTGACTTGATGGTAATTGTGTACATATACAACTTAACTTTATTAAACTTTAGATCGGAAAGTTATCCTATTTCTGAATATTTTTTTACCTCTTCCGAAAAAGACTATTAACTTTACTTAAGGTTCTTTCTTCCATTTAATTTGGTTCACCTCCAAATTTTATTTTTATTTTCAACAGTAAGCTATGAAGTTGAAACTTTACCAGCAACTTAATCATGCCATGATTAAGCTACTGCACAAATTTGAGGCTTATTGGAGTTGCACAAAAATAATTAAAATTGTTTCATTATGATAAGGTAGTGTGTGCTTAACTGTTTTTAAGACAAAAACCATAACGAATCTGGGTATGAAATTTTAACAGTTGATTTCAAAGGTGAAATACAGCATTTGGTGAATTTTGCATAATTTTTAGTGAAGGGCATTTTTTTCCATACATTTACCCTAATTAGTTTTCCTCAAAAGGGAAAGTGATTTTCCTTCTGCTTTTGATCATGTTCTATATTTTTCCTACAAACTGCACTACACGACTGACTTATTCCATTTTGTTTCACCTTTTCATCATCTCTGGTTTAATTATTATGCAAAAAGATAAAAGCAACCTTAGATTTCCAAGATAAAACTAAAATAGAGACATAAACATCTAAGCAAGGCTCCACATTATTTTTATAAGCTTTCATTTCCTGAAACAAACACTTGAGAGTTGGGCTTACCATTTTAGCATTTTTTAGCAATTTACTATGATTTAAATGGCTTAAACAAGGATTAAAACATATAACATTAATTCTAGCAGATACATGTGTCAAAAGTATTTTTATCAGAAACTACACTTTATAGTGAGTTTAGCAAAATTGATTTGGTATTTCTCTGAATTTTCTACGAGTTTTGGTGAATTTCCAAAGTTAGACACATTTTCTGGTGATTATAAAACAAAAACCGAAAACAGCTTTACAACCGGGCCCCTCTAAGTTTCCAGACTCACAACCACACCCTTGCTATTTATACCTAAGCTCTCGACCTAGTTTCGCAATCACACTTATGTCCCTATGGCGGCGCGCGGTGACAGGGTTGCGATTCCATCAGCTCGCCGATGATTCCAGGGCAACAAGCGCTCGGGGAGGGATGTATGCTCACTGTGGGGCTGCTGGCGAACGCTCGAGCGCGGAGGGGGCTTGGCGGTAGTGGAACGGCGAAAGGTGGCGCTGCGGCTGCGGTGGAGTTGGGCGGTGGCGTTCCAGCAGCGTCGAAGCTTGGTGACGGCAACGGTCAGCGGCTCGAGCTGCGCGAGGTGGTGGCAGAGCAATTTGAGGCGTCAGCTTAGAGTGAGGCTGCATGGAGATGGGCTCTCCACGTTGGGGTGAGTGGTGGCGAAACAAGGGAGCAGAGCAGCGGCGGGGAGACAAGGGCGGAGGGGCGCGTCGGTGAGAGAGTGCCGGCTTTTATAGCCATGGGCGAGAGAGGAATGCGAGGTGGGGTTGCGGCACTGGCGGAAGGAACTGCAGGGGAGCTGGGGCGTTGCTGTGGCCATAAATGGCGGCAGCGCCATTGGCAGATAGGGAAGGCGACTGGCGGGGTGCGGCAGGCGAGGTGGTAGGCTCTGGGCGAAGCGAGCGTGCGTGTGGGGAACGGCTTTGCTGGGGTGTCGGGTTGGCGAGGCTAGTGCTCGAGGCGTCGCGGCCGGGCATGCGTCCGCGGGGCGCGCGCGGGCAAAGCAGCGGCAGGGGGCGGGGCGTGCCCTCGAGTGAGGTGGGGCTGACGAGAGCAGAGGGGACCGCGGCACTTACTGGTGGGTGGGCGCGCGACGCGGCATCCTGCCGGGGCCAGAGACCGGGTGAAACGGCTTCGCCGATGAAGCCGTGCCACGCGGCGCAGCGCTCTGGACCACACAGCGCGCGTGCTTTGGCGCGCTCTGGCCGAGGGATTTGCGGGATTGAGTCGTCGGGCCGATCTTCAAGCGCAACTAACTCCCGATTTTTGGACTGCGCAACCTTAACTCCCATTACCAAAGTTGTAGTCCTCGAACTCAAGTTCAACTTTTGTAATTGAACCAAATTCAAAAGCGCAGCTGATTTGAAGATACAAAGCTTCAAAGTTTGAAGGAACGCCAGATTTTCAGACTTAGGCAAAAACGGCAGTTTGGCTGATTTCAAGGTTTTTGGCTGACTTGAGCCCCAATTTTAAAAAGCCTCTGAGGTGAAATTGAGCAGAGTCCTAATGAGGAAGTTGTTGTATAAACTTAGCTCTAAAACTCTTATAAAGGGTTTTGCTGGCATTCTGTTCAAGTTTCGTGAGATAAGCTTAAGCCGAGACGCGTCATTGAACTGATTCCAGACTTGGTCTAGATTTGCAGGTCTTGGGCTAAGTTGACTAATTTGGCCAACTTTGACCCGGGTTTTGAAAGCGTTCTGTATAGATTTCGACCTGACTCCTTTAGTCAAAGTTGTTAAGGGCTTGAATCTCTAAAACTTTTGTATAGAGTTCAGCTTGAGTTCATTCGGGAAAATTTTAGATAAAGAGCTCCAAAGTTGGGACTTTATCTGTTTTCTTAAATTGATAGATTTGAACTTCGAGTTTTTGAAGGTCTTCTACTCAGATTCAAACAAAATATCAAAAATAAAAGTTGTTAGGAAAGTTGAGTTCTACAACCCTTAATTGGACAGATTTTTAAGTTCTTAAGCAAAAATTTGTGTTATGTTTTAAATAGTTGTTTATCTTGTCAGGGCAAAAGTGTCTTTTTACTTGTCTTCACAACTGCCAAAAGGTCTTCTTTATGCTCTAATGACTTTACTTAAGATTAAACATGGTTTAATTAGGCTAGGTTGTTACACCTAGCCCCTCTCCCGGCCACCTCCGCCGCCGTCCTCACTGGAGACGAAGCCACCGAGCCGCGCCCAACACCTCTCCGTCGAGCCCCGTCGCCAGCCCTCCTCCACACTCAACCCCTACAGCGGCAAGGTCACCGGTGAGCTCCTCGACACCTTCCCGCCCTTAGCTCACACTCCAGCGGCCGGACTTCGCCGGATTTCCATCGCCGCGCTGCCGGTCAGCCCCCAAGGGCCACCTTGCAAACCCAAAAGTTGTCCCAGGGTCCTAGGTGCAAAAGTGTAGGGGTATCGTTGTGAAGTTTCAAAATATCTAAGGGCCTGGTCACGAAACGTGTTTTTCCTTTTCGGTTTAAATTGATTAAATCAGCTAAAACTTAGAAAATGCGTAGGAAATTGTAGAAAAATATGAAACTTGTTTTGTTGAGTTACTTATGATGCCTAGTTTCTTTCAAAAATGTTCATGTGCATGTCACGGTCCTGTATCTAGTACTAGGATTTATTTTGTATAAAATCCATTAAATGCTTGATAAATCATGGGATGTTCTAAAAATTGTGAAACCAATTTTGTAAGCTTTTCTTTAATATGCATGTTTTAGATCGGCAACTTGTGTTAATGGAATCCATGATGTTCATATTGTTTTAAAAATGCCTAATTGTTGTCTTAATATTGTTATTTACATGACAATTAGTGGAAAATAGATAAAAATGCAAGATAAATTTTGTTAAATTCTTGATGCTCATGCCTGACTAGTAAAAATGCTTGGTTATGTGAAATACGTGTTTTCCATTACTTAAGAAAATACATGTTGTTTAATCTTCTTTTTATAGGATAAATAGTTCTCTTGCTCATAAAACCCTGAAAAATTTACAGTGGCATAAGTTAGTGTTGGTAATCCTTCTGTAAAATTTGTGCAACTAAAATGATGAGAAAACTCTAGTTAAAAATCATTTTCCATGATCTGCAATTTAACAATGTTTGATTTTTTAGTAAATTCTGTAGATGTCAAATTCATCTCAAATTTTTTACAGTAAATATCTTGTGTAGGGGGAAAGATCTTGTAAAAGTTTCATATTCATATATTAATGGTTGCTTCCTAAAATATTTATTCATGTTGCATGCTAGTTTAATCTTTAATAATAAGTACTATTAGGACTTGTAGGCTCACGAGTAATTATTGTGCTTTTCTTCAGTAACTTTATCACTCTTAAGAAGGTTGCTAAACAGTACCAACAAGACACCACCTTCTGTCTTTTGAATACTAAGTTTCTTAGAAGCTTATATGTGTACACAAACATCATCAAAGTAAAAACTAGGTTTTCTTCCGAACCCACCTTGTTTTGCGAAGAGAAGAAATGGTTATAACTTGTCTCGGTGAATGTGGTCGAAAATGCACCCTATGCTTTTACAATGATTACGAAATGCAATCTACATCATGAACAGCTATAAATGAAATCTTATGTATATGCATCTCGTGTAGAAGCTAACCTCGCTGACGGCACATACGAGTTGGTCTCGAAAGCTGAAGAGGAACACTCTCCTACTGCATTGAACCTGATCAAGACGACTCAAGAACCGAACCCAAAGTCGGAAGAGCCCAAGGCTAGCATAGGACAAGAAGGCAAGCCCCACAGCATAACCCTGGTTTCCAAATTATACATTACTTATGTTACTTATGTTTGTGCATTAAGTTCATAGGAGTTGTATTGAAACCTTAGTTGCATGCTACTAGTACCCATGACTTGAATACTAGCATGATAAGTTATTTAGTTGCTATGCTAAATAGGGACACGGTAAAAGTCGAGTGATTTCCTGTCACTCGCGAGTTATAGGAGTTGCCTATTTACTTATGTTGGAATCATAAGGTTGACGGGCGGGGCTTGGTAATATGTTCTGAATTGGTGGATGCCCTGTTTGTTTAGAGGAAAGTTGCTGAGGTCAAAATGTGTTAGAGTTGTGGTCAAGTGTTTGAACGTACTAAACAAATGCTAAGAGTATGGTGAATCAGCAAGCCTAGTACCTGATTGAACCAGGACGTGGACATACTCCCCGCTCTCTCTGGAACCGGATTCCCCTGATGCATCATGTGGGTACAACTGTAGCCACGGTACGGCGTCGTTCCGGGACCGTTGGGGCATTGTATCCAAGGGAAGTGGGACCTGGACACGCACCGGGGATCGATGGGAACCGTTGATATATGCGAACCCATCACGATACGCATATGTCGTGTGTTTAGGTCTACCTTGCAAGTTTAAGAAATTCGATTCAAATCGTCTGCTTCTCACAGTTTGGGACTGTTTGACCGCCTTTCTGCACAAAGTAAGAAGATGAACAATGATGATGTTTAATATTGATGCTTGATTTAATTGCTTGTTCTACCATGCTTGCTTAGAGTAGGTGCTTACCTAGAATGGTTAATCAACTAGAATTTGATGCTAAAACTTGAAAGTTAGGATCCACTTTAGAAGCTTTTGGCAAAAACAAACCCCTCAGCGAAAAAGCCTTGCATGTCAAGGAGTCCTTGGATTAGATACCACCTGACGGGTAAGTCTTGTGGAGTATTAATATACTCAGCCTTGCTTGTGGCTATATTTTCAGGTAATGTTGATGTGGATGATATGGTTGCTAGTGTGACTTGGCCGTGCCAGCTCCCTCCGAGATGGACCGTTGAGTGGGACCCGTCCTTAGTGGGCGAGGACCGTGGTAAGTGATATCATGGACGGCTTCACCTTGGTATCGTGTATCGATGTTAGACTTATCATTATTTTTCCGCTACTTTGAACTCTGAACACTCTATATGATTTGAACTCTGAGCTACTTTATGCTTTGAAACTCGGTTTGTAATAATTAATTTGGGACCTCTGTAATATTCATTTGGATTGTTGTAATCTCTAGGCTCGTCTTTGTATGAGTGTTGTATGCTTGTTTTGATCCAAAATATGTGGTTGTATCATGTGAAACCCGACAGACTACCATTTTAATTCGATTAAAGTGTCTATTCGCATTTGAGGCAATGTTGAGCACACTTTAGCTGGTTTAAATTGGGTGGTTCTGCCACAAGAGGAAGAGAGAGTGGATCTTTGTGTTGATCTTTTTGCCATCCTAGCTTTGATTGTGCTTAGGAGTGTCTTGTAACCAAACATGGTGGAGTAATCCAAAGATCAATTTCATGCCATCTTGTTCCACACTCTTTGAATCTCAAATTTATCTTTTTTAGGTTTTTCGGAGCATTTTGTGGGAATTTTTGTTCTTCATGTTTGAGCTGAAATTCCATGAGATTTGTTAGGGGAAATTATTGCTAAGAATCCCCCACGGATTCGGCTTGAATTTGAAGTTTTCCCAAAACTCTCTCTCTCTTTTGTGTTCTTGACCGTATTCCGTGAAATCCATAGTGAAGTCTTGATCTTTTTGAGGGGATCTTTTGGGCAAAGACTCACTAGTCTATTGCGGAGATATGGTTAAAATTTCGTGAATTTTGGAGGTCATTTGGTTGAATTTTGAAGCGTTGACTTAAACTTTTTGGGCTGTTTTTCTGAGCTGCAGGAAGTTCCGACCGGACAAAAATTCTAACACCAAACCGGAAGGTTCAATGATTTATTTTTCAAAGCCTGAGAGTCCTTTTACGGCAGTTTCTCAATACATCCGATAGGTGCTGGAAGTTCCGATACGGGGTCGGAAGTTCCGACAAAACCGTTGAGGACCTCTTGTCGGAGCTTTCCAGACAGTTCCGATCCCACTTTCGGAAGTTCCAATAAGAGGTCGGAAGTTCCAATACCTGTAAGGTGTTTTGAGCTTAGTTTTGCCTCAATCTTTTGTGTTTGCTTCCGTGTTGCTTCCAAGCCTTCCTGGCATCGTTCCTAAGGTCAGTAGGTCCGCTGTGACTACGTGATCTTGATAATAGCTAGAAGAGAGGATTGAAGGTTACTTTGGGACTTAGGCCTCCCATTCAACCCCCCCCCCCCCCCCCCCCCGCTCTGGTCGCCCATTTCGGTCCTTCAATAAGAAAACAAGGGAAGAAAGAAAGTGTGTGAAAGAAAAGAAAAAAAGGGGGGTATAAGAAAAAGAAAAAAGAATAAGATTGAAAACAGGAGAAGTTTCTACTGTCATGAAAATCAAAGAAAGTGCAAAGAAGGATTACCTTGTTTACGGAATGGATCTTCATTCCAACCATGTGCAATCTGACGACGAGGACATTGCTTATGCCTCGGAGTCACTATTTTATTTGCCTTTGCACATATCCACCATTCTATATCTTGTCATCCTTGAAAACCTCACATTATGTGGATATTCTTATGATCAATGGCTTGGAAGGTACGCAAATGCTAGAGAGTTTTTTTAATTCGATAATATAAGTGTTGATTCTTGCTAAGCCTTATCCAAGCTCCATCATACAATGAGTGTCATTTTGAGAGATGAGAGCTTACAAAATAAATAGGATGACCACATTTAAATTGAGTGACGTGAAAGTACCTGGAAGAGAATCTTGGTTTTAATTCTTGTTGCAGGGAGAATGCTTTATGAGAAAAAGAAAAGAAAACCTCCAAGACAAACCAGAAAGTGAGTGTGATTGATTCTTGAGGTAACTTAGTTCTAATAAAAGTTGTGGGGTACTTTTGCTTTGATAAGTCTTTGAACACCCATACTTTGATTATCTCTGCTCCACTGATCTTTTGTTGAAAGATTAGATACTTGACTTGCTTGCTTAGGTATGGTTCAAGATCTTTGTTCAACCCGTTAGAAGAGTTTACAGTCGTCATGGGGGGATTATTGACGCTCATTATTTACACTTTTAGTGTTATTTAACTAGTGTTTTCATGCTTATTCTTACACTAACCCACCACTTGGCACATGAAATAACCTCATTATTGCATACACATTGTATTTTGGAGCATGTTGTGTTTTCGCAGAAATGTGACATAATCAAGGGGGTTTTCACAAGGAGCTAAATGAATATTTAGATATGGGTCATCGAGAGGACCAGCACGAGGAAGGAGAGGACTAGGAGGGCTAGAAAGGGCCCAGGCTGATTGGCCTGGCCTAATCCAGGGCCCGGTCAAGCCTCCGTTTCTTCAGCGTGACATCCACGACATCCTCTAGGGTTTTTCACCGACATTGACCCAGAGCCGCCTACAAGGGACTATAAATAAAACCCCATTGGATCAAGGAAGGAAGAGATGAAGAGGGAGAGGAGATCACCACGAAAGCACCATCCATCGCCGCCACAAGTAGGAAAATGGAGAAAATATTGGATCTAAAGGAGGCCATGCGAAGAGGAGCACCAGGGGAGGCAAAAACCCCCTGAGAAGATCGGCTCAGAGGTGCCCAGGACGATCAGCCTGGGTCTTTCTTGCCCCCATTCATCATCATCTTCAGTCCAATTGATCTACAAGTCATCCTTTACCCTAAAATTTGTCAACATGTGTAAGATCATAGGGTAAAGTCGCTATTTGTCCTCGGGGTGATATGGAGATCTTGATTTGTAATCGTCGAACCTCTTTGTGAGATCAATATATTATTTTTCATATCTTGATGATGTACTTTCATGAATGGTTGGCCAACACTACTTTGGGTTGCACCTTTGTTTTCCTAGAACAATCATCTTGTCGTGTTCTTTGTTCGATAGTTGAGTACCCCTGTGTAGTGACTAGTTATACGGGAGGGAAAGTGTTGGTCTTGGTTCACATCCACTCATGATAATACTTAGATCTGTTTTGTTAACTCTTGATGATTGCATCTGCAAGTGATCCTAGATCCCTAGGACAAGAGTTTTATCTATCTTGTGCACACCTTTACTCTCTCTACCTATTTGATCTAGATTGCTTAGATTAGTTAGATCAATCTCATACACCAAGAGCTTTCGGTTACTTAGATTAATACCTAGTTAAGCGTGCAAATACACTTGTTCCATGGATTGATAAACCTTGGGGGAGTACTCTAAGGGGAGAGCTACAACGAATCCATGCACTTGCAGTTCACAAATTGGCATGCTAACTGCCATCAACAACCTCTCACAGGGCGCAGAACCAAGTAGGTCTCCTAGCACAACCACTAACAATGTGTGTAAGATGAAGAGCTGATGAGCAAAGGCCTTGGGGGCACGCCTATTGATTGAAGCACCATGACTGATCAACAATACAGTGCACCTTCTCCCAGCTCACGCCTCACGGGATTATAGTAGCCATGAAAATACATAGGATGCTTGGAATACGCAGGCCTACACTGATCAGGAATCCTGCCACAAGTATAGGGCGGAATATGCAGACTTTCATTCACAAGTAGGCATGCAAAATATTCGGCGGGTACAGGAGTGCGCTTGGTCAGGATAAAAAGAAGGAAAATCCTGACATCCACATGAGAAAAAAACAAATGCAGAGGCATTGTAGTTGGAGAAAGCAATTGTTCCCCTTTGTGGTCAGCAACTGGAAAGGCATCCAGGTTCACTAAAGCGTGGGCCTCTGCCAGATACTCGTCTCCCGCCTATGTTGTATGCAAGATGAAACACACCTAGCTTCACTGACAAATGGGTCCGATAAGAGCGCACAATCTTGTCGGTGACCCCGCAGCAAGTGCAACTTACCAAATTTTCATTTCACACCCATGAACTTGAAAGCGGGATCTTCAAATTATGTATTCCCTCGCCTCCCCCCAAATAATAAAAACATGGCTACCACAGTGCCCCTCCAAACTCCTGCCTTGTATTTTCAAATCAGCACTCTCCTCTCTGCTGGCTGTAAAGTCCAACTAGATCTATGGTGGCGACTAACCTCGGCAGTCACGGGGTACCTCAGCGGTAGCGGCAAGCTCCATGGGCGGCGGGCATCAAGGTGCGGCATGGTCAGCGACACTCTTGGAGGAACATCTCAGCATCCTTGCAGCGGCTATGCCCATGCTTGTGCAGCTGAGCAGTTGAGCAAGGATGTCGTGCAAGCACCAGCTGCCCCGTCCAACCATGCACCACTACATCTTTGAGGTCCACAAGTGAGAATCTCATTTTTTTTCTCTATAGTCCCCTCCAATTTTATGGATCTACATCTTCTTCACCGGAGAGCACTCTGCTCAAGTTTATTTCTATCTGGAGCATAGCCTAGTTAGGCCTAGATTTGGCCACGGCCCCAATGCTGCTAGAGTATTTCTTTAACGAAAAGTAAATTTATCGGTGTATTGTGTTAGATTTGAGATCCTTCTCTTACCTTGGCCGCTCTAGATCTATCTGCAAGGCCGACATCTGCATTTCTATGGCCATGGTACATTATGTTCCTTATATCTAAGACAACTGACCAAATACTTATTGTGTAGGGCCTAGTACCACGTTCCTACATTGCTGAAATTCAATCACATATCGTGGTATGTAACTAAACAAGTGATTATCCTGCTCTTGTATTCTTTACTTTATTAAGTTGCTTTGTTTAAGATTGAAGTTTGACTTCTGCTCCTTTCAATTGTAGGCTGAAATATTGAAAACAATCCTTAGGGTTGCAGTACCAAATTCTGGTCCTCATGTTTTGCAGTCAAATTCCTTCCTTGATTATGTGGCCGTGCAGCCAGCCTCAGCTACAAGCTCAAGATTTGAAGTTTCTTTTGGAGGGCTACATGAAGCTGCAGAACTAAGACAACAAGTTGTTGAACAGGATCAAATATTGAGCGACTTGAAGATGAAGGCACAAGCTTCAGATACAGCAATGAAAATGCAGTCTAAGGAGATTGAGAGTTTAAAGAAAGCAGTAAGAGAAACTGAGTACCTCCTTCGTCAACTGCTAAGCTTCAAAGGGTAAGGTCAATGGGTTTCTTAGACATCTGCTCATGTCCTCCCAGCTGCTTGTGCTGGTTTGTGAGTATTGTGGTTTGTGCTCAGTGTGTTTCTAGGTCAGCTTTGTTCTTGGTCAAAAAGATCATGTGTAGTGGTTTGTGATCTCTTATGGACAATACGCTTATGCTTGTTCTTTGGTCATGAATAAAAATGTGTGAAGTGTGTGATGAGAAATATTTATTGTATGTGTGGTATGTACAGATTAATTGTGCTGTCCATTACAGAATTGATTTGTATGTAATATTAAATTAGATTATGTTTTAATTAAGTACTACCTAGGCTATACCCGAAAATAGTTAGGCCCAAAATTTCGTGGGCTCGATCCCTCGACACATTATTTTGTGGGCCTAAATAAAGTTATGACGCTAGCAAATGTTTGGCTAAATCCATTAAGAATTGGGCCTAAATAAAGTTATGATGTCAGCATATGTTGCGCTTGATCCAACAAGAATTGGCTCTAAATCAATTATTGGGCTCGGTCCAAGAAGAATTGGGTCTAAATCAATCTATGATGACAGCAATTATTGGGCTCGGTCTAAGAAGAATTGGGCCTAAATCAATCTATGACGACAGCAATTATTGGGCTCGGCACAACAAGAACTGAGCGTAATTCAATCTATGACAAAACAGTTCATCACAACTGTCATGCCACATCAGAATGCGACGCAGGAGCCAGTTTATGATGACATGTGGGATGAATTTTCATTCGTCATTATCTTAGTGATGCACCGAAAGAAGGAACGTCACTAGTCGCAGTTTACGATGCTTGACTAATGACGAAGGGTTTTCGTCACTCCCGCGTCATAAATCATAGTTTATGATGCAAAAAATGCGTTTATGACACTTTTTGTTCGTCACTAGTCAGCAGATTTCTTGTAGTGATTCTTTTTTTACAAAAATTAAGGAGTTATAAAGTTATTATAATACAACTTAGAAGACATCCCATCATACATATTTTCTGTTAAGTTGTCTTAAGACTACAAGTTGTCATCTTAAGACTACATGTTAGTAGATGAGACCGTCTATTAGATGATATCAATATACTTACATATTTGCACATACTCCTTGATGTAGCACTGGCTCCATGGTAATTTTGAATGGTGGAGAACTCGAGTTTGATGATCTGGGCTTCTAATCAGACACGATTCGAACCCTTGCAGCTACTACACCGCTGCTCTGTTGGTTATCAATCAAGCACAACTCGATTGACCTCGCTAAAAAGGTTTTCCCTGCAAGCGAATTGAAGAACACAAGCAAGAAAGTAAAATAACGTTATCTAAAATTGCAAACATATATGAAATGAATCTGAGTATAAAGCTCAAATTCTCAATACGAAAGGACTAATCACCACAGTCAAGAAGAACAAGAACTGGGCCTTGGATCATAGCAAAAATACTTGTCATCACAGTTACCATGGATGCTATAGGTTTCACAATAGAAAAATAGAACTAAACTAAACTCTAGTTTCTATGACCTGCAAGCACTTGGATCATTGTAGCTTTTACCTTAGAGTATTTCCTAAGGTTTATCAATCCGTGAAAATAAGATCACAAGCTCTAAAATAACTAAGCATCGAAAAAAATGATTCGAATTGTAAGATGATTGTGAACATGAATGAACAGTTATAAGTAGATACAAACAAGAGGTAACTCATCTAGAGGACAGTCTAGACTATGCATATGTTGTAATTTGAGTTGCCTCCCGCAAAACTCTTCATTTATCGCCTATAGCTAGATCTTCAGATTTCTGCTCTTCCCAGCATCCTATGGTGATGGTGATGTAGTTCTCTACTATTCTTTATTCTCTCCCTTTTTTTCTACAGGCTAGCGTTCTCTTTGAGCTGTGCAGCTATCTTCTTATCTCTAACTTCTCAAGTCTCCTCATCAGCGAGTTGACCTTAGCCTACATGAATTTGTTGTGCTCCACTTCTAGCAAGCCCTTTGCCTTGCCCATAGGCAGAATGATTAGAGTGTGTCTCAATGATGCACAGGCGTCATTCTCAGCAACCTTCTTGAACAAAGCATTAGCCCGAGTGGGAATAAGGTCAATAATGGAACCTCTAGCGGATGCATCAATGAGTGCACATGTTGCTGCTGCCAATCCACCGTAGAACATCATAACTAGGTTCCCTCTTGAATACTTGTGGTGTGGAGAGGCTAGGACTTAGTCATTGAAGCGCTCGATCGCATCAGCGATGATCTCCGTGGAATATTGGGCGAAGCTCGATATCCGGTTGAGAAGAACCTGTCTCTTCCTTGGTGAGTAGTATTTGGTGATGAGTGCTCACATCAGGCTCTCCCAATTCTCGATTGTTGTTGATTGCAGAGTGTAGAACCATTGAAGCCTTGTCCAACAACAAGAACGGAAAAAGTCTTGCACATAGCTGATTGTCATCGAAGTTGTCCATCTTGAAGGTTTGCACATAGCTGATTGTCATCGACGTTGTCCATCTTGAATGTGTTGCATATCTATAGGAAGGACTGCAAATGGAGGTTAGCATCCTCCTTACCTGTGAACGAAGTGTGCTACACCATCTTGATGATTAAGGTCTTGATCTGGAATGGGCCTTCAACTTTAGCAAAGTTCAGGATCTACATATCGTTTATGTCCGGGATGTAGAGCTAGCTAATCTTACATTCGGATTGTTCTGCCATTGCTACTTGTGGCTAAAGTTAAATTGGGCTTCTTGGCGGGGTGCTGAGTACTGGTTCTTAGGCATTCATTGCTAATGCTCCAGCTGCTCGCTCACTTTGCCTGCAAGTTTTCTTTTCATGCACAAAAAGAAAAGAATTTTTTGTTTTTTTCAGAGGCACAAGTCCATCTCATATTAGGGTTAGTAAAATAAAAACATATATAAGAACTATACAAGATCAAAAATATACAAAAAAATTATGAAGAAGAAAATATCTACAGATGCAAACGTTAATATAAAACTTGATCAGTAGTTTCCCTGGAAGCGGCGCCAGAAAAGCTTGTTGACAGCAGTTAGCACGCCAGTTTGTGAACTGCAAAGTGCACAGATCATTGTTCCTTTTCCCTTGGAGTATTTTCCAAGGTTTATCAATCAGTGGAAACATTATCACAAGCTCTAAACTAACTAAGCATCAAAAAATATGATTTGAATTGCAATATGATTGTGAACATGAACGAAAAAATATGAGTAGATATGAACAAAAGGTAACTCATCTAGAGCAAAGCCTAGACTAAGCATATATTGTAGTTCTGGCATAGCAAGCAAAACATGGTTCTCATTCAAAGCATCATTAAATCTCCACCTCCGGCCTCACTCCCAAAAACTCGTACCCTACTAGGCCATAGACCTTGTTACAATCATATCATTTAGTGCAAGAACTCTAAGGGCATGAACGCAAGGCACACATCTAGCGGTTATGATAGATTGGGTATGCAATTCTAGTTACCGCGATTACAAGAACATCCTACGTAATCTATGACGGCCATAGATTGGAATAAGCAAACTCATTGCAGTACAAATCATAAAGGAGGCATATGGATCGTTATTGAATCAGAACACATCTATTACTTTATCATGAATGATTGTTCATCACAAGATCTCCATCGAGGCCATATTTATGACTTGTGACTCCTAGCTTCAGGACTCTGGTGTGGATCTTCCTCATAGGGTGATCATGCCAGTTATAGCCTAGCGTAATCTAGCCTCCGGACAACTATTGACCATCATATCTCTGTCGATGGTTGTCCCTCGAGTTCCTTAGCTTCTGCTGCGAATAGATGAATGGATGCTTCATGTGGATGGAGAATGTGGGCATTTATACTCCAAGGAGGTCGTGGCTAAAATGGAAAGTCGAGAGGGCGAAGGAATGGCCTGGGCCGATTGGCTCAGATGGGTCCAGGACGATTGGCCTAGCCCTTCCTTTCATCCTCTCGTGCTCTACTTTATCTCCAAGTCTTCTTTGTTGTTCTGGAGTCTTCTTTTCACTTGTACGTGGGCATGGCACTTGATAACCTTCCAAATCTTCTGGTTGCTTAATCTTGATCCTGAGATTATTTTTGCCTTATCTTCATAAACTTAGCCCTTAAGTCCTCTTGGAGGAATGTTCGTGGAAGCTGAGCACGAACGGGCATTAGGAGGCCCTGGGGCGATCGCCCAATCCCTTTTTGGGTCCTCTAGCCATTATCTTTGTGGGGAATGGTGGGCCTCCCCCTTTTATGCTCCAAAATAGTCCAATTTCCTGCAAAAAGAGAACATCCTCCAAAAGTATATGCAAATATGGCCTAATTATCAGGTATGGTCAATGATAATGGTGTCATTTGTATACCAATATTAAAGATAAACATGGGTCAAATGGTGTCATTAACAAGCGCCAACAGATGGCTACTAAGTTTATATGAAAAGGAACGTCCTAGGTTGGCGGTGACCAGGGACTGCCAACAACATGGGCTTAAGGCCTGACATGGTCCAAAACTGGTGACGCAGCACCTTGTCAAGACTATGCAGAATGATCCACAAGACTTAGATATGACTAGAACCAAAAGAAAGCTTTCGTCATTAGCTTTCTAAGGACATGTTAAATAGTTTAGACGGCTGTCATCTGCAAGTTCTTTGAAAATCATGCATAGACAACATAAAAGACAACTTCTAAATGACTTGTCTATTAGACTGTCTATAGACTGTCTATAGATTGTCTGTGTGCTATTTAATTCATGCAATGGCACACATCTCATGGCGATGAAATATGCATTTGATCTTTGTATGCTATTTGTATTGTAACTAGCTATAACAGACCAAGATGCAGCTGCCATCAAGTGCATCAGCTCACACCATGCAAATTCAATTAAACTAGATACGATAGATAATTTGCAGCTACCATCCAGTAGTTTGAAATAGTTTGAAGCTACCATCCCGAGCCTTTAGCCAACACCATCCAGAGCCCAACAAAGCAACAGTGACAAAAACTTAACCATGTATCCAGAAATTGAAGCTATCTAACAATTTTGTGAGTGTCAGAAAATCACAGGAGTTTTGTATCTGTCGTTCTTCCTGATAATTAAACAATTGACATACCCCAAAGGCAAAGGTAACATGGCCAAGTAAATACGGAAGCTATAAACTCAAACTCAAGCAAACTTGTTCTTCAATCAGTTCAAGAAACAGAGCTTGAAGACGCACAGATGAATGGATTGATCGAGCTCCTGCCATCCTGCTGGATTGAACCTTGAGGATGCCACCATCAGGAACACCGTCAGCGGTAGATTTGAGTCCCCGAGCTAGCTGCTACGCCACAGCACACTTCCTTACCGTCTCCAATTTGCTGAATAAATCAGGGATTTGGGAAGAGGGGAAAAGAACGTCTCATTTCAATGTCGTATAAAAGAGATATCATCATTTAGGTGCATGGTGGTCAACTGAATGCGAACCAAATGCGAAAGCCAAGTTGACGACAACTTAAAACTTGGTGACAAGGATGGCTCATGTGTATCCATCACGTTGGTATCCTCATCACGGATGATTAAACGGAGAGTGGCCGATGCATACTAAAGGGACCATGACACCCTCCTTTTTAAGTTGAATTGGATGTTTAAAAAACTAGGCTCCTAGTAAATGATCACTATGGTCGGCCATTTTCCTTACACGCACATCATGGTTGGTCGTGACCAGTGAAAACCCAGCTATGTCCATAGGCCGCTCATTGCAGAGGCGACCGAAGCTGAGACTTTTGGTAAGACTAGACCCTACAAGCACTACAACATTATTTTGATCTAACAAAAATAAAGATCTTCAGCTCATGCACATACCCTTTCCAGTAATTTTTGGTTAATCTAAACTGCCAGTGTATCACCTTAACTTATGCATGATTGCCCCGGAACCTTTCGAGTCTAGCCAAGTTGAATCAGCAATATTATAATTGCCACTCTGCACCTCTTTTGCTAGATACCTGGCCACTCACGCAACCAGAGACGAAAGTGGTACGGATATTATCCCAGTTCGTTCGACCGAAGGAGTTCAGACACTCAAATGGATAGTTCGTATCTGAATCTGAACGTTCAATATCCGTAATGTATCCAAATCTGGATACTCAAAGTTGGATATTTAATATGCGAATAGGACGAATATCATTATTCGATAAATCTTGACACTATTCGTATCCATATTTGATTCGGAAAAAAAAAGTTATCTGAATTATTCGATAAATCTTGACACTATTCCTATCCATATTTGATTCGGAAAAAAAAGTTATCTGTATCCATATTTGATTCGGAACAAAAAAGTTATCTGTATTCGTATCCATATACATCTGTTCGTATATGGTCCGTTTTCATCCCTGCCCAAAACAGACGAGATGGAACCACGCCAGAGCTTGAATCGGTGCTAATCTAGGTGTCATAGGCATGTGCTCCCACCGGAAGCAGCATTCTTCCGAGCACATCTAACTGTACTATTCGTATCAAGTTACACTTTATTTTGATTCCATTTTCTAAAATGGTAGAACGCGTTTCTTTCTAAGCCGTTAATGCTGCTACGATACAGTCTACTTTCTGTCTCTTTCTGTTTGCCTGAATGACTTACATTACAGCACTAACAAATTGACGTTCGCAGCATAAAATCGCGACGATTAAGCCCTGCTACATCTTGGGAGCGCGGCAATATTGTAAGATGCAGAACCCCTGATGCAGTACATGTCTTGCAGTTGCAGTTGTTTTCTGTGTTTTGAACCTTGAAATTCCCTTGTCATGCTCCAGCATCGCCTGTAATCCATGTGCATATTCACAAGAACTCTACCCTGCTCATTAGTCGCGTAGGCGAGCCGACTCCGGTGTTCAGTTGATCTTAGGCTTTGGCCTCCTTGGTCGTAGAAGAAACCAAAGCAACAAAAAGACAGCTAGGAAGGCAGGAAGAGTTGTCAAGTCAAGCTGCACGTCGAGTTTCCTTTCGCGGGTGCATTGGACAGGGTGTAGACTTGAAATGGTGGAGTTCACAGCACTAGAAAATCTGAAAGAAGCAACACTATAATTCAGGCAAACAAGTCCAACGAATCAGGGGCCCATATTCTAGTCAAAAACATAACTACATTCACCAGTGTAATATATTAAGAGAAAACATGTCCAGAAAGGAAATGCTCCTGTTTTTTATCACAGAATTCAAGCTTCCTATAACTCCCAGTTCTGGTGCTTGCTCTTAATATTTATTTTTACAGATTTACTGTACTTCATAAAAGTAACAACTCAAATGGGAAAAAAATCACATGTTTGGATATGCACTTACAAGCAAATGAACATGCAAGAACAGTGCAACAGGTAAAAAAGGCAATCATGCTTATGTTAGAGATTTCCATACAATTCGCTTTCATCATGAACAGTAACTGCGTCCATAAAAGCATATAGAATGCTCCAATCCTTTTTCTACCACTGGTTTTTATGGGTTGGAAATTTTCCTATGATATAGAAACCAACTAGGCAGAACCTTGAAACAGAACTCAGCATAAAGGAACACGGTTTGCACTGTATAATTATTTTATCCTAGCAAACTGTACAAACCCCAAAAGACCTGCATAACTTGAAATTCAGTTTAATTACTACTGTATGCAATAGGATAAGCAAAAATTTCATTAAACGATTACTTTTTAAAAAAAAAAACTCAAACACACATAAAGCTTCTGCACAAACTAAACGAAATGCAAGTAAAACAAAAACTTGCAAGTACTATATGCGTGCAGAAAGCACAAGGATTACTGACCCATGCGAAGCATCCTCGAGCATCGACATAAGTTTTACCACGTCACCATATTTTAATCCTTTGGACATAGCTGAGACCTAAATAGATATCAAACATAAGACCCTGTAATGCAAAAAAAAAAAGAAGAAAAGCAAACCTGAAAAAGTCTTACCCTTCTCCACAAGCTTACAACAGCATTGTACTTCTCAATCATCACACTTTCATGAGCCTTGAAAATTTTGAAGCCTTTTTCAGCTAACAAGCATTAAGGTTCTTCAAATAAGGTATTTCTTGAGAGTAAACAATGCAAACATATTTGAACTATCATGGACGTTTTTCTACTTGAATCGAAGGTAAACTTCAGTTTCCAAACAACCCTCTTGACACAGTAAAACATTCTAACTATTGAGTTGCGTGCACCGACCAGTTCAACCCAAAAGCAACTGATGAGGACAGGTTGTCCATTAACTTATACTTCAACACTCCCCCTCACGCAGGGGCGGATCTGCAGGGGGTGCTGGGGGTACTGCAGCACCCCCTGAGCCCATGTATGTCTTAAGTAAAACTAGTGTTTTAGCTCTAAAATTCACATATAAAATATGAAGTTAGCTTGATTACAAGAGGCTCAGCACCCCCTTTAGGATGATTCTGGCTCCGCCCCTGCCCTCACATGCAGGCACCCTCAGGCCTCAAATGTGGAAATAGTTGTCGGCTACAATCATTTTATTTAATTGCGACCGCTAGGATTCGAACTTGAGACCTATGGCTCTAATACCATATTAAGTTGCATGCACCGCCCAGTTCAACCCAAAAGCATAAACTGATAAAGGAAAGGTAGGCAATTGACTTATACTTCAACACTAATATCTGCTGCAGATAAGTTAGCTAATGCCTCTACACAGTTACTATTTTAGATTGTCGAAAATTAACTTGCAATTACAAACCTACAGTTTGGAAATCAATAATCCTTATGTTTGACAATACACGTCCTAAGCTGCTACATGCACATAAAGTCTAAGAAAAAAACATGCACATAAAGTCTAAGAAAAAAAAATAATGTGAAATAATGACATGTAACTAAGAAAAGTTAATGTGAAATGACAAGATGTTACTCTATAAAATGACATGCTACAATTAATGGACAAAAAAAAATTGAAACAGTGACTCCCAAGTAAATTGTGAAACTGAGGGATTGACCATTTAATCTGGAATAAACAATTGCATAGACCCATAGCAGTTCTTTGCAAATCATTTTTACAAAACACAGTTCAGGAATAGAATTTTAAGAAAAAATGAAGTAGGAAAAAATAGGTTCTACTAGCTCATAAGGGAAAACAGATAAGGCAATCCAAGTCCCTGATACCTTTACAAAATAAGGTTATTCACAAAACAAAAGCACCCTAAAAATTGAATGATCAGAAATTACAGAAAATTATAAGGATACTAGCCCGCTCTGTTACCAATCGCTGAATTGCTGAATTGACTATTTGTATGGATTCCTCCACTGAGGTAATAATGTAGTTACGACCAATCGCATCTTGCTGGAACTCCGAAAGTTGCCAGCCATGAGAAGTGATGGATAAGGGACTACAACCCACAGACCAGGTCCAGTCCTAGAATTACAAAGAAAAACATAAGTTAGATTGGACAGCTAAATTTCAATAACCAGATCGGGGAAGGAAATAGCAAAAAGGACGGTGCTTGTGAATTACCCTGGAAAACAAATAAAAGAATAATAAAACAATGTAGATTCACAGCTAACTACAGCACAGAAAAAATTCATAAATAAACTAAATTAAATAACTGATACGTAACTCCACAATAAACTAATAACTTAAATTAAATATATTCCATGGTAAGGATTCCTCCTTGCCTATGACCTCTGTTTCAAAAAGAGGTGCTAGGAGACACCTAGGTACTAGGAAGAGCAGTGCCTCAACTAGGTCCTAGTGTCCTACACATTTTTCCATTTAGTGGTTTAGGACTTTATCCGTGAACCAAAAATAGACAAAAGGAGATGGTGGGAGATGATCTATGGCCATGGAATTCATGGATGTAAAACCAATAAAAGAATGGAGATGGAGCTAGTTAAACCAATAAAGAGAAACAAACCTCAACTGCAGTTTCATGAGCATGGCTATAAACCAAATGTGAAGGAAGTAGACCAGATATATACTCAGCAGTTGCAGCAATAGCGGCTTTAACGGGTTTCCTGTTTGCCAATAAATTATATTGCATTAATACTGTTGCAGCAAATGCAAAGTCAGAAAATCGACCCAGTACAAGCCAATCCAAACTTAGGTCACAGTCAAGCAAAATTGGTTTCTTTGCTTTCCATATGTTTATTGTGCAACTAATATTCAGTCTGTCATTTACCCTCTACTGGAACTATTTATGTTTTGAAAGCAATTTGGTCTACAGACATTTGATGAACCGGGGACAAGGAGGCGACAAAGGTAATAATCAAGGAAGCTAAGAACTAGCAAGTTAGCAACTATGAGCTTCAAAGAAATATAAGATTGGTCCTGATTTTTTTCTTGATGAAACACAAGAATCATGCATAGCCAGACCACACGTGTGCCATGACTATGGAAAAATTCTGTTTTCCACCTTGTGACCACAATAACAATACTAACTAGCAAAGCAGAATTATGATCAGAATTAGGCAGCAGCCTAACATTTTTATGGCATGCCAACAGAATGCTTGGGACCCTTGACCTAGGTCACAGAACACGGGCTTTGGCCCCGAACCTATGATCTGCCACTTCATGGCCTCCCTCTTAATCTTATCACCTGTGCTTTCATTTATTATGCATAGTCTATTAGCAATCTTACCTCAAATCCCATAAGATGGATCTCCCATTGCACTGCAAGTGGCTTTCCCAAGAATCATCATCAGATTGAACTACTAGAACCATGTTTGAGAGAGCCTTGGCTTGATAATGTTTATCCAGCAAAAGAGGTTCACTATGTATGAACCAGAATATTGGGACCTCCAACGTTGACCTGTGATTTGAATGCCGCCCTGAATATAGAAACAAAATGTAGCTTACAATAATTCATCAGATCATACCACAACACAGTGGCCTGGGAAGGAACAACTAGCTACTGATAAAAATACACAACAACAAAATCCCTTCAATTCCAAACGCAAATCGTTTAGACTCTATTCTTCAAATGTAAGTCGTTATAAAACTTTGAGGCAGTAGTCACCTATATTTTCCTCTTATGCCCTTGCTAATTAAATGCAATCAGGAATACATGAGGTACCTTTTCCAATGTGCTATAATTTCAAGCCAACCAGGTCAAAGCACTTTCTTAATTCCTGTGCACAAGTTATAAACGACTTCTATTTCCAATCAGGGGAATCATAGAGACTTGTCCCTTTTAAATTCTAAGAAAATGGTGGGAACAGTAAATTTGAAGGCTAGCCATGCAGTTCATGAACTTGCCCATTTCCACTTTAGTGTTAAACAAAAAATAAAATGCAACCATCACATGAGCCCTTTGCATACTGTTATTAAATCCACAAGTTAAGTTGTTCTATAGTGGTTAAATCGAATGTATGACTTGCACCTGGGAACAAGTCATTGGGAGACCAGGAACCTGGTCAACCAGCTGGTTAAGTTCACAGATTTACCTGTTGAACTGGCAGTTCTCAGATATTACAATTTTCATTTTTTTTTTTGGTTTACAGTAACTTTGGTGTATATTTAGTGGTGAGATGAGGATTTTTTTCAAGTCTACAGCATCCTTTTAGACAAGTCTAAGCTTGTATTCAGTTGGCTCAGTGCTGATATTCCACTCCCAGGAGATAGGTTGGAGATTTGAGCCCCGTATTATACTCCAGGTAGAAGAAATTTTGCTGAGTTTACTTGGAGGCAGACACAAGTGTGCCTGTTTTCACGAGTCAGACACTTGTAGCCGCACAGCTAAAAATCAAGCTATATGAACACACTTTTAGACCATAACTACCTGAACAGCTGAATGAAATCATTCAGAACCAATTACCTCCAATCCCTTTAGAACAAAAGGCACATAAAGGAGAATACATAATATACCTTTAAGTGAATTATGCTCACTAAGCCTCTGTAGCTGATGTTGGAGAATAGCAGAATCGAGGTATGTACTAATTGTTGACTTATAGGTACCATTGACTAACAGAAGTGGCACTGCAGCTGCACGACGTGCCATCGAAAACGCCATCATCAATGCTGGCTCCTCTGACAATGACAGCCTAAGTATTGACATGCAAAATATAATAATTTAAACACCTTAGTACTAGAAAAATTATTAACAAACTTCGTTCAAACTTACAATAAGCTTTAGTCTTTGCAAACTTTATTCAAGATAGTTTCAGTGGATGTCTAGAAAGTCATCAGCACACCAAGCAAAGATAGACAATTTTAGCAATAGACTAACCTATAAGCAGGGATTGAAAGAAAAGCATTTTTTGGCAAACCAGTAGGAAAGTTTTTTGACCCATAACCCCCAACCGCACAGACACCACCCATTTCTCCCTCTTCTTTAAACACAGCTGTACCAAACCTCAAGTGTACAAAAACTACTGTACCAAAATTTCAAGAGACAAAAGATGACTGTTTATGCCTAGTTTTTACTTGGAAAAAGGGGGAACCATTTTGCGTTCAAGCAAAAAGAGAACCGTTTTGTGTCGGCTTTGATTTTAAGACTATGTACAATCACAACTCATAAAATTAACACGACTCAAAAGAAGAGTGTGCTGTTATTCATGTAACGGGCAGTATTATAATGATAGCCACCCAAAAGGGGAAAATAGCAGCAAAAGAAAATTACTTGTAGAATCACATAGGCAAGCAAAAGGAAAGCACCGCATGTAGTTTATAAGGAAAACAAATAAACTCTTACCACTGATCACTTCTACCATTCTACAAAAATTATAATTGCAGAGGGAAAACTCAAGGTCCTAAATGATTTGATTGTATAAAACATACTTAGTAGCTGATTGGATGGGGCAAGTTTGGCATCCTTGAATAAATGAAGGAAAATATGCATTAAACAGGCTTATTTGGACATTGAGAAAATATGCATCAAACATCTCACAGATCTGAATCAAGGGGACATAGGAGGGGCCCAGAGGTCATTTCTAATTCTCACAAGAGTATTAATATAATCAGGTTCGGTGATTCGCTCCAAGTGAGCAGTTAGAATTTAAAAAGTCAAAAAACAATAGCTAGCTTGATACGTAAACTTTGATGCATAGTTTCCATTTTGGTTATTTTGAATCCTCTTGTATTTTGTATCTCCATGTTATTATTCTTATTAGATGTTCTTTGTTAACAATTGTTGATTGACAAATTACAAATAATACGACAACAGATTCAGATCGAGGAAATGAGGTCATACATGTGTTGGCTGAACATTGATTTCTGATGCCGTAATAACACAGAATTCAGGCTCTCTGTGATGGATTTTACATTAACAGGTAACTGCTTTATACTTCTGACTTTCTGTAAAAAGAGAAGGGGGAATGAGAAAAGAACCAATGTGAGGATGTAGGTTTAGAGTATACAAATATAGGCAACAGGAAATTTACCTCTTGTGTCACAAAGTACAGCTGAAACGATAACTTCTCGTAGTAATGGTGTGCTCTATGAGAAACAGAAGGAGCAATAACATGCCTCATAGAACCCCATAACATAGCTCCAAGTTGTGCAAGAAATGAATCATGAGCAACTGTGTAACTATGATGTTCCTGGCATCAAAAGGTTGAACTTCGTTATTAGAAATTTGTTGATTAATAGCTACAGGTTATTTTTAAATGATCAGCTTATTAGAGAAAATGTGCTGATTTTGGAATCTGCTTTCCAGTTTTCAATGCAGGCCTGACCTCTTTAGTATCTCTAAATAAATTCCAGTTTTCCATCCTCTTCAGTGCATCAAGAGCTTTCTTCTTGTTAATTTCATCAGAATCTCCAGTATTGTAGCCCTCCAATTCATTTTTCAGGTCACGCATCCTCTCATCAAGTTCTGCATGCAACAAAATATTAAGCCTCTGGACGCAAGCGGGTGAATGCAATATTCGTAAGGCAGAAAGGTGCGACATGGCAACCAACCCTCTTCTCAACACCTAGGTGATGCCATATCAACATTGAAACAGCAAAATAGCAGCATGTAGGAGGAAAGAGGGGAAAAACAAAAGCAGACATTATCATAACAGCTCTGCAAATATCACATATCAAAATGATTGATCAGGTGATATATGCAAGATATTCAAGATACTGATTCCATAACATCTCATTTAAATCATCTGATGCACCAAATACCAGGTGATGTGTTCTCATACCAGATTAGGAAGTTATATTAAATTCCGTTCGATTATTTGCAAGGTTAAAATGTAGCTTTGAAGTCATGTGTATAAAGTTAGCTAACCCTAAAAGCAACCATGGTAAGCAAAACGTACAAGTAACTTGTATTTTAACTTTGCAGTAAAATCTTCTTATTACATTACTCCCTAAAATTCAAGACTTCAATATGGTGTTTTATCACAATATACAATTTAAATTATGAGAACTACATATTAGGAAATACTTTCCAAGACAAATATAATGACATTATTTCAGTGGTCCATCCATGTATATTTTTCTTACATTAGTGGTCAGATTTAAACATTTTTTCTCTCGAACACGCAGGAGAGCTGCGTATCAATATATTAAGAAGGAAAAGGGGTATAGAACCCAAACAAACTTACACAGGTTTTAGAGAAAACCTGAAGACCACCACACTAAAGAATTCTGTTACACTTCCTTTTTCTAGCCAGACCTGACCTAAACTTGAACAGAAGAAGCATCTACAAAGGACAACCTATGGCATGAGGGCGAGGAGATGAGAAATTCCTCGAGCCCCAGCCAAACTCCACAAGTGCATTTCATCCCCTATGGAAGACAGAGGTTTAAACATTTTACAGTTAAGGTCGCATAGAAAAACTTTATTTAGTTGAGAACCAAAAAAAAGATCAGTATGCATAAGTTCAGAGATTGGATGTTACTTTCATAATCATCTTGTTATTATCCAGTGCATGGATAGGTCAGTCTGTCCTCTCCACTCACCTAAGACTTCTTTTGCCACAGACGTGATACAATAAGATCTATTCCAAATTGAGTTAGCATCTTTATCTAACTTCCACTTCATCTCTATTTATTATATCCCTATTTAATTGGTAATTGAATTTCCTTGTGAGGACAATATTAGAAACCTATATCTGGTGCATATTGGGTGATATGCCGGTCAAAGTTAGCCAATATGCGCCAGTATGAAAATGAAATGATATGTCGTATCAGTATTATTTAGTGATTACAATATTTAGAAGCTTAGTATATACTGTTACATATTGAGGCATTTTCTTTCTTTTGTTCGAACCAAAGAACAAAAGGAGTAGCATAAATACACAACATTAAGCAATACTGCAATAGCATGATTGCATAACTCAGAATAATTCAAGTATTCAACTACAAGCCTGCCACTATGTAGAATAGTTCAGAAAAATAACTGAATCTATCATCATCATGTACCTTTGCAAAGGGAAAGTTGCACCCTTCTTCCAACACAATGCTTGAAAGCAAAAAGTTCATACACATCAATCTCTGCCAATAAGATATCCACAGCATGGTAATCCTGAACCAAAAAAATAAAATGGAATTTAACACACAAATCAAATGTCACTTCAAGGTATGGCAACAATACATACAAAAAAAATAGAAGGAAAAGGTGTTGAGAGGCAAGAGTAAATCATATGTACAGAAAACACAAGAGATGTTGATCAATGACTGTTGACTCGTGAAAGTTGAGTTAATAGTCTGCCAGTGATATGGAGCTTGAATGGCTTATTGGACCACCCTAAGTGAAACATCAGCTCCACTGGCTCAACTATTTAGCACCACACAGAAAGCAAAAGAAAATTAATAATAATTCACAGACTCCTAATTTTTATACCCACTCTCCATCCTCTTCTGCTCCCAAAGCTCACTAAAAGATGATACAGAGTGCCTCTAGAAAAATGCAGCATACCTCCCCAAACGATGAAAATCTCTCTTTGATTGTGTCTTGCAATTTTTCTTCAGCTTCTTCTTCAGTAACTTCTGCATATGATCAGCAACAGTCACTTCATGATGCACAAACAAGCTCAGGTTGGCTTTTACTAGCTACTTTCAAAAGATTCAATAGAACTGTTATGTTTGCAACATCAAGCATTATGTGGTACAAGAGTTTAGGCATAAAAGCACCATAACAAACTCGTCATGTTTGGGTTACATCTTTACAATATTGAAAGGAGACGTGACAAACCCATCAAAAGTGTTGGGTAATTGTTTAGCTCTTGATTTGCTCTTCTCTTTTGCTTGTTCTTTTGTTGTAAGTCAATGGAGCAGGTGAGCTCCTGCCTGCCGTGTATGGCAGAGTAGATGGACAGTACGTCCTGCCATTGTATAGTACTAGTAGTTGGTAGATAGTTGGTAGTTCTACTCATTGTAGTTTGTACTCTAAGTTGACTATTGGTGCTATATAGTAGAGGAGCAGCTGCAGCTCCCAGTTCAGTTCAGCAGCAACAATTGAGTGTGTTTGTGTGTGCTGTGCTCTCATCTTCAACCTCTAGACTAGTGTGAGTGTGCTGTGGGAGGATGAGCTCAGGGAGCTTACCTGCCGCCGGCCAACAAAAAGTTCTTCTCCAGGAGGTTATAGAGCACTTATGGAATTTTTTCTAATTAATAGCAATGATACTAGTTCAACAGTGTAAGGATAAAAACATGTTCTAATCAAAACATGCCCTTGCTACCACAAAAACTGAACCCATATGTCATGTTCAAAATTTCCATAAGTGCAGGGATTCAGTATATAGTGTTTTGCAACCCCATGACTGTTTGAACCCTCACAAATGTCGAGCCGCCAATTACCAAAAATTTTAGCAGAAGGATGCAGCAACTATAAAACAAACAAAACAAGCTAACAATTACCTAAAAATAATTTCCAATTCATATAAAGGTATGAAGACATAGAATGCATACAGAGACCACAGGTTAACAAAAACGATCAGGTGAAAACTGCATGTGAAGAACGCAGATGCATTACAGAACATGCTAGCTGCTTAGGAAACCAATGAGAGAATTTATTATTTGAAATACTTGACAGACAGAACAAAGACAAAGTACACCAGCATCAGGAAGAGTACAACATTAGATAATAATCCCTTAAAAAATAATAGATAATAACTGAAAAGGAATATATAAGAAAAAGCTTATGGTAGAAGATGACCTGCAACAGCCCCAACTGTCTTTGCAACGTTTGGCAGACTAAGTTCTGTACGAACACCATCACCACCAACAGAAGGGCCCCAAGCAAATGGCCCTGCACTCAGATCAACAAAAGCAAACCTGAAAATAAAGCTCTGATTAGAAGAATGGCCCACTCTAACCTAAATTTGCACGGACATACACAAAAAAGTCATAGCATACCTTTCTCTGCCTATCCATATATCTGTAAGGCATTCAGCATGTAGACCCTTTAAACCACTAGACTTGAGTGCGTTTTCTAAAATGTCGTGCATCTCATCCTTTGTGCCATGTAATATCTAATTAAGAATATGCATTGTTAGGTACAAATATGGAAAGAACTTTAATTTAGTACTCCATATAAGTTTGCCACCTGGACGGCTTTGTCATAAACAATGTCATCTTTACTCTTCCCTTCCTTCAGCAGCTCAAACTTGTTTAATGCTTCCTTGCATTTCTTTGACCAATCCCCCTGTACAAGATATGTAAAGCACTCCATTAAGTTTTTCAATATCTAACATAACATTATCAAGGGCCTCAAAGGTGATGTTTGCCTTCACGCAATTGCTTCAAATTACAAAGCAAGTGTCAAGTGAAATAAACCAATTGCAATCTAACAATCTACTAAGGTCAAAAGGCCAATTATTCAACAATTCATGAAAAGCATATCGATGATGTTTGATGAGTTGAATGAACTGAACTGATAAACAGTTGTTTTTGCAGGTACAAGAAAGTCCAGACATACCATATCCATACTGTCAGTTGTAGCCCAAGAAAATGATGATAGAGGATGACTTTCATATAAGGGCTTTCTATTGACTCCCTTCTCGATATCTGCTTAATACAGAGATGCAAATAAGTATAACTAGGGAAAAGAAAAGGGTTAAAGCAACTTCTTACTAGGGGAAAAAAGGTTAAAGCAACTGCTGCAAGTAAAGCTATTGTTTTCATGGTGGGCTTTACCTGCAAAACGACTTTGTTTTACGTGCATTGAATTGTTACCGCACAATATATAAAATTTGACTAAATGCAACATTCTCAGGTGGAGGCACGATATGCAATATTTGAATGAGTCCAATTTACACAATAACACAAACATTATTGCATGCCATTAGCATGCAATTGAGGCCAAAAATTAGCTAATCCAAGACCTTCAGAAGACTATTTTTATCAATGTTGAAACTAGCATAGAACCTACAGTCCTACATGTAAAAAAATATTGGACACACAGCACAAAGGTTGTCCCCTTTTCATGAAGCAAATGTGGAGCACATTCCATGTAATGTTTACTGCAGACAAGTGGATAAAAATGTAATTTTTTCCACTCTACAGAAAGATGCACTTGACATCATATGAGTCCAAAAAAAACATGTACAGATGTTAAGGTCTCACAACAAAGGACGTAAATTTTCAAGTAAGCAAGGTTACAAAGGAAATAGGATAATCATGACACTGCCAATAGAGACAACTCAACACTACTAAATCGGTTTACTTAGATCTTGACACTTGAAAGTACATTCCCTATAAGGGAGATAAACAGAGAAATCCATAGTTGTCGAACCTATTTCTTTATATTGCAGCAGCATCCCCCCAACTTAAGGTGAAATGTCCTAATCCACTACACATATACATTTTTTTTATCGATTCATATACGAGCGAACATAGTAGTTGCATTCATAATTCCATATAATGTCACGCAAATTCAGAAATGAGAATATAAATAGGAAAGATAATATTTACCAAGAAAGAGTTTCTCGTCTCTTTTAGATTGGAGTATCCGAGCTTGCAGGGTCTTATTCTGAAAAGAAACCACTAAAACATCATGGTCCACTAGAATACAGCTTTAGTCGTTTTCCTTAAATTGCCATTTGAAGAAAAAAAAAGAAGTGAACAAAAAACACCACTGTCAACGCCACACTACAAACAGCATATTATAAAAGTGTAAACAGTAACCTATACCGATTTATCCAATACAATCAATTTGTTATGCTCTTCTTTTTCCAAGAAACTGCTGTTGCAATACCTCATGTTTGCACCACATATCGAGTCTTCTAATTTCAAAGTTTTAAAGCAAGAGAGTTGGCACAGCTTTATAGGAAACGAAAAATAAGATGGAGATACCAGCTTCACGATGTAGCATTACAAACCAATCCATGCGGCTTTGCATAGATTTTTGGAGTTGCGGCAGTAGGACTAAAAAAAACCCCAAAGGAAAGACAGTATACGGACATGGCTTTTAGCACAGCGTCGCAACAAGACTCACCCTAAAACGAAACATATCAAGGAAACAGAGCAAAGTAGCAATCTCAAAGTTTACATACTGGTACAATAAATCTAGCTAAAATTCAAGGGAGAACATGTTGTTTTCGTCTCTTTCTTCTTCTTTCTCTTCCTTCTCTTCTTAGCCGCCCATCAACTTCCTTTTCCTACTCTACCTCTTCCCTAAGGAATTACAGCAGGTACTCTACAGACTAAAAAGGCTAAGAAGAAGGTACCACACAGACTACAATAGCTGCTTTCTGGAACAGCAACATGAGCTGTGTTCACAGAGTCAGGCCAGGCCCAAGTTGGCTAAAATTAGGGTTCTGTTTCCCTAAGAAAATAGACTAGATATTGTTTAAACATCATTTTTAAAGTTTCATTGCACCAAAGATCTTTCATGTGCAAGAAATATCATAAACCCGAGATATTTATCAAAGTAAGAAGATAATAATCATAATAATATTCATCAAATGACAGGATGCCAAGCTTACCTCCCTGAGCAAGCTGATCTCAGCCTCAGAGAATCCTTTCCTATTAACAACAGATGGCACATAAATAAGCAAATGAAAGAAACAGTTAATCAATGTTCTATTATTTGCCAAAAATGCAATAGTACACTTGAATGATGGAAAAACACTGGGAAAAAAAACAAAAAAAACTATGCACAACACTATGTGCAAATTTGACATATTTTTAGCATTTACTTTTCTCCATCTGGAAACCAGGATTTGGATATGCTAAATCAAGAAAACAAACAGAGATCACAGAAGAAACAAAAGGTACAAATCAAGGAAACCAAACAGCAGAGCACCATTTCTAGCAAATTTTGGATTCATGCCTTTCTAGCATAAATACGGGACAGCCTATGGTTCTACCAGATTATTTGTACTGATGCAAGATTTTCCAATTCAAAGCTACAGATTCGGTACTATACTTTATTTAGTCCGTTCTCAGACAAACGAAGTTCTAGACTTTTGCCAGTCTACAGGGTACAACTGAACGCTAATTTTATAACAATGTGTTAATGAAAAATTATAATATAAGGGCAGTAACTTGGCAGTAAAATTATAATAATTTTCGTTTCGAACCAAGCAATAGCTTAGGCTCTGTTTGGCATGGCTCCAACTCCACAGTTTTCTGCTCCAACTTGGAGCAGTCTAGATATAGTGTTTGTCTAGCAGGGTGCCCGCAGCTCCAGAAAATAGAGTTTTGAGACTGGATTGCTATTCTTGTCCCTCCATGTGGGTCCCAGTTGTAAGTCTCTCAATCCCCGTTCTTTGGAAAAAAAAGAAAAAAAATCCCCACCCATCCCCATCTTCTCCATCCCATGGACACTGTCTGCCTTGTTGGCCCACCGCCATGGCCATGTGCCAGTCCCCAAGCCAGGGTCCCCCACCGGCACCCTTGCCTACAGGCTCGTCCCATGCCGGCTCCTAAGCCCAGTCAGAGGCGGCGGCGGCGACGCGTTGCCGGGCGAAGGACACGCGCGGGCTGGGTGGCAGCAGCGCGCTGGCCTGGTGGAGGACGCGCACGGGGCTGAGCTGCGATGGCGCGCTGGTGGGCGAAGAACGCGCGCGGGGCCGGGCGTCGGCAGCACGGTGGCTGGGCGCAGGTCGCGCGTGTGGCCGGGCGGCGGCAACACACCACCAACTCCATGGAGTTGGGCTGCTCCACAAAATGGTGGAGTTAGGGTGTTTGGCTGGCTCCACTTAACTCTGGACTGGAGTTTGGAGTTGGAGCCATGCCAAACAGGACCTTAGTAGGTAGAGATTCCAGATGAGAGGTCACTTATCCAAGCTCAAACCCACCCTCACAGGTCTCACGCATACCTCCCAAAATGGTTCGCATCCCTCTCATAAGACAAAGCCAGGGTGACATCTTCTGCCTATGGTCAACTTTTTTCTAACAATTTTCGTGCAGCCACCAATGATCATTTTAAATTCCATACTGTTCAAACTTATGGAAATGTGTTCTGATAAAAAAAATGTTATGGAAGTTTGGCCAAATGATTTAATTAGATCACGTATCTGAGAATGGACCATGGAAAAAGTAAACTACTGTAGCAAGTTCCAATTAGGCATGATACTACAAAAATAAAAATATTGATAATTGAGGTGGTATCCAACTTACTTATAACGGTCACGAGAATTAAAAACACATTTCGAATTCATTATGGACTATAATTATGACAAGTACTCTGAATTTCAAAGTCTTAGGAAGTAGGTCAAATACAAAACAGCTGTTGCTGGCATGATATGGTAGCACATCAAAATAAAAAGTGGCCATTGTTACTCTCATATATAAAAAAAAAAGTTATTTCATTGCACAACTTGTCTCGTAGGAGGACCATTGTGTCTACACAAGATACAACAATCTACGAAGAAAAAAAAGTACATCACTTAGTCAAAGTGACTTCTTTAAGACTAATAACAAAACAGTTTGGGACTAACATATGCACTGATGCCATTCAACTAGAAAATATTTCAATTTATGTGTGCAAAATTTTCAAAATCGGTTCCTCGTATAACGAAGGATTGTAACTTAAAAGATAAACTCAACGCTAATAGAGGCATTCCAGCAACAGAGTTATAGGGAAGACAAGTGCAATAAGTTTAGTAACAAACTCTTTAAAATAGTGCTTTCTATTGTGATGTGCCATCCCCATCTAGATTCCAGGCATCCTACTCTTTTGCAGAGAAACAACTTAATCTAGCAGATCCTAGCTCACTCGTTCAAATTTTTATGCTATTTTTTTACAAATATTTTGAGTAAAATGACTTGATCTGGCATTAAATTTAAAAAGTAGTGTAGATTGAATTCCAAATATATTTAGAACAGGTTGCAGCACAACAAAAAAGACAACTTGTTCATGCTATCAAAAGTTACCAGAAAAATGAAGGTCTTCCTGTTTTTATGAGAACGATGCACACAGCACACTAAATATAAACAAGTGCATCTTTTATACAGTATCCTATTAAATTAGTTACAAATGATAGAAGGATTCACAGACTCACCGATAACCATAATTGATACTCTTACTAATGGGCTTCGGGTTAAGAATGAAGATATTGTAAGCTTCTTGTATCTGAAGGTGATCAACAAGAGTCGAAAATATATGTTCCATTTGAGCACTGTCCACTTGCAAAGTTCCCTCTTCATTTTCTCTGTGCAACATAGAAGAAAAAAGAGGTAAGTATCAATGGTAGTGGAACTTCTGGTAAACACATGGTAGCGTCATAGAAGTATCAAACAACAGCACAGATAAGCAGTTAACACGATAACGGTGCAGGTGTGGCAGATGTCTATAACGTACTGGACACGGTCTCCAATATGCAACTTCAACAACTACTTTTTAAATGAAAATGAGAGTAAATTTGTAAATTACTCTATTATATAAATATTTTTCATGATAAATCTGATTATGCTATTTCCGTATGACCAACCCAAACAGTTCTTTTTAGATTAGTGTTGATAGATATAGAGGTCTGACTGCAAACTTTCTAAAACTTCACATGTATCTGAACGAAGGGGATATATGAAAAAAGAAAGGAACCACAAACGCATCACTGGTATAAGTTACATAGCACTATACAAGTCATGTGTGCAACAAGGCAATGAAAAGGAAACATGTACAGAGAAAATGTCAATACATATAAATATGTAACCATTTATTCTTTCAAAGACTCTTTTTTAATTGACAAGCAACAGAAGGACAATATTAAGGTTCTTAAGCTATTTTTGTGGTATGATTGCTCCTGCATTTTTTATGTGCTACAGTACTAATGAAATATCATCCAGATTGGTGGATGAGCAAAATCAAAATGTTGTCAAGAACATCATACCTGGAGTCCGCAAGATCTTCTCTACGGGAAAGAACTTTGATAGCATGTTCAAAAACAGATAAGACATCTTCCCCCATGTGTATCGCATGCACGGAAAAACTGCATCATAAAGGAAACTGAGGAAGAGCATAGGAATTCATTCTTGTGGAAGCATACCATAGCCTAATTACAGAAATATTGAATTGCCAGGCCTTACTTGTGGTTCACATTGCTGACTAAAGGAAGGTCATACTGCCGAAGCTTCTTAACAGTAGTCTTATAGAACGGGGTAAGAACTTCACCAACTGGAGGGATTCTTGTGTATTCAAATATGTGATCTATTTTTGTAAACCAGCGCTCCAATTCTTCAGGCCCCAACTTAAACTCTAACAAAATAGAAAAACTGTTAATACTTTTTATGAACAAATCAACCATAAACTCATGTGATTGTGTATCGATAATTTACCATGCCCTCCTTTTCCATCAAATCCAATAAAGATGAAGTTCACAGGGATTGGAAGATATATGGAATCAACCTCCGCCAAGTTCATATAGCTTGCAATATTACCTCAATACAAGAAAAGAAGAAATTTAGTAGTGAAAAGATCCATGCTTCTTAGATAAGCACACAACCTTAGCTCATATTAACCATATTTCGGTTGATGTCCCTTGTTTTAAGATCCACATGCATAATCTAATTAGCCGTGGTTGAAACTAAAATCACTTCTCCAAACACAAGGAAAATTAACTATCAAAAATATAGCTCCTATGAGGAACTAATGCTATAAAAGTATGAAGTTATGTATGTACAAATAAAAATAAAATCGCTGCAATAACATGTTATGGAAATTATAGACATGATGAGTTTGTTGATATTGCACTATTGCAGTTCCCCTTATCATCGATCACATATCCTGCATACTCTTCTGTGATTTTTGTCTAAATAAAATGCAAAACTTGTCATAGGTCTAAATTCCTATCTCCAGGTAGCCAAGAAAAAAGTCGAACGAAATTGAATCAATAAGCACATGCATATAGAAAGGTTGCTAATCTGGAATCAAATTTTCAATCTCTGCACTAGTTCATCCGATGCAGCATTATGGCCATGGCCTTTGTAGGGACAATGAAACCTAATTCTCTATCCATAGCTTTCATTTGATCTTGAGATTTCATATCCACCACATTCCCATAAGGAAAACGGAGGAGCTCATGACATAAACACAATTCACGAGATACAGCTGACATGCGGGATCAAGTCAGCAAGTGGCATTATGCACTGATAAAGTCCACTGCATAGCTATGTCAGCACTCTAACATAAGGAATGGCAAGAGCCCCATAGGCAAACAGAAATATCAGTTTAAACAACAATTTCAAATTACCAGTATCACACAGAATGGCAACAGCCAAAAGGAAAAGGCAGTTTCATCGCAGAGGCTTTGGCAGAGCAGAAAGTACCAAACACCATATTTTGTTCACAATTTCAGTTGAGCATGTTTGAAATGTGCCCTACATTGTATAGTCCCAGGAGTGTAGAAAGACACAAGGAACTACCAGCTCTTGTGAAGTTGAGCATCCCCTTGTTGCTAGAGTCCCGCGACGCCGAACTTTCCAAGTCATCGAACTCTGCAAAAGGAAATCAAAACAACCCGTAAGTGTGCTATCAACAGCAGAACAAAAAAGAACAAAACGAACAGGAATCGCCAAAGACGGCAATTAATAAGAAAGAAGAAGGTAATCAAAGGAAGCGGACCTGTGCGGATGACGGACTCGGTCCAGAACTTGCTCTTGGCCTTGAGGTTGAAGAGCGAGAACACGGAGGACGCGCCCGAGCCGCCGATCTTGCGCGTCCGGGTCCCCGGCGTGGACTCGGCCGCCTCCAGGGACGGCGCCTGCTGCGACGAGGGGGGCAAGAGAGAGGGAAAATCCAACACCGTCAGGAACCCGCGGAATGATCAGATCCAGCCAGCGGATCGGAGATATCGGCCGATACAGGGGTTATACCTGCGCGAGGAGGAGCGGCAGCAGCAGGAGCGGGAGCGCGAGGAGGTGGGAGGGCCGCCGGCAGGGGGCCATCTCGCCGGCCGTGGTTCCGCGGCAGCAGCACGGAGACCGGGGAGTTGAGGAGTGGGAGACTGGAGGGCGTACACCGGCGGCACCGGGGGTTTTTGGGGTGTGTTCCGGTCTTCGTTGCTCGCGGACTGAGACTGACAAGAGGCCTGATTGAGCGGCTCCCTCTCTGGTTGTGGTGTCTCAGATTGGAAGGGACGGTCGCGATGAATGTTGTCAGAAAAGCGATATACTCGTCCTGACCGTATGCCCCGTAACAGAGATTTGTGTATATACGACCATGGATACGTTTTCTACCACATGCAAAACTTTTTCATGCTTCAGATTGAACGCCATTATGAATGAGTTTTTGCTTCAAAAAGATTATGAACGAGTTTTTGCTTAAAAAAATTATGAATGAGTTTATGCACGTTTAGTCAAATTTAAAGATGGGAACAGGACTCATATTTGAGTACGCGTACGTGCAAAGATATGTGTCTATGACTAGATCAGAATGGAGAATCACTTCACAGAATCAAGGAAGCTACTTTTTTCCACTCTCAGCCTCTTAGTTTATTTCAGAGAATCACTTCACAGAATCAGTAAAGAATTACTTCTCTCTGAAAAACTATTTGGTAGAGCTTCTGCTGGATTCAGCAAAAAATCAGCTCTGGGAGCTCTGCCAAACACACCCTCAGTTTAACATCGTTGCAGAAGTCTAGATGTTGCTTGGTTTGTTAGTATGTTGCGGCACGTCACAACTTTCTTACCCAATCCGGTTCATTTCCCCATTGCAAGTGTGGCGTTGAGAGAATGTTTGATACCCACCGGACATTACGTCGCCAAGCTGCGGTAGCAAATTTTCAGGCTACAAACGTGTCGTCAAAGTCAAGTAGAAACTATTGTGATTGTTGTAGACTACTCCCTCATCTGTCGTTCTCACTTCCCGAGAATTCAAATATAATCAACTTTGATCAAATATATATATAAAAAATATTAATATTTATGATACATATTAGTATCGTTAGATAGATTTTCATAATAAATTTATTTAAAAATATAAGTGTTGTTAATATTTTCTACAAATGTAGTCAAACTTAAAAAAATTTGACCAACACACTTCAACGGCGACAGATATTAAGGGACGGAGTACTCACCAACCAAATAGTATATTGGAAGTTATGGTGCCGCTGCAGTTTGGCGTAGCGGGCAGTGGCGGCCAACCAACCAAACACCCCTTGAATTTTAGCTCCGCATCCTCGGCACCTGCCACAAACATACCCCTCCTTCTTCCTGATGTATTCCAACCAGTTCATGGATATTGTCCAGTTATTTGTTCTTTACAAATTTAATGATATCTCCAATGAGGAATTATGGTTTATAGGCATATCATGGGTTATCTTGATATGGTTTCTTGTTTAATGGAGGAATTGACTATGCTTTGAAGACCAATAACGGATACTCCTAGGATGCATAATCCAGCTAATTGGTTATACGTAAGTACAGTGGCGTGGATATAAGCCTAGGGCTACTAGGGCCATGGCCCAGAGGCATAGGCCCATTTTCTCCACACTGTACAATGAATGTAGCACAAAGAGGCTCAGTTCTAGACAGTCCATCAGCCCATTTAGTGGCCCTAGGCATTGGGCCAGCCCAGCTATGCACCTGCGTAAGTAAATGGTGTAATTTTTAGTCACATTCATTCGTTCAATTCTATCCTATTTTTATTTAATTTATTTGAATTTTAGGTCATCACAAAACCTCCATTCCTAACTGAGGGGATATTTGCGTATGGCGTATATATCCCCGTGGGATATGTGTGGTGAAGTTATCTATGTGCCCGTTTGTATGATTGTATCTACTCAAAGGTATCCAACTAATTTTAGCTCTGATCCAAACAGGTCCATCTAATTCTTACTCCCTCCGAGTCGTTTTTACTTTTCTTTTCCAGATTCATAGATACTATTAAGACATAGGATATATCTAAATGCATAGCAAAATTTATAAATATAAAAATCTAAAAAAGCTAAAATCATCTATAATTTGGAACGAGGGGAGTCCAGCTAGCTATTTTCACCAGAGTTGGAACCAACGATTGGGTTTCTTGTCACTGCTAACATTGCCCTATCCGTTGCTGCTGCCCTCTCAGGTCAGAGAGACTGGCAGACCAGACCTCTGATCACATGCCCTCAGTTACTTCTGAACATTGAATCTCTAGAAAAACCATCAGCAATCTGTCACTCTGTCCTCAGCATTGCCAATTGGTATCAAATTAGATATTAACTTAGAAGACAAATCACTGAACTCAATCCGTCACATGCTTAAAAGCTAACTTTATGGTTATGTTGACACGGGTCAAGAAAGAAAGGAAAAAAAAAACAAAGAGACACCAGCACGCGTACAAATAGAACAAAACAACTAAAAGCATGAATTCAATCTAAGCATCTCCATTTTTGCCTCATTTCAAGTATTAGCAGCAACCAACATGGAGATCCTACAGGACACACAGCACAACAGTTGGCCTAAACCTTAGGTCTATAAACCCCTCTCAAAGAAGTGATTAGTGCTGTCGTAGAGAGCAAACCACAAGATCACAGATGGATGGATAAAGGTGCGCTACAGTCCTACAATTCTTACTTGTTGGTTTGCTGTATTGACAAGTCACTCAAGCCCACCACAAGCTCATCGATGTTAATCTGATCCAAGGACTTTGTTGTGTCATCAAGAGGCAAGGTTGGATATACAGCCTCTGGAGGGCTGCCATTCTCCTTGAGGAGCTTCTTCAGATCCTTGATGAGTTCAAGCTCTCCATCATCATCATCGGAAAAAGACAGCTCCAGATCCCAAACCTTGAAGATAGAATCTGTCGACTCTGCCTGCTCAAGAACTTCAGGTGAAGCCAGCTCATCACCATCCTCAGGTTTCACTGCATAACTATCCATTTGCTTTCCATGTTCATCTGCACCTCTGATTACATCAGCAACTTCGCAATCTTGACTACTATCCTTGTCATCATCGCTATTGTCCATCTGCTCCATGTGCACATCATCATGCTGACGTTTTGCCTCTGAGATAGAATGGACGCCTTGGTCATGCACAGCTTCAGAAGTATCAAAGGGACTTTCTGTAGGCTTCTCAAGGGCATCAAGCAAGGCATTCCTCATTGCTCCCCAGTCATGATCTGACAGTTCAGAAGTCTGAACGAAACATGAATCAGCCCAGGCAGCCTCTTCGGGTGAAGGTTCAACTGCCTTCGCATTTGATTTAATGGCTTCTAGAATAGCAGGCAATATATCATCAGATTCAGAAGCCTCAAGTTGCTCTTCTGTTAGACTTGGTTCTGACAGGAGAGCCAGGATGTCTCCATCTTCAGAAGTCATGGCCATGCACGGAACTTAGTAGCTCCTTAATGTGGAAGTGCCCTAGAGCGCCTGCAAATATGATAAAAAAGAAGGGGGGAACTGAACTGTAAGGATAGAGAAGATATCACTTTTTAAGATAAAGTTAAGGGAAGACCTGTAATCAGGTAACAAAATAATTAAATTACAGTAAAATTACAAAGAACAAGTAGCAAGGCAAGATGATAACATAATTGGCTAGTACTCATGAGGCAATTGGTGAACAACTGTGTTTGATACGCTACAGTTAGTTTTTTCAGCAGCCAGGAATCACAGTTGTACAGTAATTTGATTATTTGGGAAAGAAGTGAACTGGGCTTGTGTGGTCCGCTTGGCTCCTGTTAGCCTTAGAAACTTAGCAAAATCTGGGCTGCACACTAAAAGCATCGCAAAATTAACTCTTTGAATTAGACTTTATGTCATCCTTCACGACATCACTCATCAAAACTAGGCAAAATCTTCATTTCTTCAATTTTTTTATAGAGAAACTTTCATTAGGAGAACAAAAATGCCAGAATAGCTATGCTGCTTCAGTCATTCATATTAGGCAAGAAAAGGGAGGTCGTGCAACTCATGCCTATATAACCCCTAGGAGGACAGCCTACCACAAGTTAAGTTATTATTCCATGGACCTATAACCAGAGTGCTAAGAATTTTTTTCAAGACAAATTTTCAATTCAGCCCAGAAAAAAAGTTTCTGCAATATAAGATGGATAAACCTGAAACCAATGACCGCGTCCCTCATTCTATTTCTTCTCTATACATCAATAAGTTTTTAAACTTCCTATCATTTAATTTCCACGAAAAGACCATGTTATTGTAAGCAAAGACTGTAACAAAGATAACAGCCTGTACATGACAACTTCTGATTAAATAAGTGAGCAACAGATTGCATTTAAGTCAAACCAAGAAATGGATGGGTAGTGCAATGCGCACCTTGGATTCTACTCAAGCAAGCTGGAGCGTAATATTCAAATTTGCTCTGAAGTAAGATTATGAAACATGGTTGTATGTCTTCTTTAACTACGATAGTAACAGTTTCCTTTCACCCTGGTGCCTGATGCAGTGATGTTACCAAGGGACTTTTTAGTACTAAGAATTAATTGATGTTACAGCAAGCTCCTTTCTTTATTTACAACAACTAACAGAAATTACATGGATGAGCATAATTAATAGCAACAAATAGCAAGCCATTTTTTTAATAAGTGCTGATAGTTGGCAAATCCAGAATCTAGAGAAAATGACAAATTGCAAAGAATAAATACTACAGGTTCCCATGAGCACCCACCTGCCATAACGTGCTAAGTAATCGGGCAAAAAGTTTCCTACTTTTAGCCAGTGGAGTGTTTTATCAGTACCACGATCATGAGCTATTCTAATGATCCTGACTTGGATTCCAAAAGGTAAAGAGGAACATATTTAAGAATTGATTGAGCAGGATTTCTCATTTCCTAAGCTTAGTTTCAGTACTAACAAAACTCAGTTAACCTAAATCAGAAACCATCGAAAAGCAACTGCGCTAGTTTAACTGGAACCTTTGCTGATCATGGGGTTGGGATACTACTATAGGTTCATAACCAAGGAATGTGGTCAGCCAAAGTGGTTAATGAATTTGATAGCAATTTGAATTGTTCCTTGGTTGAATCCAGTGGGGTGAAACAGCCTTGACATATGTGCACTTGTCTGCAAATAAGCCATTACTATTTTTAAATCTTTCTTTGAGAAACTTGAGAACGTCATGTGGATGAGTATAAGATCTGAATCACATCATCTGAGGAAGTAGACTACGCTAAATTCCCTCTAGAGATAAAAAATAACTGCCACAAGTTGACCTAATCCACACCAGTTTGCACTAAAAGTATTTCCATGAGGGCAAAACGGCACAAATAAAAGAGTTCTTTGCCATTGGAACAAAATGAACAGAATTAGGAGAAAATTGGGCATCTAGCTCCTAAAAGATTGTATTCGTGTATAGCACCAAAGAACCTTCGCTGACATCAACAGCACTACGAGTCAGGGGCGGACCCAGTATAGGGCATGGGTGTACATGTGTACAACTGTTGCAAAAAGATCGAATTTAGTAGGTAAAATCATGGTCAGATCCGAATACAAATACCATAAGCTAAGGGTTTGGGTGTTTGATTTCGCGCAGCAGGATGGTAAGGGAGGGGAATAGGCAGGCATACCCCTGGCGGATGTTCGTCGCCGGCGAAGCGCCCGTCGCTCGACGAACAACGGGCAGCGCAACTCGCCCTGTCGTCGCCGCTAGGAAAGGAAGACCGGGGCCGAGAGAGAGAACAGAGAAGTCGTGGGAAGGGAGGGTGCTGCCGCACCAGCCGGACTCGAGCTGCAGCTGGGCAGGGGAGCGTGGAGGGCGGCGTACGCCACTGGCCGACCGCGTGGAGAGCGGCGGGCGCTGGGGGAGCGAAGGGAGGAGATGGGTCGCGGGGAGAAAGAGAACCGCAGCAGACGCCGTCGCACGCGAACCGGTTCGACCGATTTCGTGGGAGAGGGAGGAAGACCCCGTAATTTTAAAGTCCATTAGCCTAAAAATCAAAAATAAATTAATATTTCAACGTGACGAATTTAACAACTTTAAAAAATCAGAATAATACTCGAAAATAATATAATCAATATTTTTCAAAATATATATTAATATTTGGTAGAAAGTAGTACAGGCAACATTTTCTATAGGCTACGTGTGAGTAGAACAGATTCAACATTTTTTAAATGCTAGTTTTTAAATTTTTCTTCTTCTTCCTGAAGTCGGCAACCACTAGCAACGCGCGGTGGAGATAGACGACATCGATAAGCCACAGTGGTGGATGCGGTAGGGATGAGCGCTCGCAATGAGCACGAGAAGCCATGGCGGGAAGTTGTGCACGAGCCGCCGCAACAAGCATGAGCCGCAACAAGCATGAGCGGTGCATGGCGGAGGCGGCGCCGGTGAATGGCAATAAGGGTGGGGCGTGCAGTGAGCACGAGCGGTCCAAATCTGATAGAAATATTTGATCTTTTAATTTTTTAAGTATTACCTTAACATAATATGCCGGATTGACCTTTTAATTTTTTAAGTATTACCTTAACATAATATGCCGGTTTTCACCTCTAAAACTTTATAACTTGTAAATGATACTTTTAGAATATCATTGAAATCAAGCAGATGTATACTACTTTCAAGATCATATAAAAACAATATAAAGATTTTTTTCTTTTAATGATGGTTCTAAATAAAAGATTTTTTAACAAAAATATCGTTGCTACTAAAAATGAAAGTGAACATTTTTTAAATTTGATATTATAAAAGTATTAGTTATTTTTTAATTTGGCTAGCGCAACTATATTGTGATCTATTAAATTTTCGACGAAGATAACCAACCAGCGACTTTCTTATCGCTAGACTTTCTTATCGCTAAAGTTTGGGAGTTGCCATGATATCTTTCGAAATGTGCGGTGACTTGTGGAATGTATATTTTAGCCAAAAAATTAAAAATGTATTTAAACAAACACAACTTGCAAAATATGTTCTTCAATATATTTAGGATGGTTAGTTTCAACAAGTAGTTAAGATAACATTATTTTTTATTTGAAAATAAAGTCTACACTTATTTAAAAATCATGTAATAGGATAATATATATTTAGGAATAAAATTAAGAATTTATGTACACCTATTTTTATAGTTCTACGTCCGCCATTGCTACGAGTTCCCAAACCTCCCTAAAACTGCAGCTGAGTTAGGGTTAAGTTGAACCCAATAAATGAGGAAAGATAGAAATCACTGGTGTTAGCTTGTCCGTTCTCCACAACGCGGCTAACAAATCCGCAACAACAGACGGATTAGAGAGAAAAGAGAACATATGGGTTTCAGAGCTCGCAGGGAAGAAAAAGGAAATGGATTCGCAGTAGAACAAAAACTAGCCGCCCGTGCTGCCCGTCCAACACTCCAAGCAAGCTAGGGCGGACTCCTACCCAACAAGCAAAAGAAGAACCAACACCGATGGATCATGGGAGAAGGAATGAGGGTACCTGGTCGCGGAGCGCACCGCAGGGAGCCGTGCTCGGCCGGCACAGAGCGCGGCGAGAGAGTTACTGTGCGAAGTTCATCCCTCATTTTTCCTTTTAATTTTGCCACAATACCATTTTGAGCCTAGATCCTTCAGTCTAAGACTCTAAGAGACTAAGATGCATTTTCCATTTGAGCAACTTTAATAGATTACATGTTCTCGTTACCAATACTAAAAAGAACTGTTGTTTTGGTGATTAGAGATACAGTTTTTTTTTATTAGAGAGGTGCTTTAGTATACCAACCCCATATTCATTACCAATTTTTTTTTATGATCACACCTCCCTCTCGCTCAACTTAAGAGGATTCATCCCACTACTCTATTCACTCGTATTTTTCGTAAATGATATCTCACGAGAAAAAGAATCTTTAGCCTACCTCTACCGTCGCCACACCATGCCTGTGGGTTTCGATCCTTAATACAGGCCACGCTCCACGACCAGCTACCAGCTTGCGTTGCGTAGACACTAATCATGCATTGGGGTAGGCCTGTGCCACCGTGGAATTGCATCCTGCGGTACTGCGAAAGCTAAAGGTGCAAGTGAAGCTAGCTTGGCGCCCCCGAGTGTAGATTCACAGACTGCCACCACCTTCGAGTCCCTAGCTCACAGGTTCGGGGTCTGCTGTGCCGTCTCCCATCGAAGACACGAGAGCGAGGGGGAGAGGGGGAGAGAAATGATGGAGATGAGAGAGCTTGAGATGTGAACGGCACATTGATTTTTCACATGTTGATGTGATCACATGGTCTATTCGGATTATTCATTTTGGGATCGACAGCTCTACCCTGAGAGAATCTTGAGTAGGTAAAACATTCAACATGCTGTATGAATATCGAGCGAGAACAATGAACAACTAAGATAAGAAGAAATGTGCACTTGTCTTTCACTGATGCGGGTTAGGGTTGGGGGGTGATTGGAGACAGGATGCTGATGTGGACCGGATCAGAAAAGGTCGGGATGAGAATAAAAATATTGCTAATTTGATGATATGTGGGGTTGACGTGACAACGAAGGTATTAGGTACGAGTTTTTATAATACGATGCAATAGTAGTCTCACAAACGTAAAAATACTTATTGATAAGCAGAGAGAGAGAGAGAGAGTATTTTGGGGTAGATGATGCTGGAGGTGCTCTTAAATTTCTATCACCTCCTCTTGTGATTTAGATCCTGAAGCAAGATTGTGGTGGGCTCTGGAGAATGAACAACGCGAGAGCTGATGTGGTGCCCTAACCACGATGGTGATGGCGATCTATGGACGGAGTTTGGGCGATAAAATCTCAGTAGAGTGTCTAGGACAGCTTTAAGGTATAATATGGGAAGATGAGCTATCATCTGCCATGTCAGGTGGTGCTATCCTATTCCGATGTGCTCTAACGTTTTGCAAAGTTCAGCACCTTGCTGTGGGGCCACACACGGAATAAATTACTACCTTACCCAGCTTTTCACCGCATCATGTGGGGAAAATATTTTTAACTGTTAGCTCTGGGAGCTAACTTGAGCCACAGGTGCAATAGATTTTGTCTGAGTGCCTGGCACCTCTGCTCGACCGTTTGGCATGGGTGGGATGACATTCTCTCTCCTTCTAGTGCCTCTTTGGACGACACCTCTGCTCCAACGTTTGATCATGCACGTCACCAGCAAGGACGGAATAGTTTCGTTCAATTCTACACTGCATCACAAGATTGCACGCATGGGGACACGTAAAGACAGATTAAAAATATTTTGGTAACCTACATTCCAGAAGTGCATCGCTGAATCTCTTCACAGTTCCTAAATGAACAAACCTTTGGCTATACAATGATGCTGCGTATTTACATAGGGATACAGAAAAGAAACTAGAGAAAGTATATCAAGCCTTGACATTTTCTTCATCACATGCTTGAAGCAACCATCGACCTGAAAAGCTGGAGAGCCTGAGAAACCTGTCAGAATATTTACCTCCACAACGGTGACTTGCTTTGGCTCAACAGGACTAAATTATGGGACAGTATACACCTGCAGCCCCACAGCTTCCCTAGAAGGAAATGCTGCGTGGGGACAATGAAAACATGAGTTTCATAGCTGGAGTGAGCCAATATGTACAAATACTGGATGAGATGTCTCATTATTTATCTAACACTCACATGGAGCATTTTCTGGTTTTCTATCAATACAATTAATTGTTTAATATACTTTGTAGTTGTGACCACAATATTTTTCTGTTTTACAGACCTTCATTGTACAGTTATTGATCCAGTTAAAATATTACCTTCGGTCAGGTGTGATCCTACAGGTTCTATTACAAAAGAAAGGGGCACAGGAGGGGTTTTTTTCCATTTCAATATCACAAAGAAAGAGTATTGTATGACGAATTGCTCCCTTTCACAGGCACATTTTTCCATCCATTAGAGAGAACATAAGCAAGAGTTTGGCAGCTAATGTATTCTCAATAAGTAACACAGAAGCTGATAACTAATCCTGTTTTGCTATAAATGCTGTACTGCTTATTCCTTAATGCAACGTTGGTTCTTGCTACGAGTTAATTGAAAACCATATAGTACTTAAACTGAGTTAACAGTGAGTCTAAGGCCTAAGGGATTGCAGAAGTTCCTAAAATGCAAAAAATAGGTTCAGAGTGAAGATATTGATTATTGAATCCACAAGGTACCATGTCTGATAATCATCAAATGGAAAAATGAAATCTAACTTTCATGCAACTCATGTGCAAGACCTTACCATATGCTGCAACTGTGGGTAGATATGGAAATGTTATTTTGCAGTGTTCTGTTAAAAGGATCACAACCAACAGCAACTAACATTGGGAATGCCCTTCAACATTACCCTCATTAAGCCCCACTCCAGAGCATCGTCTCCTGATTGGTGTTCTGCACTATCTTTGCATTTTGTCACACCAAATCAATGGTTGGATGCAAATTCCAGCATCATACTAAATCTCATTAGTTGTAACTTGTAAGTTTATAATATCAGAAATACAGATTGGACTTGAGTTCATAAGAAGAATCAATCCTCCCACCTTAATTGAGAACCTGAAAGAACCATTGGCATCTGTTAGGCACCCAGCTCAATGTAACTGCACCCAGGTTTCTTGACTAATCCTTGCTTGCTTATTATCCTCCTATAATTTCTGGCCTTCTTCCACTCACCTAAGCAACTGAGCATATTAGAAATTAGGATACAGTGGCCAGAATCTTGGGAGTCCAGATTCAGCAATTCCTCTGATACAAACTCTATGGATGAATCGACACCATGAGCTCTGTGTGCACTAATTAGAGGAGCCAAAACCTGGTTTCGCAACTGAACAGGCATCTCCTTAAAAAACTTCATAGCACTACTAAGATGACCAGCTTTACAAAGCAAATCCATCATGCACATATAATGCTCGATAGATGGTTTGATACTGTATTCCATTGCCATGCTATGAAAGCAGTTAAGACCTTCATCTACTAAACCACAATGGTTGCATGCTGTTAGAATATGAGTAAATACAATGGCATCTGGTCGAACACCCCTGTTTTGCATCTCACTGAAAAGGGTGACAGCCTCACTGCCCTCTCCATTGCAAGCATAGCCATTAATCATGGCACTCCAGATAGCTAGGTCCCTATTAGAAACACTGTCAAATATTTCTCTAGCATGCTGAATGCTCCCACACTTGCAGTACATATCTACTAGTCCAGTAGAAACTTGAAGATCTGACTGCAGTCCCATTGCTATGACATGCTCCTCGACCTGAAGGCCAAGATTAGGGTATCCCAAATTAGCGCATGCAGAAAGAACCGCTAATAAAGTTGCTTTGTTTGGTTCCACCTTTGCGCACAGCATGGCATCAAATGTTTCCAGGGCCTTATCTGGACAACCACATTCAACATACCCATTTAGCATTGATGTCCATAGCACAGCGTTCTTGTAGTGAACCGAATCAAATATCTCTTTAGCAGCCAAAGGATCCCCACATTTTGCATACAAATTTACCAAGGATGCTGCCAGATCATTCTGGCACTGAAAACCACCCTTGATAACAAGAGCATGCACAGCCTTAGCCACCAACAGGTTTCCAAACAGCGTAGCAGCCGTGGTCAGATTGGCAAGCAAAACGGAATCCATACTCTGCTCTGCTGCCCTCATGACTCTGAACAGATCAAACACTTCTATACAGTCCTTTGCTTGCAAATAACCCGATGCCATTGCACTCCAAGTAACCACAGACTTGTTCTCCACACGATCAAACAGTGATCGTGCAGCGCCCAGCTGGTTGCCACGGACGAGCATGGTGAGCACCGAATTCGAGACAAGCAAATCTGCATCAAGCCCTGATTTGACGCTAAGCCCGTAGAGGCACACGCCGAGGTTCCTTGCGGACACGGAGTCCGCGCACCCCGACAGAAGGCCGACGAGCGTGCTCCCACTGGGCCTGACTTCCGCGCGCCGCATGGCGTTGAACACCGCGACGGCCTCCTCGACTTGAGAGCTCCTCCCGTACGCCGAGACCATGCAGTTCCAGGCGACCAGCGTCCTGCTCGAGCGCGGCGTTTCGTCGAACAGGCGGCGCGCGTCGGGGAGGCGGCCGCACTTGGCGTACATGTCGATCAGCGAGGTCCGGACGAAGGCGTCGCGGGAGACGGCGGCGCCCGAGAGGAAGGCGCGGGCGTGGATGGCGCGGCCGAGGCCGGGCAGGCGCAGCGCGGCGCAGGACTTGGCGAGGGAAGGGAAGGTGGAGGCGTCGCCGCGGAGGCCCGCGGCGACGAGGGAGCCCGCGTAGAGGCGGAGGCAGTCGGCGTAGGAGCCCGACGCGGCGGCGAGCTGGATCAGGCGGTTCCAGTGGTTCAGGGAGGCGGCCGCCGGGGCCGCGTCGGCGTCGCTCATGCCGGGAGGACGGCGGAGCGGCGCTCATGCGTTAGCCGCCGATTTGCATACAGAGTTTGCGTTCAAAGCTAAGGCCTGTTTGGCAGAGCTTCACGCAGCTCCAGATCCAAAAAAACAGTAGCTCCACTACAGAGCAGCTCCAGCGTGGATCTATGTTCTCACCGTGGAGCTGAGCAAAAGTGTTTGGCTGAGACAACAGCTCCAAATCCAGAAACAGAGTTTTTGGTTGGATTGTCCACTAATACCCTTGGTATTTTCCACTAATACAATTTTTGACATGTTTTTTTTATATACGCATGCATCCGGTCATTTTCCCAAGAAGTTGATTAATCGTTCATACATAAATTAATTGTTCATACATAAATAATTGTCCATACATAGAAAATAAATTTGATAATTCACTACTTCATTACATTCTACCTCCAAGCAAGAGCAAGATTGGTGGCCAGCTCATCGCGAAAAATATCCATTGTAGTGACACTGCCTTCTGAAGTAGATCCATCCGATGGAACTACAAATGGATTGTACCGTTGCGGTATTGTAGGGACAAAATTAGGATCACGATCAAACCGAGCAAAGTCTGAATCCTCACAATTATGCTCACGAATGAAATTGTGAAGGACCATACAAGCAATAACTACCATTTTTTGTTTCCACATCGGGTAGTTCGGCATTTTGTATAAAATTTGCCACTTCATTTTCAATACGCCAAAAGATCGCTCAATCACATTTCGAATAGAAGAATGGATGCGATTGAATTTTTCCTTTGGAGTTTTTGGTTCCATACCTCTATGCCACTCAGGCATATGATACCTCTCACCCTTATATGGAGCTAGATAACCTGGACGATTGGGATACCCCGCATCGACAACGTAGTATTTACCTACAAATGATGACAAAAAATAAATTTATTTGTAGTCACGTATAATGGTAAAATAACTATTCCAATAAATTTTACCTTGCGGTGGATGTGGAAAGAATTTCTCGTCCACACTCAATGCATTGTATAACACACTTGTGTCATGCATAGCTCCTGGTTGGCCCGTTGACACATATGTGAACCGCATGTCGAAATCACAGACTGCTAAAACATTTTGGGTGGCTATCCCTGTCTTCCCGATATACCTCACTTGATCATCCGGTGGAAGGGAAACACGAATATGGGTGCCATCAAGTGCTCCAATGCAATCTTTGAAATGTGGATATGCTCGCCTATCATCCCTTATTCTCCTATGAACATTATGAAAATTTGGATCTTTTGGCCTAATGAAATCCTTTGCCATGGCCATCAAACAGTTTAGAACATTCTCAAATTTTCGACTAATAGTTTCACCAGAGTGCTTGAATCGATTTTGACATTTTCTATTAGACTCATTTCCCGCACAGATAAATAAGAAAATTCCTAGACTCTCTTCGGTAGACATGTGCAACGATGGTTTTAACCCATACCTCTGTACCAATAAGCCATGAAGATCAAAGAAGATTTCTGTGCTCATACGCAACTGGCTATGGCATTCGCCTGGAGTGTGCAAAGTCTCCAAAATAAAACCCATTCCACTGGTGGTAGATGTCCTTGTAGGGTTTTTAGTAAGGAACATATCAACATATATTTGAGCAAGCATAGCACCTCCTAGGATAGTTTTGAAAAATTCCTCATTCTCATCACTAGAATAATCACTAGACAACTGCAAGAATAAAAATAACATGTCCAAATAACAACATAAGATGAATAAAAAATGACAACAATTTGACCATCACAAATTATCCACACAAGATAGATGAATAAAAAATAACAACAAATTAAACATCACAAATTTGTCCATATGACATAGATGAATAAAAATGACATGTCTAAAAAAAAGATGGCAAATCACTCGGCCATCACTTTGCAAACATCATATCGTACTTCCTCTTAAGCCAACTAAACATAGCCTCATTGGTGGGAATAGTCATGAACATTTCCCTTTGCTCTTTCTTGACAAAAAGCTCAGTTGCCACAAAATGCTCATCACTGCCACACGCAGCCCCACATGCGGCAACATGGTCCATTACTTGTTCAATAGTGATCCCAGCTTGCCTGCTTGCCACAAAAGAGGAAGCATTATCTGATATCTTGGAGATGTGTTCTTGTATAACTAATGCTGTGCTTGCCTTAGATTTCTTGTTAGGTTTATCAAGGATCACATGTACTTTTTTCTTAGCATTGGCAACGGAAGGAGAAACCTCCTGGACCTCATCGCCATTGTCTAAATCATTGTTACCACCCATCTCTAACCCATCCTCGGCATCAATGAAGTTGGAACTCATAGGATTGGGTGCTTCTTGGCTTGGGGGTATGATGGGGTTGGAACTCATAGGATTCCAATGATCTTGCTCTTCATTAATGATGTTTCCAAACATCACCTTCAACTCATCTTCGTTTTGGAGAGGCCTATTCTTAAATTTCCCCACGCCAGGAATGTCCTAAAAGTGTTTGACAAAGGTATTAAATTGAAATTATACAAGACTAATATAATCTATATATGAACAAAATACCATGCGAGAAGTGCTCACTTTTTTGTTTTTTTCCACCACTCGGCGTCCATATTGATAGTTCCCTTCTCCCAGTTCCAACCAGTACCAGTTTGCTTTCTCATTAATTTTTTCCATGCAGACAAATCACCCCTCAACTTATCCCACTTGTTCTTAAGTTGACTTTTTTTTCAACATGATACCGGTACTCTGAAAAAACCTTTCTTTCACCTCGGAATATCCCACATTGTTCAAATGAGTGTTTGGTCGATTTCCTTTTCTAACTTGTTCAGCAAACAACTTGCAAACAATGGTGGTATAGCCATCATTCCAATCCATATGATCACCCTATTAATGATTTCCCCAAAATATTGTTCAAATTTCAACTCTATTATACAACAGCTCGACTACAATGGAAGAAAAATATACCTCATCATCCCTTGCCCTTTTGTTAGCTGATGCAGCACGCCTCCTAGCTTGCGCAACCGGCGTAGAAGATGCCTGCGACGCCATCAGGAACTCATCACCGATCACCGCGTCCTACATGCCATTTGCCAATAGTCAACTATCACAAACAGTAGATTAAAATGGAGTTTTTTTGGGGTGATGGTAATGTGTAGTAATACTGCAATACACACTCCTAGTCACAATTTCAGAAGTTCACATTTAGAAAACTGAAAGTATATATCAAGGTTTAGACGTGTGATGTAGTTACACCACAATGGATCGTTAAAGCACCAGTAGCAGAACAAAAGAGTGAACCTGCAATGCAAACCAATGTTCTCCAGTCCCTCTGCCAGAACTATGATAGCGATGATAGTGAGTGAGGACAACCCCTCTTGAAGCCATAATAATACTGACAAATGTCTAGATATAGTTGTGTTATTGGATATCCGAAAATGTTGCAGTATTTGTAAAAGTGATGGTCGCAAAAAGTTCAAAATTAACTCAGGGTTCATAGGCAAATCCTTTCAACTTGTTAGTATTGATATAAAGCATAGAACATGCAGTGCACAACAGTGTTGTATGATCTGAAAAGGACGACTACAATTTTACTCCTTGACTCTATGATTACAAGGACACCTCTACACCATCCAAGTTTTAAAAACATGCTACTATTTCCTACAATAGGTTGTTAAACAAGCAACGGACGTGAACAGTATCCGTTTCTGCGTACCAAAGTGATGTGCACTACCCCTCACGACAAGCCGCACAATGACACCATGCCAGCTCAATGCCAACTCCATGGATGCATCCCCCTTTTGTGTGCTCTACCGCAAGTGCATTTCCCTTGTTTGTGCTCTAACAGCTAGTGCATCTCACTTGTGCATGTTCTAACGCCTAGCACATCTCACTTGTGACTTGTGAGTGTACTAAAGATTTCCTTAGGATCAAATGTTGCACAAACAAATAACTAGGTATGGAAGAAGCTCATATCTCCTACCCAGACACTACAGAATAAAATGCAGAATTGCAAATTAGTTATGAGTAGAAAAATGGTGTTGCAAAGCCGATGAAATTGAGCAATTGTATGCTTTTGATCATCAGGGTATATTATTCCTTAGCAAATATGAAACCGGTCACAAATTAAAGAACAAAGATATCAAAGTTCTAGCATACTGCATTCTACATAAGATCAAGCAAACCTGGAAGAAATTGTTTCATTCCCGTCACAAAATAGACAACTTATAACCAATCATCACAAGAACCCGCCTACTCCGCAGAACTAAAATCCAAGCATGTGACAGAAGCAAAAGAATAAAAGACAAACCAAACCAATGTGTATCCATCTGTCATGCAGATGGTACTACCATCACGCTAAGCTATTGCAACAGCAGCTACCTAAAACAAATCATTGAACCTAGACAACTAGGACAGATCAATAGAAATGAATAGATTCCATGGGTAACTAAGCGGCTAAATGTCTGGTTTGGCCTTCATCTTGATTGTTCAGCTTGGAATCAGATGAAAAACTGTAGGGACAGTACAGGCACCCAGCCTTGAACCAGCAACAGCTGAGAATCCCCATCCAGTAGAACAAAGAAACATTTCTGCATTTCGGCTCGCCATCATCATCATCATCAGATATTCTTACCAATCCATCCGCGTCGCCCAGGCCACCCGCGGCCCGGCTTGCGCCGTCCAGGCCGGCCGCGCCGCCCAGGCCAGCCGCGGCCAGGCTTGCGCCGCCCAGGCCTGGCGCGCCGCCCAGGCCAGCCGCGGCTCGGCAGGCGCCGCCCAGGCCGGGCGCGCCGCCCAGGCCCGCGGCGGCCAGGCTCCCGCCGCCGGGCGCGCCAGTGATGGGGCCGGGACGTGAAAGTCCAACCCTAGGGGCCGGATTGGAAGATGAAGGGGGCGGAGGAGGTGGAGGAGGATCTGATCTTCTCATTCCCGGTGGCGGTCCGGCCACCGACGGAGACGAGGCGGCGGCCGGCGCTGGATGCGGCGGGGGAGGAGAAGGACAAGGCGTCGGATGAAAGAACAGAGGGGCGGCGCGGAGAAAATAAAACAGAGGGCGAACCGGTACGAGATGTGTGTAATCGATGGCATTGGTGGGTAATTTCCACCAACTCCATGAGGGGTTACAAAACCAGCGTTTTGAGAGCACCCCCTTGGGTGCTCCGTGGAATTGGTGGATCTGGGAGCTGGATCCAATTTTTTTGCGGATCTGGAGTTCACGGAGCTGCACCGTTTGACTGGAAAAAATAGGAGCGGAGCTGTTTTTAAGGATCTGGAGCTGCGTGGAGCTCTGCCAAACAGGCCCTAACTTTGTGTATTTGGGATGCAGGAACGAAAAACAGGGAGGACCATATTTTCTAGAAAGAAACAGTGGCATAGAATTGATGAAAACTATAGGGATTTAAAGATTTTATCTTTTCTTTTGCTAAAATGATTTTTATCTAAACTATGTTGAGTGCTCTACTTTTCATCCAAGCTTGTCTTGGCTCAAGCAGATACAATAAGGCCATGTCACTTTCTGGTAGCCAAATCATGTTAGCAACAAGTTTAAAGATTCTTACATGTTGAAAAAAAGGAAGATAGCTGATACTTAACCGTGGTTGCTGGTAATTTAAATCTTCCATTATTTCTTTGGAAAAGTCTAATTTTCAACCTCCAACTACTCCAACTATAGCAGAAGTCTGATTTTCAACTTGCAACTACAAAACCGGACAGGGAGGGCAATCCAATTCAACTGTCAAAACCGGGCAAATTTGACCCTTTGGGTGGTTTTGAAGGTGGTTTTGCATTTTCTAGAAATTTAATTTTTTTTGATTTGATCAAAAAAATTCATAACTAATTCATTCAAATCCAAAAATATGAAGTTGCCACAAAAAGTTTTCTAAAAATGTAGGCTATTTGTTGGCACTCTATTTGGTGTTGTTTACATCATATTTGTTACTACTCCTAGTATTTTATTGCTCATAATAAAACATAAGGAACATGAACAACTAAGAATCAAATAATTCCAAATATAACACCAATAGATAGGTTACATTTTTAGAAGTTTTTTGGCACCGATTTGATATTTTTCTTATTTGAAATGAATTAATTATGAATTTTTCCATTAAACCTAATTTTTTAAAAATTTTTAGAAAATGCAAAACCACTCTTGAAACCCCCGAAGGTCCAAATTTATCCAATTTTGACGGTTGAATGGCTCTTTGTGTTTGGTTTTGTAGTTATAGGTTGAAAATCAGACTTATGTTATAATTGAAGGGTGAAAATTGGACTTTTTCCTATTATCTTTCAGCTCCAAAATATGTCGAGCCAATTTAAGATATTTATAGGGTGGGTTAGCAGATGTCAGATGGTAGATTAACCTCCTACCACCCTGAGGAACATGGCATGATGATCAGGGTTCAAACCCCAACCGGTCCGTCCCGCACTCTATCAGGGGCACGATCCACGGGAATAGACCCGGGATGGCCAGCTCCGCACTCTAACAAGCTGACCACCCGAATCGACATATAGGGTGGGTTAAAGATCAGCGTTCCTGCATGTGAGTGTTTCAATCCGCTTCCGTACCGTATGTAGAGAAGAAAACACTCTGTTGCATCTATATTCCATCCGTTGCGGTGGACTGTGGAGTGTGGACACCACCAAGCCGCCAATTTTGCTTTTCAAGCAGTGACGGACTCATGGAAGACCACACTGTGAGGTGACCTAAGGTCCTGCACTGATGTTTTAGTGTGTAAGCTTTGAAGATCAATTTCTTCTGTAATATTGACAGTGCTGGTTTTGAGTCTGCTCCAGTTGATTGCTTGATCTCTGAATGATTTTTCATTGACCATACCGTAAACACTTAGCTCTCTGATAAAACCTTGCTGTGCAAATTGTTAGTGATCGTTCTGGCGAAAATGCCTGCGATTAAATCAGCCTTCAGAGGTTATACCTCTGCGAAAGCTTCGATCAGCCAGTGGTACATTGGTAGATTTGACTAAGTACACATCACAGCACAGATTCCGGTGGTTCGAAACTATAAATACCGACTTGTGTAGTAAGTATATTCCAGGAAAACATATTCGCATCAACTCGATGAAATAACAAAATTTTACCGTGTGCATATTTGTAGTTATTTCAAAACGATTATTTACATAATTTCGTGCAGGAAAAACTCTTTACAATCAGTATCCATTCAAGCAGAGTGTAGCCATTTTTTCTAATTCACGTTAATACTAATAATAGGTAGTCTCCATGGCTTAAACCAATACTGCTGCTACCGCCTGGATCTAGTCACGTTTGTTTTCCCCCTTGATGTTGATGAACCTGATTCTCTCTCTTGCTTGAAGGCCTTCTTTAGGAACAAGGCCATCGCAAGCTGAGCACCAAGGTTGGATCGGCCTCGAGATAGGCAAACGATGCTTCCAACCAGCAGAAGCCCGCTCGCGATCATTTGCCGAGAAGACTTCTTACCTGGTAGCTTGCATGGTGATGTCCGTGTTGAAGGAACAACAGTTGCTGCTGTAGTCTGGGAAGCTGGAAGACTTGCATTCATGGCAGCCTCCAAGTCCTGGGGAAACTGGTAAGAAAAGAAACTTAGCTTTGTCAGAGCATTAACACAATACGGTCTTGGCAACATAAGTAGCCTACTCAAATTATGTCGTTGCTTAATTCAAACTTTATTTTTCAAAGAAAAGGCTTCATTGATTTACATAGGCTTGCAAGCATTAGGCATTACAAAACATATTCAAATCTCAAAAAAACATTAGCATCGCCTGCACTAACACTGCAGTTCAATTATAATTTGATAACAGAGATGCTGCAGACACAAAAACTACATTCCATAACAGGTTTCATCACAGGGCTAACACATAAGTGTCCTCCGTTGCATCATAAGAAAACACAAAAACCACAATTTTTGATATACTAAACTAATGAAGAGGGCTCACCTTCTTCATAAGTCTTTGCATGGTCAGGATCGATACTGATGGACTACGATGCTGAGGATAGCGACGTAGAGCATTGTTCATTTTACATATGTAGTTCCAGATGCCCTTGGAAAAGGCTAGCTTTGCCATCTCTATGTTCATTCCATTATCCTCATGATGCAGCACTGTGATTTGGCATGCATCCCTGCCAGGGACTGTAATATAAAATAGAAAAGAACATAAACATGTGTATCCCAAAGATTTAATTCTTTAGAGACTTTATTATGATTATATTTCAACAAATAAAGTAAAGCAAAACTGGAATGTCCTTCCATTTGTTTCCACGTTTCAATATACACTAAATTGGCACAAGATACAGGCAAATCATCAGGATCACATAGAAAAAGTAACTGAAATGGAACAGAAACAATATACTCTGACAACAAACAAAGAATGTCTCATCAGGTTTGATACTTTGATTGTAATATCCAAGTCTTTTTGCAAATTAAGGGGAAAAAAATCTTCAACACATATTTTTCTAATTTTGGGTAGGGATAGAACCTGTAGAAAGCAAGCACTTGAGTAAAAAAACTGATATCAGTGAAGGCCAGTAGGCCACCATAACTTATATCTGTAAAGGTTTGTGCTGAGAGAAAGCATATTAAGTGCACTAAATCTCGAAACGGATTTGGGGAAATAGAAGAGGCTAGCATTTTTTATTCATAACACAAATCATGTGATAGCAAGCAACTACATCTACATGATAAATGAATCTGCATGTCATTTTCTGTTTTTCCTTGAAAGAATCCTTTTCTCAGGGTGAAACAAAAACAGGATTAGGCAGAACAAAGATGGGCTTACACAAAATTCAAAGATCACTTACTTTTCCTGATACACCATCCTGATCTTAGAAGACGCACTCTAACAAACTTTTTCTGCCGTACAGCAAGAGGATGTTCACATTCCTGTCAGGATTAACAATTTACGCATGGCAAATTAGGCAACATTATTAAGAAAAAACGCCAAGTTAGTAGAGAGGTAAAGGAAAATCAGCTGTCAGAAATGCCATATGCAACACATATAGGGTATCTCAAGCATGAAAGAAGCATGCCAGCTTAGCTCATTTCCAGTGATGTGTCCACAATGAAGGAAAACAGCTTGATCAATAAAAAAAGAGGATGTGTATTGGAGTACTGGTTGAATTTTTTCAGCATATGATGTAAATCATTGAAACTGGAACTCCAGATGAGCTATGGACATTCTAGATTGCAGTCCAATACAACAATTATAGCTTCATCTATTTCATTCTTCATCAACTCAAACACTGAAGTTATAAGCAGGAAGGTGGGGTGAAGCTAACCTTGATAAAACAATAGAAAGACTTGTCATTTGCTTCCCAGACTCGCCATGCCAATATGTACTCTCTTGGTGTCAGAAGTGGAAACTTCTTAATCGTTCGCCCTACCTCCACCCCACTGTTCTCATCATACTGCAGCTGCTCATGCTTTGTGACAGTCTTATCCCACTCCATTCTGTACTCATTATCCATATAGAAGTCCCTCAACTGCTCTGTTGAGCATCTCTCATATGTTGTAATACTTAGATATTTAGGAGGACCAGCCTGCAAGAACAAAAGTATCATCAGAAATGAAACGCATGACTGCATGAACTATTTGCAACTGACACTGGATGGTGAAAGGCTATAACAGATGAAAGGCGTCAATAGAAACATGGTAAGAGCACAACAACAATGATAACAACATCAATTATTTAATCATAGAATTGAGAAACAACCCAAGACCCAAGTAAATTGAAGCAGACTACACATGTTTCGCGGTTACACTTGAAACCATTTTGAACTCTCAGGAATTACAATGTAAACATCCTAAGGGGTAATTTTCACACCTTAATTCACAAGTGAAAACAATTCCATTCGGATATATGAGGTGCCTAACCAGAATCTCAAAATCCAATTGAGCCTGGACGTGAGTTTTCCCAGAGTATTACTGTGTTTCACAACGAGGCGAGAGGGAGATGCGCTAGCAATACCGTGGGCTTGTCGCACCAGACCCTGTAGGAGACATCGTCGTTCCCCTTGGAGATCACGTGCTCCCAGCCCTCCGTCTCCGGCTCGCGCGCGCCCACGCCGAGGCTGCCCACCAGCTGCCTCAGATCGTCCTCCGTCACGAGCCCCTCTAGCCTGGCATCAACCAAGGGGAATACATGGCACAATCAGAATCAGCCAAGCCCCATCACCGCAATGACCAACCAGAGGCGCATATCTCGATCAGAGGAGTACGGGGGAACCAACTCTGAGGCGGAGCCGGGGGACGCGGAGGCCGGCGCGGGCGCCGCCGCGACGGCCTCCGGCTGCGCGATTCGGCCGCCACGGCGAAGGCGGCGGCGAACGAGGAGGGCGGCGAGGTGGGAGACCACGACGAGGAGGAGCGCGGCGGCCGTGGCCCATCCGCCCCCGCGAGCGGCGGCGACGGGCCGCCAGAGGCCGGCGCCGCCGGGCAGCGCCTCCGGCGGCGGCGGCTTCATGGGCCTCCTCTCTTCGTCACGGCGACCCGGTCCGCGTCTCGCCGCTCTGCGTGTGCTGCTTCCTCCACACGCGCCGCTCACCCGGCCGAGCGGGTTGGTTCGTTGCCTCTCGCTCTTCTTGTGTCCGCGGGCCGCGGCTTTGTGCTTTACGTGATGGGGGAGAAACCCAAGAAAAAGGTGGGGAGGAATTGAGAGATCGGCGAAAATTAGGAAAACGGAGAGGTGGGACTTGGGAGGGTAGCTGGGCTGAGAAGGAATAATGTTCTCAATTTTTCTGAGGGGAAGTGTTTACGCACTGATAATTTTTTTTTGTAGGGTTCCGTGTAATGGCCCAGATTAAATTTGGTACAAGTTCAAACAAGGAGTGGATGTCAACAAATTCTGTTCACTTTCAAAAGGTTCTGTTTCACACATTTTCTGCTCGATTCATCGGCCAAGAAACGTGCGGTGAATCTGCAGGAAGGACAAAAGGGAGGAAAGAGATCTACGATGCGTCACTTATTGTGACTTGTGAGGCGAGTGATTTTGCCTAATTAAGCAAATTTGAAATAACCTGCAAAATAATATAAAACAACCAAGGGAGTGATAAACTATGACCATAGTATCTTATTGGCATTACTTGTCATAACATACACGGAGTAATAGTTTAACACTTCAAATTTTGCATGATCAACCTAAACAGTTGTGTACACAATAATGGTCAAAGTCAAGAAAGCAATAGTATATATTTCCGTTGAGAAAGTATCGAGTGCAATCACCTCATGGTGAAAGTGTAGACAATGAAAAATCAATGTGAAAGAGCATAGTATCTTTTTTCCCCTCTCTTCTAAGATTTTGAGCAGTGTTTATCCACTGAAGAAAATTTGTTGTGGTGCAGTTTGTTTGAGCTGTAATGATTTTTTTTCCTGAAAAGCCAAGCTTTTTAAAAGATGTGTTTAGCTTCATGGACTCAAAAAGCTACGAAAAGCTGAGAAAATTGAACTTTTCAGCTTTCCCATATAAACTCAGTTTTTCTAAACTTCTTGCTTTTTGGAAGCTGCACGAGGAGTTCGTTGTTTGAGTTTCTTGCTTTTTCACACTGAGAAGCTGCCAGAAAGCTCAAATAAACATGGCCTCAGTTTCAAAGCATTCTTTTTTCACCAATGTTCACACCTCCAGTGGACTTGTTTGGTTTTAAGATCCGTGGGGCAAGGAAAACTACAATGTACTACATTCTATCTCTGCAAATTTACAATGTACCATTTTATCACGGAAAGCTCACTCCAAAATGACAAGCTCTAACACTTGGTTTTGATATTGTTAAAAAAACGAAAACCAGAAACTCTAAAAGAATAAAAACAAATGATGGATAAAAAGGAAAATGGGAAAAGCGTAGTGAAGAAAAGGTAACTATTCAAAGCTAGCCGTATTTTTTTCCTCTTCCAAGACTTTTTTTTAACTTTACCTCAAAATTCCAATAGAATCAAAATTTTAACAGCAATTGTTTTTTTGAATATTTAGATGAGGCAAAACGCATGTAACTTTTATAGAAGTAATTTGCTGGTCTGAATAATTCAAAGATGTATAGTATATATAAAGCTGAAAATCAGACAACTGTAAAATAGACTCCTCTTTAAAAGAACATAGTGTTGCCATTGAACATAAGTAGTTTCTGACTTTAGCTATTTGTCCATTTAATCCTTTCAATGGAAGGGTTGGACAGTTAGCAGACACTAGGAGCAACAATGGAGGTACCAGACAATGTACTGCTTGGTGTTAATAGTGCAAGTTCTCGGCCACTATGGCACTGATCTAAACACCATCAAGAAAGTCTTTAAGAGCCCACCATTTCAGGTCTGCAAACAGTATAGTTTACTCACTCCATCACTGAAACCGTTAAGTACTGAAGCTTAAATAGCATAGCATTGGAAGACATTCGCTGGAGATCAGAAATTCAGAATGTTCTTGTGGGTTTATCAATATCCCGTCCTCAAACAGGTCGTAATTTACACATATTTTTCACGCAAGGATGTTATTACTTTCAATTCTTACAGAGCCCCAAGCATGAAAGTTTTTGCTTTGAGCTCCAGCACCACATGAATGCCTAATGCTGGCATGGATTGTGAGTATGTGACAACCACATATCCGTGCAGTTAATCAGTTGAGAAATAAAATCACATGACATGAACCTTGTGTCCCTAATTAGGCCCAATGCCAGGAAAGATCATCTTGCTATTATCTTGTAATCAGTAATCACTGTACAACAATATTGAATCATCAGCAATCGCCATGTCAGTCAATCCATTTTGTTTGAAACAAATAACGGGGTTAACGCCTATCTTCACTCGTCAGTCAACTGGAAAGCCAAGAAACTTGTTGATCAGGGTGACAACTGGTTTGGCATCCCCTGGCACATAAGGAACGAGCGTCCCTAGGTCCATTGCTCGGATGGTCTCTCCCAATGTTTGTGGGCGTGCACAGAAGAGGTGCTTCCTCTCAGCCAATTCTTCTGCAAGCTCACTTTGGTGATTGTCCATCAAATCTTCATTTACAACAACGATTAGAGGTTTGCCTAGTCGTAGCGTCTCAAATATGCTTCCTGAACCTGCCAGAGAGTTAAATCTTGAGAAACTAAACAATAAATAATATACACCAATGAGATATTCCACACACAAAATCAGTTAGTCAATCATAAGGTTCGACAAGATATATCACTTTCGTGCTCAAGACATTCAATGATGCACAACCACTCAAGTTGCAGCAGGGCAGCCATGCTGATCCTTATAGCCATTATCGTCCTCAAACTATCAAACGAGGCTCAATTTAGTTCCTGAACTACCGAAATGGTCATTTCAGTCCTTGAACTTCCTCACATGGCTCAATTTCGTCCTTCGTCCTATCATGTCACGCCATGTTGAACCACGAGGAAGTTCAAGGACTAAAACAGTCGTTTTGGTAGATCAGGGATGAAATTGAGCCTCGGTTGATAGTTTGAGGACGAAAACGGCTATTCCGCCAAACTGATACTACCATGAACTTGTTGTACATTGCTGCAGAATAGTACTTATGCAAATTATTAGTGATAAAGACAGATTATATTTGCACCTAACAGAGGTGCTTTAACAATGTCCACACCATGGCAATGCTCTGCTCCATGCAACTGCAGCTCCAGTGCCCCTGCTTCATGCTACTGAGCAAACATGAGCATGCCTCCTTTCCTCCCTCCCCTGTATCTATGCAAGCATGGGTGCCAGTAGGTGGTGGCCAGGGGTGGTGTGGTGGGCTGCGATGGTACCGGAAGCCATGAGGAAGGTTGGGCGTTGGATGGTGGTCGACGGGGATCAAAGTTGGAAGGAACCAGAAGATGATAACAGAACGAGACACTGCTGCTCAAGTTCAACGTACCTGGACCACGCTCCCGCGACAATCGCTTAAACGGAGAGGGCTCTCCCTGTAATCTCCTTTTATAAATGCTAAGGCCTCTATGGTAACCCAGTAATCTTTATTCTTTAATCCACAGTGGGGTTTCCCTCGCTGTTTCTTTCAAAAAATTCTTTATTCTTTAATGATCATAGAATCATGATTCTTAACACTAGGAGTTGTAGTCCTTAACTATTTAATTATTTTTCTTCCATATTTAAAAGATCGATGGTTCCCAAATCTCAACCACTTCATCGGACAATATGAAACAGGACGTAGTGAAAAAGATCAGGTCCATAGCATACAATAGACCGGTACATATATCAGAAGATTTTTAGCTCATCATTCTAAAATACAAATAGAAGAACTATGTTGTTTCTTCTTATATATACTTTTAGGTATAAACTACTATTCTAGCTGAAAATTATAGGAAAATTCAATAGCATCCAGCTGGCAGTTTCAACTTTAGGCAAAAAGATATAAAATTCCATGAAAAACATTTCATTACCCTTTACGTATTTGCCACCATAGGAAAACACCATAAGTACCTGCATGGCTGATAACTAGGGAAGCTGTTCTCATATTGTCAGCAATGCTTGGTGAAAATGTGAAATGATCAACTTGAAGAGTTGCATCTCCTGAGACCTGTAATCCAGAATAGATAAATACTATTAATTGTATTATAGAATTGGAAGCCAATTCATGAAATACCCCAATAAACATGTAGACTACATTTTTCTTTTGGGAAATCAGGGGACTGCATGAATATTTCAGGAAGCACGTAGCAATTATTCCTATGAAGGAAAAAAAATGCGTGCTGTGCTAAAATGAATCATTAAAAAAAGGAAAAGCAAGGCTAATATGATAAAAGCAAGCAGCTGCTGAATCAAGTTGGATGTATGACAAAAAGCATGTCATGAACAATGGAACAACCATAGTTTGATTTTTTTTTGTCATAAAACACCAGAATCATTATTTGCATAAAACACTTCACATGATATCAATTTTCATAAAATCAAGTTTATCTTTTAACTTAAGGAGTGTTTCCAGTTTGCTTTGTCACTTAGTGTAACTTAATAAATCACCAGTTATGTACTAGTCATGAATGAATATTCCTAAAAGAGTAGATATTGCCATGAATGCATAACAGAGAGGAATTATATTTTGATAATCTAATACAGAAGTATAATCCAACCAACCTTAGATGGAACATATGTTCCTCGGCCCATTTGAATAAGAAGATCAGTATAACCCTTCTGCAATAAAGCCTTTTTCACTTCTGGAGAATCTACCGCCATGACAAGAGCATCAAAACATGTGGTACCCACAGTGACAAACACTGTCCTTCGCTCTCCACCTGCCATCTATCCCAAAACAAGCAGTAAGCTGAGTGTACATATATTTTTTTTATGCTGCAAAACAGCATGTAAAGAAAATGGGAAATTAGATAATGCTAAACTGTTAATTACACTATAAAAAGAAGACAAAAGTGATATACTCAAACTGTTTGTTCAAACTATTAGATTCTTTTAGCGAATCTACAATCAAGGCAGCAAATCTTAATGCAACAAACCAGCAAAAGCCAATTCCTCAGTGAGATCCAAGACATACATGAACTGGTCTAGTTCAAGTTTGAACTGGAGATTTAAATAGCCCTCATAACCATAAGAACTACATAAACACCCACATCAATAGTTGTTAGGCACCAGATTTGGGGTGTGGAGGTGTGGACTCCAATAACCGGTAATTTCCTTTCTCCTCTCCATTTTTTCTAAGAAATAAAAATGTTGATTCAAAATTTTTTGTCTAGTTTTGTCTAAGATTGTCTAAAAGTTCTGTTTTCGGATTTAAGGGGACCTTTTGCACCAGATATACTTCCATGGCAAGACATTTATCAATGAATACAAATATAACGTAGTTAATTACTAACAACTCAGGCATATATAACCGTTTGATTTAAGGAGCGGGATCGGGGAGTGGAGGTTCCCATGAGCACCCACCTGCCATAACGTGCTAAGTAATCGGGCAAAAAGTTTCCTACTTTTAGCCAGTGGAGTGTTTTATCAGTACCACGATCATGAGCTATTCTAATGATCCTCACTTGGATTCCAAAAGCTAAAGAAGAACATATTTAAGAATTGATTGAGCAGGATTTCTCATTTCCTAAGCTTAGTTTCAGTACTAACAAAACTCAGTTAACCTGAATCAGAAATCATCGAAAAGCAACTGCGCTAGTTTAGCTGGAACCTTTGCTGATCATGGGGTTGGGATACTACTATAGGTTCATAACCAAGGAATGTGGTCAGCCAAAGTGGTTAATGAATATGATAGCAATTTGAATTGTTCCTTGGTTGAATCCAGTGGGGTGAAACAGCCCTGACATATGTGCACTTGTCTGCAAATAAGCCATTACTATTTTTAAATCTTTCTTTGAGAAACTTGAGAACGTCATGTGGATGAGTATAAGATCTGAATCACATCATCTGAGGAAGTAGACTACGCTAAAGTCCCTCTAGAGATTAAAAATAACTGCCACAAGTTGGCCTAATCCACACCAGTTTTGCACTAAAAGTATTTCCATGAGGGCAAAACGGCACAAATAAAAGAGTTCTTCGCCATTGGAACAAAATGAACAGAATTAGGAGAAAATTGGGCATCTAGCTCCTAAAAGATTGTATTCGTGTATAGCACCAAAGAACCTTCGCTGACATCAACAGCACTACGAGTCAGGGGCGGACCCAGTATAGGACATGGGTGTACATGTGTACAACTGTTGCAAAAAGATCGAATTTAGTAGGTAAAATCATGGTCAGATCCGAATACGAATACCATACGTTAGGGGTTTGGGTGTTTGATTTCGCGCAGCAGGATGGGAAGGGAGGGGAATAGGCAGGCATACCCCTGGCGGATGTTCGTCGCCGGCGAAGCGCCCGTCGCTCGACGAACAACGGGCAGCGCAACTCGCCCTGTCGTCGCCGCTAGGAAAGGAAGACCGGGGCCGAGAGAGAGAACAGAGAAGTCGTGGGAAGGGAGGGTGCTGCCGCACCAGCCGGACTCGAGCTGCAGCTGGGCAGGGGAGCGTGGAGGGCGGCGCACGCCAGGGGCCGACCGCGTGGAGAGCGGCGGGCGCTGGGGGAGCGAAGGGAGGAGATGGGTCGCGGGGAGAAAGAGAACCGCAGCAGACGCCGTCGCACGCGAACCGGTTCGACCGATTTCGTGGGAGAGAGGGGAAAGACCCCGTAATTTTAGGGGCGTTTGGTTACTGTGTTGGACCTCCTTCATCTCACGTTTAGTTGAAAAATGATGTGGAACAGGTTCAACCCAGATGAGAATATTCCCACTTGATTCGGGTCGAGCGGATTCCTCCAAAATGGATGGACCGCGCAGATCCAGGTGGATGTCGTGCGGCTCCGTCTCGCGCTCGCCCGCGCGCCTCCCTTGGTCGCCGCCGGTGTGGGGAGGAGCCGGCGTCGCCGAGCGGGGAGGAGGCGGTGGTGGCGGGAAGGAGCTGGCGTCACTGGGCGGGGGAGCAGGGCGGCGCACGGGTGGAGGCAGCGGCGGAGGTAGGGGCGTCGCCGGGCGGAGGCAAGGGCGGCGCGCGGAGGCCGGCTGGGGAGAGGGAGGGAGAGGCAGCGGCCGGCGGCCGACGCAGGAGGAGGGAGGGATGAGCGGCGCGCGGCCAACGCAGGAGAGGGAGGATGGCCGGCGCGGCGCGGGGAGTGGGGGTGGCGAAGGGGCGGCGCGGGGGTGGTCGGTCCGGGGAGGAGGCGGCATAGGGGAGGTGGGGCCGGCGACGCAGGGAGCCGCCGGCAGGGGCCGGCGCGCCGGTGGCCGGGAGGAGCCGGGGAGGAGAGAGGAGGAAGGAAGATGGAAGGGAGGGGGAAAAGGAAGAAGAGGCTGACAGGTGGGCCCCGCGACTGATAGGTGGGGCCACAACTAACGGTGTTAAAAGGACATTATCCCAACCCTCCCAACCTCCTCAACCAAACTAAAGATTGGGTTCAATCCATCCCTCTCCATCTTTTTCATCCAAACACGAGCTGGGTTCACTCCAACCCATAAAAGTGGGTTGGCTCTTACTCGACCCACGTCGTCCCAAAACCAAACGCACCCTTAAAGTCCATTAGGCTAAAAATAAAAAATAAATTAATATTTCAACGTGACAAATTTAACAACTTTAAAAAATCAAAATAATACTCGAAAATAATATAATCAACATTTTTCAAAATATATATTAATATTTGGTAGAAAGTAGTAAAGTCAAATTTTCCATAGGCTACGTGAACAGATTCAACATTTTTCAAAACAAAGATTAATATTTTTGAAATGCTAGTTTTTTTATTTCTTCTTCTTCCCGAAGTCGACAACCACTAGCAGGGCGCTGTGGAGATAGACGACATCGATAAGCCACAGTGGTGGACGCGGTAGGGATGAGCGCTCGCAACGAGCACGAGAAGCCACGGCGGGAAGTTGTGCATGGGGTGCCGCAACAAGCACAGGCGCCAGCGTATGGCAACAAGGGTGGAGCGTGCAGCGAGCACGAGCGGTCCAAATCTGATAGAAATATTTGATCTTTAATTTTTTAAGTATTACCTTAACATAATATGCCGGGTTTTCACCTCTAAAACTTTTTACCTTGTAAAGGATACTTTTAGGATATCATTGAAATCAAATAGATGTACACTTCTTTCAAGATAATATAAAAATAATATAAAGATTTTTTTAATGATGGTTCTAGATAAAAGATTTTTTTAACAAAAATATCGTCGCTACTAAAAAAGAAAGTGAACATTTTTTAAATATAATATTATAGAAGTACTAGTTATTTTTAATTTGGCTAGGGCAGCTATACTGTGATCTATCAAATTTTCGACGAAGATAATCAACGAGCGAGTTTCTTATCGCTAAAGTTTGGAAGTTGCCATGATATCTTCCAAAATGTGTGGTAACCCGTGGAACATATATTTTAGCCAAAAAAATTAAAAATATATTTAAACAAACACAACTACTCGCAAAACATACGAAGATTATATTGTTCTTGTTAGTTTCAACAAGTAGTTAAGAGAACTTTATTTTTTTATTTGAAATAAAGTCTACACTTATTTAAAAATCATGTAATAGGATAATATAACCGTTTGATAATGGTTAGCAGGTACATCTGTCTTTGCTTGGGCATGTCAAAACTGCACAGCAGATTTTGTATGCGTGTACAAATTGTAGTGTGGTAGTCCTGCCGAGCTTACAACTGCGAATTCCTACCATGGGTGACCTAAGATCTCGTGCGCGCTGAAGAGGATCCTAATCGAACCGTGGATGGATGGCCGGATCAGATTGCTACGGTACCGCGTAATAAGCTGACTGGGAACCAAGACCTTGATTTGATTTACTCGCAGCCTCAGAGCATTCAACAAAGAGCAGAACGAAACTCATGTATTTGAACTAGCCAACTAATCAAAGCGAGATGGGAGTACTCACTGGTGAAGGAAGAAATCGATCCAATCCGAATGGATCTCCGTTTCCCACGCCGGTTCCAGTTAGAGGCAGGAGGAGAAAGACGGCAGCGCGGCAGCAACCGTCTGAAGCGGGCTGCACCTTCACGGCGGCGCCGCGTCCCTGTGTGGTGAGGTTGGAGTCGCAAAGGTGGAGCTGGAAGAGGTAGGCGCCGGTGTCGAGCGCAAGTGGGCCTTTTTAAGATGCTTGAATGGGCTCAAAGGGCCAGCCGGTCATGACGAATGGACTTTTTTTAGATGCTCGAACTACCAAAACTGTGGAGGAACAAAGGAGTGGTGGCGGGAAATAGAGCAGAACTCAGTCTCAAATTAGTATGAATGATGACATTAACATTTCAATTTCCAAATTACATATCCGAGAAAGACTCAAAATAAATTCTGTAACCCGTATACCAATCAAAACCGAAAGTTATCGTGCAGGCTAAGTTTCATCTGCAGACATGACCCGCAGCTAGCGCTCGTAGTTCATGCAGAGATTGGGTGGAAAGCGATGACAGAGTGGTTGGCAATGTGCAGGCTGAACTGCCCGCCTTTCTCGCTGACGTCGAGCTTCTCCACGCCGGGCGGCACCATCTCGAAGCTGCGCACGAGCTTGCCGACGATGAGCGCTAGGATGGGCAGGGCCAGGATGATCCCGGGGCAGCTGCGGCGGCCCACACCGAACGGTAGGAACCTGAAGTCCACCTTCCCGCCGACGGTGGCGTCCACGGCCTTCTCCTCGCCCAGGAACCGCTCCGGCCGGAACTCCTCGGGCTTCTCCCACAGCTCCGGGTTGTTGGCCAGCCACCAGGCGTTCACCACCACCTTGGATCCCTTGGGGATGGTGTAGCCGCCGAGCTTGGCCTCCTCGAGGTTCATGTGCGGGACGAGGAGCGGGATCGGGGAGTGGAGGCGCAGCGTCTCCTTGATCACGGCCTGCAGGTAGGGGAGCTTGTGGATGTTGGACTCGGTGATGGGCTCGTCGTCGGCGATCACGCCCCTGATCTCGTCGCGGACCCTGCGCTGCACGTCCGGGTGGTTGACGACCTCGGCGAGCGCCCACTCGATGGACCAGAGCGTGGTCTCGATGGCGGCGACGTTGATGTTCTCGACGATGTAGATGACGTTGTCGGGCGTGATCTCGCCGTTCTTCTCCGCCTGGAGGATGTGGTCGATGGCGCACCGGAGCTTGTCCTTGTCCCCGGGTGTGTCCATGACCTTCCTCCTCTTCTCGACGTAGTTGTTGTTGAAGAAGGCGAGCCTCCTGGTCTGCAGGTCCCTGCATTTGTTGAGGTAGCCGCGTAGGAAGGGGCGCAAGATGGGGATGAAGTCGCCGTAGTTGTACTCGAAGCTCTGCGCGAGGCGGCTGCGCTCGGAGTTGAACTTGGTGGCCTCGACGAACATGGGGTCGTCGACGGAGTCGAAGCGCGCGTCGAACATCATCCGGTACATGATGTTGTAGAGCATGAGCTGGAGCCTGCGGCGCACGACGAATCCGGCGGTCTGGGCCACGGCCCGATCGGCGGAGATGTCGGCGACGACGGCGTCCATCTCGGCCTCCCACATACCCCTGTACTGCTGCACGACGCGCGCCGTGAAGAAGGGCAGCGTCATGACGCGGCGCATGCGGCGCCAGTGGTCGCCGTACTCGGTGAAGACCATGTCGGCGCCGTTGGCGGTGAAGATGTCGAAGACGACGTTGCGGGGGCGGGAGCCGAACTCCACCCCCTGCGTGTGGAGCACCTCCGTGGCGAGCCGCGGGTCGGAGACGACGACGAGGTTGCGCACGCCGAGGCGGAGGCGGAACACGGGACCGTACCGCGCGGACAGGCGCGCCAGGAAGCGGTGGTTCAGGTCGTTGCCCACCTGCAGCCAGTTGCCGAACACCGGCACGGCCGCCGGGCCCGGAGGCGCGCTCCCGGCGCCGCTGCTGTCGCTACCCGTCGCGACGATGCCGACGAAGACGGCGACCGGCAGGAGCAGGACGAGAGCGGGGTGCTGGTACTGGAGGAAGGAGTGGACGAGCCAGTGCACGGCAAAGGAGGCGACCGTGGCGACGGCGAACCTGGCCGCGAACACCGCCATTGCTGTCGCTGTGCGCTGCAGCTGCTACTGCTATCACTTGCTGTGCAACGCGATGTGAGTGTGTTGTTGGTTGGGGATGCTCTGCTGTACTGGCGGCTCTGCTTGCTCGGCTGTTGGGTTTGCGTGGCTATATAGCGCCGGGGCCGGCCGCCGGTCGAGCTCCGGTTGGTGGCAGTGGGAAAACGTGGCGGTACCGGTGCGAGGCGACGCAGGGGGAATTCCTTGGTTTCGTGCGGAAACCCGTGTGCGCCGAGGCACGGAAACTGGGTTGGCTGCCGAGGGCAGGTGCATGGAAGCGTGGGGAGGAGTTGGGTTGGGCGCTGCCGCGCTGGTGGGGCTCGTGCTCCGGTGCTCGTGTGTGTGTGTGTGTGTGGTGTCATGGTCAGAGTTGGGAGACGTTGGTTGGTTGGTGGGGCAAATGGAGGTCGTCTGGCCGCCCGCCGCCGTGACCAGGTCGTGGGTTGGTGGACGTTTGGATCTCCATGGCGGAACGGACGGGGGCGATGGATCGCGGGGTTTGGTGATCTGGGGCGTGGATTCGGCGCCGGGTGCTACGTTTTATGGAGGGACCCAGCTGTATTCCCTATAATATTCAATCTCCTCCCTTGCGCATTGTATGAACGTCTAAAAGAAGTAACAGTGGTCAATCAAACATGTTGATGGGTACGATGATCATGTGACACGAGCTTGCACTCGCCCCCAGCTTCGTTCGAGGTCTGAATTCTGAAGAAATGTCAATCAGACAGGCCTGGCATCGCTGCTGGGGACGGAGAAATGGCTTCCTTGACTTGATTTCAGTGCTCTGCTCTTCGGGAAGTCAGTGGTTGACGCCGCGGAGATGGAGACGGCAGACGGCTCGGTCGTCCGTCCGTCACCTATCGCGCGCGCTAGTGCTCAACGTGTTGTGATTTGCAAAGCCCGGAGCCATCGTTGGTCTCAATCGCACTCCTATACTCCGCGGAGGTTTTTGTTGTCACGACACCTGTCATGTCATTTCTCCTACGGCAAACAAATAAAACCTCACGAGCAACTAATTTGACCACTCCGCATAGGCGCATACTACAACAATCATCTGCGTATCCGCTGTACCTGGTACCCGTGGCGGAGGCAGCCACACAGTCTGAAGGGCTCATCTCTCTTCCTCACCCTTCTTCCGTAAAAATATCTCTTACAACTAATAAAACAAAAGTGGTGATAAAAACATCGTGAAGCCGATGCCCCGACGGTTTCCGACTGCCAACACCGAGCCTCGGCCCTCCGATCGCTTGCGGATCGGTCCCCCACTCAACGGCCATCATCGCCCCAAGTTTCCGCCGCGACTATATGTCGCATAAGCGACAAATAACTATCTGTCGCATATGCGTGGGTCCTACTTGTCAGCGCCAGGTCCGCAGGTCCCACCAGTCAGATCCTTCTTCTTCCTCCGTCCCACTCCTTCCTCTTCCTCCGTCTGTGTGCCCCCCCTTGGAGATGAGGTCCCGGCGGAGCAGGGTTAGAGCGGCGGAGGGAGCTGCCGTAGCCGGAGGAGGAAGGTGGTGTGGGGGCAAGCAGAGGAGAGGGGTTAGGGTTCAGGGTTAGGGTTCGGGGTGGGCTTCGGGGTTCGGGTTGCTGGGGTTGGGGTCTCCTGTGACCTCCGGCTGTAGAGGGAGGGCCTTGGGCGGCGGCGGACCGACGAGGTCGGCGGCTCCCGCCGACCGCGGATGGCGGAGGAGGCGGAGGAGTGACGGCGAGCATCCCGGTAGAGCTGGGTTAGGGCGATGTGGTGGAACCGCCCAACTTAAACTGGCTTAATTGCGTCTAATTGCTGTCAGAATAGCAATTATCCAAAACGCACTTAAAACAGTGTGAGTTCGGTAGTCCGTCAAGGGTTCTGTTCCCAGAACTCCTTGAAAACCTCCACGGTGTGTTCCATAGCCATACATTAGGATCGTTTCCGCGATGGTAAGGCTTCATAAGGTGCCATTTGTATACTAGCTTGGTAGCTATTGTTGTAGGAGAATTCTGCCAGAGGTAAACATTCATCCCATTTCTTTGAGAAGGTAAGAGCACAGGCTCGAAGCATATCTTATAAGATTTGATTTACCCTTTCTATCTGACCATTAGTCTGTGGATGGTAAGCGGAGCTCCTAATAAGGGTAGTCCCTATTGTCTCATGCAATTGTTCCCAAAATCTAGAGACAAATTGGGAACCTCGATCAGAGACAATTGTCTTGGGTACTCCATGTAAACATACTACCCGAGACATATAGAGTTCCACATAAGGTGGCATACAATAAATGGTCTTGACAGGAATGAAATGAGCCGACTTAGTGAGTCGATCCACGATAACCCATATGGAATCATACCCCTTTGAGGTAGTAGGTAATCCTACTATAAAATCCATAGAAATGTCTTCCCACTTCCATTTAAGAGTGGTTAAAGGTTGCAATAAGCCAGCTGATTTCTGATGTGTGACTTTCACCCTTTGGCATGTATCACATTCAGATACATACTTGGCTATTTCCCTCTTCATTCATGTCCACCAAAATCGTTGTTTTAGGTCTTGATACATCTTAGTACTTCCAGGATGGATAGAGAATCTTGACAAATGAGCTTCATCTAGGATCTTCTTTCTTAGGCCCATCTTCTTGGGTACTACTATTCGATTTTTGAAATAGAGCACCCCTTTTTCATCCTGGGTAAAACAAGTAACATCACCTTGACTTACTCGCTCCCGAAGTATTCTCATTCCTTTGTCCTTCTTCTGGGCTTGTTCTATCTCCTCCTTTAAGGTATCGTACAAGATAAGATTATGCAGGGTACCATGCATTATCATTCCTAAATTCAGATCTTCTAGCTCTTCATACAATGTCTTAACATTTGGTTGAATCGTCAAGCAATGACATCGAGCTTTTCTACTCAAGGCATCAGCTACTGCATTAGCTTTACCCGGATGATAGTGAATCTCCAGCTTATAGTCTTTGATCAGCTCCAGCCATCTCCTCTGCCTCATATTCAGATCTGATTAGGTAAATATGTACTTCAAACTCTTATGATCAGTAAAAATATGACAATCACTACCCAAAAGATAATGTCTCCATATTTTCAATGCATGAACCACGACAGCCAGTTCTAAATCATGTGTAGGATAATGCTCTTCATGACGCTTCAATTGTCGTGAAGCATAAGCAATGACTTTTCCTTCTTGCATAAGAACACATCCTAGTCCAGGTCCCGAGGCATCACAATAAACATCAAAGGGTTTCTCTAAATTGGGTTGGGCTAACACTGGTGCTGTGGTTAATAGCTTTTCAGCAATTGGAAGGATTCTTCACATTCAGAAGTCCACTCAAATTTCACTTCTTTCTTTAGGAACTTGGTAATTGGCTTAGAGATCTTGGAGAAGTTCGGAATAAATCTTCGGTAATATCCAGCCATTCCAAGAAAACTTCTTACTTCATGAACAGTTGTTGGTGATTTCCAATCCAATATGTCCTTGACCTTTCCAGGATCCACTTCAGTTCCTTTCTCGGACAAAACATGCCCAAGGAACGGAACCTTCTTTAGCCAGAACTCACACTTACTAAACTTGGCATATAGTCGGTGCTCCCGGAGTCTATCCAAGACAACACGCAGATGCCACGCATGTTCTTCTTCACTTTTTGAAAATACTAGGATATCATCAATAAAGACTACCACAAATTTATCCAGTTCCGGCATGAATACTGAGTTCATGAGATACATGAAGTGGGCTGGGGCATTTGTTAAACCGAAGGACATGACCAAGTATTCATATAGCCCATACCTGGTCGAGAATGCTGTTTTAGGAATGTCCTCAGGTTTGATCTTGATCTGATGATATCCAGACCGAAGGTTAATCTTGGAAAAGACCTTGGCTCCAGCCAATTGGTCAAATAACAAGTCAATCCGTGGCAACAGATACTTGTTCTTAACAGTTACAACATTCAAAGGATGGTAGTCCACACACAATCTTAGAGTATTATCTTTCTTCTTGACAAAAAGTGCAGGGCAGCCCGAGGGTGAAGTACTAGGCCGAATAAAACCCTTATCCAACAATTCTTGCAATTGAGCTTTCAATTCTGCTAGTTCTTTAGGTGGCATCCGGTATGGCCTCCTAGAGATAGGAGCAGTGCTAGGTTCTAATTCAATGGTGAATTCTACCGCTCTATCAGGCGGCAAACCTGGAAGATCCTCAGGAAACACATCTGCATACTCATTAACTACGGGGATGGAGTCTAGAGTCATAGCTCTGGTCTTATTAACCATTCGGTCCAAACATGGACGTGTGGGCAATTGGAGTTTGAAAGGATGTCCTCATGAATCTTTTAAGCTAATGGTTCGACTGAACACATCAATCTGAACCTTATGCTGTTTCATCCAATTAACTCCCAAAATAATATCTATCCCCTGACCTTCCAAAATTAAAGGAGTTGCACCCACTTTCCATCCCTCTAAATTTAAGACCACATCACGAGCAACTTGATTGGTATTTTGGGTGGCTCCAGTGGCTTGTATAGTATAATTAGTGTTGACTGTGTATACTTCTATTTGGTGCCGCTTCACAAAGTTCTTACTCATAAAAGTATGCGAAGCGCCAGAATCAAATAAAACCATGGCAGGGTGATCGTTGATAGAGAACATACCTGCTAGGATAGGCTTACCCTCTGGAAATTCCTCAACATTCATGTAATGAACCCTTCTAGTCTGGGTGTTTACAAACTTCTTCCGGGCAAATTTCTGACCCACACCTTGGCCCGGAATCTGAGTCTTTACATTCGTGTTTCCTCCGGCCTTGGGAAAATGGCAATCACGGGTGAAGTGCCCTGGCCTTCCACAATTAAAGCAAACCTATTGATTTCCCATAGGAGTGGGGTTACGAAACCTGGAAGCTGGTGCACTCATTGGGTGAGGTGTATTCATAGGGCTCCTGGCAATCCAAGGTTGGGGTGGCCTCTGCTGGAATGAAGGCCAGTATGTTGGTCGAGGAGGACCTCGATAGATAACCTTCATCCTCTGTGAAGCACCTTCTGATGCCCTAGATGGAATATTCTTCCTCTTTAGGGATTCTTCCTTCTTTAAAGTCTCATCCAGGATTCTCATTTTCTCTTCTGCGGTAATGGCTACACTTACCACAACACTATAATCGGCGAAGGTGCAGGTGGATAACTTCTCCTGCATCCTCGCATTAAGTCCTCGAAGATAGCAGTGCCTCTTCTTAGATTCCGTGTTCACATGCTCTGGGGCATATTGGGCCAAATGGTCAAACTCATGAGTGTACTCCAGTACGCTTTGACCTCCCTGTTGAAGCCTTAGAAATTGCTCTAGCTTCATCCGTAGGACTCCCTCAGGTATGAATTGGGTACGGAAAGCATTCTTGAAATCTTCCCATATGATCTCCCTTCCCACGGGTTGCCTTGCCAAATAACTGGTCCACCAAGTTTCGGCAGGACCTTGAAGTTGGAGTCCGGCAAACTCCACCTTTTGTGCTTCCGTGCAATGTGGAATTACACGAAACTTTTGCTCCAATATCTGGAGCCATTCATTTGCTTGTAGTGGGTGTTCATCTTTTTTGAAAGATAGGGGGACGAGTCTCGAAGAACTGGGTGTAAGTCACACCCCGCTCTGGATTCCTCCGACCGCCTACATTTCCTGTGTTCAGAGCAATCATTTGAAGCAGCCGGGCTTGCTCAGCCCCAGAGTTCACTAGGCTGGCAATAGCACCGGCCAGCGTTGGAGCTCATGGTGGAATTTCGTCATTAACCCCCATCCCGGAAGCATTGGGCCCCTTAGGATCCGACATTCTACCAAGAAATTGTAAAGAAATCCATTAAACTTTTGCTCCCATCCACTTATATGTCATATCTTCAAAGTTCTATGTGCATATGTTAGAACAACATTTGAAACTAAATTCCTCGAACTTCATCATAAACCACCAAAATTTCAGGTATATTTGAATTGATGTCCTTCCATGGTATTATAGTGAAGCTGGTTGCATCAAAGGATTCTAGATCTATTCATCTTCCTTGGTACTTCCTTCTTCGGTCCTCTGTTTGCACCAGTCTTAACAACATCGTACTTCTAGCGCACGGAAAGGGTTTAGGTCTAACGACACTCACCAAACCCAAAAGTTTTTAAAACATGCTATGCAATTATGATGCAGCGATTCCTACGTGCTTTCAGACTCATATACACACTCGTAGGAAAATTGGTGGCATCGTAATCTCTCCCTAATAATATGCTACCGAATACTAGCGACACGCAACAAACAGTTAGCATCTTCAAAACAATCAACCAATTAATACCACTGCCACATAAGACTCATGTTTTCTTTATTTAAAATAGAATCTCAATTTTTAAATAGTAACATCTGTTGATTATCCCAACCTATGGCTCTGATACCAGCTGTGGCGGAACCGCCCAACTTAAACTGGCTTAAGTGCGTCTAATTGCTGTCACAACAGCAATTATCCAAAACGCACTTAAAACAGTGTAAGTCCGGTTGTCCGTCAAGGGTTCTGTTCCCAGAACTCCTTGAAAACCTCCACAGTGTGTTCCATAGCCATACATTAGGATCATTTCCGAGATGGGATAGCATCAACAAACATTACATTTTTACATACATAACAGAGGTACGATTTATTACAAACCATAGGTTGAAGAAACTTAACAGTGTAAGTTAAACCATTGCTAAGAGTTTTAAAATATAAAACAGTCCGGGGTAAGTAATTAAACATCTAAGTTTATTCTAGGGTATCATGAGACTCATAAGATACCCTAGTTCTTCGGTGCTTCCTCCTCGGTGGGTCCCTGCTGGGTTTCTAAAAACAACAACAAATGATCCCCTGAGTACGAAGTACTCAGCAAGTCTGACCCGTCTAACCAATATAAATTTTTGTGACATACTGTATGATAGCTTTATGGTATGCTGGCTAACTCACATTTTGCAGAAAGAACTAACTATAAGTGAAACCTTAGTTTTATCTTTTATTTCAGATTGAGTTTGTTACCTGATCAGTCTAGATGATGAAAAATATTTTAGCAACCAGACGGAACTAAGTCATTCAACATATTAATTCAAATGCAACGGTTCCCTTCTCTTTGTTATGCTACGATGCTTAAGTGATGATCAAGTGCATTCATATCCGAGAATTGCGGCGATCCGGACCGATTTACATCCTGCAGGAGATACCCGACCACCAGCTACACACAACTGATCGGGTGGCACATTACGACCTTTCGATTAGATGTACCGAACGATCGGAAATATGACTACTCAAACCCAGGGCCGCACCCCCACATGGAATCCCACATCTAGCGATCTCCACTGTGAGTTTCAGGCTACGCCCTGCCCTTCCACTGCACGCCAAGCACGGGTACGAAATATTTCCGATCAGAGAGCCAACTAACCTACCGGGCTTTCTTGTTCCCATATAGCAGTAAGCAACCAGGTAATATCACTTGATCAAAGGTTAAAACAATGATCGGTCCTTAATCAAATTAACCAAGTAGACGGAACTACGGAACTCAAGACTCCTTTCTTGATTCCATCCAAGCTTCCGTCCACTATCTTCCAAAACATGTCATTTCTTTGATATACACATGTATGACAATGTTACCTTAGGTTGCTGAGTACCATAGGGACTTAGAAATGGTAAAGGTAGAGCGACTATGCTTTGCTAAGCATGGGATACTTACTAATTATTGAACAAGTGGCAAAGATGTCCTGAATAACAAGGTTGGATTGTGCATAAAAGTAAGGTTTCAATCAACTTCTAGACTTAATGTATTTATAAAGAAATAACCAATAGTTGGACACATGAAATAATAACTCCAAAATAGATAGGCATAAATGCACCGGGGCTTGCCTTGATCTGTAAAAATGTTAGAGTTGCCCGATGGTCTGGCTTCACAAGGGATCAACTCAATAGTTTCCTCAAGCTTCAGAGGTTCTTCAGAGATTTCCAAAAATTCCACTTCTGGAGCTTCAGTATCAAGAGGAGCAGTGGTGGTGGCGGCGGACAGGAGATGTGGCGACTCGGGGCTTGCCGGTGGGGAACTGGTAAACGGAGTGGTGTGGGGTGTGGAGGAGGAGCTAACGGGGCTTCGGGTGGAAGGAATTGCAGAGGAGAGCAGCGAAGCTGCAGGTTCGGCCGGCGGTGGTGGTGCTCACTCGAGCTTGTGTTTGCACGACAAAAGAACGGTGGCCAGTGAAACGATAAGCGTGGGAGCGGTATATATTCAAGTGTTCACCGCGTGCATGGAGGCCACCTCGGTGACTGACGGGCGTGCGTGGTGCGGAGGGGGTTGTCGCGTTGGCCAGCGGGCAGAGGTGCCGGCGGTGGCATGGCTCTATCCTCTTTTCCGCCCGTTTTTTCTTTCTTCTTCTTCCTTGCCCCCGAAATTCAGATCTCAAAATCGGTCAATTTCAAATCCAAAGATCCAGATATTCCTTAAGCAAACTTGTAGAGTAGTCCAAATACTTCATTTTATAGATTGACCTCTAACCGAAATGAGTAATCTAAGACAGAGATTTTGAAGCTCAAAGTTCCTGCTAGAACCTCCTATTAACTGAACTTCAAGGATTCAGTTTCGTCAGGTACGGTGCAGGGCCATTTACACCTCTTTGAGCATGATTTAAATTAGGCAAACTTGTTCCATGCAGCTTGACTCTTACCCATCCTTGTTCTACAACTAACAAAGATTCCATTTTGCACACGAACTCATATATCTTTCACACTAGATTTTTCTGAAATTCACTCCAAACATGGCTAATCAATGCTGTTTTTCAGACTTAGGATGATTTCAGCGAGAAGCCTGAAATCTGCTCATTTGCTGATTTTGGGTTTCATTTTAAATTCAAACCTTCCACTTTCTTTGGACAACAACATTTCATTTACCTTCTTCATAGTCCATATTTCACTAATGTCCAAAAACATCTGCTCACTTACAAGAGAAATTCTCTAGGAATTTCTCCAAAGTTATGTAGTCAATATTAATTTCAGAGTTACATGTTTTTGGATGACGAATAGTGACTTTCCTAACTCCATCTTCGATGGTATTTCTGAGAGCTTTATGACTTGATTTAGGCTTCAAGATTCATTCCTTTGAGTTCTGAATACTCTCAAGACTCTATTTCATATTTTTGCTAAATTTATCCAAATTTGAAACTCCAAACTGCAAATTTGGTCGAATTCGGCTCAAATTTGATTTTTTCTTAAATTACCTTCCTTTAATCCAACTTTGCCATTAGCTTCTTAATGTCATACTTAAGTTGTCATTAACACTGGGTGTTACAGATGATGGCGGGAGCCGCCGGAGATGATGGAGGAGGGTGGCGCGGGGGCAAGGAGGAGGGGAGAGGCGGCGCTGGGGCAACTGGAGGAACAAGATGACCTCCTTGTGGGCTGTTTTGGTGGGCCGAAGGTGGTGGTGGGCCGCATGCTCGCTGAAGGCATCGGCGACGCCCAGCCGCGCCACCAAGTTCCTCCCTCATGACGCAACTGACTGCCTCTCTCCTCATGTCGCGCTTCGATCTCGATCCTCTGCAAATCTCGCGCAGACATGCTACCGCGGATCCTTTCGACCTCGCCCCTCATCAAGCTTGCCAGGTTCCTGTCGACAGAAATGCCTAGGGAGCCGGCGGCTTCTCAGGCATTGATGACCAGCCATACCGGGTTAATCATTGTCGGTGTTTAGACCCGGCAATCCACCAAGGGGGTACCTGAGGTAGTGTTTTATGCGTGAGGCTCATCGAGATCAGGAACTCAAAGGTGAACTCGAACACACGATTTAGACAGGTTCGGGTCACTTATGTCGCGTAATACCCTACGTCCTGTGTGATGGTTGTATTGTATTGATTGAACTTGTTTGGAGGGGGTCCCTGCCTTGCCTTATATTGCCAGGGGCAGGGCTACAGGTTGTTTAGTCGGATATGACTAGAGAGTCCTACTCTAATTGCTACGAGTAGTTTCCTAATCCCTGACTAGTTCCTGTCCTCCATGTAGACCACGCTGTCCTACACCATAGTCTCCATATCTGACACGTCTCGGTGTACAGCCCCGTATTGTAGGACTGTCAAAACCTTCTAGTGGGCCCATAGATGTATGGACAATAAGCCCCCGAATACTTTTTAGTCAAATGTAATAGTCCCGAGTGGTTTTGTAGGATTCTCCGACTAGTTTGTGGTACTCTTTGAGTACTCCATCGGATCTCAGTCTTCAAACGCACTCGAGTACTGCCATACGACTAGAATGTGCTAAAGCTTCATTGAACTTGGTCTTGAATCTTTAATCTTGAAATTTATATGGGAGTGTGACATATGGAGTAGCCCCCGAGCCTTAGTTTGAATCGAAGAATCAGACTGATGGTCAATCTTGTAATATCACATCTCTTTTACCTTAAAACCCAAAGAAAAAACTTTTTAGCCGATGGGGACGTGACACACAGCCCCCAAGCCATTACATAACTAGTTTGGGTATAAGGGTCAAGCATTGGTCAACGTGACCGTTTGCTAACAGTAACCTTATCTCTTCCAAAAAAAATTGGAAACTGTCAAGCGATAACTGTGGGCGTTTAAAAAATAGAATATTCCTCACTAATGTCGCCTTAGTTTTAATTGTGCCACAGTTATAGATAATGGAGGAATTCATCCCTTCCATTTCACCTGAGCTATTCTGCCTATTCATCTTCCACATTGTAGCCCTATCGCGACCATCGCTGATCTTGAGCTTGAGTGCCACCCTCCCCCACCGCTTAGCCCCTGAGCGCATGCGTAAGAAGACCCTCATGGCAACACAAATGGGGAAGATGACAATCTCCAGCAAAGCAGCCGAGAACAAGAAGAGGAAGGTGATGAAAAAGAAGGAGATCCAGTTGCCGGCACCAAAGTATGGGAAGACTGACGAGATGGTGCCGCCAAATCAAACCCGCGCCTAGAAGAAATCCATAATGAAGGAGGCTGACATCCAGGCATTGGTGGATGCCGATCTTCTCTAGGAGCAGGACTTCATCACCTGGAGGGAGGCCTACAGCAACCCGTGGCCCATGGGGAGCTATACCCATGCGACAATGATCTTCGCACTCTTCATCGAGCGAGGTTTGACTCTCCCGACATCTGACTTCTTCCGTGGGTTGTTGAGGTACTATAATTTGGAGTTAGTCCACCTCAACCCCAACTCAATCCTGCACGTAGCCATTTTCGTGCATTTGTGCGAAGCTTTCCTTGGAATCCAACCGCACTTCCAACTCTTTAGGAAGTTCTTTAGAGTCAAGCCCCAGCCCAAAATGGACCACACTGAAGTAGTCGGGGGAGCAGGAATCCTACTGCGGGAGCAAGTCAAAGGCCTGTACTTGGATTATGAATTGATAGGCTCCCCCTCAGGCTGGAAGTAGTGGTGGTTCTACATTGGAAATCATGAGCCCGGACTACCCAAGGTGACCGGCTACCGACCAGTTTGGAACAATCGCTGGTTGGACGAGCCGAGCCATGCGGATAGCTTTCAGCTGCCTGAGCTGCTGGAGAAGATCACTGCGCTTAAGAAGGAGGGACTGACCGGCATCGGTGTGGCCTTTAGCTTCATGAGGAGGCGAGTCCAACCCCTGCAGCTGCGCTGCACATGGGGGTACGACTACTCGGGTCCCAACAACCCATCTCGGATGACGTCGGAAGACTTGTCCATGGATGATGTGATGGCACGGCTGAGGTGCTTCTTCAAGCACGCCAAGGTGATCCCGACGATTGTGCGGGAACACTACACCACCAACCCACTAAACAGTGTAAGTACCCATGGCCTGCAACCCCCGAGTACTAATTTTTGCATTTGTTAATTTGCTGACTTGTCTTCTGTTGCAGGAAGAACTTCACTTGTATTGCTCCGTCCCTCCTCCACCTGGATCAGATGGCTTTGATGTCGCTCCACGTGTATAGACCATTACAGCTGTATAGAAGGCGATAGAGGAGGAGGAGAAAGAGGAATCAGAAGGGTGGTCCTCCTTTAGCAGCTCTGATTCAGAGGCTACTGAAAAGTTTATTGTCAAACCCCATCTGTCATACAAGGCAGAGTCTTCCTTCGGAGCTTCAAAGCGTGAAGCTGAAGATGTCCTGGAGACCGAATTGGCGCCACCCCCAAAGAGAAAGCGTATTGTCACTATCAAATGGGTAGTGAAGAAGCCGCCGACTTCCGATGAAGTCCCCCCCTCCAGTAATCACATTTGAAGAAGGACAAGATCCTGAGGATCGAGTACTTGTAAGTTGTTTTCCTTTTTGCCATGCTTGACTTGATTTTGATATTGGTGAATTGCAGGTAGTCGAGGAGGAGACAAAGGTGGAACAGACGACTACGAAAGTTGTGCAGCAGGTGCTGCCGGTGATCAAGGAGCATATCAATCTTGATGATGATGAAGAACCTCCTATTGCCAGTGCCAACCTTGTCAGCACATAGGCTACTCAAGGAGTGAAGACGGCAACCAAGGCTGGCGAGGATCCAGCTGTGATCCAACAAGCCGCGCTAAAGAAGCCGTCAGCCACTATCAAGTCCCTGCGCTTGGGGGCAAAGCCCTCTTTGAAGATAAGGCGATCCACAAAGTAAGTGTTCGAGTACTGATTGTGAACCGTTGTTGTCTTGCATTGTGTTGTGACACTTGTCTTTGTTCAGGAGATCCGCTAGCGTGGACATTGGGGTCCATGCCCGAAATCTGGAGCTGATGGCAGTAGTCGCTTAGCCCAAGAACTCGTCCTGGAGCCTGCAATTCCACCACCAGAGGAGCAGCCTGCGCCTGAAGTCGCTCCAGGTGCTATATCCCTTGTCACTGCACTCATGCACAATGTGATTGCATCACTTAATGTTTCTGTAGTGTCAGCCCCGGAGCTGCAGGTGGCCGAGCCCATTGCGGCGACAACTTCCACAGTGGTGGCGACTTTGGTAGTCCCTGATGTGATAGCCCGAGTAATTAAGAACCTAAATTAAATAATTAACAGGGTGATTAAGAAGCAAATCAAAGTTAACTCCAAATTGCTAAGAGTTCAGATCCCAAAACACCTCAAATTTTGCTGAGTTTTAGAAACTCCTTTCTGTTGATAATCACTAGTGAGGCCAATAAAAACAAATCTTATATGAGATCTTAAATTTTAACCAATATGAAAGTGGTAGATCTTTTCAAATTGAACACCTTTCCCTTCAAAGAACTTCTTCTGATTTTGAGCGGAGGGAGTTCAAAACTGAGTTGAAGTTCGGTAAAAAAACAGCTTTCACTAACGTTCCGCCAAAATTCTCACAATCCTAATTCCAAATCCATCAAGTTCCTTATATGCTTTCCTTTATAAAATTTATAGCCCACACCTTGAACTCCAACTTTTATTTTTGGAAATGCAAGCACAAAGTCCAAACTTGGTGAGAAAATACGCGTTAGACACGACACCTTTGCACGACATGCATCACAAGCATCTTTGTGCATTATTGAGCATCATGAACATCCTTTTGTGCATCATTGAGCATCATGAGCATCACTTGTGCATAAATAAGCATTTTTACCATGCATTGCTTAAGTTCTCAGTAATTGTTATTTATTGTTGAAAAACCAAATTTGCGAAGCAACCCTAATTTCTTTTAAACAACCTTGCCTCCTATTATTTTATTCAAATAGTAGATACACTTTAATGATTTTAAAATATTTTTACCAAATTTTCAGAGATGTTTGCTTGTGCCAAAAATTTAATTAAAGCTCAATTTTAGCTGTTTTGTTTTGTTGATTGTGTGCAAACCATGGCAGCTCTTGAGTTGATTATTATGACAATGGATTTTTTGTGATTTCTTCTTTCCAACGAGTATTTTTGGGAAATTTTTGGACACGTGTAGCTATGTAAAATAAGGGTACAAAATTTAATAGTGAAAAATGTCATGGGCTTACTAGTCAGACTCTTCTTCCTCCTTCCTCTAGCGCCTGAATGCTAGATGGCCGGCACACAGCCCCAAGTTCTTCGGATTGGCCCCTTCCTAGCACCAGGAGGGCTCCTCCTCTGCCCATAGGCCGCCCAAGCATCCTCCCATGTGCCCTCCCTTCCTCCCCACGCCTCTCCTTGCACCCGATTGGGCAGCACCCTGTCCTCCATGCCATTGCCGCCGCCAGTCCGTTGACCACGGGCAGCTCCCTCTCCTACAATGGCCGCCCCTAGTTCTTTGTCACCCTTATCACCTCGCCATCCTTATCCTCACCCTCCCCCGTCCATAAATCAGGCCCCCTCCAAGCCATAGCCTCCCCAAAATCGAGCTTTCCTCCATTGTTGCCCTTCCGAGCTTCTCTCAGTTCGTCATCGATTCCTCCCATCTCCCTCCGTCCCCCTTCGATTCCTCTCGCCCAGAGTGGCTCCACTTCCTTGGCTACACCCTCAGCCTCTCCTCTCCATCAATCGTCCACCAAATCGACGGGAATCGAAGTTCCCCCAAAGTTCCAGGAACTTTTCCACCACCGGCTCTACCTCTCCATGGAGCCCCTCCTTCCGGCCTCCCTCGTCGCTAACCAACACCTCAAATAGGCCCTAGGTGAGCTCCTAATCATGATGCTCCCGTTTATTGTTCACGATATCTAAGTTTCCATGCTCGTTCTAGGGCATTTCGACGGCGCTCGCCGCCGCCACGCGGAGCCCCCATGCGCTGCCCCCTTCCTCCCTACCTGTGCCACGCCAAGGAGTTCCCCTGGCCTGGGCATGGCACTGCTGTCCTTCCCCTAGCACCGCCACGCTGTTTCCCCCTCTCCCCGATGGGTTGTGCGCCCCCATGTGTGACATACCTGTGTTCTGTGCGATCTATCCCAGGGTTGAAGAAGGAGGGTCTGCTTGCGAGTGGAAAAGAAGAATAGGGGGTTATGGGGAAAATTGCAAGTTTCATGTGTGAGGTGGGAGTTAGAGTGTGAAACGCAGGGGGTAGAATGAAAGGAAAAGGGTAGATCTATGATACGAAAAATCTTTCTAAGGGGTAGCTTGCAAATAGTTTCGGACTGGTTATAAAATGGCTAGTTTTAAAATATTAACAACTTTGAAAATGCATAGAAACTAGTAGAAAAATGGTAAAAATGTGATTCTTGTTTTGTTGGATTGCTTGTGAAGTCTAGTTTATTTTAGAGTTGAGTATGTGCATGTTGCTATTTTATGTTTTGTGGTATGATCTGTTTGGTGTGAGAGACATTAAATGCTTTATAAATCATATAGTGCACTAAAAATTGTAAAACCACTTTTGTTAGCTTTCTTGTAACATGCATGTTTCAGATATATAACTTGTGTTAGTAGAATCCTTGTTGTTCCTACTGTTTTAGATTTAAATGCTTGCTTGCTATGTTAATATTGCTGATTGCATGATAAATAGTGAAAAATTGATAAAATGATGAAACCACTTCTATTAGCACATGTGTTCCGTCTAGAAGCTAGGAAAAATGATGTTGCTACTGATATGGTTGATTTACAAACCTTTTTAGATTTAATATGCTTAATGGTAGTTTATCTTGTTTAATCTATAAATCCACATTAAAAATTGATTTTAATATGAATCCGACTCTTCTAACCTTGTAGTGTCATCTCCTGTTAGTTGCATTTATTGCATAGGTGTCTCTTAATAAATGTTTTAATCATCCCCTTCGTGCTTGCTTTTGACTTATGGTGCAAAGTAGCTCCTCTCATTGTGCTTGTGTGAGTTGTATTGCCTTTAGCTAGATTGTGTTGTTAACAATTGATTGGGTTGGAGCCGCTCGTAGTTAAAGTCCATGTGCTTCAAGGTTTTGGTGAAGATGATGTTGAGCCCGCTCCCGCTGTCAATCATCACTTTGGGGAGGAGAGCACGGTTTATGGTCAGGCAGACCACCAGCGGGTAGGACCTAGGATCTGAAATGTATACCTAATGATCTTCCCTGGAGAAGGTTATGGGCATCTCTGACAAGCGCAAATACTGGACTAGTTGTATAGAGACGAAGTGGTCCTTACGATGGTGCAGCTTGTGCTTGCGATTGCTGCAGAACGCCTTGGGGCTGCCCACGATGATGTTGACTTGACGGTCTAGTCACTGGAACTCCCCATTCTGGTCAGCGTTGGCTCGGTGGGCGTCTGGGTTTGGCTGATCACGGTGCTCCTCTCTGTGTCGGTCATCGTGGTCATCACGTCGGTAGTTGTCATGGTCATCGTGATGGTGGTCGTCGCGATCGTCACGGCGGTGGTCGCGGTCGTCATGGTAGCGGTCATTACGACGACGGTCGCCACGGTCATCACGGTGGTGGTAGTCGTGATGATTGTCGTCCCTGCGGTAGTCGTTGCGGTGAGGTCGCATGTACTCCACCAGGGTGCCGAGCTATTTCTTGAGGACCGTGTAGTCCCAAAGATTGTGGTTTGCATCCTTATGGAAGGAGCATGGAGAATTCAGGGTGTCATCAAACTCTTCCCGGAGGAAGGTGGTCGGCCTGGCGGGGTTAGCTTCAATAGTGACAACCTTGGGGGCCCTTTTTTGAAGTCGGGAGGACTACGGTCTTTCTTGGTGCTCCTCATAGGTTGACGGGTTGTGGTCGTCATTCTGGCGGTGCTTGCTGCCTGGAACTATACTTGCACCGCCTCCTCCGTGTTGCACTGAACGTTGTCAAACTGCATCATCTGCCCGACTGTCTTGGGGGCAGCCTCATACAGCTTGCAGAATATGTTGCGGTTCATCAAGCTGGAGCGGAAGTACCAGATGATGTTGTGATCCTCGACGCCGGCTAGCCTGTTGCAGTTCTCGAAGAAGCGGTTGACGAACTCTTTGATAGTTTTGTTTTTCCAATGGCGGACTTGCCCAAGATTCTCTGTGTTCCCGGGTCGGTTGTAGGTATCCTAGTAGTTCTGGGTAAGAGCCCAAGCAAGCTGACCCCAGGAGTCAATGCTACCCGGCGGGAGGTTCTCTAGCCATAGAAGAGGGGTGGGACTCATCACCATCGGGAAGTAGGCGGCCATCTAGTCGTAGGTGCCGTTGGCGGCTTTCACCGCGGTGCTCTATGTTTTGAGCCATATGGTGGGGTCAGAGCGGCCATCGTACTTTTTGTTGATAGCTGGCTTGAATGAGGCCGGCGGCTGAACGGCCCTTAGGCGGGGAGTTAAGGCGGCGAAACTGTTGATTACCATGTCGTCGTCGTCGTCGAGATTGTACACGACGGGTGGTGCCCTAGGGCGTCCATCGTTGTTGTGCCTGGGTGAGACGTAGGCGTCCTCAGGGGTGCCGTACAAGTGGTCGTAGTCAGCACGGCGACACATCTCATCTTCTTAGCATCGGTGGTTGTCCCATTCCACGTCGCGGTTGAGCCTACCAGGAGCGTTGTAGTTGCGGTCGTACTCAATGAGGCGGTGGAGCTCGGCTTGTTCTCTCTCTTGGTGGCGGTTGTTGAGGTCGGCGCGGAGGTAGCGGTAGTCGCGTAACTCTTCACCGAGGTCACGTTGCCAACTTTGTCTGCTGTGGTTCTCACCATCGCCTCTCCTGCCACCGCGGTGGTTGTCGCGGTTGTTGAGTTGGTTGGCGTTGTTGGCTTGTGGCTTGGCGGGTTGCTCGATCTGTTCTTCACGGATGGGCTCCAGCCGACCTCCCGCACGGTTATCATGGTCGCCTCGATGGTGGCCAAATCTGCTATGCTCGAATCGGCTTCAGGAGTGCTGGGTAGTTGTGGACCGGGAGTATGTTGATCAGGTATGCACCTGCTCTTTGATCTAGGCGTTGGCAACACAAATACGTGCCCGGATCTGCCATAGTGGCTCCGAGTCTAGAAGGTTTTCCAGGTCGGTGAAGGCAACCCCCATTAGCCTAGAGTGTGGTGAAGACGTTGTGGCTGGCCTCCTCGAGGTCAGCTTGTAGATTGCAGGTGCGTGTAGGGTGCCTGCGTTTACCCCGGGCACCATCCTGGTTGGCGTTGTCACCATCGTTGGCATGCGGTGGGTCGGCGTTGGTGGCAGGTGGTTGTCGGCGCTGGTCGCCTGCTGCCTCAGCTCCCACGTTAATAGCAGGTTGCTGGCGTTGCTGTGCGTTGTCTTGCTCCCGTTGGCACCGCACTGCATGGTCCTGGTTCTTGGCGTTATGACCTGCTTCCTGAGAAGAGGTTTCACCATCCCTGGGTGGATCGTCAGTGGAGATCACGAAGGCTTCGCGATGGCGTGGTGGAGCTGCTCTCATTGTTGCTTCCATAGGGGTTCGAAGTTAGGACAATGTGGGGGACCTGGAACTCACCACAGTCCAGAAACTGGGCGAGTACAAGTGGGTCATTGTATTGGATCTGAAGAGACTGCACGAGTTTCGTGGAAAACGTGGCAGCCGAGTTCCTTAGACCAAAGGGGATGTGGGAAGGACCCTGCGCTGACCTTGTTGAGCATAGCGCCACCTTGAAGAGATCAATGCACTTAGCAATTGTGTTGCTGATGCAATATAGCCCCACGATCAGGTTGGAGGGCGTGGGTGGGCGGGTTGTAGCAAGGATGTTGGGAATCCTCTCGGAGAGGGAGAGATCACCGACCTGCTGGGCAAGTGGCGTGATGATTTTCGGGTGAAGACCTCGCTCTGTCAAAGCAGATCCGATGGATGCTGAGCTGGCGACGGATGCTGAGTTGGCAGAGAAGGTGGTGGAGTTGGAGTCCACCGGCATGCTCCTAAAGTGGGGCTGGATCGGATTGGCGAGGAAGTCCTTCATGCTCTCGGGAAAGATGACGCCGGGGCATGATGCCATCAAGCTCGCTGGGGAGGATCTCACAATCACCCCTACCTGGTGCACCAACTTTCAGATTTAGTAGCCTAATAGTCTATCAGGGGGTTACCCAAGTGGTTGATTTGTAGGCAGGAAGGATTGTGAAACCAAGAACTCGAAGGTGATCACGAGAACACAAGGGTTTAGACAGGTTCGGGCCTCCAGAGAGTAATACCCTACATCCTGTATTCTGGTAGATTGTATTGCTAGTATTGTTCACGAAGAATTGAGATGCCCTAGGGAGGCACCCTTGGCCGCCTTATATAGGCTGACGACCTAGGATTACAAGTCGGTTTGAATCTAATTTAGTTAGTTGTTACATGGAAAGCAATCTGAGTCGGATTACAATTCGTATCCTGCAATATCCGGGATGATTTGAACTACTTGGCCTCCTTGACTTATGCTCCAAGTATCTTCAAGTCCTTGGCCCGCACGTTCTGGTTGGGCGGGCCCACTTGTCAGGACCGACCAATATCCTAGTCGGTGGGGACCCATGAGGTACCCATATCCCTCAATTGGCAACACCAAAGGGGGAAGTGGCTCAAGTAGCTACCCAATGTCCTCTGGGGGCTCCGCACCCAGCCGTCCAAGACTACAGGGTACTCATCCTACTTCCTGGTCTACAGATCATAATCCATCCTCCCTGTTGATATCATGTGGAAATCTCCAGTAGTCGAGCAATATGAGGACGGTGCGGCAGAAGAAACAAGGCGTCAGACTTGGACAACCTCGAAGAAGCTCGCTATGCAGCACTCATCCAGTCAGCAAGATATCTTGAAGGAATTCGCTACTATCATGATCGCAACATCAAAGAACGTTTGTTCAACACAGGCGACATGGTCCTTAAGCACATTCAAGACACCAAGGGGCTGCACAAGCTGAATTCTCCTTAGGAGGGTTCTTTCATCATCTCCAAGGTCATTGGATCTGGGTCGTATAGGTTCCTGAGGGATATGGGTACCCCATGGGTCCCTACCAACCAGGATACTGGTCGGACCTGACAAGTGGGCCTACCTGACCAAGGCATGCGGGCCAAGGATACAAGGATACTTCGAGTACACATCAAGGCAACCATACATGCAAAATCTACTCAGATATCGTGGAACGCGTATTGTAGTCCGACTCAGATTACCTTCCATGTAACTACCGAGTAGATTAGATTCAAACCGACTTGTAACTCTAGGTCATCAACCTATATAAGGCGGCCTAGGGCACCCCTGAGGGTATCCGAACTATTCCACACAGCAACGCAAAGCACTACAATCCAGTATATAGGACGTATGGTATTACTCTCTGGAGGCCCGAACCTGTCTAAAATCCGCCATGTCCTTTGTGTTCTCGCGATCACCTTCGAGTTCTTGGTTTCGCAATCGCCCTCACCTACAAATCAACCACTTGGGTAACCCCTTGGTGGACTGCGGGGCTTATAAATCCGACAACTCCAAACTCTCACTGGTGAAGAAGTGGACAACTCTTGGAACATCGAACACCTGTGTCGATTCTACCCATAGTTTACATATTCATGTAAATTGGCCATCGACCTTAGTTTTATAATTACAATTCAATAAAGCAGAGTTATTTTTTGTCATATAACAAGTCTGCACACATATCTTTTGGGTTATTCAACTTGTTAGACAAATAGAAACTTGCAAAAGCAAGCCTGCACTCACAAAAATGAGCTAGTCAGCTACTTGGACGAGTCTGTCTGTCGATGGTCTTTGCAAAAAGAAGTCATTAGTAACTTGGGCATTTTCTATACTACCCAAGATCTTATCTAGACAAGCCTATCTAGTCACAGCTTGTAATAACAAGTTTGTAGTTCCAGGTCTTCGGGGCACAACACCCAAACAACCCAGAGAGGTTGCAAAGGTAGGCTCCAGTTAATGAAGTCCCGAAGAGTCTACTTGCCTAAAGAGTTTGACTACCCAGATACCCGAGTACTCGCGCTCTGCCGAAAGGGGTTGCATCCTACACGTACTCTACATCGTGTATCTAAAGAGGCTCACAAGAGTAGCCCTGTGTGCAGACACTCACGACTACCACATGAGTAACTATCAGGGTAGTTCGGGAGATGCACTAAGAACAAAAATTCAAACGAGTCAACAAGCAATAAAATTTGTGACAAGACTTCAAATAATTTACATTTCACTTTATTCATACACATGTTTATATTACAATGACATACTGTCTTTACATATAATTACTCAAGGTTTATCTAACTGGTTACCTCCTTAGCAATGGGAGCCGTCTCTTGCAGGTACTGTTGGAATTGCTCGTCAGAGCAATCTTCTACAATCCTGTCCGCAACAGGAGCCAAGTCGGCTTGCAGGTAGAAGGACTTTACCATGGCCAACAACTACTTTGGGATGGACTCTGCCATCTTATGGATATAGCCAGTGATCTTCCCGGGTACATCCTTGAGTATCTCCGCCAAGGAGCGGGTCTCCACCATATCGGCGATGGGCTGAGCAGCTTCTGTTAGCTCCTTCAGAGCAAGCTTGGTCACCACCAACTCAGCCTCATGCTATCATAGGATCGTCATGGTATTCACCAGGTGGACTTCTCCATCGGTGTGCAACTTTCGCTCTGTCTCCAGCTCCAGAGTCTCGTACAGAGTGGACAACTTATCGTGTTGATCTGTCACTTTGTAATACGAGTTGTGCCAATCCATGATGTGGCCCTGGAGATCTTCTTTCTCTTTAGTGAGTGCTACAAGAACAAAGCAAAGTGCAAGTTAGATTCATCAAGCAAAAATTGGTACTCGAAGACCATCAGGAGGTGACAACTTACCTTCCAATCGATTATTCAACGACTTGTTGCACCTCCGTAGGCGGTCCTTCCCCTCCGTAGCTTTCTGGACAAGATTCCGGTACTCAGTAGCTTGGCGATCATATTTCATGAGTACCTTGGAGGAGTACTGCCGCTCCTTGGCCAACTCCTGTTCAAGCGCTTGAGCCCGTATGATAGTGTCCCCATAGCCTTGGATCATCTCTGATTTCAGGCGGGAGCACTTGATCAGTTTCTGCAGAAACAAATGCAAGTACTCATATAAATAACGAGCACCAATTTCAAATCAAGACAAATGCAAAAATGAAACTTACCGCTATGTACTCGCCTACATGGTGGTGCATCTCCATCACCGTGGCCTCCATCTCCACAGTGGCTAGAGGGTCAGCTAACAGCTGGATCTTGTCCAGGTCCACCCGTTTAGCAATCCATGGTTCCTCGTGCTCTTCGGTGATTGGTGCACCAAGAGGAACTAGTGCTCTACTAGTCGAGGGAGCAGCTTTCGAAGATGAGAAGGGGGCCACACCGCGGCTAGAAGATAGTCCCGCCTCGAATGGCGGTACGACGGCCAGCACTTGCGGAGCCCCGGCAGCTTCAACTTCATCTTCTGACTCAGGGGCTACAAGTGTAGCCTTGACTCCAGCAATAGTCGTTACCTCCACCTCTGGCTTCGAATCTACCAACGTTGCCACCATTGCGGAAGTAGTCGCCACAGTCGGCTCAGCCACCAGCATCTCGGGGGCTGGCACTATAGCGACATTAAGTGATGCAATGACATCGTGCATGAGTGCAGTGACAAGAGATACAACACCTGGAGAAACTTCAGACATAGGCTGTTCCTCTGGCGACGGAATTGAAGACGCCGGGATAGGGTCTTGCGCTTAGTGGCTACTGCCATCAGCTGCGGACTTCAGGCTCGGGCCTCCAATATCCATGCTAGCGGATTTCCTGACAAAGACAAGTATCAAAACACATTGCATGACAAAATCAAGTCACAATCAGTACCCGGGTACTTACTTTGTGGACCGCCTTATCTTCAGGGAGGGCTCTACTCCCAGGCGTAGGGACTTGACTATGGGCAACGGTTTCTTGACGTGGCTTGTTGGATTGCAGTTTTCTCCTTGCCAGCCTTGCCAGCCATCTCCACCCTTTGAGTAGCCTGCGTCGTGATGGAGTTGGCCCTAGCAACAGCAGGATCCTCATCATCCTCCAGTTCGATAAACTCCTTGATAGCCGGCAACACCTGCTGCATGACTTCCGTAGTCATCTTTTCCGCCTCTATCTCCTGCTCGACTACCTACAATTTTGCCAATGTTAGAATCAAGTTAGGCGTGGTGGAAAGTAAAACAACTTATGGGTACTCGATCCTCAGGATCTTATCCTTCTTCAAATGTGATTACCGAGGGAGGGATTTCATCGGCGGTAGGCGGCTTCTTCACTATTTGCTTCACAGTGACAGTGCGCTTTCTCTTTGGTGGTGGTGCCAATCTGGCCTCCAGATCATCTTCGGCTTCACGCTTCAAAGTCCCAAAGGAAGATCCCACCTTGTCTAACAAACGGGGCCTAACAACAAATTTTTCAGCAGCTTCTGAGAAGGAGGACCAACCCTCCGACTCCTCTTCCTCCTCCTCCTCGATCACCTTCTGTACAGCCGCAAGGTCTGTACACACGGAGCGGCATCAGTGTCATCCGATCTAGGTGGAGGAGGGGTGGAGCAATACAAGTGAAGTTCGCTTGCAATAGAAGACAAGTCAGTAAATTGACAAGTGCAAAAATTAGTACTCGGGGGATGCAGGCCACGGATACTTACACTATTCGGTGGGTTGGAGGTGCAGTGTTCTCACACGATCATCAGGATCACCCTGGCATGCTTGAAGAAGCGCCTCAATCGCGCCATAACCTCATCCATGGACAATTCTTCAGATGTCATCCGGGATGGGTCATTAGGACCCAAGTAGTCATACCCCCATGTGCAGCGCAGCTGCAGGGGTTGGATTCGCCTCCTTTGAAGCTGAAGGCTACTCCGATGCTAGTCAACCCTTCCTTCTTGAGTACCGCAATCTTCTTTAGAAGTTCGGGTAGTTGAAAGTGTTGAAGGTATGCCCTAGAGGCAATCATAGAGATGATGATATTCCATTTGTATCCATGATTTGTATATTGTGTTCATTGAATATCCATTGAAGGCTACTTGAATTGATTTGCAATTATGTGAATTGTATGTGAAACTCTTTACTTGTATGGTTATTCTAAAGTTGTCCCTAGTCGGAGTTCATGTGAGGACACACATGAATATTAGACTAGCACATGTATTAGTTGATGACTATGTTTCACAAGTCATGGACATGGAGATGTTGAACTAATAATGTGGACACATGTGGAGACATGTGCTAGGACTGACCCAACACGAGAAGTAGTTCTCTCTTTAAACAACATACACGCTTTGTCCTTAGACCTGAGATTGTCGCATGTATTCTAGATGTGGATCGACCTACTTAGGGGCTATCAAACGCTACGCCGTAACAGGGTAGTTATAAAGGTAGCTTTCGGGTTTGTCAAGAAGCATGCTATGAGACATGGTCAATCAAGATGGGATTTGCCCCTCTCTAATTGAGAGTGATATCTCTGGGCCCCTCGAGTGATCGGATCCGAAAATGCATGGCCATGCTACGTACGGTTAAGAGTTAACCTACAAAGGGATTCCGAATCACAGGATCGAGAAAGAGCGGTCGGCTTGAAGCTAGACCAAATATCGTGAGGCAAAGGGAATAGCATGTATATTATGTTGTGATGGTTCGTCTGATATGATCTTCGTGTGCGTATAGGAGTTGGCACGTCTTGCTAGAGGCCGCTACCGACTATTGGGCCGAGTAGGAGTACTCGAGCCATGTCTGTGCGTATCCGAACCCATAGGGTCACACACTTAAGGGGCTGGAATCCCAATTCGGATCTGATCCGAGTTGGATTAGGTTTAGAAGTACTAATGGGCCTCGGACCCAGAGGCTCGTCAGGAACCTCTATAAATAGAGGGGTGGGGGCGCCCTAGGGTTGACACCTTTTTGGCGAAACAAACCTGCCGCGCCTCCCACGCCCTCGCCTGTTGCAAGTCGCGGATCTAGCAGTCCGGCTTGTGACGCTTCCTCCCTGCACGTGTGGATACCTTGGAGGTGTTGCGCCTGCAGCACTTGGACGAGCCGCCGACGAGCCGCCGACGAGCCACGACGAGCCGACGACGAGCCGCGGCACCGGAGGCGATCTTGCTGCACGTGGACGAGCTGCTGGACGTGATCAACTACGTACAACTACGTTGATCGACTACGTACGACTACGTGATCGTCTTCACTGCATCGACGCATATCTACATCTTCCGCACCAGTAGTGCGTCGAGTGGTAATCCCATGATCCTTATACGGCAGTTCTTCCTGGTTATACGCGGTAGAATTTTTAAATTGCGCTAGTGTAGCCTACCTCGTATCCCAACAGTGGTATCAGAGCCGTAGCTGCTTAGTTTTGGATTCGGGATGTGTGCATATGGAGATATGCGAGTTTTCAGTTTGATCTATGTCCTGGTTTCGTGCCCTTGCTGCAATGGTAGTGTAACGACATACTCCTACCGGTCGGTTTCCGCCATCGGAGTTAAGTGATACACGTAAATCCAGTTGCAGTGAGCGAAGATCAATATGATTGGTCGAATCAAAATCCAGGGTCATACGCCAGGCGCATTAGATGTGCAATAGTAGATGAGATCTACTGCCGGGGTCGGGATTTTTGCCGTATGCGTATGCTTCGGTAAATCAGCCGTAACTTTTCGGTACAATCTCGGATCGGGACGAATTTTATATGAAAATTGATCTACAGAAAAAGTTACACATAAAATTCAATGGCTATGCCATTTTCGGCGAAATTAGATTTCCCAAATTCGGCTTGGAAGATGGAGTTTCGGGCCTCCGAAGTTTGGAACGTTAGGACGCCTAACTCTGTTTTGCAGGATGTATGTATGTATCTTGTGATCAGTATGGCCCCCTTGTGTATGTGATGCATGTGTGTAACTCATTCGTGACCTGCGTGTCACGCGTACGGCAACACGGCAGGAGCCATATGTGTTGTCACTTTATTGTATTTAATGGTCTGCGTACCAATCTGTGATGATCCAAGCAACTATGTAATCTTCTTTACTAGATTCTTTACTAGCTATTAGGCGTAATAGCATGCTCTAGTTCTTGGAGGACTCATCACCAGGAGGATGGCGCACATGGAACATGGAGATGGAGATCACCATGGTAGACAGGTTCTATGGAGATGGAGATCACCATATGAAAACGGGCCATACTGTGTCACAAGCTGTGTGAATGCTATTCTGTTTATGTTTTACTTTCTGCATGCTGTGATGTTAGAAGTAGAACGATCCCTCGCAAATTTTAAGTTAGTATGCCCTCCCAACTAAAACTTGCACCGTCCCATGTCTTGTACAATTAGTGGTGGGTCTATGAAATTAGGGTGCCACTAGTTTTCCTTGACTAGACGGGTTTGTGTCGGACACTTACACGCATAAGGGTTGGTTTGCTTAATAAGGTTATCTTAACGGTTAAGGACCTTGGGGTATAAAGGTTGGGCGCCGAGACATAGAGATGTCACCCAACAACAGGAGTCATATGTGATATGATTAGCAAAAGTTGCTTACCGATCTACCTCGTTCGCTAGCGGTGATGCTAAAGCTCACTAGTGGACTTGTTAGTTGTGGATCCTGAATCACTAAGTTTCAATAGAGGGATATTGATTTTAGTGGGAGTAGATTCTGTTAAAATAGTTTAATATGATTTGCTCTATCATGGATACGTTTGTCTTAGTGTATTTTGCATTACTTTGTTGTAGATTAAATGGCACCTAGTAGCACTACACCGTTTGCTTTGCGTTCGGTCCTTGAGAAGGACAAGTTGAATGGAACAAATTACTCGGATTGGATCCGTAACCTGAGAATTGTTCTCAGGGCTGAGAAAAAGGAAGATGTTCTAGACAACCCACTACCAGAAGAACCTGCTGATGATGCACCCGCTGCTGCTAAGAATGCTTACAAGAAAGCATGTGATGCTAACCTTGAAGTAAGCTGCCTTATGCTTGCTTGCATGGAACCCGAGCTGCAGATGCAGTTCGAAACAAACCATGAGGCGCACGATATGATCGTGGTACTTAGAGACATGTTCCAAACACAGGCCAGGACTGAAAGGTTCAATGTGTCTAAGGCCTTTGTTGAGAGCAAGCTAGCAGAAGGCGCAGCAGTAGGACCACACGTAATCAAGATGGTTGGTTACACTCAACGGTTGGAGAAGCTGGGCTTCCCACTGGGCCAAGAGTTGGCCACTGATTTCATTCTTTCGTCTCTTCCGCCTAGCTATGGGAACTTCATCTCGAACTACCATATGCATGGGACGGAGAAGGGTCTGAATGAGCTGTGTGGCATGCTTAAAACAGCAGATGCTGACATCAAGAAAAGCACTAGTACCAGCCATGTGATGGCGATACAGAACAAGCCTAGCTTTAAGAAGAAGGGCAATTCTTGGAAGAAGAAGGGCAAGGCTGGAACGTCCAAGCCAAACCCACCGCCCAAGGTTAAAGCTGGACCTGGACCTGCTCCAGACAAAGAGTGCTTTTACTGTCATGAACTTGGTCACTGGAAGAGAAACTGCAAGCAGTACCTAGCTTCCTTGAAGAATGGCGGAAGTAAGAGTACTTCTACCTTAGGTATGCTTGTTGTTAATGTTATAGACAACATATTTCTCGCTGATACAATTATTAATTCTTGGGTATTTGATACCGGATCGGTTGCTCATATTTGCAATTCGATGCAGGGAATGATAAGAAGTAGAAGCGTGGAAAGAGGAGAAGTTGCTTTCCGCGTGGGCAATAATGCAAGAGTTGCTGCTTTGACCGTCGGGATGATGCAACTCCACCTCCCGTCAGGATTTATTATGGAGTTGAATAATTGTTATTTTGTTCCTAGTTTAAGTCGAAACATTTTGTCTCCTTCATGCTTGATGAAGGATGGTTATTCATTTGCGAGTGAAAACAATAGTTGTGTGATCTCTAAGAATAATATGTTTATGGCTTTTGCACCCATTGTGAATGGATTATTTGTTTTAAATCTTGATGGTTCACCTGTCTATAATGTAAGTGCTAAAAGGCCTCGGCCTAATGATTTGAGTCCTACCTATTTGTGGCATTGTCGTTTGAGTCATATAAGTAAAAAGCGCATGAAGAAGCTCCATTCTGATGGACTTCTAACTTCGTTTGATTTTGAATCATATGAGACATGTGAGGCTTGCTTGCTAGGCAAGATGACCAAGACGCCTTTCACAGGATTTCCTGAGAGAGCAGTAGACTTGTTGGAACTCGTACATAGTGATATATGCGGACCAATGAGCACGACGGCTAGAGGAGGATTCCAATACTTCATAACTTTCACTGATGATTTTAGTAGATATGGCTATGTCTACTTGATGAGGCACAAGTCTGAAACCTTTGAAAAGTTCAAGGAATTTCAGAATGAAGTTGAAAATCAGCGTGGCAAGAAAATTAAGGCCTTACGATCTGATCGTGGAGGCGAGTATTTGAGCCATGAGTTTAACAATCATCGAAAGAGTTGCGGAATTGTTCCACAACTTACGCCGCCTGGAACACCTCAGAGAAACGGTGTGTTCGAGCGACGTAATCGAACTTTGTTAGACATGGTTCAATCAATGATGAGCCAGTCGGACCTACCGTTGTCATTTTGGGGATACGCTCTAGAAACAGCAGCTTTCACACTTAATAGGGTACCATCTAAATCCGTAGTTAAGACACCATATGAGATATGGACTGGAAATGTTCCTAGTTTGTCTTTTCTAAAGATTTGGGGATGTGAAGTGTTTGTCAAGCGACTTCAGTCGGACAAGATCACACCCAAGTCGGATAAGTGCATTTTCGTGGGATATCCAAAGGAAACTTTGGGATATTATTTCTACAACCGATCAGAAGGCAAAGTGTTTGTCGCTCGGAACGGGGTTTTCCTAGAGAAAGAGTTTCTCAAAGGAGAAAAGAGTGGAAAGACAGTGCATCTTGAAGAAGTTCAAGATGAGCCGATCGGGCAAGAATCAATGAGTGATGCTAACGTAGCAGAACAAGTTGAGATACCCATGGCAAGAGAAGCACCGCCACAACCACGAAGGTCGGCAAGGCTCCGCGAAATGCGGGAAATATTATTGTTGGACAATGATGAGCCTGCGACATATGCAGAAGCAATGTTGGACCCAGACTCCGAAAAATGGCAGAGTGCCATGCAATCCGAAATAGAGTCCATGGGAGACAATCAAGTTTGGAACTTGGTTGACCCGCCTGATGGTGTTAAAGCCATAGAGTGCAAGTGGATCTATAAGAAGAAAAAGGACATGGATGGAAATGTTCACATCTATAAAGCACGACTTGTCGCAAAAGGTTTTCGACAAGTTCAAGGAGTTGACTACGACGAGACCTTCTTGCCCGTAGTGATGCTTAAGTCCATTCGGATTATTCTAGCTATAGCTGCATATTTCGATTATGAGATATGGCAGATGGATGTCAAGACAGCTTTCCTGAATGGAAACCTAGCTGAGGACGTGTATATGATACAGCCCGAGGGTTTTGTCGATCCGAAAAATGCTGGAAAGGTATGCAAACTTCAGAGATCCATTTATGGATTGAAGCAAGCATCTAGGAGTTGGAACATTCGTTTTGATGAAGTAGTCAAAGGGTTTGACTTCACCAAGAACGAAGAAGAGTCTTGTGTTTACAAGAAGGTTAGTGGGAGCTCTGTAGTATTTCTAATCTTATATGTGGATGACATATTACTGATTGGAAATAACATTCCTATGCTTGAGTCCGTAAAGACTTCACTGAAAAATAGTTTTTCGATGAAGGACTTAGGGGAAGCGGCATATATTCTGGACATTAAGATCTATAGAGATAGATCGAGAAGGCTTATAGGTTTAAGCTAAGATACTTACATTGACAAAGTGTTGAAGCGGTTCAGCATGGAAGAGGCAAAGAAAGGGTTCTTGCCTATGTCACATGGCATACATCTCAGCAAGACTCAGTGTCCTTCGACTGCTGATGAGCGGGATCGCATGAGTAGAGTGCCATATGACTCGGCTATTGGATCTATCATGTATGCAATGATAAGTACTCGCCCAGATGTTTCATATGCGCTAAGTATGACAAGCAGACACCAATCTGATCCAGGTGAGAGTCACTGGACAGCGGTGAAAAACATTCTTAAGTACTTGAGAAGGACTAAAGATATGTTCCTCGTCTATGGAGGTGAGGAGGAGCTCGTTGTAACAGGTTACACCGATGCTAGCTTCCAAACCGACAGAGATGATTCAAAGTCACAATCAGGATTTGTGTTCACGCTAAATGGTGGTGCTGTTAGTTGGAAGAGTTCCAAGCAGGAGACGGTGGCCGATTCTACGACAGAAGCCGAGTACATCGCGGCTTCGGAAGCCGCGAAGGAAGGTGTTTGGATAAGGAATTTCCTCATTGAGCTTGGTGCGTTCCCGAATGCATCCAGCCCATTGAATCTCTACTGTGATAACAATGGGGCAATTGCGCAAGCAAAGGAGCCAAGGAACCACCAGAAGATCAAACACGTAATGCGGCGATTTCATCTCATTCGAGACTTCGTTAACCGGGGTGAGATCAAGATATGCAAAATACACACGGATCTGAACATTTCTGATCCGTTGACAAAACCACTCCCGTAGGCTAAGCATGATGCGCATGTAAGAGCTATGGGTATTAGGTACCTTCTAGATTGACTCTAGTGCAAGTGGGAGACTGTTGGAGGTATGCCCTAGAGGCAATCATAGAGATGATGATATTCCATTTGTATCCATGATTTGTATATTGTGTTCATTGAATATCCATTGAAGGCTACTTGAATTGATTTGCAATTATGTGAATTGTATGTGAAACTCTTTACTTGTATGGTTATTCTAAAGTTGTCCCTAGTCGGAGTTCATGTGAGGACACACATGAATATTAGACTAGCACATGTATTAGTTGATGACTATGTTTCACAAGTCATGGACATGGAGATGTTGAACTAATAATGTGGACACATGTGGAGACATGTGCTAGGACTGACCCAACACGAGAAGTAGTTCTCTCTTTAAACAACATACACGCTTTGTCCTTAGACCTGAGATTGTCGCATGTATTCTAGATGTGGATCGACCTACTTAGGGGCTATCAAACGCTACGCCGTAACAGGGTAGTTATAAAGGTAGCTTTCGGGTTTGTCAAGAAGCATGCTATGAGACATGGTCAATCAAGATGGGATTTGCCCCCTCTTTGATTGAGAGTGATATCTCTGGGCCCCTCGAGTGATCGGATCCGAAAATGCATGGCCATGCTACGTACGGTTAAGAGTTAACCTACAAAGGGATTCCGAATCACAGGATCGAGAAAGAGCAGTCGGCTTGAAGCTAGACCAAATATCGTGAGTCAAAGGGAATAGCATGTATATTATGTTGTGATGGTTCGTCTGATATGATCTTCGTGTGCGTATAGGAGTTGGCACGTCTTGCTAGAGGCCGCTACCGACTATTGGGCCGAGTAGGAGTACTCGAGCCATGTCTATGCGTATCCGAACCCATAGGGTCACACACTTAAGGGGCTGGAAGCCCAATTCGGATCTGATCCGAGTTGGATTAGGTTTAGAAGTACTAATGGCCCTCGGACCCAGAGGCTCGTCAGGAACCTCTATAAATAGAGGGGTGGGGGCGCCCTAGGGTTGACACCTTTTTGGCGAAACAAACCTGCCGCGCCTCCCATGCCCTCGCCTGTTGCAACTCGCGGATCTAGCAGTCCGGCTTGCGACGCTTCCTCCCTGCACGTGTGGATACCTTGGAGGTGTTGCGCCTGCAGCACTTGGACGAGCCGCCGACGAGCCACGACGAGCCGACGACGAGCCGCGGCACCGGAGGCGATCTTGCTGCACGTGGACGAGCTGCTGAGGAGCTGCTGGACGTGATCGACTACGTACGACTACGTTGATCGACTACGTACGACTACGTGATCGTCTTCACTGCATCGACGCATATCTACATCTTCCGCACCAGTAGTGCGTCGAGTGGTAATCCCGTGATCCTTATACGGCAGTTCTTCCTGGTTATACGCGGTAGAATTTTTGAATTGCGCTAGTGTAGCCTACCTCGTATCCCAACAGAAAGCTATCCGCAAGGCTTAGCTCGGCCAACCACCGATTGTTCCAGACTGGTCGGTGGCTGGTCACCTTGGGAAGTTAGGGCTCATGGTTTCCAATAAAGAACCACCGCTCCTTCCAGTCCGAGTGGGAGTCTATCAACTCATAATCCAAGTATAAACCTTTCTCTTGTTTGCGCAGTTGGATTCTTGCCACCCCCCGATTACTTCGGTGTGGTCCATTTTGGGATGGGGCTTGACTCTAAAGAACTTCCTAAAGATCTTGAAGTGTGGCTGAATACCAAGAAAGGCTTCGCAAAGATGCATGAAAATAGCTACGTCGAGAATCGAGTTGGGGTTGAGGTGGACTAACTCCAAATTTAGTACCTCAGCAACCCATGGAAGAAGTCAGATGTGGGGAGAGCCAAACCTCGCTCGATGAAGTGCGCGAAGATGACTGTTTCATGGGTGTAGCTCTCCATGGGCCACGAGTTGTCGCAGGCTACCCTCTAGGTGATGAAATCCTGCTCCTAGAGAGAATTGGCATCCACCAATGCCTGGATGTCCGCCTCCTTCATCATGGATTTCTTTTGGTCAGTCTTCCCATACTTTGGCACCGGCAACTAGATGTTCTTTTCCTTCTTCGTCGTCTTCCTCTTCTTGCTCTCGGCCGCCTTGCTGGAGGTTGCTTATAACACCCAAAATTCCATCATGAAAATAATGTAAGCAAGAAGTGTGTTTACTTTAATTAAATTATGGTCTTTAATAAATGAAAGAGCACTTGAATTTAATTTTAGAGGCAACAAGTGCTTGATAGGGTTTTATCTTTTGTTTTGGTTTTGTTTGAGTAGTGTTTGCAAGTTTAAAAATAAAATAAAATCTCTTTATCCCCTCCAATCCAACCCAGCAGGAACCTGAAGGACCGGAAAGGCGACCAGAGGGGGGGTGAATGGGAGCCGATTCAAATTTTCTCTAAGAACTTCGGCCAAAAACCCACAAGCCTCTCTTCTAGCAAAATCAAGTCCACATAGCTATGCACAAGCTAATGGACCTAGGAATGATGCTAGGAACCCAATTTGAGAATAGCGGAAGCAAGAAGACTCCAAACAAGCTCTGAAAGACAAACTTTGAAAACCAACACCTCTGTGCGGAAAAATCCGGACAAACCTTCAGAAAATTCTGGATTTTCGGAGATTTCTGGAGAAACCTTCGAAAACTTCCGAAGGTCCGGGTTTCCGGAATTAGTTCCAGAATATTCTGGAATCCCAAATTTCAACCTCCGTGAGGAGAGAAGAAAAATTCGAAACTCGACCAAACGACTTCCAAAAATCACAAAATTTGAACCATAGCCTCACAACAACATTCCAAAGATTTTTACAAAGTTTCAAGTCAAAATCTCACGAATTGGTCACAATATTCCATGAGTTTGGAAATCCAAAATGCTGCCAATCGTGAGATCAAAAAATCACCCAAAAATGCTTCGAATATAGGAAAAAAAGATAAATGTCAGATCTTGAAAAGGAGAAGCAATTGAGCACAAAATTGATTCAATTGCTTCTTGGATTACCTCACCATGTCCGGTTACAAGGCACTCCTTAGCACAATCAAAGCTAGGATGGTGAAAAGATCAAACAAAGATCCTTGCTCTCTCCCCTCTCCTCTCTCCAAAAGCTCTCACAAACAAATGAGTAGCAACCACCAAAACAAGCCCAAGGGGGATGGCTGCCCCAACAGCCCTCCCACATATATACAGACATTTGGCCAATGTTCAAAATACCCTTGCATTAAGCATACAACTCAAATACCTCCCCAGGGGTAAAACCATCCAACATTTTCTTCGTTCATCGGATGGACCCGGCGCCTTCACGACTTCACTTCGCCTCGACGCAAGCTTCACGATGGTGCCACACGTCCTCCGATTCGATGCCGTCCGGCCGCACCGAACTCGCCCCCTGTTTTGAGGCCCAAACCGGCAAACCTGCCTGCGCGGTGGTTTTGAGGCCCAAACCACCTAAACCCTCTGCACACCCACCTGGCGTGACTCACGCCCAGTTTTGAGGTCAAACTGGTCAAACCCTCTTCACACCCTCTTGGCGTGACTCACCCCCGGTTTCGAGGCCAAACCGGTCAAACCCTCTTGCATGCCCCGCAAGGCATGACTCACCGATGTCTACGCGTGTCTAGCCTCCGCCAAGCCTTTGACGCCCCCAAGTCTTTTGCTCCCGGCTCCCGGGCCGCCTACTCGACTTGCCTCTGTCTTGCTTGACTCGATCGACACCATCTGCATCACCGTCCATGTACTCTTGCTCTTCCGCGCACCATGTGGATCGCCCATGACTCCGCCCGGACTCCTCAGGTCCCTCAGTTCAAGCCTACTCGTGTCCACCCTTCACAGTCCTAGTACATCAGCATGAACCTTTCACGCTTGACCTTCACCTCATGCCGTCGACCACCACGTTGCATCCCACACCAGCACGTCACAAGCCAAGAGACACAACACACAACATACGATATACTCAAATACCACAGCACAACTCACACAACGAACACCTCCAGTTAGCCGTTAGCATAATCAAGCATATATGGAATATGGACTCAACCGGTAAAGCCTCAAATCATCTAGTCAATCACTCATCAGAAATAGATTAAGGCACTTCTTAACTTGGTCTCTTAGACCCTTTCTCCTCTAATATCTCTTTCGGCCCATCTTTCCTCTCCCCTATCTTTCCCTGCGCTGGCCCATCATCTCCTGCCAGCCTGGCCTACCTCCCTTCTTTCTTTCGGCCAGCCAGTAGCTTAAGGCGCCAGCCCAATTACTCCTTCCCGCAGGCCTAGTCGGCCAGTCAGGTGCCCCCCTTCCTTTACCTCTCTGGGCCGTTCATTTCCTTTGCTCGGCGACCCTGTCGGCCTGTCAGCAGCCCGCTTGCACCCTCTCCCACTGACGAAGCTGGCTCGCCTGTCAGGCTTCTCCTTCCTCTGGCCGCACACGCCAGGAGCATCGCAGAAATTGCCGCCGCCACATTCTTGTCCTGTGAATGGCACCCCCTTCACCTCCCCACCGCCGTGATGGCCACCTCCACTTGCTCCACTTGCGCCCTCCCCTCTTCAAATCAAGAAATGAACGCCCATTACTTCAAAGGTCCATCTATGGCGCCGGCCATTAATCCTTCCCTGGGCGCCCTTCTGCTTTATCGTTTTAAATCCGATTTCAACGATTCTTGAGCTCACGCGACCGTCTCTGCATGAACGTTAGTTTTAGGAGTTTGTTTTCAGTATTTTGTCATATTTGGTGTACTGTTTTATTTATTGGTTGTTTTGCTTATGTGATCGTGTAGTCGAAGTGCCGTTCGAGAAAGGTCAAGGTTAGGAGCAGCAGCCGTTTGAAGACGAGTACCAGCAGTTTTCCGAGGAAGGCAAGTGGTTATCTCCCCTTGCATATTCTTTTTTCGTCCCAATAATATCATGATTAATCACTTTATTAATTTGCTATATGTGCATAATTTGTTGGGAATGCCGATTAAGGACTTACCTAGTTTTTAATCCTGATCCTTGAAGACCTGTTTAATCATGTTGGGTAGAATTGCTTAGTTGCTTAATTTTGGGATGGTAATAATAATTCTGAGAATATTAATCATGACCTTTATTTTTGCTATACTTGTGTTAATACAAGATCACTTGATTTAATCGGAACATGGAGAACCACCCAGGAAAATAGTACAACCACAAGGACTATCATGGCTCTTGTCTTGGCTAATTAATTAGAAACTCTAGTTTGAAGCGGTCCTACTGAAAGGGCAAGAGGGGTAGCGGTATATGGGATATAGCACCCGCTCTCTTGGGGAGTGGGCTTCACTAAGACACTGTACCCACTAGGGGGTGGTTATATCCTACTACTGATCCGGAAATCTTAGCGGACTACTTCTTACTAGGGAATCTTAGTAAAGGCCTCGTAGCATCGCTATGCAATCACACCTCGGAAGTGTGGTATTGTGCCTAGCCCGCATAGCATGGTTGGGTCCAAAGTTCTTTTGAACTTTTAGGCGACTTGTGGGTAAAGATGTGCAACCTCTGTAGAGTGTAAAACTGATATATCAGCCGTGCTCACGATTAAGAGCGGCCTGGACCCTCACATGATAATTGAACTTAAAGATGAGAATAAATCGTGGTTCCTTTAATGTTGATGCTTTATGCTTAATTGGGTTGGTATAAACTTAGACCTAGTAAATAGGTTCTTGCTAAAATGTGAGCCATGCATGTTTCCCCCACTTGCTGAGTACCAACCATAAGTGTACTCACCCTTGCCCAAACGCTATTTAGAAGCTTGTGACGATGTGGAGTTCTTTGATGACTTTGAGGAGTTCTAGGCAGGCGTTCACTAGTCAAGCCTGTGGAGAAGCTTCGCTGTGTGTGTGCATGTTAAGTTTAATGGTGAACGATTAAGACCTTCGTGTCTAGCTTTCAGAGTGTAACAAGTTGTCTACTATTTTATTTACATTTTTGAAGACTGTCTTTGATGTATTCACTTATGAAGTCAACATATGTGTGAGAACGGATCCTGGCACACATATGCTATGCATTTGATTTTGTCCAGAAACTGGTTGTGACATTGCTTTCTTCCCCATTCATGTTGCCACGAGGGTCTTCTTGCGCATGCGCTCGGGGGCTAAGCGGTAGCGAGGATGGCACTCAAGGTCAAGGATTGCAAGCGGTGGTGCTAAGGCTACAGTGTGGAAGATGAACAAGCAGAATGGCTCAGGTGAAATTGAAGGGATTAATTCCTCCATTATTTATTACCGAGGCATAGTTAAAACAGAGGCGAGATTAACAAGAATATTCTATTTTTTAAATGCCCGCAATTGTCGCTTGATAGTTTCCAATTTTTTCGGAAGAGATAAGGTTACTATTGGCGAACGGTCATGTGGACCAGTGGTTGACCCTTATACCCAAACTAGTCGTGCAACGGCTTGGGGGCTGCGTGCCACGTGCCCATCAGCTAAAAAGTTTTTTCTTTGGGTTTCAAGGCAAAAGAGATGTGAAATAACAAGATTGACCCTTAGCCTGATTCTTCGATTCAACCGAAGGCTTGGGGGCTACTCCATATAGAGTGTGATTTTCATCGCACTTCCATATAAGATTCAAGGTTGAAGATACAAGACTGAGTTAAATAAGGCTTGAACACATTCTAGCTACATGGTAGTACTCGAGTTCCTTTGAAGACTCAATCCGATGGAGTACAAAAAAGAGCACCACAAACTAGTCGGGACTGCTACATTTGACTAAAAAGTACTTGGGGGCTTCTCATCCATACATCTATGGGCCCACCAGAAGGTTTGGGCAGTCCTACCATATGGGGCTGTACATCGAGACGTGTCAAACATGGAGACTACGGTGCAGGACAGTGTGGTCTACATGGAGGATAGGGACTAGTCGAGGATTAGGAAACTACTCGTAGCAATTAGAGTAGGACTCTCTAGTCGAATCCGACTAGTATTCTTGTAATACAACCGACTTGTAACCCTGCCTCCGGCAATATAAGGTGAGGCAGTGTAACACCCCGTCCTCCAAAGCCGCACCGCCCAACCCTTCCGAGGGGCGGGCACGCGTACACATAGCACCCTGCTTACACTTTCGTCCTCGCTTCGTGTAAAAGGGTTAACCCGAAGGTGCTATGGCTGGTTGACGAAGGCTTATAAGTTGCCTCCACCCTTGCTAAACTAGCAATGTGGTACTAAACATGCGCACCTATGCTAATGGGCCACACTGGGCCAACCAAATTGGGCCGGGTGTCACATTCACCCCCCCTCAAAGAACCCGACGTCCTCGTCGGTCCAACTCACCCACGCATGGGAAAATGTCCAGGAACGTTCCCTCTAAGCGCACGACCGTACGTCCAGTGCCGGCGCAATATGCCATGCCGTGTGTCCCATCTCAGGCCCACACGCGCCATGTGCCATATGCCCGCACACTGACCCGTACGCGCAACCGCGAGGGTCGGCTCTGATACCATTTGTAACACCCCGTCCTCCAAAGCCGCACCGCCCAACCCTTCTGAGGGGCGGGCACGCGTACACATAGCACCCTGCTTACACTTTCGTCCTCGCTTCGTGTAAAAGGGTTAACCCGAAGGTGCTATGGCTGGTTGACGAAGGCTTATAAGTTGCCTCCACCCTTGCTAAACTAGCAATGTGGTACTAAACATGCGCACCTACGCTAATGGGCCACACTGGGCCAACCAAATTGGGCCGGGTGTCACAGGCAGGGACCCCCTCTAAATAAGTTCAATCAATACAACCCAACCAACACACGGGACGTAGGGTATTACGCGACATAAGCGACCTGAACCTATCTAAATCATGTGTTCGAGTTCACCATCGAGTTCCTGATCTCGGTGAGCTCCACGCATAAAACGCTACCTCGGGTACCCCCTCGGTAGGTAAATGTAAGGATAGTGAGAAGGCTCGATTTGATCTGCAAGAATTGGGTATATGGAAGGATCAACATCCATTGCTCGAGAAAGGTAAATATACTTTGCCACTAGCGTTGTACTCTTTAGGTGATTCTGAAAAGAAAATTATATGCAAATTTCTAGAAGGCGTTAAGATGCCCGATGGTTATGCCTCTAATATCAGGAGATGTGTTGATGTTGATGGTTGCAAGGTTGTTGGACTTAAAAGTCATGACTACCATGATATATTACAAAAACTCTTACCCTTGGTGGTATGCCACATATTGCCTGAAGATGTAGTGATCCCATTGATCGAGCTCAACAGGTTTCTTAACTCAATATGTTCAAAGGAGCTTGAGGATTCTGGAATTGAACAACTTAAGAATTCGATTGGACAGACTCTTTCTCGGCTTGAGATAATATTCCCTACAACATTTTTTGTTATTATGATGCACTTTCCAGTTCCTATTGCTTGGGAGGCTAGACTTCTCAAATAAAGACTGCGTCTTCTTTTGACTTGCATAGGATGAGGCACTACATAATATCCAACTGTGATGAGGCCATTCCATGGATAAAGTAAGATACCAGTAAAATCAATTATTTTTAAAGAATGTGGTCACTATGTAACTGAGATAAGGTCTAATTTCTTTTTCGTTGCAGTGAGCATATGGAGGAATTGAAGAAAACCAACACACGGAATCTTGAAAAAAGGCACAAGGGATCAATTTGTTTCATAGTTTAAGTGCAAAGTGAGTCATATTTCTATTCAATCAAATTCATAACAATTGTATATGTTCCTAACATAATTTCCAAATATTTTTGAGTGCAGATCATGAACCTACATGCAGAGGGAAAATCAAATGATATGATATATTCTCTTTCTCATGGTCCAGATCATTAATTTCGTGTGTATAACAGGTTCTCCATCAATGAATTTTTCTTCCGGACAACACATGTAGAGAAAAATCTATCAACGCAGAACAGTGGTGTTGTCATCAAGGGTGATGGCATGGAATGGTACGGAGTGATTAAAAAAATCATCATCCTTGATTTTCCTAACGCGCAGGAAGTCACGTTGTTGGAGTGTGACTGGTTTGATGTTCTGGCAGGAGCTAGGAACAAATCCAGAGGGTACAATAAAGATCAATATGGGATTATTGATATTGATACCACTCGGTTTCACTATTCAGACGATCCATATATCCTAGCGACACAAGCAGAGCACGTGTGTTATGTTAAAGGTGGAAACAAAACTAATTAGTGCAGTGTCCTCAGAATGAACCCTACGAATGTGTTTGCCATGCCTGAAGGAGATGACACTGATAAGAATGTTGCTGATAGCGATGTGGACTCAGTTGTCATAGGAGTTGAACATATGAATGTTGAAGACCGACAGTGATAGAGTCGGAGTGCCCGATCTTTCGGTGAGTGGAGATAAATTCGACTTGGTGGAAGTAGACCCTCACGATCCGACTACCACGAGCGAACCCGAAGCGCCAATGCAATTGCTGAACCAACTTCCTGTGGTTACCAACCTTGCTGGCACAAGATTAGCCTGATCACGAAGATCGATTCCTGTCCGCAATCGAAGAACGAACAAGAAAGAGAGGGGAGCAATCTAAATATCACTCGAAGGTGGAGTTCTGAATCACACAAGGACAGCGCGTATTTGCGCGTGTTCGAGAGTAGCTAAAGCTAGATGTAAAACAAAACTCAAGTCGTAAACAAAAAGGACTCCGACTAAATAAAGGGGGCCAGCCCCTGGAGTCCGGAGGGGTCACGTGCGCCCAACCCTAGGCGCCCCACCTGGGCTGCCCTGTTGGGCCATCTTCTTATTCCGATGGGCCTTCGTTCCTTAACACCATGATGAAGTTTAATTCTCTCACACGGGCCCGAGTGATTGGCCCAACTGGATGATCAACTATAGGTGCCTGAGGTGGAGGAGCAACTGGAGGCGCCTGAGGTGCTGCTGGTGTAGATGTACTCATGGTGTCCTCATCATCCTCCCCTTCTTGAACTGAAGTCGTCCTCGACGGCAACTCCTCATCTTCGCCCACATACGGTTTCAAATCTGCAACATTAAAACTCGTGGAAACACCAAACTCCACAGGCAGGTCAAGGATATAAGCATTATCATTAATCTTGGTTAGCACTTTAAAAGGACCAGCAGCACGTGGCATCAATTTAGAACGACGTAAAGTAGGAAAACGATCCTTTCTCAAATGCAACCAAACCAGATCACCCGGTGCAAAAGTAACATGTTTTCGCCCTTTACTACCCGCAACCTGATATTTAGAATTAGCACCAGCAATGTTTTGTTGAGTTTGCTCATGCAAGCTAATCATTTGATCAACATGTGCAGCGGCATCTATGTGTGGGGCGTCCTCGGCATCAAGTGCAAATAAATCAATGGGCGCCCGAGGAATATAACCATAAACAACCTGAAAAGGACACATCTTTGTAGAAGAATGCGTTGCATGATTATAAGCAAACTCAACATGAGGCAAGCAATCTTCCCAACGTTTCAAGTGTGTATCTAAAACAGCCCTAAGCATAGTAGACAAGGTTCGATTAACCACCTCAGTTTGTCCATCAGTCTGAGGGTGACAAGTGGTGCTAAACAGCAATTTAGTTCCCATTTTATTCCACAGTGATCTCCAAAAATGACTGAGAAACTTAGCATCACGATCAGAGACTATTGTATTTGGAATACCATGCAAATGAATAATCTCGCGAAAGAACAATTCAGCAACATTGCTAGCATCATCAGTCTTATGACAAGGTATAAAATGAGCCATTTTGGAGAAACGATCAACAACCACAAAAATACTGTCCCTCCCCTTCTTAGTTCTAGGCAATCCCAAAACAAAGTCCATAGAAATATCAAGCCAAGGAGAAGTAGGAACAGGCAAAGGCATGTACAAACCATGGTTGTTCAATCGTGACTTAGCTTTCTGGCAAGTAGTGCAGCGTGCAACAAGGCGCTCAACATCAGCACGCATCCGGGGCCAAAAGAAGTGGGCAGCCAGCACTTGATGCGTCTTGTAGACGCCAAAGTGCCCCATGAGACCGCCTCCATGCGCTTCCTGTAACAACAAACGACGAACCGAGCTAGCTGGAACACACAGCTTGTTAGCGCGAAATAGGAACCCGTCCTGTATGTGAAATTTGCCCCATGGTTTGCCATGAATACAGTGGGCGAAAGCATCTTTAAAATCAGTATCATCCACATATTGATCCTTCACAGTTTGCAAGCCAAAGATTTTAAAATCTAACTGTGACAGCATGGTATAGCGACGAGACAAAGCATCAGCAATGACATTTTCCTTCCCGCTCTTGTGTTTAATAATGTAAGGGAAAGACTCAATGAATTCTACCCATTTAGCATGACGATGGTTCAGGTTTGTTTGGGTACGAATATGTTTTAAAGCCTCATGATCAGAATGAATTATAAACTCGCGATGCCAAAGGTAGTGCTGCCAAGTATGCAAAGTGTGCACTAAAGCATAAAGCTCCTTATCATAAGTAGAATAATTCAAGCTAGCACCACTTAATTTCTCGCTAAAGTAAGCAACCGGTTTTCCTTCTTGTAACAAAACAGCACCTAGCCCAATACCGCTAGCATCGCATTCAAGCTCAAACACTTTAGTAAAATCAGGCAACTGCAAGAGAGGAGCATTGGTTAACTTATCTTTCAAGGTGCTGAACGCAACCTCTTGCGAATCACTCCAAGCAAAGGGAACATCCTTCTTTGTAAGCTCATGTAGAGGCGCTGCAATGGAGCTAAAATCACGAACAAACTGGCGGTAGAAACCTGCAAGGTCAAGAAAGCTTCGAATTTGTGTGACCGTCGTCGGTGTAGGCCACTCCCGAATGGCATCAATCTTGCTGCTATCCACCTCAATGCCCTGTGGAGTAACAACATAGCCAAGAAACGAGACACGTTGTGTGCAAAACATGCATTTTTCGAGGTTAGCAAATAAATGAACCGCACGTAACGCATCAAAAACAGCACACAAATGTTCTAAATGCTCTTCCATAGACTTGCTGTAAATGAGGATATCATCAAAATAGAGAACTACAAACAATCCTATGAAGGGCCTCAGAACTTCATTCATCAAACGCATAAATGTGCTGGGAGCATTTGTCAAACCAAACGGCATAACCAACCATTCATATAACCCAAATTTCGTTTTAAAAGCCGTTTTCCATTCATCACCTAATTTCATGCGAATCTGATGGTAGCTACTACGCAAATCAATCTTAGTGAAAATAATGGCACCACTAAGCTCATCTAGCATATCATCAAGGCGTGGTATAGGGTATCTGTAGCGAATGGTAATGTTATTAATAGCACGACAGTCTACACACATACGCCATGAGCCATCTTTCTTTAGAACAAGTAACACGGGAACGGAGCAAGGGCTAAGAGACTCACGAATATAACCCTTGTCAAGCAACGCCTGTACCTGGCGCTGGATTTCCTTCGTCTCATCCGGATTTGTACGGTACGGTGCGCGGTTCGGAAGCTGTGCGCCGGGAATGAGGTCGATCTGGTGCTCAATGCCACGAAGTGGTGGGAGTCCCGGTGGCAAATCTTTTGGAAAGACATCAGCGTACTCCTGCAAAATGTTAGCAACCACAGGGGGAATATCCAAAGATGGTGCATCATCAAGTGAAACGAGCACACTAGAGCATATAAGGGCATAGCATGGCAAAGGAGCATCGCGTAACTCATCAAAATCAGCACGTGTGGCAAGCAAAACAGGAGCATTCAACTTGATTTCAGAATTAACAGATGGCGATGCGTCAAGTTGTTTAGCAGTTTTAGCAGCTCTAGCAAGATCATCTTTAAGAATTTGTTCAGGTGTCATTGGATGTATAATTATTTTCTGACCCTTAAACATGAAAGAATAGTGATTTGAACGACCATGATGCAAGCTATCAGTATCATATTGCCAAGGTCGCCCAAGTAACAGAGAGCATGCTTCCATGGGAATAACATCACAATCGACAAAATCAGAATAAGCACCCATGGAGAAAGGAACACGGACTGATCTAGTAATTCTAATTTTCCCACCATCATTAAGCCATTGAATTTGATATGGATGTGGATGCTTACGAGTGGGTAAAGACAACTTTTCAACCAGCGTGGTACTCGCCAAATTGTTGCAGCTGCCGCTGTTGATGATGATACGAATCGACCGCTCCTGCACAACGCCCTTGGTATGGAAAAGAGTGTGTCGCTGATTCTTCTCGGACGGGGCGACCTGTGTACTAAGAACACGCTGCACAACAAGACTTTCATACCTATCGGCGTCGCCCGGGTTGACATGTACCTCCATAGCTGCATGGTCAATGGCAAGCATTGCATGTCGAGTATCTTCAGAATCACTAGCGGAAGAGTACTCACCATCGTCACGAAGAAGCAAAGTGCGCTTGTTCGGACAGTCCCGAATCACGTGGCCAAATCCTTTGCAACGATGACACTGAATATCCCGTGTACAACCTGTGGGAGGGGCGGCGCCTGTGGAAGGGGCAGCGCTTGCAGATTTGGCCGTTCGCTCGCGCGGTGTAGTGGTGGGCGTGGGTGGCACAGGGAGAGCGGGTGCGGAGTTGGATGTCGAGCTTCTTCCTGCAAAGAGTTAGAATATGTCTTCGAGCGGCGTCCCTGCACTTCACGTTCAGCTTTGCAAGCATATTCAAATAATGTTGTCATATCTGTGTAGTCCTTATAATCAAGTATATCCTGAATTTCACGGTTCAAAATACCACAAAAACGTGCCATAGCAGCGTCATTTTCCTCCAATAACCCACAACGAATCATGCCTATTTGTAATTCCTGGAAATATTCCTCAACAGATTTGGAACCTTGCTGAAAACGTTGCATTTTATTAAGCAAATCTCGGGCATAATAAGAAGGCACAAATCTGTGGCGCATAACAGTTTTTAATTGCTCCCAAGTGGTTGGAATGGTATTGGGATGTTTGTGTTTATATTCACGCCACCAAATTAAAGCAAAATCAGTAAATTCACTAGTAGCAGCTTTAACTTGAGAATTAGCAAGAATATCATGGCATGAAAATTTCTGTTCAACTTCTAATTCCCAATCAAGATATGCAGCAGGATCATATTTGCCATTAAAAGGTGGAATTTTAAATTTAATCTTGGAAAAGGAATCATTACCACCGGGACGGCGTGGCACGCGGCGGGCACGGCCTCGGCGGTCGCCATCGTCCTGGTCCGAGTCACCACCATAACCCTGCTGCAACTCTGCGACTGTTGTGTGCAATGCATCGAGTCTTGCCACAATTGAGTCGAGTGTGGCCTTAGCGGCCGTCTGTGCAAGGTCGAGCTGATCACACCACTCGGTCGATGAGGAGATCGTCGAGTCCAGCCGTTCATGAATCGTCTGAATGTCGGTGACAAGCCCTTCAACTTGTGCCCGTATGCCCTGCAGCTGGTTAGCCCCCGCGTCGACATCATCTGCCATGGTTAGCGCAAATACAAGAACCAAAGCGACGACAAAACAGGGGTGTAACGGCTCACAAGGCGCTCACACTAGTGCTATTATCAAATTCTTATCCATTCTTACCACGCACACAGGGGCGAACTGCAACCAACCGGTGGAACTCGTGAAAGATTGGAGGAGCGATTGCCTGGAGAAACAAAATATGCTCGTCGTAGAACTATGTGGAGTTCTAGGAAGGCTGCACTCAAATGAAGGATTAGCACAATCAAACAATAATGCAAAGTTGAAATATAGTGCCAAACACGTAACAAGAGTTGCTGGTAAGAAGGGAAATCGAAAGAACAGAGGCAAATGTGGAGAGGGCGCACCTCTTTTTTTCTTTTTCTTTTTTTTTCTATTTTTTTTTCACAGAGGGTGCCCCAAAACTGATAATATGAACACAGAGGAACTCAAATAGCAAATTGTGGCACACACTTTTTCCGAAAGTACAGGGGTATTCCGGTAAAAAAAAGATACTCTCTCTCTCTCTCTAGAGTAAGGCGGACCTTAGAAAAATGTACCAAGAAAGAGAGATACGGATATGAAAAGCTGGCACGGAATGCGTGGGGGGGGGGTGCGGTATGCGTGGGGGGTGCGGAGTTGCCCCGGAGTGTCGTGACCCAGGGGGGTTCACGGCGCGCGCAAAGGGAGTTTCCACCGAAACAAAACCGGATCACCTTCTCCCTGTTGGATTCTTTTGTTTTTTTTGCTTCTTTCCATTTTTTTTGCACTTTCCTTTTTTTTTGATTGCTTTCTATCTTTCTTTTGTTGATAGGGGAGGGGCGATTAGAGGGGTGGGATGGCGCGGCGCGGTTGTCACGAGGGAGGGGCGGTGGGCGCGGCGTGGTAGGGTTGGCGAGCAGCGGAACGGCGGCGGCGGCGAAAACTAGGGTTAGAGGAAAAACGAGAAACAAGAGATTAAACACTAGTAGCCAGCAACAATTGAACGAGTAGGCACACAAATTCAACAAAGACACTTATTGAAAGAATGTGTGAGGCTAAACGGTTGCTGGGATAAGGATCTAACCTGAAAAAAATTTCTTTTGGTTTTTGTGGACTATAGGAAGGGAAAAACACTCGGTAAAACTCACCGATCAACCTGGAAAGCTGATACCACTTGATAGAGTAGGAGTGCCCGATCTTTCGGTGAGTGGAGATAAATTCGACTTGGTGGAAGTAGACCCTCACGATCCGACTACGACGAGCGAACCCGAAGCGCCAATGCAATCGCTGAACCAACTTCCTGTGGTTACCAACCTTGCTGGCGCAAGATCAGCCTGATCACGAAGATCGATTCCTGTCCGCAATCGAAGAACGAACAAGAAAGAGAGGCGAGCAATCTAAATATCACTCGAAGGTGGAGTTTGAATCACACAAGGACAGCGCGTATTTGCACGTGTTGGAGAGTAGCTAAAGCTAGATGTAAAACAAAACTCAAGTCGTAAACAAAAAGGACTCCGACTAAATAAAGGGGGCGCAACCCCTGGAGTCCGGAGGGGTCACGCGCACCCAACCCTAGGCGCCCCACCTGGGCTGCCCTGTTGGGCCATCTTTTTATTCTGATGGGCCTTCATTCCTTAACACCATGATGAAGTTTAATTCTCTCGCACGGGCCCGAGTGATTGGCCCAACTGGATGATCAACTGTAGGCGCCTGAGGTGGAGGAGCAACTGGAGGCGCCTGAGGTGCTGCTGGTGTAGATGTACTCGTGGTGTCCTCATCAGACAGGAGGAATTGACAAATTGGAGTAGGCCAGACATGGAAGGGTTAAGTGGACTTGAACAGGCACGTGCTGAACCAATGCCTGAACCGGATCATGTAGACATACCAGAAGACGATGATGATTCTAATGACACCTACCTTGCTGACGATGTCATTGCTCCAGTCGATTCCATTGGAGAAGATGACGATGTTTTCTTTGTTTAAATTGGGGTTTCAAAGTTAACTTATGGGTGTTAGTAGAAATTAGGATTTCTAGAAAACTTTTGGGTTATTGTACCTATAATGCATATTGGAGAAGACGATGATGTTTTTTGTTTAAATTAGGATTTCTGGAAAGCTTTTGAACAAATACACAACATATATATCCAAACAAGAGATATAAAATAGATATACAATACTCAATTAATACAACACATATAAGCAAACAACAGATTTAACCAGACAAGCATACACAACAGATTTAACCATTACCAGATAAGAGATATAACCTACCACAAAGTACTTAATCAACACATACAAGTACAAAGTTGTTGCCCTTGTGACCAAAATCAAAGTACACCCGAGTTTCGCTACCCGGAAATAGTGCATTCGGGTGCCGAAATGCACCCGTTTTGCATCGTTTTTCGTGCCAGAACCGAATGCTCAAAAACACTCCCAAACACATTCTAGGGTATAATTAGGAAGATTGCATGCGTTCGTTGCGAAAAAATCCACCCGAGTTTCGCTACCCAGAAATAGTGCATTCGGGTGCCGAAATGCACCCATTTTGCATCATTTTTCGTGCCGGAACCGAATGCCCAAAAACACTCCCAAACATGTTCTAGGGTCTAATTAGGAAGATTGGATGCGTTCCTTGCGAAAAAATCCACCCGAGTTTCGCTACCCGGAAATAGTGCATTCGGGTGCCGAAGTGCACACATTTTGCATCATTTTTCGTGCCGGAACCGAATGCCCAAAAACACTCCCAAACATGTTCTAGTGTATAATTAGGTAGATTGGATGCGTTCGTTGCGAAAAAATCCACTCGAGTTTCGCTACCCGAAAATAGTGCATTCGCGTGCCGAAATGCACCCGTTTTGCATCGTTTTTCGTGACGAAACCGAATGCTCAAAAACACTCCCAAACATGTTCTAGGGTATAATTAGGAAGATTGCATGCGTTCGTTGCGAAAAAAATCCACCCAAGTTTCGCTACCCGGAAATAGTGCATTCGTTTGCCGAAATGCACCCGTTTTGCATCGTTTTTTGTGCTGGAACCGAATGCTCAAAAACACTCCCAAACATGTTCTAGGGTCTAATTAGGTATATTGGATGCGTTCGTTGCGAAAAAATCCACCCGAGTTTCGCTACCCGGAAATAGTGCATTCGGGTGCCGAAATGCACCCGTTTTGCATCATTTTTCGTGCCGGAACGGAATGCTCAAAAACACTCCCAAACATGTTCTAGGGTATAATTAGGAAGATTGCATGCATTCGTTGCGAAAAAATCCACCCGAGTTTCGCTACCTGGAAATAGTGCATTCGGGTGCCGAAATGCACACGTTTTGCATCATTTTTCGTGCCGGAACCGAATGCCCAAAAACACTCCCAAACATGTTATAGTGTATAGTTAGGTAGATTGGATGCGTTCGTTGCGAAAAAATCCACCCGAGTTTTGCTACCCGGGAATAGTGCATTCGGGTGCCGAAATGCACTCGTTTTGCATCGTTTTTCATGCCGGAACCGAATGCTCAAAAACACTCCCAAACATCTTCTAGGGTATAATTAGAAATATTGCATGCGTTCGTTGCGAAAAAATCCACCCGAATGTCGCTACCCGAAATAGTGCATTCGGGTGCCGAAATGCACCCGTTTTGCATCATTTTTCGTGCCGGAACCGAATGCCCAAAAATATTCCCAAACATGTTCTAGTGTATAGTTAGGTAGATTGGATGTGTTCGTTGCGAAAAAATCCACCCGAGTTTCGCTACCCGGAAATAGTGCATTCGGGTGCCGAAATGCACCCATTTTGCATCGTTTTTCGTGCCAAAACCGAATGCTCAAAATCACTCCCAAACATGTTCTAGGGTATAATTAGGAAGATTGCATGCGTTCGTTGCGAAAAAAATCCACCCGAGTTTCGCTACCCGGAATTAGTGCATTCGGGTGCCGAAATGCACCCGTTTTGCATCATTTTTCGTGCCGGAACCGAATGCCCAAAAACACTCCCAAACATGTTCTAGTGTATAGTTAGGTAGATTGGATGCGTTCGTTGCGAAAAAATCCACCCGAGTTTCGCTACCTGGAAATAGTGCATTCGGGTGCCGAAATGCACCCGTTTTGCATCATTTTTCGTGCCGGAACCGAATGCCCAAAAATACTCCCAAACATGTTCTAGGGTATAATTAGGAAGATTGCATGCGTTTGTTGCGAAAAAATCCACCCGAGTTTCGCTACCCGGAAATAGTGCATTCGGGTGCCGAAGTGCACCCGTTTTGCATCATTTTTCGTGCCGGAACCGAATGCCCAAAAACACTCCCAAACATGTTCTAGTGTAAACCAAAATCTCTTTATTTGCACCATTGTCACCGCGCCACTATGATAAATAATGGAGGAAGTTATCCCTTCCATTTTACCTTTACCATTTGTCTTTCCAACCTCCACACTGTAGCCCTAGCGCCGGCGCCATTGTTTGATCTTTGAAAACTTGCGCCACCGTCTCCCCACCAAGCAGCCTCCGAGTGAATTCTACTAAAAACGCTCGTGACATCACAGATGGGAAGGAAGGTTGCTGCGTCCAAAGCTATCTAGGGCGAGAAGAAGAAAATGTATGATAAGAAGAAGGAGCCACAATTGTCGGCGCTGAAGTACGGGAAGACCGATCAAACTGCGCCGCCAAAGCCTTGCCTAGAAGCGGTTGATTCTAAAGGAGGAGGACATCGAGGCGCTCATAGCCGCCAATCTACTCCAAGGTCAGTAATTCATCAACTTAAGATTTGCATATGGCAATGCCTGCCCTTTGGAGTCCTACCCCGATGAGACGGTAATTTTTGCCGGCTTCATTGAGTGCGGCCTTGCATTGCTCCCTTCAGATTTCTTCCGGGGTTTATTGCATTATTATAAATTGGAGTTGGTGCATCTGAACCCCAATGGGATCCTCCATACTACAATCTTTATTCACTTGTACAAAGCCTTCCTAGGGATCAGGCTGCACTTTCAGTTGTTTCTAGAAATTTTCCATGTGAAGCCTCAACCTGCAAAAGATCATACCCTCGTGGTTGGAGGCGCCGGGATCCAGATGTGGGAAACAATGAGGAGCCAATATCTGGATTATGAGTTGATAGATTCCAATGCTAGGTGGAAGGAGAAGCGGTGCAACATTGGCAACCATGATCCGAAACTACCCAAGCTAACAGGGCATCACAACTCGTGGAACAACCGCTGGCTTGATGAGCCAAAACATGGTGATTGCCTGCTAGTACCAGAGATGGTGAAGCGGCTAGCAGATCTAAAGGAACAAGGTCTGACCGATCTTGGCATCGCATTCAGCTTTATGAAGCGACGGATTCAGCCACGGTAGCAGCGTTGTCACTTAGGATATGAGTACATCGATCTTGATGATCCTTCCAGATTCTCTCGTGATGAAATCAACACAGATGAGATCATGGCTAGGCTCAAACGAATGTTCAAGAATGTGGGCAAGATCCCCTCTATTGTGCTAGAGTTCAGTGTTGTGAACCCGCCGAAGCCTGTAAGTACTTGTGGCCTCAGCCCCCAAGTACTTATTTTGAATGTACTTGTCAACTGACTTGTCTCATTTTGCAGGATGTTGCTTTATACTTCTCTACTCCTCCTCCCAGATTCGAAAAAGTCTATGAAGTCGTTCCTTGTGTGTTTACATGGGAAGGCATGATAGGTGATGACCAGGAGGAGGAAGTAGTAGAGTCCTCCAACAGCACTAGTTCTGATGCCATAGAGAAATATGAAGTCGAGACCTGACCATCTGCGAAGGTTGGATCTTCCTCTGTAGTGAAGAAACGCTCTGCAATAGAGGAGCTTGAAGCTGCGATCCCTCCACCTTCGAAGAAGAAATGAACCATTGTTGCAAAACGGGCCGTGAAGAAATCCATTACTGCGGACAATGTGCGCCCCAAGGTAATTACCTATGAGGAAGGACAAGGTTCTGAGTATCACATACTCCCAAAATGTGCGCCCCAAGGTGGCTAATGTGGCAGCTCAAAATAAGTCACCGATCACCAAGGAGTTTATCAAGATTGAGGATGATCCAGAACCTTAAGATCTCATTCAGGTTGATCCATAGGTGGTGAACCCTACAAGCGCAGATACAACTCAAGCAGCGGAGGCGAAGCTCAATGCTAGCCAAGATGCCATTGTGGATGTGTAGGCTGTGCCGAAAGCATCATCTCCAACTGTCAAGCCACTGGACTGTTTGGTGAACCCACCCTACGGCTGAGGGGGTCTTCAAAGTAATATTTATGCTTCTTTCGAGTGCTAATTGTAACTCAAAATTGACTTATTGTGTCGCTAAAGCTTTGTCTTATTCAGGAAATCCTCTGATATGGAATTGTCGGGGCTGGTAAAAAATCAAGTATTGATGGCCTTGGCCCCTCATGAAAAGATCTTGCCCTAGTGCCAGCAACCCTCACGCCTCAAGAGGAACCTAAAGGGACAACGACTACTCCGAGTGTTGCAGCCAGTGTGGCTACATTGATGCACAAGGTAGTTGAGTCAATGGCTAGTGTAGAAGTGCCTGTTGGTGTTTGGACCTGGTAACCGATCGAGGGGGGTGCTCAAGGTAGTGTTTGGTTTGTGGGGCTCGCCGAGATCTGGAATTGGAAGGTAAACACAGACACACAATTTGGATAGGTTCGGGCCGCTAAATAGTGTAATATCCTATGTCCTGTGTGTTAGTTGGATTGAATTGCTTTGGAGGAGGTCCCTGCCTCACCTTATATTGCCCGGGGTAGGGTTACAGTTCGGTTGATTTACAAGAATACTAGTTGGATTCGACTACGCGAATCCTACTCTAATTGCTATGAGTACTTTTCCTAATCCTCGACTAGTTCCTATCTTGCCACGTAGACTACGCCGTCCTACGCCATAGCCTCCATGTTAGATATGTCTCGGTGTCCAGCCCTGTATTCAGGACTGTCCAAACCTTCTGGTGGACCCATAGATGTATGTACGATAGTGCCAGCCTCCGAGCCATTGCCCAAGGGCCCAGTGGTTACTCCTGGCATCGTGGCGTCTCCTGTAGCCCCCGAGCTAGTTGTAGAGATTGAAATGGAATCAAATCTGGAAGCCATAGTGACGGAAACCACAGCGGTTGGGCCATCGAGTAGTCACGCGCTTGTGCCGCAAAGAAAATTCCATGCAGAATCTGACGCCAATAAGAATATCTGTCTGGAGGACTTCCAATTGATCGACGACCCATTACTGAACCCTGAGATGGTGTCGCTGATGATGGAGTCGCATCGTCACCTTGGCAACTATATGTAGGTATATCCTCCTTCCCTTGTCTTGTTGGAGGTAATTAATAAATTTGTGCTCATGAATTGTCACGAGTACTGATTTTTGTGCTGTAGGACATCGTTGAGCACTCCCGCCACAAGTCACAGATGCTTCAAGGGTGTGGTGATATAGTATTTTGCGCAGAGGTGCTGGAGGTGGAGCTTGCCAAGGAGGAAGAGTACTCCTTGCGGTTACTTATGAAGTTCAATGGGACAGCCATCGAGTACCGCAATTGTATTCACGAGCTCACGGAGCAAAATGATCATCTTGTTGGGCGGAAAAGGTCCTTGAGCTAAAAGTAAAAGGTAATCATTTGCTCTTGTGACTTGTTGTCTTTTGATGCTTTGTAATCCTTGACCCTTATTGTATATCCATGTATAGCTTTGAAAAAGGTTAAGAAGGATCTCGAGGTGCAGGTCACGGATTGGAAGAATTCTTATTACTATGTGACCAACCAGCATGATAAGCTTGTACTTCATGTCGAGAAGTTGGAGCATCACCTCGAGATGGAGAAAAGATGTGCGAGGATGGCGAGGCTGACCTTGTTCAAGCTATGGAGACTTTGAAGACCTGTGAGGCAGAGGCGGAGAATGCTTCCTTTGCTCTGAAGCAAATCTGTGAAGCCGCCCAGCCCATTGCGGATATGATAGAGCCTCCAATTGAAGGTGTGGAGCCACGTCCTCTGGTAGAAATACTCAAGGATGTGCCAGACAAATTGTACAGCTGCATCTAAAATATGGCCAAGTCGATCTCCCAACAAGTGTTGAGCTTCATGAAGTCATTCTACCCAAAAGCCAATTTGGCACCCGTTGCTGAACGCATGGCGGGTGACTGCACTAATGAAGCCTTTCAACAATATATGTAGGAGATGGCCCCAATTGCTGAAGAAGTAGCTAATCATCTAGTCCTTGAGTAGTTCTGTATCAAAGCAAACATTAGTTCTGTACTATAAAACATGATATGAATGCTTTGTAATGTAAATATTTCTAAGCCTTGTTACAATCTTTGTTGCTTTCGACTTATTATTTTTAGTACATCTCACAATCTTCCCTGATATTTGCTCGTACAGTAGATGTGAGTGTTTGCGCACAAGGCTTCTATGATGAGCCTCATCAAGTGCTAGTTGTGAGTACTTTTGTTGTGTGTTCCTTTGTTGCGGTGCACGAGTACTCGAGCTGCCTGGGCTGTAGACTTCTTTTATAGAGGTCTCTTCAGGGTTTCAACAAATAGAGCCTATCTTTACAACCTCTCTGAGTTGTATTGATGTTACGCTTTGGAAACCTTGGAACTGCAGACTTATTATTACAAGCCGCAACTAGACATACTTGTCTGGTGGATAGTCTCTCAGGTAGTTAATTTATTCTCGAGGTATTGATGGCTTCTTTTTTGCAAGTCGCAAGGGACAGATGTGTCTAATGAGTTAACTAACTCATGAAAATAATTGTAGACTTCTTTGCAAGCCGCGATTGGACAATTTTGTCCAGTGTGTTGAATAACTCAAAAATGTTGCAGACTTGTTATTACAAGCCGTATTTGGGCAACTTTTTCCCAGAGAGCTGAATAGCTCATTGGAGTTGTGCAGACTTGTTATTACAAGCTGCTATTTAGTCCATTTTGCCTAGGGAGTTGAATAGCTCATTTAGGATTACTGCAAACTTGCTTCTACAAGTCGTGATAAAATAGAAATAAGTAGTCGAATGACTGCTTTGTTGAGTAGTAATTCTACAACTAGGGTCGATGGCCGATTTAGGAATAAAATCGACAGAGTTGCTCGATGTTCCACAAGTTATTGATGTCTTTACTAGAGACATGTTGGAGCCTATAAGACCTAGGTCTAGTGACGTTGGAGATGACAAATGGTCCCTCCCATGGTGAATTTAGCTTGTGTAGCCCCTTGGTGTCTTGAATACGCTTGAGGATCATATCGCCTATATTGAACAAACGTTCTTTGATGTTGCGATCATGATAGCGGTGGATTCCTTCAAGGTACCTTGCAGACTGGATGAGTGCTACACAGTGAGCTTCTTCAAGCCTGTCTAAGTCTAGGCGTCTTGTTTCTTCTGCTGCACCTTCCTCCTACTGCTCGACTGTTGGAGATTTTCACATGACAACGGTAGGTAGGACAGCTTTGGATCCGTAGACCAGGAAGTAGGGTGATTGCTTTGTAGGCTTGCACGACTGAGTATGGAGCCCCTAGAGGACATTGGGTAGTTCTTTGAGCCACTTGCCTCCTTTCATGTTTCTGATATCGTGCAGCCTCCGCCATTGGTGCGCTCAACCTGGTCATTGGCCCACGGATGAGCAACAGAGACATACTAGACATTGATCCTACTATTCTCGCAGTATTCCCAGAACTCGTGATTGTTGAAGTTGGAGCCCTGGTCTGTGATAATGCGACTGGGGAAGCCGTAGCGGTGGACAATTTCATCGAGGAAGTCAAGTACTCTATCTGCCTTTGGGTAGGCTACTGGCTTCACCTCGATCCACTTGGTAAACTTGTCAATTGCCACCAGTACTCGGTTGAATCCTCTAGGCGCTGTGGGGAGTGGGCCAACCATGTCGAGCCTCCAGCATGCAAAGGGCCAAGAGGGTGGTATGGTGATTAGCTTGTAGGCAAGGACATGTTGTTGCTTGGAGAAGAATTAGCACCCCTGGCATCAGTGGACTAGTTCCTCGGCATCAGCGAAAGCTGTAGGCCAATAGAACCTTAATTTGAAAGCTTTACCCACGATTGTGCATGAGGACGCGTGGTTGCCACAAATGCCTTTGTGGATATCCTCCAGTATGTCCTTGTCATCTTGTTGTGAGACACATTTCATGAGTACTCCTAACAATGCGCCTCTTCTGTAAAGCTTGTCTCCGACTAGAATATAGTTCTTGCTGCATCGTAAGACTTGCTCTGATCTATCTTGTCTTATGGTAACTTGTGCTCTTTGATGTAGTCGATGAAGAGGATTCTCCAGTCTATGTTGATCATCATGACCTTCCGATTTGGTGTGGTAGGACCTGGATCAGTGGTTGTTGATGGTGCCAGCTCCGTTATGGATGGCTTGTGTAGCTCATGGACAAAAACCCCAGCTGGAACTTGAGCACAAGTAGATTCAAGCTTGGATAGGACGTCCGCGGCAATGTTGTTGTCGAGAACTACATGGTGGAACTCCACACTAGAGAATTTGTTCTCTAGCTTGCGTACTTCTAGGAAATATGCATACATGTTTTCCTTGTGGTGGTCCCACTCATTGTTGACTTGATTGATCACCACCAGTGAGTCTTCGTAGACCAACAATCGCTTTATTCCTAGCGAGACTGCCAGGCAGAGCCTATGCAGAAGCACCTCATATTCAGCTTCATTCTTGGATACTTCCTAGAAGATTTGCAGGAGATACTTGAGTTGTTCGCCTTTGGGATATATCAAGAGCACTCCTACGCCGGCACCCTCGAGCTTGAGTGATCCATCGAAATACATGACCCAATGCTCTAGACGCTCCGCTGGTGTTGGTAGTTGATTCTCCCACCGCTCTGCCATGAAATCGACTAGGGCTTAGGACTTGATTGCAGTTCCTTATTTGAATTCTAGGGACAATGATCCAAGTTCTACCGCCTACTTAGATATTCTTTCTATTGCATTCTGGTTGTGGAGAATTTTTCCCAGGGGGAAGTTGGTGACAACAAAGATTTTGTGCTCCTGGAAGTAATGTCGTAACTTGCGTGAGGTGAGCAGTATTATGTATTACAGCTTCTAGACCGGCGGGTATCTAGCCTTGGAATCTGACAACACCTTACTGACAAAGTGAACGGACCTTTATAATTTGTATAAATGGTCTGGTTCTGGTCTTTCAACCATGATCACCGTGCAGACGATGTTAGTAGTTGTGGCGATGTAAAGTAGCAAGTCTTCATTGGGGTTTGGCACCATGAGGATTGGTGGCTTTGATAGGAAGTCCTTTAATTGTTGTAGGGCTTGATCTGCCTCCTCGGTCCACTGAAACTTGTCTTGTAAATTGAGTAGTTTAAAGAAGGGTAGGCCCCGTTCTCCGATCCTTGAGATGAATCTGTTGAGGGCTGCCATGCATCCAGTCAGCTTCTGGACGTCCTTGATGCCTGATGGGCATGCATGTCGGTGATGGCAGAGATCTTCTCGGGGTTAGTTTCAATACCTTTGTGACTAATGATGAACCCGAGTAGTTTTCCAGAGGGCACGCTGAAGACACACTTTGTCAGGTTGAGCTTCCACTGGAACTCTTGCAAATTTGCGAAAGTTTCTTCTAAATCCACAATCAGGTCACCAGGATTTCTGGTCTTAACAACCATGTCATCCACATACGCCTCTACGTTGTAGTGTAGCTGCTTCTTGAAGAACTCCTGGATTGCCCATTGATAAGTAGTGCATGCATTCTTCAACCCGAAAGACATTGTTGTGTAGCAAAAAGCTCCGTCTGGGGTGATGAATGCAGTCTTGATTTGGTTTTCCTCCTTGAGAGCTATCTGGTGATACCTCGAGTAGCAATCAAGGAAATAGAGGAGGGCGCATCCAGCTATGGAGTCAATGAATTGATCGATCCTACGGACCTCGAAGGGATCCTTTGGACACTGCTTGTTGAGATTTGTGTAGTCGACATACATCCTCCATTCATTGTTGTTTTTCTTTCGCACCAGGATGGGATTGGTGAGCCACTCTAGATGATAAACTTCTATTATGAAGCCCACTGCTTGTAGTTTGGCTAGCTCTTTCTTGATGGCTTCCCTTCTGTCCTAGGCGAATCATCGTAGGCATTGCCTTTTTGGCGTAGCTTTTGGTTCACGTTGAGTGAGTGCTCGATTAACTCTCTAGGCACCCCCAGCATGTTCGCTGGTTTTCACGTGAAGATGTCTCAGTTGGCCCGGAGGAAGCTGACTAGTGCGCTTTCCTAGTTAGTATCCAGCCCTGTGTCGATCGGGCCTGTTTTGGAGCTATCATCAGTCTCAAGGTCAATGGCTTTGATGTCTACTTCACTTGCTGGCTTAACCTTGGTTGCCCTTGACTTCTTTTCTAGAATCTCGAGTTCTAATGGGGACAACTTCTTGGATGCGGCGAAGACTTGCATCATCGAGTTTGGTACTTGGGTAGTTGCTGCTAGCTCCACGGCTTCTGTGTCGCAGTCATACGATCTATTCAAGTCTTCGCGCAGGGAGAGTACTCCCTTAGGTCCTGGCATCTTGAGTACTAAGTACACGTAGTGCGGGATGGCCATGAATTTGGCCAATGCTGGTCTTCCGAGGATGGCATGGTACGATGTTTCGAAGTCTTCTACCTCGAACCGGATGTATTCTGTCCGGTAGTGTTCTTTGGTCCCAAAGGTAACTAGCAAAATTACCTATCCGAGGGGTACGACTGCGTTGCCTAGGACGATCCCATAGAATTGAGAGTTCATTGGGGTGAGCATATCGGTGATGTCGAGGCCCATCTTCTTCAATGACTTGGCAAACAGGTCGTTGAGACCACTACCGCTGTCGATGAGTACTTTAGTAAGTGTGGAGCCAGCGAGAACTGGGTCCTGGACGAGGGGATACTGTCCTAGGTTTGAGAAACTAGTCCATTGGTCCTTCCTGGAGAAGGTAATTGGCACCTCGAACCATTTGAGGAACGTTGGCATCATAGGTTTAATGGACATTGTCTCTCGAAGGGTGAGATTCTAGGACCGCTTAGTAGTAGTACCTGGGGTTCCGCTAAAGATGATGTTGACAATGTTGGATGGGTTCTGAAATTTGCCATTGTCATCATCATCTTCGTCTTCCTTAGCCTTGCCCTTGTCTTTGGTGCCAAATAGCTTTGGCAGGTCCTTCATAGATCTTCGTAGACTAAAACAATCTATCATAGAGTTCTTGTGGTATGGGTGCCATGGGCACTATTTCTTCAGGAGCTCGTTGAACGAGGGTCTATCTTGATTTTTGCCACCACCTTTCTTGGACGACTGCGAAATTGCCACAACAGTATTGTCTCGCTTTCGCTTACGGTTCAGACCTCGCAAGTAGTTATTTCAGTTGTCATTGTTGGGGCGATCATTGCGGTTCTTGTCATTGCGTTGGCCATTGTTCTGATTGTTGTTGTTCTGACCCTTGTTGCGATTAGACTCAAACCTTTCGATCTCCCTGTCTTCTTCATCTGCCCACTCCTATGCCATGATCTTGAGAGATTTGACATCAATGGGGCATCTTCTGCCGAAGTCATGGAACATCCGGCGCTTGTGGAGGCTGTTCTGGAAGCAGCTTATAACATCGCGCTCCATGACATCCACGATTGTGGCCTTCTTGTCAAAGAAGCGATGCAAATAGCTCCGTAGGGTCTCACCTTGTTATTTAACATGAAATAAGTCGATCCTGCTGCTAGGATACTGCATTGCCCCTGCATAGTTGTTGCTGAACACTACCTTGAGGTCCTTCCACGAGTCGATGGAGTTCTTATCCAACGATTTGAGCCATGTGAGTGATGCAGCTTCCATGCAGATGGGGAAGTAAATGATGTTGCTGTCGCAGTTTCCTCTAGCTGCTTGTACTGACAGCGAGTAGCACTGAAGCCCTTGAACTGGGTCCTGTTTGCCATCGTACATGGTGATACCCGGCGGTTTGAACTTTTCGAGTAGAATTGTCCTCCTCACTCGCCTTAAGAAAGTGGGAAACCCATTAGTATCATCTCCTGGGTATGCGACTTCTTGCTCACGCTCGCGGCACCGTCCGTCGATGATGTACAGGCATCGCGGCTGGTGTTACTCTTGTTGCAGAGGTCTTCAAATGGGCATTCAGGCTCTAGGTTAGCCCCACAGTGGCCATGGCCTCCCGAGGGTCCTGCCCGACTATCTTTAGCTATAGCTTGGCTTGGTCTGGCACCTTCGAGTTGGCTTGGTCTGGACGGAGGGCCTCTATGGCTGCTGCCATCTTGACTTCCCTAGGATGGGGTTGGACTGACTATATCAGATTATGTTGATCGAGTTGTTCGTACGCGATTTCCGCCAGTTGATCCAACTATCTTGTGTACTTGTTCTGAGGAATCGCGTGGGTGATGAGATTAATAGATGCGATAGTAGCTAGGGGAGTGTGTCGGTGTTTTAGACCGGCAACCCGCCTAGGGGGTACGTCGTCGGCCGTCACACTGCATCCTACACCTGCACATCACAAGCTTAGAGCAACATCATTCCAACACAACGTTGTCAATCATTCATCATCCAAGGGTGACCACCATTGGTCCTCAGACAAGATAGAGATGGTGGTCTACGCATCCTTCTTTGAGCATGGATTCAGGATCCCTTGCGGGGACTTCTTCCATGGATTGCTAAACTACTACAAAATCGAGCTGGTACACTTGAACCCCAACTCCATTCTTGATATCACAGTTTTTATCCACCTTTGTGAGATGTACTTGGGCATTCACCCATTTTGATCTGTGGAAGTATCTATATCAATTGAAAACTGTGTCGATCAAGGGGAAGCCACGAGTGATTGGGCGATGTGGATTTTTGTTGAGGCCGAAGAGAGTCCATGAATATTTTGATTTTAAAATTGAATAGTCAAACAAAGGGTGGCATAAGGAATGGTTCATCTTTGCCAATCAGAAGCCTAAGTTGCCACCCTGTTGTGGATATGCACCCATAATAATGCTAGAGTAGCCAAACTAGCTAACCTCCACAGAGATGGTGCAGGTGAAGCAGCTCTTGGAGGAAATCGCCGACCCGAAAAGGTGTGGGCTCACAGCTGGGGCTATGAGCATCAACTTCTATCGGAGGTTAACGCACCCTATCAAGAATAGGGTCCATCCGGCATATGAACACACAAAACCACTAGATCCAACCCGAGGCGTAGCGAAAGGTGACCAAAGAAGAAGTCGCCAACCAGGTATGCGAGTTCTTTGGTGGTGTCATCCAGATCAAGTGCTGCCCCAAAGCGTATTCCCTCAAGAGGCCAGCCAACTAGGTATGATCTTAACTACATGGATTTGACATTCTCATTTTGCTTTTGTGTTGTCTCTAACTAATCTTGTCGATTGACCAGAGCTGTGAGTTTGAGTTCTTTTGCCCAACGCCACTTCCTGGAGGGGTCGAGCAACAACAACCCAAGGTTCGCCCGACCACTGAGTCCAACCAGCCGCCTGCCACCCTTGATTGGGAGTAAGACTCCTTCATTGGGCCAAATGAGGATGTGTCAGATGAGGTCGGTCGGGCTGAGGACTCCGCACTAGTTGGACACCGAACACGCAAGCCGTGAAGAAGCTTCCCGCCTCCAAATTTTAGAAGCTAAGCAGCAAGAGGAAGAAGGCGGCTGGTAAGAAAGAGAAGGCTGCCCTGAGCATAGCCTCCACGGGCAGATCGGCCAACAAAATTTTTATATCGCGTATACTAGGAAAACTGCCATATATGGTTCACGAGATTACCACTCGACGCACTGGTGCGGAAGATGTAGAATTGTGTCGGGGCAGCAAAGTCAATCAGCGTAGTCGAACACGTAGTCGATCACGTCGACGTCGAGCGGCACCTTAGTAGCTCGTCCATGTGCAGCAAGGTCGTCCTCGTGCTGCGGCTCATCGTCGGCTCGTCATGGCTCGTCATCGGCTCGTCCAAGTGCTGCAGGCGCAACACCTCCAAGGTATCCACACGTGCAGGGAGGAAGCATCGCAAGCCGGACTGCTAGATCCATGAGTTGCAACACGCGAGGGCGTGGGAGGCGCGACAGATGTGTTTCGCCAAAAAGTGTAAACCCTAGGGCGTCCCCACCCCTCTATTTATAGAGGTTCCTGATGGGCCTCTGGGTCCGAGGCCCATTAGTACATCTAAACCTTATCCAACTCGGATCGCATCCGAATTGGGCTTCCAGCCCCTTAAGTGTGTGATCCTATGGGTTCGGATACGTATAGACATGGCTCGAGTACTCCTACTCGGCCCAATAGTCGGTAGCGGCCTCTATCAAGACGTGCTAACTCCTATACACATATGAAGATCATATCAGACGAACCTTCACAACATCATGTACATGCTATTCCCTTTGCCTCATAATATTTGGTCTAGCTTCAAGCTGACCGCTCTTTTTTGATCCTGTGATTCGGAATCCCTTTGTAGGTTAACTCTTAACCGTACGTAGCATGGCCATGCATTTTCGAATCCGATCACTCGAGGGGCCCAGAGATATCACTCTCAATCAGAGAGGAGCAAATCCCATCTTGATTGACCATGTCTCACAGCATGCTTCTTGACAGACCCGAAAGCTACCTTTTTAACTACCCTCTCACGATGTAGTGTTTGATAGCCCCTAAGTAAGTCAATCCACATCTTGAGTACATGCGACAATCTCAGGTCTAAGGACAAAGCGTACATATTGTGTAAAGAGAGAACTACTTCTCGTGTTGGGTCAGTCCTAGCACATGTGCCCACATTATTAGTTTAACATCTCCATATCCATGACTCCTGAAACATAGTCATCAACTAATACATGTGCTAGTCTAATATTCATGTGTGTCCTCACATGAACTCCGACTAGGGACAACTTTAGAATAATCATACAAGTAAAGAGTTTCACATACAATTCACATAATTGTGAATCAATTCAAGTAGCCTTTAATGGATATTCAAGGAACAAAATATAAATCATGGATACAAATGGAATATCATCATCTCTATGATTACCTTTAGAGCATACCTCCAATAGTCTCCCACTTGCACTAGAGTCAATCTAGAAGGTACCTAATACCCATATCTCTTACATGCGCATCATGCTTAGCCTGCGGGAGTGGTTTTGTCAACGGATCAGAAATGTTCAGATCCGTGTGTATTTTGCATATCTTGATCTCACCCCGGTTAACGAAGTCTCGAATGAGATGAAATCATCGCATTACATGTTTGTTCTTCTAGTGGTTCCTTAGCTCCTTTCCTTGCGCAATTGCCCCATTGTTATCACAGTAGAGATTCAATGGGTTGGACGCATTCGGGAACACACCAAGCTCAATGAGAAAATTTTCTTATCCAAACGCCCTCCTTCGCGGCTTCCGAAGCCGCAATGTACTCGCCTTCTGTCATAGAATCGGCCACCGTGTCTTGCTTGGAACTCTTCCAACTAACAACACCACCATTTAGCGTGAACACAAATCCTGATTGTGACTTTGAATCATCTATGTCGGTTTGGAAACTAGCATCGGTGTAACCTGTTAGAACGAGCTCCTTCTCACCTCCATAAACGAGGAACATATCTTTAGTCCTTCTCAAGTACTGAAGAATGTTTTTCACCGCTGTCCAGTGACTCTCACCCGGATCAGACTTGTGTCTGCTTGTCATACTTAGCACATATGAAACATCTAGGTGAGTACTTATCATTGCATACATGATAGATCCAATAGCCGAGGCATATGGCACTCTACTCATGCGATCCCGCTCATCAGCAGTCGAAGGACACTGAATCTTGCTGAGATGTATGCCATGTAACATAGGCAAGAACCCTTTCTTCACCTCTTCCTTGCTGAACCGCTTCAACACTTTGTCAATGTAAGTATCTTGGCTTAATCCTATAAGCCTTCTCGATCTATCTCTATAGATCTTAATGCCAGAATATATGCTGCTTCCCCTAAGTCCTTCATCGAAAAACTATTTTTCAGTGAAGTCTTTACGGACTCAAGCATAGGAATGTTATTTCCAATCAGCAATATGTCATCCACATATAAGATTAGAAATACTACAGAGCTCCCACTAACCTTCTTGTAAACACAAGAATCTTCTTCGTTCTTGGTGAAGTCAAACCCTTTGACCACTTCATCAAAACGAATGTTCCAACTCCTAGATGTTTGCTTCAATCCATAAATGGATCTCTGAAACTTGCATACTTTTCCAGCATTTTTCGAATCGACAAAACCCTCGGGTTGTATCATATACACGTCCTCAGATAGGTTTCCGTTCAGGAAAGCTATCTTGACATCCATCTGCCATATCTCATAATCGAAATATGCAGCTATAGCTAGAATAATCCGAATGGACTTAAGCATCACTACAGGTGAGAAGGTCTCGTCGTAGTCAACTCCTTGAACTTGTCATAAACCTTTTGCGACAAGCCGTGCTTTATAGATGTGAACATTTCCATCCATGTCCTTTTTCTTCTTATAGATCCACTTGCACTCTATGGCTTTAATACCATCAAGCGGGTCAACCAAGTTCCAAACTTGATTGTCTCCCATGGACTCTATTTTGGATTGTATGGCACTACCATTTTTTGGAGTCTGGGTCCATCATTGCTTCTGCATATGTCGTAGGCTCATCATTGTCCAACAATAATATTTCCCATATTTCGCGAAGCCTTGCCAACCTTCATGGTTGTGGCGTTGCTTCTCTTGCCATGGGTATCTCAACTTGTTCTGCTATGTTAGCATCAATCATTGATTCTTGCCTGATCGGCTCATCTTGAACTTCTTCAAGATGCACTGTCTTTCCACTTTGCCCTCTGATCGGTTGTAGAAATAATATCCTAAAGTTTCCTTTGGATATCCCACAAAAATGCACTTATTTGACTTGGGTGTGATCTTGTCCGACTGAAGTCGCTTGACAAACACTTCACATCCGCAAATCTTTAGAAAAGACAAACTGGGAACTTTTCCGGTCCACATCTCATATGGTGTCTTAACTACGGATTTAGATGGTACCCTATTAAGTGTGAAAGCTGCTATTTCTAGAGCGTATCCCCAAAACGATAACGGTAGGTCCGACTGGCTCATCATTGATCGAACCATGTCTAACAAAGTTTGATTACGTCACTCGGATACACCATTTCTCTAAGGTGTTCCAGGCGGTGTAAGTTTTGGAACAATTCCGCAACTCTTTAGATGATTGCTAAACTCGTGGCTCAAATACTCGCTGTCGAGACTACTCCCCAGACCCACGAGTAGTCCTCGGACGGCCCTCTAAGGGACGTACTCGGACATGATCAGAACAAGGATGGGCGTATCCTACTCGGACTAGTCTTGTATGTTTATGGAAAACTACTCGGGCTGATACCGAGTAGAACTCTGTAATAGTACCCGACTAGGACTCAGACTTGTAACCCTGCCCTCTCGGGTATATAAGGCCGGGCAGGGACCCCCCTCAAACAACAATCTCAAGACCAGAACATACATCAATACAAACCAACACATAGGACGTAGGGTATTACACGATCTAGCGGCCCGAACCTGTCTAAATGGTGTTCTTTGCGTCACCATTGATTCCTTGATTCTCGACGACCCTTACCGCACAAAAGACCACCTAGGGTACCCCTAGGTGGGTTGCCAGTCTAAAACACCGACAGCTAGCACGCCAGGTAGGGGTGCTCGTCGAGTTTCTCAGCGCGAACTCAATGGCGAAAGTCATCATCAGGCCCGTCTTCTTCATCGAAGCCGGCGCCACCTTCGTCTTCGGATCCTGGCTCTGCGTCGCCGAAGGCTCGGGATCGTTCCAGCACCAGATTATCGATGCTCAAGAGATGAAACCAGAAGAAGTGACCAGAAAAAATCAAGATTTCAAAGCCAACAAGCTCAAGTTCGACTACGCGTCGGATTCGACTTTGCCTCAGACTACGCCAACGTCTCGCTCAAAGGTCGGGCTCCGCCGACCCCAGCACTCAGGGTCGGGCGAGGTGGAGCCCCCTCGGGGTCGGGCGAGGCGAAGCTACCCTACCACAGGGTCGGGCTTCGCCGACCCCAGGCCTCGGGGTCGGGCGAGGCGGAGCCCACCTCGGGGTCGGGCGAGGCGGAGCTACCCTCCCATAGGGTCGGGCTCTCTTGACCCCAGGCCTCGGGGTCGGGCGAGGCGGAGTCTCACTCAGGGGTCAGGCTCTCCCAACCCCAGAACTCGGGGTCGGGCGAGGCGAAGCTACTCCTCCGAAGGGTCCGGCGCTCCCGACCCCAGGACTCGGGGTCAGGCGAGGCAGACTCCCACTCAGGGTCGGGCGAGGCGGAGCTACTCCCTCAAAGGGTCGGGCTCAGCCGACCCCTGGACTCAGGGTCGGACTCGCCTCGGAGTCAGCATCTAAATCAATCTCAACTTCAAAGCGGTACTCATCACCCATCACTCGCTGCGAGTTCCAGCGCGTACTCCGCTGGATCAGTAGCTGCGAGATGAGGCAGGCAACGAACCCTCCTATGAGGATTCTTCTAGCATCGCGACTATCCCTACGAGCGCAAGAGCCTGTGGAGGCAAGGTGGCCTTAATCTACGAGGAATCTTCTAGCACCGGTGTGCTCTTTGCTGGCTCTCTACACTCAAACAGAAGCAACTGCAGGCAATCCATTGCTACTCAAGAGCTTGAGTTGGTTCGACCAGCAGATGGCCCTATTTATAGCCGAACGCTCCAACTACCACCGGCCCAAGAGTTACTGTGCGCCCGTGATCAATGAGTCTGACAACTCCTGACTGCCCATGTGATTGCACTCATGCTGCAACAGACAAAGGAGCACAGTACACCCGTGCCTCCGCAACGGACAAAAGAGCACAGTACACCCGTACATCAACAAAGGACAGCCGAGTACAGTACACCCGTGTCCCTCAGAAGACGAGTACTCAAAATAACATTACGACTACTCGACACTCGAGACTACTGCAAGCCAAGCTTAGCCTACATGTCGGGGACTTCGACTACTCCAAACCTCGGGACCAAAGGTCGGGCGAGGCGGAGTTCCACCCTCGAAGGGTCGGGCTCCGCCAACCCCAGGACTTAGGGTCGGGCGAGGCGAAGTTCCACCTTCGAAGGGTTGGGCTCTGCCGACCCCAGGACTCAGGGTTGGGCGAGGCGGAGTCTCACTCGGGGTCGGGCGCGGCGGAGCTACGCTTCCAAAGGGTTGGGCTCAACCGACCCCAGGACTCAGGGTCGAGCGAAGCCGACCCCAAACCTCAAGGTCAAGCGAGACGAATCCCCTCCCCGGAGGGTCAGGCACAACAGAGTCGCAATATTTCGAGTTTCGACGACATGGATTAAAAACTACTCTTTGCAAGACGATGATACAACAAAACAAAAAAGCTTGATATTCAAAAGTTTCAACATACTCGATACAAGGACAAGGGTACACACAAAAGCTCAAAGTTCTTCTAAGGAGACGAACTCTGACATCTTGGCTGCAATGGGCTCCGCCTTCTCGAGGTACTGCGTATATGCTTCATTTGTGCAGTTGCGAGCCACGCCATCTCCAGCTGCTGCCAAGTGTGCCCTCGGGTAGTAGGACTTCACAACCGCAAGAACCTATTTGCAAACAGTCTTGCAAAATCCCGCCACCTTACTCGGGGCAGCTCTTAGTCGCTCTACTAGCGATTGCGTCTCTACGCCTTCCTCCCCGGCGGCTATAGCATTCACCAAGTCTTCGGCCGCTCCAGACAATTCTTGGAGTTCACCCCGAAGCCTTCCCAAGGTCTGGGCATGATCTCTGCATGCCACCATGGCCATGGCAAGAATCACGCCGTTTTGCATCTTTCGGTCTCGCTGATGCTCGCAAGCAGCCTCTGCTTCCACAAGCGCGGCCCGAAGATGTTCAGCTTCATCTGCCACTTTGTCGTGAGCGTTCCTCCAATCAATAACTTGGCTCCTTGTAGCCGCCTCCTGCTTCTTGAGCTCTACAAAGCATAAGAACTCAGGTCACATCCAACTACAGTGGGACACACCCAAAGTAGTCGCCATGCTTACCTTGATACTTCTTGTTCAAGGACTTGTAGCGGCTCTCCAGTTTCTCCTGCAGAACGGTGTGATCCGCGCGTTCCACGGCAAAGGATTTCGCCCCGACTTCATGAACCCGAAGTGCTTCTCTCAGTTGGGCACATTCCTGCTCCAGCTGATGGTTTCTTTCCTGAAAGGATTCGACTACACTGTGGTGAGTTTCACACCTCACGACTACCCGGATCATGAAGTAACATCGGCAATATCTACCTGGACGCCCCGGAACACATCCATGGCCCTTTGGAGCTCCAAGTCCGAAGGCGGGCTGATGCTTGGACTTTGGGTACTCTCCAAAAGCTGAGGAATCGTACCCAGAGAAGCACCTACAGACATTCACCATATCAACTACCGACTACGACTACAATAACAAATTACAGACACTTACCTGGAGCAGTCGACTGTCTGGATTTCTCGACAACAGCCAGCGCTCTGCCAGATGATGATGAGAGGCCGGCACTCCCCGAGCCTGACGCAGCAACGGGTTCCTCCACTGAACGAATCACATCTTGAAGCATCGACATAGTCGCTCCAAGACAACCGGCGTCAACCTCTGGTATCTCTTCAACAATGAAGTCTTCCAGAGGAACAGATGCTTTCGGCACTATCCCTGACTCTACATGGATAGTCTCCTCTGCATCCCTGCAACAACAAAATGTCATTACACGACTCCAAGACAAACCCAATGTCATTAAAAAAAACTGAAAGCTCACTGGGTTGAGCGTGGCAGCACTCGCACACGTTTCTTCTCAGTGACAGGCGGCCGAGTACTCGGAGCCGCGGGGTCAGCCGCTGGCACCATTTTCTCACCAAGACCTACAAAAAAGAAGTCAAGACTACGGTGCTACTCAATTGAAAACAATCGGAAGAGACAACGCTTACCACTGGCGATCACATTGGACAGCAATGTGCCAGTAGCAAGTACTGGTGACACCTCCTTCGCTACTCCAGCAGGAAGCCCCAGAACCGCCTGGTCGGCAATGGGTGGCATGGCAGCCGGAGGGGTTGGCACAGTTAACTCGGGGGCTACCACAGTTTCTGTTGATGTTTCCCTCTCCGGCACCGTGTCAATAGCCTCATCACCGACTTCAGGGTCGGACGCGGCTATTTCTTTAGAGACAGCCTCATCTACAGCCTTCACGAACAAAGACAAGATTCTCCACATCAGTAACACATTTCAAGCTCCTCAGTAACATACAAGTTATCGACTGCATACCTTGGTACCCCGAGACTTCTCAGTGGTTGCAACAGACTTAGCCGCAACCATCTTGCGGACTACTCTGCGCCTCTTGACAGGAGGAGAAGGCTCGTCCTCCGACTCCTCAATGGCATTTTCTGACTCTTCTTCCGACTGTGCCACGTAGCCGTCAAGAACTCGGGACTTCTAAACAACAAATCAGTGTTAGCAACAAGAATCACAAGTCAAAAGAAAACAAGTCAGGAGGGAAATACTTACCACCTCTGGCTCGTACCAAGAATCATACTGGCGAAGGGCCGCAGGGATTACCGGTACTCCCTGATAGTTCCTGAAAAATTTTGCCAGCAGCGCCTCCACGTCATCATCAGATATGTCCTCATCAGACATACGCGATGGATCCTTCAGACCTTTGTACTGACTTCCCGGGTGAGCACGTTTCTGAAGTGGCTGGACCCTTCTCTTCAGAAAGTTGGCTGCCACATTGATCCCAGTCAGACCGAGTGCTTTCAACTCGGTGATCTGCTGCATCTGAAGATCAAGTTCCGGAGTATCCTCAGGCTCGCTTATCCAATTTTCCGCATGCTTGGGCGCGTGACCAGTCACCACAGGCAGGCGAGGATCATGGTTCCCGATGTAGAACCACCTCTTCTTCCAATCCCCATGGGAGTCGGTCAGATTATACTCAATATATGCACTCGAGTTCCTAAGTTGGAACCCGGCGCCTCCAAAGACCTCCGTCCGCTGGGCACTCGGCTGAGGCTGCAACGGAACAATTTCCTGAATAGCTCGAGGCTTGGAGGTACTCCCAGGAAAACTTCGCACAGATGTACAAAAATAGCCATGTGCAGTACTCCATTGGGATTCAAGTGGACGAGCTGAAGATTGTAGTACTCGAGAATACCTCTGAAGAAGTTGGAGGTAGGCACGGCCAGTCCCCTTTCCACGAAGTGAGCAAGCATCACCATCTCCGCCGGATGTTCCTCAAACTGCCACGCATTGGGAAATGCGGGGTGCCACTGCACGATTTCCTTCGGCTAAAGGAGCTTGGCATCGACTAGCGCTCGGACTGCTTCTTCTTTCATCACCGAGTGTTGCCAAGTTGCTCCAGGTGGCAGCGGAGCAGTCTGGTTTGTCGGCCCCACCTTCGGTGCCAGCAGCACCAACTCCTTCCCCTTCTTGGATCTGACCTTGCTCATTGCCGGAGCCTTGCCTTGGATCTTCTCGGGTTTCTTGCCCATCTTCTTGGAGCGCATCCGATGGATTCAACCTCAAGTTAAGGAAGAGCCTTCCACTCGGATCTAAGCGGCAATGGCGGAGGCGGCGACACTGGTGGTGGCGGAAAAGCGAGCGAAGGCACAGAGGAGGAGGAAGAATAGATCTAATGCCCGTGCGGTGTCACAGCAACCGAAAAGGGGGCTTTCCAGATTTATCTCCGGCGGCTCCGGATTCGACGTGTCAGTTGCGCAACGGACAGATTAAATCCCGTATTAATCACAATAAACACCCAACGGTTACTACATTCATCGGATTGATGACCACTTCAACGACAGGAATCACCTAAGTGCTCGGGGGCTGCGGGTACCGTACCCGTTGGTCAGTTTTTTCTTTTTCAAAATCTCTGAGGGTAAAATGGACAAAAGCTGGTTTGACCCTAAGCCTGATTCTTCGACTCAACCTAAGGCTCGGGGGCTACTCCATATGGAGTGCAATTGACATCGCACTACCATATAAAAACTACTCGGGACGGAGACAACTTGAAGCTGTAGAAAGAGTACCTTCCAGCCACGCGACAGTACTCGGGCACTTCAGTCCGCAAAACTACTCGGGTGGTGCCTGCAGTGCCCAAGACTATGGCGCACGACTACAAAGTACTTGGGGGCTTGTCGGGACTACTCCCTAGACCCACGAGTAGTCCTTGGACGGCCCTCTAAGCGACGTACTCGGACATGATCAGAACAAGGATGGGCGTATCCTACTCGGACTAGTCTTGTATGTTTATGGAAAACTACTCGGGCTGATACCGAGTAGAACTCTGTAATAGTACTCGACTAGGACTCAGACTTGTAACCCTGCCCTCCCGGGTATATAAGGCCGGGCAGGGACCCCCCTCAAACAACAATCTCAAGACCAGAACATACATCAATACAAACCAACACACAAGACGTAGGGTATTACGCGATCTAGCGGCCCAAACCTGTCTAAATCGTGTTCCTTGCATCACCATTGATTCCTTGATTCTTGACGACCCTTACCGCACAAAAGACCACCTAGGGTACCCCTAGGCGGGTTGCCGGTCTAAAACACCGACACTCGCCTCCACGATCAGATTGTAAGGCCTTAATTTTCTTGCCACGCTGATTTTGAACTTCATTCTGAAATTCATTGAACTTTTCAAATGTTTCAGACTTGTGCCTCATCAAGTAGACATAGCCATATCTACTAAAATCATCAGTGAAAGTTATGAAGTATTGGAATCCTCCTCTAGCCGTCGTGCTCATTGGTCCGCATACATCGCTATGTACGAGTTCCAACAAGTCTACTGCTCTCTCAGGAAAACCTGTGAAAGGCGTCTTGGTCATCTTGCCTAGCAAGCAAGCCTCATATGTCTCATATGATTCAAAATCAAACGAAGTTAGAAGTCCATTAGAATGGAGCTTCTTCTTGCGCTTTTCACTTATATGACCCAAACGACAATGCCACAAGTAGGTAGGACTCAAATCATTAGGCCGAGGCCTTTTAGCATTTATGTTACAAATAGGTGAACCATCAAGATTTAAAATAAACAATCCATTCACAATGGATGCAAAAGCCATAAACATATCATTCTTAGAGATCACACAACCATGGTTTTCACTCGCAAATGAATAACCATCCTTCATCATACATGAAGGAGACATAATGTTTTGACTTAAACTAGAAACAAAATAACAATTGTTCAATTCCATAATAAATCCTAACGGGAGGTGGAGTTGCATCGTCCCGATGGTCAATGCAGCAACTCTTGCATTATTGCCCACGCGGAAATAAAATTCTCCCTTTTCAATGCTTCTACTTCTTATCATTCCCTGCATCGAATTGCAAATATGAGCAACCGATCTGGTATCAAATACCCAAGAATTAATAATTGTATCAGCGAGAAATATGTTGTCTATAACATTAACAACAAGCGTACCTGAGGTGAAAGTACTCTTACTTCCGCCATTCTTCAACGAAGCTAGGTACTGCTTGCAATTTCTCTTCCAATGACCAAGTTCGTGACAATAAAAGCACTCTTTGTCAGGAGCAGGTCCAGGTTTGCAGATTTCGGTGCAGTAAGCGTCCATTGTCTCCTTACTGTAGTCCCAGTTCTTATTGACCAGCTCGATGATGACCTTGGAGTCACCGAACACGAGGATGCATTTGATTCCAAGGGAAACAGCAATGCGAGGGCTGTGGATGAGTCCCTCGTACTCAGCACCATTGTTGGTGGTCTTGTAATGGATCTGGAGGACGTACTTGAGCTGCTCACCTTTGGGGGATATGAAGAGGACCCCCGCGCGGCTCCTTCGAGGTTAAGGGTGCCGTCAAAGAACATTGTCCAGTGTTTGGGCCTCCCTAGGGAGGGTGGCTTCTAGATCTCTGTCCACTCAGCCATGAAATCATCTAGGATCTACGACTTGATCGCATGGCGTGGGTAGAAATCTAGGTCTAACTCGCTGAGCTCTACAGACCACTTGACAACTCAGCCGTTGATATCCCTATTGCAAAGGATTTCAGCAATTGGGTATGAGGATACTACCCAGATCTTGTGCGCCTAGAAATAATGCCATCATGCCGGTAAGCTTCATGACATCTTTCTTGCTAGTTGGCTTCAACCTTGATGGGATTGGCTTCGATGCCGTGCTGGCTGATCATGAAGCCTAGGAGCTTTCCAGATGGGACACCGAAGACACATTTGCCCAATTGACTTTCTAGCGATAGGCCCGAAGGCTGTCGAAGGTTTTTGCGAGGTCGGCTATAAACTTCTCCTCATCCTTAGTCTTGACAACCACATCGTCAATGTAGGCCACGACGTTCCTGTGTAGTTGCTTCTTGAGGCAGCCATGGATTGCCTTCTGGTAGGTGGTAGCAGTAGGTGCCAAAAGCTGTTATGAACACCACTCTGTCTTGGTCGGTAGGATTGACGGCGATCTGATGATAGCTCGAGTAACAGTTGAGGAAGCATAGCAATGTGCTTCCAGCCATAGAGTCCACGAGCTGGTCGATGTGCGGAAGAGGAAAGGGGTCCTTAGGGCAGTGCCTATTGACATCGGTGTAGTCGATACACATGCTTCATTCATCAATTTTTCTTTTACAAGGACTGGATTTGCTAACCAGTCAGGGTGCTTACATTCACAGATGAAACCGGCAGCTAAGAGCTTATTGAGTTCTACCCTAATGGCCTCCATGCGATCTTCGGCGAAACGGAGAAGCTTTTGTTTGACCGGTCTTGTTGTATTGCTCAATTCCAAGGAGTGCTCAGCCAGCTCCCGCGGGACATCGAGCATATCAGATGGCTTCCACGTGAATATGTTCGAGTTGTCCTGGAGGAAACTAGTAAGCGTGAGTTCCTATTTGGGGGAGAGGTCGGACACTATGAGCGCCATCTTGGAGGGGTCTTCCAGGCCGAGGCAGATCTTCTTAACCTTTGGGTCGGGCTACAGTGCCATGGGCATCGACTCTGTCTCTGGGATTGTGAGCTAGTTCTAGTCCACCTTCTGGGCCTCGGCAAGCATGGCGATGGCTTTGGCCGAGTACTCCAGGGCTTCAGCGAGCTGTACCGCCTCCGTGTCGCACTTGTATGATGTCTCAACGTCACCGTAGCTGGAAAGGACACCGTTTGGAGCTGGCATCTTGAGGACAAGGTAGGTGTGATGTGGAATCGCCATGAACCTTGCGAGCATGGGTCTGCTAAAGATGGCATGGTAGGAAGTTTTGAAGTTGGTCACCTCGAAGGTGAGGTGCTCCATACGGTAGTTGTTGGGCGTGCCAAAGGTAACTAGCAAAATAACACAGCCGATAGGATAGGATCCATTGCCGGGCATGATACCGTAGAAGTGGTCTTCACAGGGTTGGAAGCGGTCGAAATTGAAGTCCATGCGCTTCAGGGTTTCGGTGAATATGATGTTAAGCCCGCTGCTGCAGTCAATTAGCACTTTGGGGAGAAGAGCCCGATCTATGGTCGGGCAGACCACCAGCGGGTAGGACTCTGGATCTGGAATATGTACCCACTGATCATCCCTAGAGAAGGTCATAGGCATCTCCAACCAATGCAGATACTAGATTGGGCATATGGAGATGAAGTGCACCTCTCGCTGGTGCAGCCTGTGTTTGTGGTTGCTGCTGAACGTATTGGGACCGTCCATGATAATGTTGACTTGACGGTTCGGTTGCTAGAACTGCCCGTTCAGGTCGACGCCGGCCAGGTGGGCATCTGGGTTTGGCTGGTCACGGTGCTCCTCTCAGTGCTGATCGTTGCCGTCATCGCGTCGGCAGTTGCCGCGATCATCGCGTTCATCACGATGGTGGTCATGGTCATCACAGTGGCGGTCATGACGATCATCACGGTGACGTTCGCTGTGGTCATCACGGTCATCGTGGCGGTGGTTGTCGCGACGATTGTCGTCCCTGAGATAGTCGTTGCAGCGAGGTCACTTGTACTCCATCGGGGTGTTGAGCTCTTTCTTGAGGACCGTGCAGTCTCAGAGATTGTGATATGCGTCCTTATGGAAGGGGCACGGAGCGTTCAGGGTGTCATCAAACTCTTCCCGGAGGAAGGTTGTTGGCCTGGCGGGATCGCCTTCGGCAGTGAGGACCTCGGGGGCCCTTTTTTAGTTTGGAGGACTCTAGTCGTGCTTGGTGTTCCTCATGGGTCGGCGATTCGTGGTCATCGTTCTGGCGATGCTTGCTGCTCCGGAACTGTACTTGCGTCGCCTCCTCTATGTCAGGCTGAAGGTTGACAAGCTGCATCATCTGCCCGATCGTCTTGGGGGCAGCCTCATATAGCTTGCAGATCATGTTGTGGTTCATTAGACCGGAGCAGAAGTACAAGATGACATCACGATCCTCGACGCCGGCCAGCCTGTTGCGGTTCCCGAAAAAGTGGTTCACGTACTCTCGAAGAGTTTTGTTCTTCCGTTGGTGGACTTTCCCAAGATTCTCCATGTTTCCAGGTTGGCTGTAGGTAGCCTGGTAATTCTAGGTGAAAGGCCTAGTGAGCTGACCCCCGGTGTTGATGCTACTGGGTGGGAGGTTCTCTAGCCACAGGAGAGGGGCGGGACCCATCACCACTGGGAAATAGGCGGCCATCTGGTCATAGGTGCCATTGCAGCTTTCACTGTGGTGCTGTACTTTTCGAGGCATATAGTGGGGTCGGAGCGGCCATCGTACTTTTTATTGATGGTCGGCTTGAATAAGGTAGGCCACTCAATGGCCCTTAGGTGGAGAGTGAAAGTGGCGAAACCATCGATCGCCATGTCATCATTGTCCTCGCGGTTCTATTCGACAGGTGGTGCCCTGGGGCGTCCACCGTTGTTGTGGTTGGGTGGTCTATAGGCGTCTTCAGGGACGCTGTACATGCGGTCATAGTCGGCACAGCGACGTATCTCCTCTCCTTGGCATCAGTGGTCTTCCCATTTTGCATCGCGATTTAACCTGCCATCGAGTGTAGGAGCGCCGTAGTCGTGACCATACTCAGCGCGGTGGTGGAGCTCAGCCTCTTCCTACTCTTGGTGGCGGTTGTTGAGGTTGTCGCGGAGGTCGCGGCGGTTTTGTAACTGTTCGTGAACGTCATGTTGCCAATCTTGTCTGCCACGGTTCTTGCCATTGCCTCTCCTGCCACAGTGGTGGTTGTCGTGGTTGTCAAGTTGATGGGCGTTATTGGCGGGTGGGTTGGCGGGTTGCTCCACCTCCTCTTCACGGATGGGCTCCAGCCGACCTTCCCCGCGGTTACCGTGGTCGCCTCGGTGGTGACCGAATCTGCTACGAGAGGATCGGCTTCGAGAGTGCCGGGTAGATGTGGACTAGGAGTGTGTTGACCAGCTCCGGGCGGGGTCTTCGATCTAGGTGTTGGGGATGCGGATATGTGCCCGGATTCGCTCGAGTGGCTCTGAGTCTGGAAGGTTTTTCAGATCGGCGTAGGCAGCCCCCAGGTTAGTCTGGGGTGTGGTGGAGACGTTGTGGCCGACCTCCTCAAGGTCGGCTTGTAGATTGCGGGCGCGCATAGGCCGCCTGTGTCTGCCGTGGGAACCGTCCTGATCACCGTTGTCACCATCGTTACCGCACGATGGGTCGGTGTTGGCAGCGGGCGGTGCTCGGCGTTGGTCACCTGCTGCCTCGGCTCCCATGTTAGTAGTAGGTTGTTGATGTTGTTGGGTGTCCTCTTGCTCCCGTTGGCACTGTATTGCATGGTCCCGGTTCTTAGCATTGCGACCTTCTTCCTGTGAAGAGGTTTTGCCATCCATGGGTGGATCATCGGCGGAGATCACGAAGGCTTCACGATCTGGCATGGTGGGAGTTTCGTGGAAAACACGGTAGCGGAGTTCCTCAGACCAAAGGGGGTGCGGGAAGGACCCTACGCTGACCAAGTTGAGCGTAGCGGTGTCTCGGAGAGGTTGATGCACTCAACAATGGTGTTGTTGATGCGATCTAGCCCTGCAATCAGGTTAGAGGGCATGGGTCGGTAGGTTGTAGCAAGGATGTTATGAATCCTCTCGGAGAGGGAGAGGTCGCCGATCTGCTGGGTGAGTGGCACGAAGGTCTCTGGGTGGAAGTCTTATTCTGCTGGTGCAGATCCAACGGACGCCGAGCTGGCGATGGACGTCAAGTCGACGAAGAAAGCGGCAGAATCAGGATCCGCCAGCATGGTCCTGAAGCGAAGCTGGATCGGGTTGGCGAGGGTGTCCTTCATGCTCTATGGGAAGACGACATCGGGGCAAGATGCTATTGAGCTCGCTGGGGAGGATCTCACAATCGCCCCTACCTTGCGCGCCAACTGTCAGATTTAGTAGCCTGGCAGTCCACCAGAGGGTTACCAAAGTGGTAGATTTGTAGGCAGGGAGAATTGCGAGATCAAAGACTCGTAGGTAATCACGAGAACACGAAGGTTTAGACAAGTTTGGGCCTCCAGAGAGTAATACGCTACATCCTGTATTTTGCTAATTTGTATTGTTTTGCGCGGGTACGAAGAATTAACATGCCCTCGAAGGGGGGGCGCCCCTGGCTGCCTTTATATAGGCTAATGACTTAGGGTTACAAGTCTGTTTGAATCTAATCTAGTCAGTTGTTACATGGAAAACAACCCGAGTCAGATTACAACAAGTATCCCGCAATATCCAGGCTGATTTGAATCGCTGACCTCCTTGACTTGCACTCCAACTATCTTCACATCCTTAGCCCGCACGTTCTGGTTAGGCGAGCCCACTTGCTATGGCCGGCCAGTATCCTAGGGGATCCATAGGGTACCCATATCCTTCAGTAACTTTTAACTCTTCCAATATGGTAGTTAGACTGTGATGAGATTATTAGGAAACTGCAAAAGTAACTCTCCCGATAACCGAAATATCGAGACATCTTTATTAGCGAGTTATTAGGAATGATTTATTTAAAAACAACTGGAGATGTTAGGTTGATTTTTGCTCCATCACTCGTATGTTGGATGCCATGAATGCATTGTGGTTGTTGATCTCTGATCATAGAAATACAATCAGGAAGTTTGGACATCCCAGACGATATAGAATTAAAAAAAATTGAAATTAACTTTTGTATATAAAAGAGGGAATTGGTCTCCGCGTCCATCGCCCAGCATATGCAGATATGCTGGATTGTTGGTCGCTTCCGTTGATAGTAGTAGAAGTAGTTAAAAGACAGGTGCAAGGGCCGCAATCGCGACGCCGAGGAGGACAAGGCTGGATCCATGCCGCGGCGCGACAGGCCACGACGACGACCCCACTTGTCCGCCGCCAACGGACGCCGCATCTGTTCCCACTGATTTCACGCTGCAGTTAACGGAACGATCATCAGCGACTCCAAAACATTACGCTGGAGAATACTATATGTGTACCTATAATAGCTCACCTGGTTGTGCTTGGGCAGAAGGTGATGGCGTACGACGTGCCGCCGCCGCCGCAGGTGAAGGTGGAGGTGGCGTCGTCGTACGCGTAGCTGTAGGCCCGCGGGCACGACTTCTTGAAGAACTGCGAGTACACCGTCGGCCAGCACGTGTTGGGGTTCCCGTGCTCCCCATGGCAGCAGTGCTCCGCCGACCCGAACGCCTCGCATGCGCTCCTGCACGCCACGGCGCGGCCGTCCGACGATCCCACCCGCAGCTCGGCGGGGCACGCGCCGTTCAGGTCCATCACGCACCCCGTCACCACGCAGTTGGGCCCCGCGGCCGCACCGTGCGTATGGCGCGGCTCCACAAGCATCGGCAGGTTGTACCCGTCGACGAGGCTCACGTCGTAGAAGTCCAGGCCGCCGTGGCCGTCGAACGTGAACTCGGCCAGGGTGGCGGGTGGCTTGGCTCCGTGGCCCGCGCAGTCCAGCTGGCCGGATCCGCAGTTGCCGGTGACGCAGGAGAACCTGCCGGCCGAGTCGACCGAGCAGTGCGTGCGACCCCAGAGGCGTCCCGACCACCCGTGTGACGCCGGTAGCGACCGCGACTGGCCCGGCTCGAGGGCGAAGCCGGTGGTTTCTAGCGTCGGCGAGCCCGAGCTGGACAGGATTCCCGGCCACACAGTGTGCCCGCAGTGGTTCGTGATGGTTAATGTTCTGGAGGAAACACCTGATGTATTTATCACAGGAAAAAATTGGTTATATTAGAACAAGAAGGAAGCATCAAGAAAACAGAGAGCTCCTCGCGCGCCTGCCTTCATGGATCGGCAGCTCACCGCTGACAGAGACGATGAGGATGAGGAGTAGGGCGATGGGAGCTTGGTGTTCTTGCCCAGACATTGCAACTCAACTAACAGCTGCTCAGATGCAAACGATGTTAATGAGCAGCAAGTGGGATGGATGCGAACTTCGTTTTTGTTGGCGCAATGGCGAGTGGTGAGCTACTGTCCTCTACTTATATGCTCAATGCCTAATTGCCTACGTGGTGACTTACTTGTGACTGGTGGGCTAGTGGCAGCAAGCCACGAAGTGCTGTGGCTTTTCCTCCTGTGGCTTTTCCATGATTTTGACTAGGCGCCTTTCCAATTTCCATGTGCTGCGCTACTTTAATTTGATAACAAAAACAAATCAAAGTTTAGTGTGAGTCCATCTCTGGTACATTATACTATTCTCACTACGCATACCTCGTGGCTTCTTCAGGATTCGGTATCACTGGGTGCACGTTGTCGGTCCCTTTTTCCCTTTCACCAGGACACATATAAGTACCTAATATAAATCTAATCTCAGTGCAAGTTTCATAGAAGTTTCATGCACATTAAATACGGTGATACACCAGTATATGTGATGACATGACAAGTGTTGACAGTAGTTAGCGCGCCAATTTCTGAACCGCAAGCGTACAGATCATCGTAATTTTTCCCTTAGAGTATTCTATCCAAGGTGTATCAATCCGTGGATCGGTAGCGAACTGACTAGGATTTTCTATGTAGCTCAACGGATCTAATCCTAACATGAAGCATAGATTGCATATAAAGAATAACATTGATGTAAAGATGAATGATGAGAACGCAGGTTGATCACATCCATAGATATATATAAGATAACACCACCAGGGGGGCAACAGGAGCCTATCATCTTGTGGTTGTAGTTCTAGCTAATAAGCAAGCAGACCGTGCATCTCATCCAAAACAATCTTTAAACTACTACCTCCGGTCAACCTCCCAAAACCCCCCACCCTACACGGAAGCAGACCCCGTCACGATCCCCTCTATCGGTACAAGCAGTTTAAGGACACGAACATAGGTGAACATGTCTAGCTATCAAGAAGGATCAACATACTAGATCTAATTACCATGATTACATAAAGCATGCTATGTAGTCTAAACATGTATTAGACTAAGGAATAAGCATATTCATGATAGATAGAAGAGCATAAAAGGAGGCATTGAGTCGTTAACAGATCGGATGACGTGGAGAACATTACTCACATAATAGATGTATTTGGATCATCACCTCCGAGTACATACCATCGATGATCTACTACTGTTCTTGAACTCCACCATGGCATAACCGCGTAGGGAGGCCATGGCAGCTAGGGTCGGGCCTAAGCCATCTCCTAGAGAACTTTGAAGGCTTGCAGCAGCCCTCAGCTCCCTCTGGTGAATGCCTTTGGTTTTGTCGAGTTCTGGTGGATGGATACGCGTGTTGATGGAGATTGGGCATATTTATAGTCTGGAAGACCCATAGCTGAATAGGAAGGCAAGGGTGTGAGGAAACACCCTAGGCTGATCGGCCTAGGGGGGTCGAGGCCGATCGGCCTAGGCTTTCCTTTTGCCCGCTTGTGCGTCCCTTCGTCTTCAAGTCTTCTCAGATGTTTTGGAGTCTTCTTTTCAATTGCATGTGGGTCTAGTACGTCGATAGCTTTGGGATAAGGATGTCTCTTGATATCTTTCCAATTCTCTGCTTGATCTTCTTTGATCCCGAACTCATATTGCCATATCTTTGCAAACTTAACCCTTAAGTTATCTTGGAGGATTGCTCAACAAGAATGAGTATGGATGGGCCCACGAGGACCCTAGGCCGATCGGCCTGGGCTCCATAGGCCGATCGGCCTAGGCTCTTTCTGGGCCTGTTGGTGTTCGTCTTTCTTTGAGTTGTTGCTTGTTTAGGGCTTTATCCAATTATTCTCCGTTAGCTTCAATTTATTGCAAAAATAGAATATCCTTCAAAATATATTGCATATGCGAAAACGGGGTTATTTCAGGTGCCCAGTGGTAGGTTAGTATAAGAATTAGTCCAATCATGCCACGTAAATGACAATAAAAAGATGTCAATAATGAGCGTCAACAGCAAGGTAATTATTAAGTGAGAGAGGAAAAGAGTTTCATTAGGATGAAACTGTGTATGCATTGTTTCCAAAATGATGGAACCTTTTGAAATTTGTATTAGGGCTTATAGAGTTTCATTTCGTCCAACCATATCCTGTCACATGCCTCGCAATTAAATGGTATGGGTAGCCTACGAAGTCGTGAAATGAAACTCTGCATTGGGTGACTTTGTTTTTCATTCATCAATTGAAACCTCTTTTGATGACATATCACTTGTCACATGGAATAGCCTAATCAATCATCAGCTCTATTTTCAAGAAAAAGTCAAACTGCATCTAAAACATTACATTGATGTAGCTAGGCATATGATCCGAAAACGCTTGCCATGTTTGTCAGTATCAACATTTTCTTAACTTTTCTTGAGCTATCGGGAAAACAATTATCGAGTTCCTTTTTTCTTTTTTGAAAAAATAGCAGTGCAGATAGTAGTGGTGCACTCTGGTATTGTTACCTAAAAGTACATAGCGGACCACAAAGCCAAAAACTTATATTAGATAATCAAATATACAATTTCCGGCCTCCCCACTAGATTATTGGATGAAACTTTATTTTCTAATATTAGATAATCAAAGTAGTACAGCAAAACCTCAATGTTTTACGCTTTTTGAGCTGTCAAAGAATTGTGTGTCAGCAATAACGCCGATTACAGTAGGAAACCAAATTATCCAATAATCGTTATCTGAACGTCCAGACAAAACATAGGCTCTCAAGTTACCCCTAGCTACTCACACTTCATGCATATTTCGTGTAAAATACGCGTGAGAGGTTCTCACTGGTTCAAACCCATGACCTTCCTTGTGTGATGCTTCCTTACTATATCTCACCTATTACTAATCATTGTGGAAACATGATTTTTTTCCTTTGATCCTTTGTTACTCTCTTCGTTCAAATTATATTGTGTAGGTCGTTTTGACTTTTCTAACTTCATAAATTTTGCTACGTGCATAGTGTATATCTATGTGCATAGCAAAAATTATGAACCTAAAAAAGTCAAAACGACCTATAATTTGGGATGGGTGAGCAGTTATCAATATTTGAGAAATCTAATGAGTTCTATTGTAAAGGTTTCCAGCTACAATGTTGTCGATCTCACCAAGAGCTACAAGTTATCAAAAATCCCAGAGCTACAAGTTCATACGAAGATTTTCACCATACACTTATGTCTGAATGTTTTATGAATTCTAATGGGAATTACTGAATGGTATGTACCTGAAAAATTTCGCATTCTTCCATTGACACAACATAATCTGTAGGATCTTAATCAAACTACTCCCTCCATCCAAAATTATAGGTTGTTTTATTTTTTCTAGGCTCATAGTTTTTGCTATGTAGGATATACACAATGTCTAGATACGCAGCAAAATATGTGAACCTAGAAAAGCCAAAACATTCTACAATTTGAAATGAAGCAGAGTATGGGGTAATGGAATCACTAGCGTTCTACAAATGATACTTACCAGAGAAACGTGAAAAAAAATAGTCGCATGAGATCCAAGAGACGTGATTTAGAAATATCTCACTACAAAATTATATGTGAACACTTGTTTCGTAGCCTCATTGCAGACCAACTGAATAATTGCATAATTATCATTCAATCATATACTATTGTTAGCTGATCTTTTATCTAATCTATATATTATCATCCACTATGTTAGTATTACGTAGCATTAGATTTGTTACGGCTTTTTGTTTAGAACTGTAGAAGGGAAGCCAATATCTCTGACGGTTCTTGCCGCAAGGCGTAATCTTAGTTCTCACCACCGGTAAGAATTGGTCTTTAGTTCCGGTTGGTAGGGTGCATATCTCCTGAAAATCCATCCGGGATAAACCAACCGGGACAAAAGGGGGGGTCTTTAGTCCCGGGTCTTTTAACCGGGAGTAAAGGTCCCCCTTTAGTCCCGGTTGGTAAAAGCAACCGGGACTAAAGGGTGCCCCTTTAGTGCCGGTTGGGTTTCCCAACCGGGAGTAAAGGGTTACCCTTTAGTCCCGGCTGGATTCCAACTGGGACTAAATGGCGCCCTGCATGGCACTGCCTGGCGCCTGAATTTTTCATGCATGCATCACGTACGTAGTACCGTGGCCCTTTTGTTAACCTTTAGTAGTTGAGATTTTTTTATAACAAAATCAACTAGTATTTAAACGAATGGGATTTGTAATTATACAATTACTATATATATACACAATTCTTATACACAATTTATATACACAATTCAACTAGTACAAATCGATTATAATTAGCGCGTATTATATATACAAATAAATCAAAGTATCTATCTACAATCTTCCCGTCGTGGTGTTGCTGATCGGAGTGTCTAATTGTCGTCCATCGTAATAAAATTCTCCTTTTGGATCTACCACCTCGTCCATTAGGAATCCAATGAGACCTTCACATATTGCCGCTACTCTTTCTTCCTTCAAGAGTCCTTGTTGAATATTTAACATCTATAATTTGGAAATTTATGAATGTTACACGAACAAATACATATAAGGAGCTAGAAAATAATTAACTAGTAATAGTTTTATTTTACATACTTTAAAGTTGTGCGGCGTCATCTTCAGTCCCTTGGGTCCCATAAAACTGTGCATGTGCTCACAGATGTAGTAGCCACATAGATTATTCCCGGGTTCCTGTCTTAAGCACTTCAGTACGGAGAAAAATAAGTTATGAAATATTCTTGTTATACAATGTAATAAATGTGCAGACTTCATACGTACCGGGAAGTCTGTGTTCCATGTAAGTTTTTCTTTGAATGGACCTTTGTGTGTCCTTATGAATTGTTTCCATGCGCTGCGGATTAGAATAATGAATGATATAGTGTAACTGGGATAAAATTTAGGAAACAAACTTTTGCATAGAGATAAAGGTCCAGAATTATTACAAGCCTAGCATGTCTTGCACTTCTTGGTACTCCATCGGATCTTTCCTCAACGAATCGAAGACAGTGACGTGGCTTCTTTCAGGCTCAATTATAATAAGGATCCAGTGGAAGCTGCGTGCGTAAAATGTTCATGCATAATAGAGCTAACTAACATGTAGAGATAAGGAAAAAGACATCGAAAGTAGACGGTATACACACACTTACTTGAAGTTGTATGGAAGTAGTATGAAATCCTTGAATGTTTGTTTATCTAGGAAATTGTATACTTCCACCAAGGTTTTTTCCGGCGCTAATTGTATCTGTTGTTGGTTAACTACAGATGGATCCATGAAGCCCATATGTAGGTACGCCTCTCGGCGGCATGTCTGAATTAGCATCCTACATGAAATGAAAGACGAAGTTAGTACGGTAATGCACGCTAAAATTTACATGTAGAGATAAACGGACACTTACAGAACCCAAGCGCTGATCAGAGAGACGTCCAGGGCATCATGATGGTACACTTCGTATATATCCTTGAAGTCTAGCCACAACACTTTCTCCCCTTCGCCGTGAAAATCTATCGGTTTTACCTTCAGGCTGAGCATCTCCCCGAGTCGGCGGATGCCATCATGTACCATTGATGGAATGCGTACATCTTTGTTGATAGCTTTCGTACCAATGAAGGCTTTACTAGAGGTTTGCCTAGCTCATAAGGCCATCTCGACTCAGGGGGCGGTGCAGTTGGCGTCTCAACTTGCCCTATGCATTCATCAAGTCCCAGACCTATTTCTTCCATGAACTTCAATACATTTGCTTGTTGATCCAAGGGCATTGCTTTTACCCGTTGAGCATCTTTTTTTGATAAATGGCTGAGGTCGGGGACAGGACCGCTGGAAGATGACTTTCCTTTCCTTTTATCCTTTTCATCAGCCTTTACTAAAGCCTGTTCTTAGTTTGATAAGAGTGGTATCCTTTTCTTGGCTCCTTCTTCTATCCTGATAAAAAAGTTTAAATCTCGCCGACTTACTGGCGGTGGCTCCATCTCCCTTGCTTTTTTTTCTTCGGCTTGTTTCTTGAACCACTCACTGGCCTCTCGTTGGATTTCTGCCCACTGTTCCGCATGAGACATTGCCTCCCAGCGTTCCTTATGAGTCACTTCAGGCTCCTTTGTTTTCTTCATTCTCTGTCTTTGCTTGGGAGGCGGTGCTCGTGACTTATTTAGTGGTGGTGCAGGTTCCTTCAAGGGGGCCGCTCTTGGTGCCAGCGACGGTGATCGGGGAGGGGTGTTGTTATTGTCTTCATCGCTCCCAGCACCAGGATGTGGTGGAGATGGAGACCTTGATATAGATGGAAGGGACGGTCCTGGAGCAGGAGATGATGGTCTCGAGGTATGAGGAGAAGGTTGCTGCTAGGGATGTACGGGGAGCGGTCTTGAGCTCTGAGGAGATGGCTCCGTGCCGGGAATAATGTTGTAGCGTTTTCGCCATAGAATGATCTCATGAAACGCATCTGCCAATGTCTTTTCCCCGTCACCTCCCGGGAGGTCGAGCTCTAGACCTTCATATTGGCTATCAACTATTTGCTCTACGCGGACGCTGGCGTAGCTAGGTGGAATCTCCATGCCATGACTGCTCTGCCCCGCCAGGGTTGCTAACGCACTCCCGCACGCTACCTGTACATATAGAAAAAGTAAACAAGTTGAACTCCGATCTCGAGGCCTGGATCAATTGACAAGATTGCATAAATATTATGTATAAGTATACCTTAATAGTGAGGTTGCCGACCGGTGCATGCAGGTCACATGAGGTCCGTTGCGTGATGGCATCCACGGGGAACCGTTGCTCCTCCACGGGTAACCTGGGCGTCTGGGCATCGGGGACCCCTGTAGAAGCACAACTGCTCAAGAGGTGTTGAGAAGGGCTGGCGGTGTTAGGATTCGGTAATGCTCCAGATTGGGCCAACTCCGCAACTACGTGGGCCACTCGATGATTGATTTCATCCATCATTCTTTGTTCTTGTACCTGCACTTTAGATTCTAGCATCTGTCGCCAGCTCTCCTCGATCTGTTCCTTTCTTCGTTTCCAGCTTCTGTACGAGGCGTTGTCACCTCGAAAAGCAAACTTTCACTGAACCACCCCGAACCCTCGGCAACGTCCTGGGTGCTCCGGATTACCGAGGGCCAATGTGAGCTCATCATTTTCTCGGTCCACCTTCAACCTCCCAGCCTTAGAATCTTCAATGTTCTTCACAAGATGTTCGGCCTTCTCACGTATTGTGTCATTAAAAATCAACGTCCCATCCCCTTGGCTCAGGGAGCCTCCATGAGTGTAGTACCAATTTTTTGATCGTTCAGGCCATTCAATAGTTGCAGGTACAATTCCCCGTTCGATCAGATCTTGTTCCATCTTCCTGCAGTTGGGAATTGCTGAGCCATACCCACCTCGCCCCAGATGATGATTGTAGCCCTTCTGACTAGCATTTGTTGTGTTGGTCATGATCTTTTTCACACCGTCTTCACTCCTCTTATATTCAACAAATACATCCCAGTGGTCCCTCAACTTTGGCCACGCATTGAAGTCTGGAGTTCGGCCCTTCTTAATGTAGTGGGTATCTAGCATCTTCTTGAATGTCTGGAATTGTGTAGCCATCTTATTAAGCATCCACGCTTTCACATCCTTCTCAATATATCCTTCGGGGAATGTGAAATGTCTCTTGACGTCTTCCCACAGCATATTCTTTTTTGTCTCCGGGAGGGCGTACGGATTAGTGCTTCTGCCCTTCCATTCTCTAATGTTGATAGGCACGTTGTCCCGGATGATTGCCCCAATCTGACTCACGTACTTCTTTGCTACTTTCTCGGGAGCAACCGGCCTACCCTCTTCTGTCACTTCTGTGATGACAAGCCTCCCTTCCATCACCTTTGTACGACCTAGGGTCTTCTGCCCTTGCGTCGATCCGGAGGGCTAATAGTTCAAAGTTCGTTAATTAGTACGTAGTAGTAACGGTGGCATGAAACAATACAAGAATCATTATATATACCTCGCCGGAACCTTCCGCCATGGCAAGGTGTTGCTGGGGCTGTTGCTCTTCATTCCCATCGGTGGACATGTTGAGGAACATGTCCGCCTGGGTGCCCTCTTCATCCGTGTACGATAGTGGAAGGTTGTCGCCACTACCATCACCAGCGATTATCTGCTCCATGATATACCTTGCGGTCTCATCGTCTGCCATTTCAACTATTGATTGAAACATACATGGAATCATACATGACAGTCATAGAAATCGCCTTACTTATATGTATATAATGAAATCATAAAATAACATGAATCCTACAAAGTCTGGAATATTTATACAAATTTCTACAAATTAGTAGTACTTTGTGACGAATTTCTAGCAATAACATGAAGTTTTATGAATTTCTAGCAATAACATGAATTTTTATGAATTTCTAGCAATAACATGAATTTTTACGAATTTCTAGCAATAACATGAATTTTTACGAATTTCTAGCAATAACATGAATTTTTACGAATTTCTAGCAATAACATGAATTTTGTACGAGTTTTTAGCAATAACATGAATTTTTTCAAATTTCTAGCAATAACATGAATTTGTACGAATTTCTAGCAATAACATGAATTTTTACGAATTTCTAGCAATAACATGAATTTTTATGAATTTCTAGCAATAACATGAATTTGCGGAGGCCGGGGCGGCGGGCAGAGGCGGGGACGGAACCACAGGCGGTGCCTAGGTTGTGACGGCGGCGGTCAGGGCGGTAGGACGGCGGAGGCAGGGACGGAACCATGACAAAACACGATTCATTTCTAACCTAGGCGGAGCAACGAACCGAATTACTACTAATTTACACTAATTTGATTTTTAAACACATATACAAAAATCTATTGAATTTGTACCTAATTACTACCTATTTATTTTCTAACTTAAAAAAAGGCCCTTGCTGACGCAAGCCGATGGCAGTACTCCCGGCACCAGTGCCAGCCGGCGCAGCGGACCTCTCGCGCGCGGTCGTTGACGGTGGCCGGGGCGGCAGGACGGTGGCGGCCGGGGCGGCGAGGACGGCGACCGAGGCGACGACGGAGCCCAGGCACCCGGGATGGCGGGACGGTGGAGGCGGGATGGCGACAAGGGGCGACGAGGCGGCGACGAGGATGGAGGCGGCGACGAGGCCCACGATGGAGCTCTGGTGGCCGGCGGCGACGAGGTAGGGGCCGGGCACGATGGACGAGGAGGTTCGAGGCGGGCTGGCCAGGGCGATGGAGGAGGAGGATGTCTGGGCGCGGTCGGCGGCAGGACGACGACAGCCGGGGCAATGGGGGACGACGACGGTGGCGGCCGGTGAGGGAGGCGGACGGGCGGCGACGGAGCAGAACGCGCGGGACTTGGCGAAAATTTTGCTAAGTGTAACTGGCGTGGGGGTAGAAGGGAGTATAGTGCCTTTTAACCCCCCCCTTTATCCCGGTTCGTAATGGCACCCGGGAGTAAAGGGCCTTTTGTCCCGGGTCCCATCACCAACCGGGATAAAAGCCCCCCCCCCTTTATCCCGGTTGGTGATGGGACCCGAGACAAAAGGGTGCATCCGCCAGGTGGGGCTGGGAGCCTACCCTTTTATCCCGGGTGCCACCACCAACCGGGATAAAAGGGGGGGCCTTTTATCCCGGTTGCCCGCTGCAACCGGGGTAAAAGGGTACGTCCAGGCGGGAGACGAAAAATACCCTTTTATCCTGGTTGCAGTTTGCAGCCGGGATAAAAGGGGGGCCTTTTGTCCCGGTTGCTGTTGGCACCCGAGACAAAAGATCTTTTTCCTAGTTTTCTTCTCCCGCCTGTTTTTTGGAAATAGATTTTATTTATCTTTTCACTGCATTTCAGGATGAAAAACAAAAACCTTCACATATTTTGTAGATGTAAAAACATATTTAATTAGCGAGTAAATTGACAATAAGTATGATTTAGTCATTAATTCTATACCAGTTCATTTAGCCTCTAAAATATTTATTTTACTGCATCGCTGTGATCAAGAAATTATTCAATTAAATAATTTCAATGCGCAAAAAATCCATGTTTGTATGTGGTTAACATTGTTCATGTTTATCTAAAAAATCTTCACCTAACAAATTTAGGAACATATGAAATCATACATAGGGTAAATTAAAAATTGTATCAATTAATACACAAAGGTCATGTAAATTTAGCGCATTACAATACAACGTTGTAAAATTTCTTCTTCAGGAAAGTTCCTTGATCATGATCGCGGCGTAAGTACGGAGCCTCTTATTTGGATAGTAGGATGCTTGGATCAACTTCAACGGCGAATGGAAGCATGCCATCAAACTGATCATAATCATCTTATTGGTCTGTTTTATCCTCGACTCCCACGATTTTTCTTTTACTTGGAAGAACTATGTGGCACTTTGGCTCTCATGTCTCTTCTGGATTCCTCTTGGGTTTGCTACACATGTCCTTCACATAGAACACCTGATGCACATCATTGGCAAGTACGAATGGGTCATCACTGTATCCAGTCTTGCTCAGATCTACTATTGTCATTCCGTACTGATCTTTGGTTATGGCAGTTAGCTTCACCCAATTGCAAAGAAATAGAGGGATGTACAGCGGTCTTTATTCGAGTTCCCATATCTCTTGTATGAAACCATAATACGACTCCTTGCTATTATTTCTGTCCATAGCATCTATGCGGACACCACTATTCTGGTTCGTGCTTTTCTGGTCCTGGGCTCTCGTGTAAAATGTGTAACCATTTATCTCATAGCCTTGGAATTTGACGATTGTGCTAGCAGGTCCCCTAGCTAACCAGGCAAGCTGTGGGTGAATCTCAGAGTTACCCATAAGTTGTTGGCGCAACCAGGAGGGAAAAGTTTCCATGTGATGATGGGTAAGCCAAGCATCGGATTTGGTCGGGTTTTTGGAAGCTACCATCTGCCTGTGCTGCTCGATATACGGAGACACAAAGGATGACTGTTGTAGAACAGTGTAGTGTGCCTTGTCGAACAAATCAGTATCATTGCTCAAACTTGATTTCCTTCCAAGGGTGCCCATTCCTCGGAGCCTCCCCTCATGGCATGAAGTTGGAACCCCAATCGAGTCAATTGAATCAATAAAATCAACACAAAACTCGATCACCTCCTCTGTTCCATATCCCTTGGCGATGCTTCCTTCTGGACGGGCACAATTAATAACATAGTTTTTTAGGACTGCCATGAACCTCTTGAAAGGCCACATATTTTGCAGGTATACAGGTCCGAGAATACCAATCTCTTTTACTAGGTGAACCAGTAAGTGCGTCATAATATTGAAGAAGGATGGTGGAAATAACAACTCAAAACTGACAAGACATTGCACCACATCGTTCTGTAGCTTTGATAGCTTGGATGGATCGATTGCCTTCTGCGAAATCATATTGAGAAACATGCATAGCTTTATGAGCGGCAACCGGACATTTTTTGGTAGAACACCCCTCAGTGCAACCGGAAGCAACTGGGTCATCAACATGTGGCAGTCATGAGCCTTGAGATTTGTAAACTTCTTTTGTTTCATATTTATTATTCCCTTTATATTCGAGGAGTACCAAGACGGGACCTTCATACTATTCAAGCATTCAAACATGCTATCCTTCTCTTCCTTGCTGAGAGTGTAACTGGCAGGACGTAAGTAGTGCTGTCCATTATCTCTCTTTTCCGAATGTAGGTCATCTCGTTGCCCCATGGCTTTCAGGTCCTGTCGTGCTTCCAATGTATCTTTTGAGGTTCCATAACCACCCATGAAGCCAAGCACGTTCACGCAAAGATTCTTTGTCAGGTGCATCACGTCTATTGCGTTGCGAACCTCTAGGATTTCCCAATAAGGTAGCTCCCAAAATATTGACTTTTTCTTCCACATGGGTGCATGTCCGTTATCGTCGTTCAGAACAGGTTGGCTACCAAGACCCTTTCCAAAGACTACATTTACATCCTTCATCATCTCGAAGACACGCTTTCCATTACGGTGTGCAGGTTTTTTACGATGGTCTGGTGCCCCTTTGAAATGCATCCCGCTCTTTCTCAGCTGGTGGTGAGCAGGGAGAAATCGACGATGACCCATATAGACGACCTTCTTACAATGCTTCAAGTACATGCTGTTTGTGTGGTCTAAACAGTGGGTGCATGCCCGAGATCCCTTATTTGTCTGTCCTGAAAGGTTACTCAATGCAGGCCAATCATTGATGGTTACGAGCAACAATGCTCGTAGATTAAAGATCTCTTGTCTATCCTCATCCCACACACGTACACCTTCTTCCTTCCAGAGCTGTAAAAGGTCATCAACCAACAGCCTTAGGTACACGTCAATGTCATTGCCGGGTTGTTTTGGGCCTTGGATAAGCGCCGGCATCATAATGAACTTTCGCTTCATGCACAGCCAAGGAGGAAGTTTGAACATACAAAGGGTCACAGGCCAAGTACTATGGCCACTACTCAACTCACCGAATGGATTGAATCCATCAGTACTTAAACCAAACCTTATGTTCCTTGCTTCACTTTCAAAGTCCGGGAATGTTCTATCAATTGATCTCCACTGTGCCCCATCTGCGGGGTGTCTCAGCATCTCATCTTCCTTACGGTCTTCTTTGTGCCATCGCATCAACTTAGCATTCGCCTTGTTCCTAAACAAGCGCTTCAAGCGTGGTATTATAGGGAAATACCACATCACCTTCGCGGGAACTCTCTTCTTGGAAGACTGCCCCTCGACATCACCAGGATCATCTCGCCTGATCTTATACCGCAGGGCTTCGCAGACGGGACAAGCATCCAATTTCTCGTATTCATCACCACGATAGAGGATACAGTCATTAGGGCATGCGTGTATCTTCTGAACATCCAATCCGAGAGGGCAAATAATCTGTTTAGCTTCATATGTTGTGGACGGTAATTCATTATTCTCAGGGAGAATCTTCTTGACAATGTTCAACATCCCCTGAAATGCCTTATCGGACACACCATTTTTTGCCTTCCATTGCACAAATTCTAGTGTCGTACCTAGTTTTTTATGACCCTGCTGGCAACCTGGGTACAACAATTTTTGGTGATCATCTATCATGCGCTGCAACTTTGCTGCTTCCTTCTCAGTTTCGCAATCTCTGTATGCATCTCGTATCACCTGACCAAGGTCATCAGTAGGGCCATTTTCTGCAAACTCATCTTCATCAGCCTCGACCATTGTAGTACCTGCAAAAGCTGGCCTGCAACCCAGTTCGGAATGGTGTCATCTTCCTCCTCCTCCTCGCCATCTTCCATTACGACCCTAGTTCACCGTGCTTGGTCCAAACCAAATAGTTAGGCATGAAACCGTATTTAAACAAGTGGCTGTGAATAGTCCCCCAGGAATCCTTTGAATACTCCTTGTTATTGCATTGGAAGCATGGACAACATACGAACCCATTCTCTGGCTTGTTCGCTTTGGCCACTTCGAGAAAATAATGCAAGCCATCAATAAATGCCTTGCTCTGCCTGTCTGCATTATACATCCATTGTCGGTCCATCTGCATCGTATTATGCATGAAAATGGATTACACTTGACAATGGATTACGCGTGAAAATTGATTAAAGATCCAAAAAACATGGTGTAATACAACAACATGAAGATCCAAATACACATATTTAAATTAAAGTTCCAAACAACATGATACAATACAACAAGCCATCCACTGGTTATTATCTAGGAGGACTTTAAGCATCCTTGGACGGTGAAGACGAAGGTTCCGCTGACCCAACCTCATCCTTAGGTTTATTTGTGCCACCTAAAATGGTAGTACTAAGTGGACGTGAAACACCCGGGACTGAGGGTGGAGCATAACGACCACCAAAAGGAGGTTCCTGACCCGCGGCAACAGCTTCTTCATGACATTGCTGCAAATAACGAAGCATTGCTTTTTCCAGCGCGCTCTTTTTCTTCGACTTATGCTGAGGGCCAACTATGATTTTCCCCTTTCCGAAATAGGAACCACGATCGCCCCCACCATCGCCACTTCCTCCAGTAGCAGAAGCCATATATGTACAAAAATTATTACCTTAACACTGCATAAGTTGTTGAACTTGAAGACCGTGATCATCTCGTGAGCATGTCCTCAACTGGGTGGCATCGCACTTTGTCATGAAAGAGGTTAGATGCTACGGAAAAGGGGACATGGTCACGATGTCCGTATCCACTCTTTCTTGTAGAATCGAACCTCCTTCTTGACATACGTTGCTGCTCGGCGGAGAACATCCTATGCGAGATGACCACGGTATGCAAGTTCAACAAGTATGGATTTGAAAAACCTTATTGAATTTGATAAGTTGAACAAGTAGCAGAAGTCATCTATGTACAAAAATTCTTTCCTTACCAATGCTGAAGTTGTTGAACTTGAAGACCGTGATCATCTCGCGAGCATGTCCTCAACTGGGCGGCACCGCACTTCGTTATGAAAGAGGTTAGATGCTACGGAAAAGGGAATACGGCCACGATGTCTGTATCCACTCTTTCTCATAGAATTGAACCTCCTTCTTGACATACGTTGCTGCTTGGTGGAGAACATCATCGCAGAGATGAACACGGTATGCAAGTTCAGCAAGTATGGATTTGAAAAACCATATTGAATTTGATAAGATAAACCGTCTAGACAAGGTAGCATCATTCTTAAACCACTGCAATAATGCATACTATATATATGACACATCAATCTCCCTCATTCTAGCTCAAAATACCTCTCCATTTTGTACTTCATCATCTCATTCTAGCAAATAATCTTTCCATCTCCAAAGCATAAATCAAAGCATAACACGAGGATGAAGTAGCAAACCTTCACAACACTTGTGTTGGCCGAGTGAAATTCCCATGAAAATGAGGGAAAAAACTTTGGGCAGCACCTCCCTTGCTTCGGCACCACCGGAGAGTAGGTGAAGCTCAGCTCTCTCTGTTAATGTGCTGGACTGGCTCGGGTTGGAGGAGGAAGAAAGTCCTCTGTCTTGGCCGTATATAATGGGGATGAGTTTTTATCCCGGTTAAAAACTCCAACCGAGACAAAAAGGAACACCTTTTGTCCTGGTTGAAGGGTTAGTCCCGGTTGGAAGCTCCAACCGGAACAAAAGGGACACCCTTTTATCCCGGTTGGAGCCTCCAACCAGGATAAAAGGGTGCCGCCACCGACAGCCCGCGACTAGCCATTGCAACCGGGACTAAAGGGGGGCCTTTAGTCCCGGTTGCAATTACCAACCGGGACTAACTCTCCCCTCCATTTTTGCCTACCGTGGCGCATCCCCTTTTGTCCTGGGCCAACTTTAAACCGGGATAGAAGGGGGCGCATCGAAAGCCATTTCTCTACTAGTGAACTTGAGTCCAAAGAAATCTTTGTAGTAGTGCAAGGATGTAGGTCAAGTACTCTGTCTGCCTTAGGGCAGGTTACAGGCTTCATCTTGATCCATTTGGTGAATTTGTTGATCGCCACGAGTACTCGATTGAAGCTCCTAGGCCGCGTAGGTAGAGGGCCAATCATGTCCAGCCCCCAGCATGCGAAGGGTCAGGAGGGCGGTATGGTGATCAGCTTGTAGGTAGGGACGTGTTGCTGCTTGGTGAAGAATTGACAACCTTGGCATCAGTGGACTCGTTCTTCGGCGTCTTTGAGAGTTGTAGGCCAGTAGAATCCCACTTTGAAAGCGTTGCCTATGTTCATTCTGGATGATGCATGGTTGCCGCAAATGCCTTTGTGAATCTCCTCCAGTATGTCCTTGTTGTCTTCTCATGAGACACACTTCATGTGTACTCCTGATGATGCGCATTGTTTGTAGAGCTTGTCCCCGACTAGGATGTAGTTCTTGCCATGCCGTGAGACTTGCTCTGCTTCTGTCTTGTCGGGAGGCAGCTTTTGCACCTTGATGTAGTTGATGAAGGGGGTTCTCCAATCTACGTCGATCATCATAACCTCCCAGTCGGGCGCATCATTGCCGTGATCGGTGATTTTAGATGGTGCTGGTTCCTGTATGGATGGCTTGTGTAGTTCATGGACGAAGACCCGAGCTAAGACTTGGCACAAGTTGACCCGAGTTTGGACAAGACGTCTACGGCTACGTTGTTGTCACAAGCCACGTGATGGAACTCCATACCAGAGACCTTTTCCTCCAGCTTGCGCACTTCAAGGTAGTACACATCCATGTTATCCTTGTGATGATCCCACTCATCGTTGACTTGGTTGATGACCACGAGTGAGTCGCCATATACCAACAACCATTTGATTCCCAGTGATACTATCAGGCGGAGCCTGTGTAGTAGCGCTTCATACTCAGCTATATTGTTGGAGACCTCCCAGAACATTTGCAAGACATATTTGAGTTGTTCACCTTTAGGAGAGATTAGTAGTACTCCTGCACTAGCTCCCTCAAGCTTGAGTGATCCATCGAAGTACATGACCCAATGCTCTGGTCGTTCTGCCAGTGCGGGTACCTGATTTTCCCGTCACTCTACCTTGAAATCGACTAGTGCTTGCAACTTGATGGTAGTCCTTGGTTTGAAATCCAGGGACAAGGCTCCGAGTTCTACTGCCTACTTGGAGATTCTTCCTATTGCATCTCTATTGTGGAGTATGTCTCCCAAGAGGAATGATAGAGATGTTGTGTTCCTATAAGTAGTGTCATAGCTTCCGTGAGGTGGGTAGTATTGCGTATAGCAACTTCTGTACTGGTGGGTATCTAGTTTTAGAGTCTAACAGCACCTCGTTGATGAAGTAGACAGGCCTCTAAACTTTGTATACATGACCTGGTTCTGGTCTTTCGACCATGATCGCCGTGCTGATGATGTTAGTAGTCGCAGCGACATAGAGCAGCAAGTCTTTGTTGGGAGTAGGCGTTGTGAGGACCGGTAGCTTTGATAGGAAGTCCTTTAACTGTTGAAGGGCTTGTTCCACATCCTCGGTTTACTAGAACTTGTCCTGTCGCTTGAATAGTTTATAGAAGTGTAGCCCGTATTCTCCAAGTCTTGAGATAAATCTATTGAGGGCCGCCATGCACCCAGTCAGCTTCTGGACATCCTTGATGCACGATGGAGCGTGCAAGTTGGTGATGGCAACGATTTTCTCAGGATTAGCTTCAATTCCTCGATGGCTGATGATGAATCCGAATAGTTTTCTAGAGGGTACATTGAACACGCACTTTGTTGGGTTCAGTTTCCATCGGTATGCTCACAGGCTTGTGAAGGTTTCTTCTAGATCCGCAATGAAGTCATCATGATTTCTGGTCTTTATGACCACGTCATCCACGTACGCCTATACATTGTAGTGTAGAAGGTTCTTGAAGCACTCCTGGATGGCTCGTTGATACATGGTGCCTGCGTTCTTCAACCCAAAGGACATCGTAGTATAGCAGAAGGCTCCATAAGGGGTGATGAACATGGTCTTGATCTGGTCTTCTTCCTAAGTGCTATCTGGTGATACCCGAGTAGCAGTCGAGGAAGGAGAGTAGAGCACACCCAGCCATCGAGTCGATGACTAGATCAATTCTAGGGAGCTCGAAGGGATCCTTTGGACAATGCTTGTTTAGGTCTGTGTAGTTGACATACATCCTTCACTCGTTGTTGTTCTTCTTCTACACCAAGACAGGGTTAGCCAACCACTCTGAATCAAGGAATTCTTTTATGAAGCCAGCCACGAGTAGTTTGGCTAATTCTTTTTTGATGGATTCTCTTCTTTCTTGGGAGAACCGGCGTAGTCGTTGTCGCTTGGGCGTAGCTTTGGGATCCACATTCAGTGAGTGCTCGATCAACTCCCTAGGCACCCCTGGCATATCTGATGGCTCCCATGCGAAGATGTCCCGGTTCGTGTGGAGGAAGCTAATGTGCTCCTATTTGGGATCTAGCCCTGCGCCAATTAGAGCTGTCTTGGAGCTGTTGCCGGTCTCGAGGTCAATGGTTTTGTGATTAACCTCTCCTACCGGCTTGACCTTGGTTGCCCCTGACTTCTTCTCTTGGATTTCGAACTCTGTTGGGGACAATTTCTTGGAGGCAGCGAAGACTTGCATCATGGAGTTTGGCACTTGGGTAGTCACTGCCAGCTCCACAACTTCTATATCATAGTCGTATGATCTCTTCAAGTCTCTACGCAGGTAAAATACTCCCTTGGGTCCCGACATTTTGAGTACTAGGTATACGTAATGTGGGATGGCCATGAATTTGACCAGTGCTGGTCTTCTGAGGATGGTGTGGTACAAAGTCTCGAAGTCAGCCACCTCGAACCGGATGTACTCGGTCCGGTAATAATCCTTGGTCCTAAATGTAACTGGAAAAAGCACGTAATCAACGGGTACAACCACGTTACCCGGGACAATCCCGTAGAACGAAGAGTTCGTCAGGGTGAGCATATCTATCACGTCAAGGCCCATCTTCCTCATAGTCTTGGTGAAGAGCACGTTGAGGCCACTGCCATCATCGATTAGTACTTTTGTAGGTGAGAGCCTGCGACATCTGGATCTAGGATGAGAGGATAGCGTCCAGGGTTGGAGAAGCTAGTCCACTATTCTTTTCTTGAAAAGGTGATTGGCACATCAGACCACTTAAGGAAAGTAGGTGTTGCTAGCTCAATGGACATGATTTCTTGAAGGGTTAACTTTTGGGACCGCCTGGTAGCAGTACCCGGAATGCCACCGAATATGATGTTGATAGTGTTGGACGGGTTCTAGAATTTCCCATTATTGTCCTTGTCTCCATATTCTTTAGCATTTCCCTTGTCTTTAGCTCCAGAAGATTTCGGCAGATCTTTGATGATTCTACGAAGGCTTTTGCAGTCCATCAAAGAAAGTTTGGAGTTTGAGTGCCATGGGCACTGCTTTTTCAGGAGCTCCTTGAAAGGAGTCCTCTCTTGGTTTGCACCGCTCTTCTTGGAGGACTAGGACATTACCGCTGCAGTATTGTCTGGCTTCCTTTTGCGGTTTTGACCACCCGAGTAGTCGCCTCGGTTGTCGTTGGGGTGATCGTTGTGATTCTTACCGTTACCTTGGTCGTTGCTCTGGTTGTTGTTCTGGCCTCTATTGCGACTAGATTCAAACCGCTCAATCTCCTTGTCTTCTTCATCTGCCTAGGATTGGATCATGCTCTTGAGAGACTTGATATCCTCTAGGCATCTTCTGCCAAAGTCTTGAAACATTTGACGGTCATAGAGACTGTTCTAGAAGCATTCTATGGCGTCCTTCTCTGTAATGTCCACGATAGTGGCCTTCTTGTCAAAGAAACGATGTAGGTAACTATGCAGGGTTTCGCTTGTTGCTGTTTGACTTGCAACAAGCTGATCTTGTTACCAGAACATTGCATTGCTCTAGCAAAGTTATTTGTGAACGTTGTCTTCAGCTGACTCCATGTATCGATGGAGTTCCTCCTTAGAGACTCAAGCCAAGTGAGTGGCTCTGCCTCCATGAGATGGGGAAGTAGATGACCTTGGTGTCGTCATTTCCTCTCGCTGCATGGACCGCTAGTGAGTAGCACCTTAGCCATTGGACTAGGTCCTGGTTGCTGTCATATTTGTTGATAGTCGGAAGTTTAAACTTGTTGGGTAGAATTGTCTTGCGTACTCAGCTTGGAAAGGCGGGGAACCCGTCAGTGTCTTCTCCCAAGTAGTCGACTTCTGGATCGTGTTCGCGGGGTCACCCTTCCATGATGTCACGCGCGTCGCGATTCTGGTGAATCTTCTAGCAAAGGTCACGAGGTTGCTCAGGTTTTGGGTAGGGACAATGGGGTCCAAGGCCTCCTGAGTGTCCTGCCCGACTACCTTCTGCCCTATGTTGACTTGCCTTGGGTTGCTCAATCCTGGCAACCTCATTTCTGGCGGCTTCGTTGCGACTTGGATGCCTGCCGCTACTGCCATGATGGGAGGAGGTGCGTCGGACTGAGTTGATCGGGCTCTGTCGATCGAGTAGTTTGTATGCATGCTCTGCCAAGAAAGCTAGTTGCCTGGTGTACTTGTCTTGCGCCATCGCCCGAGTGAGCAGGTCAATGGAGGCTATGGTGGCGAGAGGAGTGTTATGTTCACGCATTGAAACTATTTCGAACGCTTGATCTAGGTTCATGATGGGTAGATCATTTGCCAGGTGGCATCGACGTTCTACTCGCTTCGCGTTTCTTGCTTGTCGACACACCCTTTGATCTTCTGTCTCTTCCTCTTGGACATTGGTAGAGAGTTCGTCCGCCGACGCGTCATCAGGGTGATGCTCATATCGCGGGTTCCTTTTTGGTTGTTCTGCTCTATCGTTGTTGGCTCTTTGAGGAGTGATAATGGCGAGTAGTTCTCGCTCTTGGGAGAAACTACTCAAGCTTGATATGATGATCTCCGTAGAGCCGTCTTTTTCGTAGGTAGGAGACAGAGGTGTTCCATCTTGGTATGGGAGGTTGTCAAGGTACGCGATGAAGAGTGACTCGTCATCCCTGGCGAGGGCAAATGGTTTCATGTTGGGCCAGTAGATGAATCTGCCTTGTGGAGTAGATGTGATACTAGGCCCTGCTACAGACCTGATAAGGGAATCTCCCCATCCAGATCCGAGTAGTAGTCGAAGTCCTCGATCGAATTCAAGTTGGATTGGCACTGGACAAGGAAGCTTGGTAGACGGTGCTTGCGTTTCGAAGTCTCAAAAGGAACGGACTTGTGTTGTAGACCAATTCGCACGGTGGCTCGAGTGCTAGCTCGTGGGAACCAGTCCGACTGATGGCCCATGGACTAGTGGCAGGGGCATGAGATGTTGCGGCCCAAGCCACAAGGGGAGACGAAGGAGAATGTACGTGAGTTCGAGAGAGACACCAGCGACCAAGGATTTAAGCAGGTGTTTCACTCCTTGCGAAAGCGAGGTGGGACTAAAATGCAAAGCGTTCCCCGCACAACCGCCGCCTACCTCAGTGGGCCGAATCTCCAAAATGGCCCAGGCCGCATAGGACGCGACGCGCTGATGAGGAGGTGCATTCCTCGTTTGCACTTTCTTCTATGCGGTTGACATGCGGGTCCCACCTATCGGCGCCCGGATCTCGAAAAAGTTCTTCGTCAGTTCTTCATGGATCTTCTTAGTTTGTATTTTGATCTCGAAAAACACGTATATATTTCTCATTTGTTTTCCAAATATGGTGGTTCCTTTTTCTAACTTTGTAGAAAAAGTTTATCTATCTCATGGAATCCATTGCATCATGTTTCTCGAGTTTGTTTTTGTACCTTATTCAAAAAATATCTTAGCATTTCATACAATAATTTCTAACACTCCAATGAACTTGCATTTGGCAATGAGCTTTTGTGGCTAGGCACACCTCACACACATCAGCTATAGAAATTTATGATGGAATGTTTAGAAGGACCAACACTTTGACACGTTCCACTCGCCTTGAATTTGACGTGAAGGACCATATGACATCGGTCATGTAGTCACCTTCCAACCACATTCATGAACAAATTAACTCCATAATTTTAAAAAAATGTACTCCCAACCTTGTGGGCAACCACCTTGCCATTTGTCTTCTTCTTGATGACATAGGTGTTGCTCTTGCTCTTGTTCTTGCTGTTGGAATTTGTGTGGATGAGGGAGCTCTTCATGGTGAAGTTCATCTTCTTCTTCTCATCTTTTCTCATCTTCTTGACTTGAGGGCATTGATAGGACTTATGGTCTTTCTGATGACATTTGAACCAAATCATAGTTGCTCCCTTCACAAGGTCCTTCACATAGGAATTGCACAAAGGATACATGTTTCATTTTGTTCCAAGGAATCTTTAGTTTCATTTTCAATGCTCTCAAGTTTTGATTTGAGCTCTTCAGGCTCCTTGTTAAGCAAGTTGAATTTGTAGAACAAATTATCATAATTTGTTACAAGGGTAGCATTAAGATCATTGAGAGCATCGAGTTGTTTTAGTTATTTAGTTTGTTTCATAAGGATTCCATGTTGCTCATGAATTACTTCAAGAAGATCATCAATGGAAGGGGACTCGGATTCATGATCACTTACATCGCTCTCCATACCTCGGGCCATTAGGAAAAAGTGTGACGATGATGATGAGGGGCCTTGCTTGTTGAAGCGAGTGCTGAAGTTCTTGCTTAATTCATCACTTGAGCTACAAGAACTTGATTCCCCACCGCTTATCCACTCACGGACAATGCCAGGTGCCTCATGCTTGGGCTTCCTCTCCTTGTCCACCTTCTTCTTCTTGTACTTGATCTTCTCAACCTTCATTTATTTATGATGACGCGCATCTCTTGGTGCGACCTTGTATCCCATCATGTTGATCTCCTTCAAACATTTGATCATCTTCTTGACTTGCTTGACAAGCTTGGGACTCATCTCTTCACCACTTGAGCGGTCATCATCATCTTCATCTTCTTCTTCTCACTTGAGCTTTCATGGATGGCCATCTTCCTGAACTTCTTCTCTTGCTTGCTTGCAAGGGCAAGGCTTGGTGTTGGAGAAGATGGTTCTTTGGGTTTCTCTTTGGGCTTGGCCAATAGTTGAAGTTGATATGCCATCACCTTGTTGAGGATTTGATTTGGAATGAAGTCGGTGAGCTTCTTCTCGTAGATGATAGCTTTCACCAAATCATAGTCCAGCCTCCGAAGGCTACGAACCATGCAATTATGTTCCTATTGACAACTCTTAAGTACCAAATCTAGACCGTCAACTTCTGCATAAACACATAGAAGATAAGCGTTAACAGTAGTGGTAGGAGCTATTACTAACGAATTCCACAAGTGTTGGTGAATATTTGTATGCAGGTCCATTAAGGGAGAAAACACACCTCAAAGAACAAGGAAACACATTCTCAACCAATCAGGAGTAAGTACATGGATCCATGGGCCCACAAATGGGAGTAAACCAACTAGATTCACCGTGTAACACCCCGTACCCACACAGGGGCCCACCAGGCAGCGTCCCAGACAAAAGGTGGTGCGACAGGCGGTTACCAGGGGTCGGCCGAACCAGGGGTTCAGCCGAATCCACAGTATGCCCTCTTGCACCCAGCTTCCATGTGGCGACTCCTGGTGACTTCCTAAAGACGGTTATGACCGTTTCGCCGGGAGTTGCTGCCTCAAGGCCTCAAATCCTGATAGGTAGCACATGGAGAGGAGTTGGTGGAGAATATTCCCTTGGGATGCTAGAAGCATCTCCACTCTACCTAGGCACCTCCACACTATAAATTGGACCCCCTACCCCCTCTCTCACACATACCACACAAGAGTAGAATTAGTGCTCCATTCCAAAGGTGAAGCCCTACCTAGCTTGTGCTTAGAATAGGGAGAGAGTGAGGGGTGTTCGGGAGGAGTGTCGGGGTCTCATCACTCTCCTCTCAGCTTGTACCTCTACAGATGCTGGCTTCCTTTGAGTAAAGTAAGATCACATTCGTGATTCCTTCTTATAGTGTTATACTTTATACTGATATGCATGAGTAGTCTTACATCCTTGCTATGTTTATATGCTTGGCTTATATGCTCGTACGCTAGTCATATACCCTTACCATCATAGTATAGGCTTGTATGCTCTCATGTATGCCTTTAGACCTTGACATAGTATACACTAGTAGTGCTTATATTTGAGTGAGATCAGTTCTCTTAGTTACGGGTTCATCGCTCTGTAATTATATAGAGTGCAGTAGTCTGCTACAGGGTACCAGACATAGTTAGACTGCGGTAGTAATTAGTAGGGTAGACGTGGTGTCAGGGCTAAGGGTTATCCTTCGTTTGCCTTATATACCACGGGCTGCTAGAGGTAGGCGGAAGGTGGTGATAGCCCGATCTGTCCTTTGTAATCCTCCATGTTTGGATATAGCATAGAGCCATTGGTCGGAGCCGCCTGACTAATTCATGGTAAGCCGGTGCCCTAAGCAAGTATTTGACCTGAGAGATCGACCTTTAACTCACCTATAGTGCTACCTTAGAAATCCTCTCTACCCTCGCCACCTATCTTTGTGTGTCCTTGGGCTGACTAAACTAGGAGTTAGTGCACACACATTCCCTTGGATTCAATACCCTTGGAATACTCGAAGTCAAAGCTACAACAGCATCCGCGCGCTTGCGGATTTATTAGTATTCGTTAAATATACCAACAAGCTTTTTGGCACCGTTGCTGGGGAATGGTTGCTGTATCTTTCTTCTTACCTAGTCGTCCTTGTATCTTTTGCTTTTCTTTCCTTCTACCTTTACTCCTACTACCCATGGAGAAGCCTTCCTATCAAAGCCTCTTTACCCCAAAGGGCGAGTTCTACGAGCCACCACCATCTTCTTCATCTAGCTATGAACTCCGCCCTTGCTTTATAGCCATGGTTCAAAATCGACCCTTCTCTATAGAAATTAATGAAGATCCCTACGATCATTTGCAAGAGTTTGAGGAACTGTGTTCATGCTTATGATATAGGAAACCTTGAGGTGGAAGTTGTTTCCTTTGTCTCTCACATAGAAGGCGGAGCAATGGTATACCCGCATGATAGGGAGTGTGAGCGGTGATTGGGAAGACCTTCGAGTTGACTTTTGTTTCTCGTTCTCCCTTATAGAACGCATAGACTCCCTTCCGATTGACATCCTCAGGTTCGAGCAATTAGAGAAGGAGTCCATAGGTGCAACATGGGCTAGATTCTTACACCTTCTGGCATCTAGCCCAGACTTGTCTAAACCCGACGATGTATCATTGTATATCTTTTGCTCGTGTTTAGACATGAAATTTGCCGTAGACCTCAACATCACTGCCGGAGGTTCATTTGCACACAAAACTCTAATGGAAGGAAGGAAAATCCTAGATTGCCTCTTAGAAAACTCTTCCTTCCCTAATGATCATAACGAACCCCGCTGATAGAAATTTGAGTCGAGCCATGAGAATCTCCAACAGCCAAATCCGAGCCTTCACCTTCCACATCCCAAGATTCATCTGCTGCGCCCTCTCCCGAACCACGAACTCCGAATGAAGAACAAATTCAACCTTTGGAGTTCTCTTCCCGATTCAAGGATGACCCTTCTCAAAACATTAGAAACACCAAGAATCATCTTAGGCACGAGAAGCCTATGGCATCGTTATGTCCTTACAAGGCTCTCGATGAAGTTTCCTTCCACGCAACCATAGTGGACTGCAAAGGAGGCAAAGCGCACTTCTAAAGCAATTTGGATTAGCTCACCTTCCACAACCATCCCATGTTCTATGAGGGGAACTGCCACAGAAGCTCTTCATGACCCTATCGTTGAGCCATGTATCATATCCGAGTACCTCATGGACACTCTTTAGAAGTTCTTGGGACTCTTCTTTGAATGTTGGGGGATCACGAGGGACGTGTCGATCATCATGGATAAATCAAGATGCGCTTAGATTTCCAGATCTATCCTATCATCGATTTTGATCTTCTCCAATGCTACCCGCTAGAAAAACTTCTCGGGGAAAGTGCATCTCAAGGGAGCCTAGACGAAAAGCTTAGGGAAACTGCTTCTGCCACCACTACCACTTGCTTAGAAAATCCTATAGCGAAGCCTCATCCCAAGCAAAACCCACTCGAGAAGGTAATGCGCGTATCTCCATTCATATCTTTTGAGCTGGCTTTATTTGACGGCGTAGAACCTTCTGCCCCCCAAGAGTATGACTCGGAAGAAACTCCTCACCTTTGTGAAGGCGAACGATCATCATCACCATCGATCCAGTTTGAGCCTCTTCCCACTGGCACGTACTATGTTGTTTTCAATCATCATCGAGAATCAACATTGATCTCTCACGAAGAATCTCTTGAGATGGAGAATCCATGGGCCATGGGATTTTGTGAGGCGTCGACTCTGGAGTCTGAAGGAAAGGATTCCATAGACAAGCACGGAAGCTTCATTCTCGAAACACCACAAGAACCATGCTTGCATAATTCCTCTCCAAATTCAGCTATGCTTTGTGCCCTAAGCACGTTCGAGGACTATGTTGACGGTCATTAAGTACCAAAAATATTTGGTTTCAAATAACGTAGTTCCACTTGTCCTTGGAGAATATTTGGTTGTAGGTGAAATAGCACAAAAGGATGGAGAAAGCACCCTCTATGGATCAAAGAAACATGCTTCTCACCAATGGGAGGTTGCCACGTGTGCATCCCATGGATTGAAAGGCCCATAAACTACCACAACCACCTTAATCCACCATATAACGCACACAACTACCATTGGGACCCACCAAGCAGTCACCCAGAGAAAGGCGGTTGCGAGGGGGGCCCATAGGGGTTCGGCCAAACAAGGGGTTTGGCCCAACTGCCCTTGTCCCCTCTCATCTCAAGCTTCCATGTGGCGATGGTTTAGGTCAGTTAAGGGATATTACCTAAATATTCCCTCGCAGAACTGCCTCTTGGAGCCTATAAATATGAGGGAAGGGGCTCCATTCTAGGACACACACACAACTAGTGAATCACTCTCTCCCTCTTAGTTTCCAAGTTAGTGAGGTTAGGCTAGAGTAGCTCTACTTCAGGTTCCAGGTCTCCTTGGAGTCTAGGGTATGGCTCTTATATCTTTTATTCTTAGATTGACTTTATTCTATTCAAAGTATACATCTTCTTTATATAGTGTTGTGCTTGGTTCTTATATGCATGAGTTAGCTATATACCCTTGCTATGTTGATGTGATAGGCTTATACACTCGTATGATAGTCGTATACCCTTTCTATCATAGTATAGAATTATATACGCCCATGTATGCCTTGAGACCATGCTTCAGTACATACTCTGTGTGTATATATACATTGTATAGCTTAGTTGATCTATGCTACGACATCAATTCAATGGCCATTTCTATGGTGGCTTCAGCCCTTGTCACAATGGGTCGGCTGGGGTGTTGTTAACAATGCAAGCATGGTGCTTTATTGGATATCAGTTTGCCCCATGGGTCGCAGAAGTAGGCTGCAGGTGGTGATAGCCCTATTGGTCCTTTGTAATACTCCATGTTCGGGTACGCTGTAGGAGTTCATAAATGAGCAGTAATTTTACTGGGTGGAACCAGTACGGGTACTGTCTCCCCTTGTGTGCCTGGGTGCATAGGCTTGAGTTCTATACAATGTGTATGTATGTTATGCTTGTATGATCTGTGCAGTATATAGGAAGTACATATAAACCTAGAGCTAACCCTTAGTCCTTCTCCCTACCTTAGTTATCTTGAGATGATTCCTATGTGTGTCACACTAGCTACTTATATATCTATCTTACCCCTGCCTTGAGTATTGTCTCTATCCATCTATGGTATACTCATATGCATAGTAAACTCTTTTGACCTACCCGCCTTCCTTTGGGAAATACGATACCCTTGGGTATACTCTTTGGTGAAATGCTACAACTGTATATATCCGTGCCCTTGCGGATTTATTCGTGATCATTAAATACACCAACAGACTACAACCACCTTAAGGTCCTCTCTTGCAAAAAGTTTATAAGGTTGGTTGTAGATGCATATGTTTATCATAAACATTGCAAATTTCATGGATGCACTGTGGCACTAACCTTGTAGCTAAAGCTTCAATGACACATCAACAATTAGTGGTGAGAGGGGAACGGCATCGCCAATGACAGCTGCAAGAGGAAGTTCCCATGCTCAAGCTTGTGACCATAAACAAAGCACTGCCGGGAGATAGCCTGGATGATCATTTATTTTCCCTTTGAATAAAAAGCAAGAGCATGTTTCTAGGATAAAGTTTTCCTTTGGGTATTTTTGGTCGCTATCGATTTCAAGTGAAGATTAAAAAGAATGATGGACAGGTGATGCCTAAGATTATGGTAGCTACATCGACTACAACACATTGGTATGTTTTGGTGATGGAATGATTTCAAAGGAAAGTTTCTACACCTCACACTTGAGTTCTATTGCCCAGCAATCCAAATTCCAATTGTGGGGGGAGGTATGTAAGTATTCCAAGTAAGTTCCTTTGTGCCAAATCTTATCTTGGTTTAGAGATGGTGCTAGTTCTTTCATCTTGCTCTAATAAAATAAAAATAAATAAATAAAATAAGGAGTTACCACAACGGTAATAAAAAATTCTTCATCAACAAAATGCCATGGTAAGTACCTTCAGGTATGTCCTACTTTTGACTTTAAACAAAGCCCTTTCGGGAGGTAGCCTGAAGTTCACTAGACTTGTACTCAAGTTTATATCTCCTTTTGAAAATAGCATGATCATGCTTTCATGCTTCCTTTATCTATGCTCTTATGCTATGGTTTGAATGTATGTTTCATGACGTACATCCATAGGGTTTTCTAAATTAAGCATGGTGCTTAGGTTAAAAAGTCTCCTTTAACCAAATGAGACATGGTGTCAAGTTTGGTTAATGAACCTTAGAGTTAATTCTTTCATATATCTTGGTTGTATATGTGGACTAACCCCTACAGGACAAGCTTCAAATCCACATGGGTAAGTTGTTAAGCTTGATTCAAATGGGAACATAAACCAAGGCATCGGAGTCATGTTGTGCAACAAACAAAGGAGGTACATATTACCCTTCAAGGGTCCACCGTAAGTATACCCTCTTTTGCTTATGTTGATGTAGTTTTAATTCGGCCTTATTTCAGTTAGGTCTCATGGTGAAAATAAAATAAAATAAATCCCAAAAAAATTGTGTTCGAATAAAATATGGCTCTCTAGTTCCCAAACTAGTAGAGTCCCCTTTTGTTTCCACCCTTTTGTTTGAATATAGCACCAGGTATGAGCACAAGTATGGGGAAGATCTCTCAAGATCATCAACATACACAATCGAGATCTCCCACAAAGGTGCCACACAAACATCGACTGTGCCAACATGACAAGGGACAAGGTGAGGGCACCAGTCGACCACCCCTGCGGGTTGGCCAAACCACCACTGCTCCGCCTTGATCCCCATATACTTCAAGAGTGATGGTATGTGCACTCTATCTCTCACTCTCTTTGATTCATGTTTGAATGAATTTTAAAATTGACGCATTAAAATCAAACTTAAAATAAAATGAATCAGCATGCTCCACCTACTCTACATGTTTCCTATGGTTGGCTTGCATATGTTTTATTCCATGCTTACCACCTTGATGCTTGTGAACAAAAATATTTAGGAAAGCATGCTCATCTAAGTAGTTAATGTTTGTGATATGGTTTGCTGAAATGATCTTCACCCTTGATGCTTAAGTGCTTAGGAAGTTTATTTGAAAATTTGGAGAACCCTTGCAAAGTTCCTCTTTGATATGCCGAAGTCCTAGCAAAGCCATATGATGAGTTATCCTGAGAAAAACCTTATACATATGTTGCTTGTCTTAGTATTGAGCTTTGTCAAATTGTTGTGACCCTTGTGAGAATTCTTTTCATGCTTTCATGATCAAGATTCATGTGCATGCCATATGCCCCCTCGCTATGCTTCTATGGGAAGTTAGCATTGTACCATCCACCTATTCCAAAAAATAAATGCTCCAACATATGTATTGATATCTCTCTCTCTCCAAGTTATTGTTATAAAAAAGAGACATGGGCTATCAAAAAAAATGGACACACGGAGGTCCAAGTATTGGAAAAAAGGTTGGACACATGAAGGTCCAAGAATAAGAAAAAAGAAAAAAAAGATAGCCATGTTCTCAAAAGAGTTTGCAAACAGAGAGAGATCATACAAAAGGAGTTACCATTCCATTCACCATCCACCATATCCATACACGTAGACATCTTGATCTGATTGTATGACTTGTTTTTCTCCTTGGATCCTGTTTTTGACTTTGCAATATATGTGATACAAGTATGCCTCATCATTCATACCATACCTTGAGCTCCACATATAGCCATCATTAGAAGTAGGACATAAACACATTGAGTGATCTGAGATAATGAAATGGGGAGCTAAGTAAGGTTTCTTTTTGAAAACTTATTGAAAAAACCCAACTTACTTGACAAAAGGAGTAGAGGTGACTTGATTCAAGACCATTCCATTCCTCAACTACTCAAGATGGCATGATAGACACTTCAAAGTTCACAAGTGCAAGGTATGGTTTGGAATATTTCTTATGCTCGCTTCATATCTTTCAAAGTCATGTTTCACCTTAGTTTTTTGCTCCTTGGCTCGAGGACGAGAAAAGGCTAAATGTGGGGGTGTTGTTGACGGCTCTTAAGAACCAAATCTAGACTGTCAACTCCTGCATAAACACATAAAAGATGAGCATCAACAGTAGTGGTAGGAGTTATTACTAACGAATTCCACAAGTGTTGGTGAATATTTGTATGCAGGTCCATTAAGGAAGAAAACACACCTCAAAGAGCAAGGAAACACACTCTCAACCAATCAGAAGTAAGCACAACGATCCATAGGCCCACAGACGGGAGTAAACCGACTAGATTCACCGCGTATACCCTTGCTATCATAGTATAGCCTTGTATGCTAGTCATATACCCTTGCTATCATAGTATTGGCTTGTATGCTCTAATGTATGCCTTTAGACCTTGATATAGTATACACTAGTAGTGCTTATATTTGAGTGAGATCAGTTCTCTTACTTGTGGGTTTGTTGCTCTTTATTTATACAGAGTGCCCTAGTCTGCTATGGGGTACTAGACGTAGTTAGACTGTGGAAGTAATTGGTAGCGTAGACACGGTGTCTGGGCTAAGGGTAATGCTTCGTTTACTCCCTGCAAAGATCCTGAGAATAGATATAATCAATGATATATACCTAATCACGCACCCGCGCGTACCATATCCTCTGAAAGCGACCCCGAATAGTAGCTCAATAGTGCGCAATAGTGAGTGAATAGCGCCGCCACATTCCCATCCACCCTGAGGTGCTCCACCCACTCCCTGGTGAGTGCTCGGGCACTATTCATATTCCCGAATTTGAATAGTGAGCTGAATTTAAATAGTGCCGTGAATTTGAATAGTGTTCGCTAAATTTGAATAGTGCTATGAATAGTAACTCGAAATTTGAAATCCGAATTTTTCGAAGTCGCTCGTTTTTCCCTCTTTCAGCCATCTTCCCTCTGCGATATATATATATATATATAGGGTAGCAAAAGCCTATCATCTTTTAGTTGTAGTTCTAGCTAATAAGCAAGCTCAACCTGCATCTCATCAAAAGCAATCTTTAAACTACTACCTCCATTCAACCTCTCGAAAACCCCCACCTTACACAAGAAAGACCTCGTCACGATCCTCTATATCAGCGTAGGTAGAATAAGGGCATGATCACAAGGTAAACGTCTCTAGCTATCATGAAGGGTCAACACACTAGATCTAATCACCATGATTACACAAAAGCATGCTATGTAGTCTAACCATGAATTAGATCGAGGAACAAGCATATTCATGATAAGTATAAGAGCATAAAAGGAGGCATCGAGTCGCTAACAGATCGGATGACATGGAGAACATTGCTCATATAATAGATATGTTTAGATCATTTCCTCAGAGCACATACCATTGATTATCCCAAATAGCTCCTGATCTCCACCATGACACAACCACGACGTAGGGAGGCTATGGTGGTGTTGGGGGGAATTATTAACGACCTCCTAAAGCCCATGAAAATAACAAATTATAAAGGCCCAGGGCCACCTAAGGCAACAAAGATTGCCGTCGGCCCAACACGGGAGGAGAGAGCCACGCTCCGCCTCGCCCGACCCAGTGTCCCGGGGTCGGACGCCCCCGACCCCTTGAAGACCAAACTCCACCTCGCCCGACCCGCGGGCTTGGGGTCGGGAGTGCCCGACCCCCCGCCGCAAGACTCTGCCTCGCCCGACTCAGGGCACAGGGGGTCGGACTCACCCAGGCCCACCAGAAAAGTATCCGCCTCGAGTGCGGATCTCGTGGGTCCCCCTGTCGATCTCACAATAAATGCGCCGCAGTTCTGACACGCAGAAAGGCGTCCGTGCCCCCGACGCAACCCGCTACAAGTACCCATGCGCGACCGCGTGGTACAGGCTACAGTGGCTGTGGCTTCCTCCAATTCGCTACAGGGCACTCATGCCCTGCGCCGCCCGGAGCAGGAGGAAGCCGCGCCCGTTCTCGCACCCCGCGCGTCCAGCGACAGGGATGCGACGTCCACCTTCCGCGGGCCATCAGCAAGATGGTAGGATCAGCCGCCTTCCCCAACGGACACAGGTGCCACGACGAAACACCATCATCACGCCTGGCGGCGACAGCCACCGAGGAGACCATCGACAGGACTTGACGGCGGCCGCCCTCTTCCGGCAGATGCGCCGGCAGGAGCCGAAGGCCAGAGAGGACGCCGGCGGCCTAGGGACTTGGTCCCTCCCCTTGTGTTGTACATCACTTGACTTAGCTTATCTCTTTTACTTCTTCTCACACCCGGTCTCCCTTGTAACCCCGGTGGCCTCTTTGCGCTATAAAAGGAGAACCGGGGGGCCTAAGACAGGGGACTCGGACGCTCTCTCAAGCCAACAGAACACACTCGTACTCTCCTTAGAGCATCAGTGCACACCCAAGAGACCTAGGACCAGCTCCCTCTCTCTTTCCCTCCTGTAACCCCTACTACAGACCCCGCGTGGGCAACGCGAGCAGCTCCCGATACTGGACGTAGGGCTCTTCCTTGCCTGAACCAGTCTAAACCCTGTGTCTCCCACGCCACCATCCGAAGCCTTATGCGCATAAAATAAATTTACTAGTCTAAGTCTTGATCCGCTAATCTTGACAACGACAGGTGGCTAGGGTCAGCCTAAGCCATCTCCTAGACAACTTTGAAGACTTGCAGCCCCCTCAGCTCCCTTTGGTGTGTCCCCTTGGTTTCGTCAAGTTCTGGTGGATGGATCCCTTGTGTCGATGATTTTTTGGGCATGTTTATAGTTAGGAGGACATGTAGTTTAAATTGGAAGGCGAACGGGTGAAGGAAAGAGGTGGGTCAATTAGCCTGGTGGGGTCCAGGTCGATCGTCCTAGCCCTTCCTTTTACCCCCTCGCGTCCAGCTTCATCGCCAAGTCTTCTTCAATGTGGGCCTAGCATGTTGGTAGCTTCGGGATGAGATTGATCTTCAATAACCTTCCAAATCTCTGCTTGATCTTCTTTGATTCCTCCTTGATTTCGAAGTGATCTTCTTGGAGGATTGCTTGCCAAAAATGAGCAGGAGAGGGTGTCAGCCTCCAAATATTACTTTTCTTGAAAAGGCAATAATCAATCTTCTAAATCTTCGTTGAAATATTTTTCCATACTCAATAATAGGTTATGGTAAAGGAGTTAGTCACAAAAAAATTATAATTTGGGTTTAGGTTGGATGCCCAACGAGGTTTGTGAAATTTCCAATGTAGAAACTCACAATGCATGGACAGAAAGGCTAGCAAGAAAAAGTTTTATGAAAAGGAGATGGCCTGCTTCTAAGTCTCATACCACAAAAATCAATCTTAATTCAACTCATTAAAATATAAGTTTACAATCTAAAGGTTTCATCATGAAAGAACATGTATGTATATAGGCTCTGGTAGGTAGAACTTTGCAAGAGATTCACAAATGTGGACAGCGTATGAATTCATTTTAAATAAAAACAAATCAAGTTATCAGGTCATCTGTAAACTTAAATCAAAGAGCAACACAGAGATTTTGGGTCTAGAATTTAGTCATTTAACCTTCACAATTAAAAGAGCCGGTTTTTAATCAATTTAAGTTTATTAAATAGAGAGCAATTAGTCAAGTCATATACAACATTGTTTAGGTAGAACAAAGTGGCAACCTTCATCATTTTTCCATTAGTAAGATTATACCAAAATTATTAACATCATGGTGAACACAAGGTGATGGTGATCATGATTTATTGAAATAAAAACTAGGTTGTACTCCAAGAAACCATGTTATTATCAAGAGATATACAAAGGTTACAACAAGTCTATGGTTGAAGGTTTATATACACATGCATTTGGAAAGAGATGGACAAAGAGAACGTTGAGGAAGAATTTGCCTTTCGATGCTTGTAATGAAGTGTAGCACCACCTTCCCCATGCTTAAGTATTGTGTTTAGCATGGAAGAAGAAAAAGGAACATCTTCTAGCGACCATGGTCCTTGTATTCCTTGTGCTTCGTGTCGGAGCTTGTCTTTATGCTTCTTCACTTTTGTCGCCTTTATTGCCCTTCAATTTCTTCTCTTTTCCTTTCATGAAAGTGCTTCATCATGGTTGCAAAACAATTAAAGTGCACATACTACCCCCAGGGCAACTGTCGGGAGTAGATGCAATCGCCAACAAAACAACAACTTCCCTAAGACTTTAGCTTGTGGCATAGCTAATCCATTAAAAACAAAAACCTAATGAGTGAACATGTGTGCAAGTGTGAATGCATGAAGTTAGTAACATGAAAGGTGGGGACCAAACTTGATAGAGATTAAACATAGTTTTAAACACCACGTTTACTACTAAGTGTGGACATAACGAAAGCCAAACATGTTAACATGTTAACATAACGAAAGCATGGACATGTAGAATGCAGATGCAAAGAATTAGAAAAAACAAGCGTTAGTAAGCTCGAAGAGACTATCGCTGTTGTTCCGCAATTAGTTGAGCCAAAAAGAATTGCTTAGAATGACATAGCAAGGTTGGCCACTTCATCAGAAGTCAAGCAATGTCAACATGAAAATCATTCATCGAAAAACTCCAACAACCAAACTAACAAGGCTTAGGGTAGGTTCATAGGTATCCTATATTTTTGGCTTGAAACAAGAATTTTGGAGAGAGAAATCAAGCATAGAAATTCTAACTAAGGTTTTAAAAAAACAAAAATAAAAGAAAAGGTTTATTTTTGGATGAAACGCAAAAACCTATGGTTTTAGGATGGCTCTGGGTAAGCATGCAGTCAGAACATAGGCAAAAACAACTCAAGCCGATCTGAATGGTGCAGCAAGCCGATCAACACAAGTTAATTCTACCTCTGTTGGCTCTAGTTTTTGGTGGGGTTGATAGGAAGGCTTAGGTGGAAAAAGGTTTTTGCAATGCAACATGAGGTGGAAGAATAAATAACATGACTTGATATGGAGATGGTCTAAAACAAAATAAAATTTTGCCTAAATTAACTAGCCACAAGTTTAGAATAAAAGGGGTGGTGCCATGCTTCATATTTCTCTCTAAAATGACACAAAGAAAAAGACTCTAAACACTTAAAGCACACGAAAGGGGTCTATAAGCTTTCCAAGATCAAATAACAACGTGCTCCCTCAATATTATTTAAAGCATACAACATGTTGTTGCAAAATTTGTTAGAGCAATGGTATAATGTTACTTGATGGTTTCGATTGAAGAGCACAATATAGACCGTCATAAATAAATAAAAAGATGGGTTGCCTCCCACAAAGCGCTTTAGTTATAGTCATATAGCTAGACTCCTCACCTTGCTCATGTTCATGCGAAGCCATGGTTCTTTGTGCAAGAATCTAAAGTGTTCATGCAGCTTGATGTCATCTTTTGTAATCCTTCATGGTTTGCTTCTAATATCTTCATGTATTAAATGTAGCTTGCTTGTGTGTTCATGTGCCAATGCTCCGGAGGTTTTTATTTTGTTCTAAACTTCTGAATTTGATCATGTACGCTTGATGAAAGCATTGCCCAAGCTCCTCTTCATTGTTGTCATCTTCATCTCCACTACCTTGTTCTCATCGTCTTGCTGCTGCCTCTTGTTCATAGAGTTTCCCCTACATCCAGAACAGAACATATACTGAAATAAAGATCTATTGAAAAGTTTATAAAATTACCTTTCCAACGAGTGGTCATTCATCTAAAGCAGAGTTCAAATGAGAGAGTTACGCTCATTTTAATTTAGGAATCTCTGATTGCCTTGATTCTTAATTCGTTGGAACATAGACTTTAGGGGCTTCTAAATATCCAAAAATATTCTGTTGTTTACTTCAAAGGTCGTGCAAAATCTTGATGACAATAGTAGCTTCTCGTAAATTGATCCAAAGATGTTGATAATCTTGATCTTGTATATATATGATAACATCACCAAGGGTAGCAAAAGCCTATCATCTTCTAGTTGCAGTTCTAGCTAATAAGCAAGCTCAACCTGCATCTCATCAAAAGTAATCTTTAAACTACTACCTCCATTCAACCTCCCGAAAACCCTCACCTTGCACAAGAAAGACCCCTTCACAATCCTCTCTATCAGCGTAGGTAGATTAAGGGCACCATCACAAGGTAAATGTGTCTAGCTATCATAAAGGGTCAACACACTAGATCTAATCACCATGATTACATAAAGCATGTTATGTAGTCTAACCATGAATTAGACCGAGGAACAAGCATATTCATGATAGGTAGAAGAGCATAAAAGGAGGCATGGAGTCGCTAATAGATCGGATGACATGGAGAACATTGCTCATATAATAGATGTGTTTAGATCATCACCTCCTAGTACATACCATTGATTATCCCAACTAGCTCCTGAAGTCCACCATGGCACAACCACGCAGGGAGGCCATGGTGGCTAGGGCCAGCCTAAGCCATCTCCTAGACAACTTTGAAGCCTTGCTGCCCCCTCAGCTCCCTCTAGTGTGTCCCCTTGGTTTCGGCGAGTTCTGTTGGATGGATCCCCTGTGTCAATGATTTTTGGGCATATTTCTAGTCAGGAGGACCCATGGTTTGAATTGGAAGGCGAACGAGCGAAGGAAAGAGGTGGTCTAATTGGCCTAGAGGGGTCTAGGTTGATCGGTCTGGCCCTTCCTTTTACCCCCTTGCGTCCAGCTTCGTCGCCAAGTCTTCTTCAATGTTCTGGAACCTTATTTTTATATGCATGTGGGCCTAGCATGTCGGTAGCTTCGGGATGAGATTGATCTTCAATAAGTTTTCAAATCTCTACTTGATCTTCTTTGATTCCTCCTAGATTCTGAAGTGATCCTTACCATGTCTTCACAAACTTATTACTTAAGTCATCTTGGATGATTGCTTGCCAAAAACGAGCACGACAGGGGGTCAAAAGACACTAGGCCAATCGGCCTGGGCCCTTTTTGTGCCTCCTAGTCTTCATCTTCCCATGGTCCATTGCTCATTCAAAGCTTATCCAAAAAAATGTATATTTAGCCCAATTTCCTGCGAAAACATAATATCCTCCAAAATATCTTGCATATGCGAAAACGGGGTTATTTCAGGTGCCAAGTGGCAGGTTAGTATAAGAATATGCATGAAAATACTAGTTAAATGGCACTAAAAGTGTGTCAATAATGAGCGTCAACACCAACGTTGGTAATCCATGCCATCGAAACATGGAGCCAAACCTATATTATCCATCACTTCCCTATCGAGCTAACTCACTAGGCGGTGAAGCCTAACCATTTCCAATGAGCTAGTTTCACAATTTTTTAATGGAATTGTTGATTCTTTGTGAAAGATGCGAGCCCTGGCTCTGCTACCACTTGAAAGGATTCGGTGCTCATAGCCTAAGAGGGGGAGGGGGTGAATTAGGCAAACTTAAAACCTTAACCTATTGCTTCCACTATTTGCTTCAAAACATAAACTAGATCATGCTATCTAGGTGTGCAACTAAGGTTGATATAGTGATTCTTCCCATCCAAAACAAGTTTTGAAACCTAGAGCCAACCTTATCAAGATTCTACTTAGTAAGTACGTCACTCAAGTTGCAAGTATGAAATGCGGAAACGTAAAGGAGTGGGTTAGGAAGGATGCAAACTCCACACAGCGATTTTATCCTGTGGTATGGGTAGGCAAATGCCACCCCTAGTCCATGTTGAAGCTCCACCAAGGATATGCTTCTAGTCATCAAGTCTCTCCGGGTCAAGGTCTTGGACTCGCCACAAAGGCTCTTGCCAATCCGGATGAGAAGCTTGCCACTAAGGCAAGGCTCGCCACACTCTCTCTTCCAACCACCTTGATGTCGTCTCCACTTCGGAGCTTCTCCACAAAGGAAGGGATCTCCTCGTCCCCGGCACACGGTCATCGGCGCCGCTCCACACCAAGCCAGAGGGTTGAAGACTTGCCAGCGAGCCACCAAGGCTCCAAGCTGCCGGCACACCTTGTACAATGTTTGTTTACTCCTTGAACCAATCACAAGGCAGCAACACCTTGCACTCTTTCTTCTCTAGACCTATCCTAAAACTAATCACTCTTCTAATCTTGTGTTAAGCCTTTGATTAATCACTTATGCACTTTTGGTGGCTTGGATGTGTTCTTGTTGAGTCTAGATCTCCAATGAATTCCTGCACACCCCAGCAACTCCAAATGGGCGAGTGGTGGGGGTATAAATAGCCTAAGGCATCAAAGAGCCATCGCTCCAACGACTAGTTAAAGTGTACCATCGGAACATCCGATGGTATGATTTTGGTAAGCATCTAAATATCTAGTGCTACTAGCCGTTGGCCTCTCTGGAACTTTCAAAAGAAAATATGCTTCGTCTGATGGGGTATTCATCTTCAGCATTGGATCGTCCGGTGCATGCCTTCATTTCTTCTTTTGAACCACCGATTCATCGAATGCGTAGGAAAGCTAGGCAATGGATCAATCGATGCTTGCTGTCACTTTCCTCAATCGCCAGCAATTGCTCTAACACTCTCAAAAATCTAGCCATCGAAACATCTGATGGTCCCAGTTGGTTTCCACAAGTACTGTAGGCACCGACTAATTCGGTGGTCATTTTCTCCACACCGAATGAGTCGGTGCTATATGTCAATGCACAAAACTTTGATTCTTTGCTTGTCTTTTGTTGTGGTTGCTTCCTTAGGACCTAAGAACCATCAAGAAATATTCTAAATGATTCATTAGTCCTAATAACCATATTATCATTCAATCACCAAAATCACAAACAATGGTCTAATTGGGCCACGCTCCTTGCAGAATTCAATGGGAATATCCAATCCAAAGTTCCATACATGTCAGTCATACTCAAAAAGCACACTTCAATCCCAAGGCGCAGCACTGGCATTGCACATCTACGCACAGTTCAATCCAAGTCGCCGGCAGCACCCAGGCGGTGGTAGCAGCAGCAGCACCGCACGTGGCTAGGGTGGCAGCCAGCAGCCGTAGCTGGTGTACCTTGCTGAGTTGCATGCTCAGCGCTCACGTACGTCAACGTTGGAATGGCGCTGCTAGCTTGTATTCATTCCTCACCGTTTACATGTAGTTTGCGTGTTCCTCAAAGAAGTTAGAGGCCCTGCCCTGTCCTTCAAGTTCGCGTGCTACAAGCTGGTGGACGACCTACAAGGGGGCTTCCTTCGATACAGCACTGCTCCATCATCGATCTGGCCGCAAGTCTACCACTGGGGAGATCGTCCGCCGGGAATGAGATTCTCTGACTTCCTCTACCTTTGAATCACTGCGCACTGCCACGCGGTATTCCAATGTATTTGGATCCAGTGGTGACTCGAAGTTAGAGGAACCTCTTCCACCTGATGGTATATTCTTCCTACTCCCTAACCTGCCGGTGTATTCCTCCTACTCCCTAACCAAGCATGTAAACGTTTACAAGGAAAACAAACCCATAATGACATATATAGGGTGACAAGCCAACTTGGGCTTGGCCTGAATGGTTGACCTGTGAGTTGTGGCTGAGCTGAATCATTCTCCTTACGAACCGAAAAACCTATATAACTTCCATAAATTTTTTTGTTACATTGCTTCCAGTATTTGAGATTTGAGATCTGTGCATATGGACGGCTAAGATCAGGCGACGAGCAATCCAACTATAATTAAATACCTCGTCCCCAAGTCAACCATAAATAATATCTTACTCCCGTGAAATGTTAAGTTAGTCTCTTCGAAATGTTGAATCATGGCTCATGAATTGTTGAATCAGTTGTAAGAAAATGTTTAAGAATGTATCACATGTGGAAAAATCTAGGTAAGGTAGCGTGAGAAGTAAAAAATAATATCGGATCTTCATGCAATGTCGAGTTTGCCTATTCGAAATATTGACATATAAGGTTAGCGTATTGTTGAATCATGTGTACTAAAAATGCAGGAGGGCGAACAAACGTCGTACATCTTCGCCATCCGTCTGAATCATCCCACACTCTATCAAACCATAGCCCTCTGTCGCTAGAAGATGCGGACTTCGATTCCTGTGCACCCTACGATTGATCCCCAAACCTCAGCCCGCCCTGGAGCGTACCCTGCACACACGAAAGTCCCTCCACCTATGTTTGATCGTCCTTCATCACCGCACCCACCCCTTGCACCCTTCCCCTCCGCCGCCGTGTGGCAGAACCACCCAAATTAACTCGGCTAAAGTGTTCCCAACATCGCCTCAAATGCGAATAAACACTTTAATCGAATTAAAATGGTAGTCTGTCGGGTTTCAGCCAATACAACCACGTGTTTCTGATCGAAACAAGCATACAATGCTCGCACGAAGATGAGTCCAGAGATTACAACAATCCAGATAACATATTACAGGTCCCAAATTAGGTTATTACAAATCGGATGTTCAAATGCATAAAAGAGTAGTTTAGAGTTCATAGCAGCGGAAAAATAAAATGATTGTTCTAACAACGATACATAATACCATGGTGAAGCCTACCATGATATCACTCAGCATGATTCTCGCCGACCAAGAATGGGTCCCACTCAACCGTCCATCCCAGAGGGAGCTGAGATGGCCAAGTCGCATTGGTAACCATATCCTCAAAATCATCATTTCCTAAAAACGTAGCCACAAGCATGGCTGAGTATGCTAATACTCCACAAGACTTACCCGTCAGGTGGTATCTAATCCACTGACTCCTAGACATGCAAGGCTTTTTGATTGAGGGGTTTTTTTTTACCAAAGCTTCTAAAGTGGATCCTTACTTTCAAGTTTTAGCATCAAGTTCTAGTTGATTAACCATTCTAGTTAAGCACCAATTCTGAGCAAGCATAATGAAACAAGAAAATTAATCAAGCATCCATATTAATCATCAACCTTTGCTCCTCTTCTTACTCAGTGCAGAAAGGCGATCAAGCAGTCCCAAACTATGAGAAGTAGACAATTTGAATCGAGTTTCTTAACCTTGCAAGGTGGACCTAAACACACAACATATGCATACCACTACGGGTTCACATATATTAGCGGTTCCCATCAATTTGCAACGCTTGTCCAGAGCCCACTTCCCTTGGATACAAGGCCCCACCGGTCCCGGACGAGGCTGTACCGAGGCTGCACTTGTACCCACATGATGCATCAAGGGAACCTAGTTCCAGAGAGAGCGGGGAAAAGGTCCACGCTGGTTCAATCAGGTACTAGGCTTCCTGATCCCATACTCGGTATGTATTTAGTACTTTCAAATACTTGACCAAAACTCTAACACATTTCGACCTTAGCAGTTTTCCTCTAAACAGACGGGGCATCCACCAATTCCAAAACATATACCAAGCCCTGCCCATCAACCTTATGATTCCAACATAAGTAAATAGGCAACTCCTATAGCTTGCGAGTGATCGGAAATCACTCGACTTTTACCGTATCCCTATTTAGCATAGAAACTACTCAACTTATCATGCTAGTATTCAACACATGGGGTACTAGGAGCATGCAACTAAGGTTTCAAGCAACTCCTATGAACTTAATGCACAAACATAAGTAACAAAAATATTGCATAATTTTAGAAACCAAGGTTATGATCCAGGGCTTGCCTTCTTGTACTACGCTAGCCTATGGCTCTTCCGAAGCTTGGCTCGGGTCTTGTGTGGCCTCGATCAAGTTCACCGCAGCGGCCGAGTGTTCCTCTTCAGCTTCCGGAACCAACTCGTACGTACCGTCAATGAGATTAGCTTCTTCTCGAGATGCATATGCTTAAGATTTCAATTACACACTTTCAGGGTGTAGGTTGCATTTCGCGAACATTGTAAAAGCTTAGGGTGCATTTTGACCACATTCACCTAGACAAGATTTTAACAAAACTTTTCTTCGCAAAACAAGGTGGGTTGTGATTAAAACCTAGGTTTTATCTTGATGGTGATTGTGTACACATATAAGATTTTAACAACATAGAATTCATAAAAGAAAGGTGGGGTCATTCTGGTACTGTCTAACAATTATTTTGAAAGTTATCCTATTTTTGAATTTAAACATTGGCTAGTTTACCATTTCTAGTAGCAATTATTATTATTAATTTAAACTAGCTCTTAAAATGAGTAAATATTTATGGAAGCATCTGTTAAGATATAATCATGAAATTTTTATAGAAGCTTCCCCTCGGCACAAGTGATCTTCTCTAAAAATTGAAGATACATTTGACTTCTACCACATTTAATAAAAACCAAACAGTGTTAACTTATAAAACATGAAGAATGATTTTTAACTAGAGTTTCATTAATATCCTGGATCCACAAATTTTACAAAAGGGTTACCAACACTAACATATGCTACTGTAAATTTTTCAGGGTTTACTGAGCATGAAAACTATTTATCACATAAAAAGGACATTAAACCACATGTATTTACTTAAGCAATGTAAAACACATATCTTATAGAAGAAAATACTTTTCCTAGTTAGACATGTGCATCAAGAGTTTAACAAAATTTATCTTGAATTTCTATCTATTTTCCACTATTTATTGTGCAAATAACCAGATTAAAAAAGCAATTAAGCATTTGAAATTAAAATAGTATGAACATCAGGGATTCTAGTAGCACAACTTAGAGATCCTGAACATGCATGTCAAAAGGAAACTAAAAAAAGTGGGTTCACATTTTTCAGAGCATCCTATGAGTTATAAGGCATTTATTTGTTTTTATGCAAAATAAATTCTAGCGTCAGATACAAACAGTAACATGCATATGACCATTTTTAAATTAAACTAGGCATCACCAGGAACCTAGCAAAACAAGTTTCATATTTTTCCCATTTTTCTACATTTTCCTAGACATTTCCCAAGTTTTAGTTATTTAAAACAAATTTAAACCAAACAAGGAAAACACGTTTCGCACTTAGGCCCTTGGATCTTTTAAAGCGTCACAACTGGGCCCTTACATCTTACACCTAACACCCTGGGAAGATTTGGGGCTATGCAATGTGGTCCTTGGGGCACGGCCGGCGGCGCTCCGGTGGGGAGAGGGTGAGCTAGGGGCACGGGTGAGTTGAGGGGCTCACCGAGGGTCGGCGGGCTGTGGAAGTCGTGGGCGGAGGAGGCCTGGCGGCGGCGATCGATGATGAGCTCTCAGGCGCAGTGAGGGCTTGTCATCTCCGGCAAGGTGGCGACGGGGATGGCCGGGAGCGGTGTTGGGAAGGTAAAGTGGCGGTCGGAGGTGCTTAGAGGGAAGGGTTCCATGGGCGGCGCTACGGGCGGCGGCAGAGTTTTCGTGTGGGGGCGGTGAAAGGTGGCACTGGCTGTAACAACCCTAGTTTAAGGGTGCATGTTGAAAGGCTAATTAGAATGGTTAAGGATACAATTCGCACTTAGGACATAAACCTTGCTATAGTTGAAAATGCAATGCACTTAAACAAATGAAATATTACAAATAGGGGCTAATTTGAACAAAACTAAGTCAAACAAAGGGGTAAGTTTGAAAAACACTCAAACTATGTTTGAATTGTAGCAAGCATGCCAAAAATCCCAAAGAGTAAAGTTGAAATTGACACTCAAACACTGAAATTAACAAAATACCCTAAAAAGGCACTTTTTGCGGGCAGTTTTTAATTCCAAATTTTATATAACAACTCCAATTTTTTCCAATATAAGAGTTGTAGAACGTTTCAAAACAAACAACTTTTCTTATTTGAGCTTTTTCTAGTTTGGACCGGAACACTTTCAAAATTCAAGTCAACGTTCAGCCAAATTCAAATTCTTTTCAAAATTGCTCTAAGTCCTGAAAACAGGCGTTCCTTCAAACTTTGATGGCTTGTATCACCAAATATAAAACAGTTTTGAATTGAAATCTTTCTAAGAGTAGGAGTTTGAAATGTGTACAACAACTTTTAGTTTTGAACTATTTCAAGTTTGGTTTGAAAATTTTGCGCAAAATCTCCCCAAATCTTGCTGCCCCGCATGCCACGCGCCTGCCACGTGCCCACGATCGTGGTGATCACGAACGGCGCGCCGTGGCATGCCACATGGTGCCACCCTGTCAGTGTAGCTGTTCCAGCCAATCACCAGTCGTGAAAGGACAACTCGTCCCAGCCGTTTGCCCAACCCCCACCCGCGCATATCCTGACCCCCTGCCGCACATCTCCATCGCCCAGTCGCCGCCGTGCTTCTTTGCCCACGCCCGCATGCACCACCGCCACACCGCCGCCTCCGCTTGGCTCTCCCACCGGCCCATGCCACTGGTGAAAGGACTGGACACGCTCGCCGCCTCCACCACTCAGCGCGCGAAGCAAAGGGGCAGAATCACACCCATATCCTGCCCGGCCAACCTCCGGCGATCACCCCGCGTGCCACACGCCGCCTCTGCCCAATGTCGCCGCCACTGCTCTGCGTGCCAATGCCCCATTGTGCCCATGCTCTCCAGCCGTAGCTCGAGCACCCCCGCTCATCCTTATCTCCTCCTTAATCTCCCGCGCCTATAAAAGGAGCCCGAGGGCCATCGCCGGTGTACCCCGCCGCCTTCGTCCCCTCTACCAGAATCTCAACGCACCGCTAGAGCACCCTGCTGTGGAGCTCCCCCTTCTGAGCTATGCTGCTACCTCCAAAGCCCACCAAAGCCCCTCCTGAGCATCATCACAACCCACTGAGCCTTGGCCTGCCCTTCTCCACCCTCGCGGCGTCGGAGAAGAACCTTCTCCTCCACCGCCCACACCTCGTCGTGGAACTGCATCTCCGGCCACCCTCCATCCACAACTTGTACACTCCACAGGCTCGAGGTGAGCCTCTCGACGCGCCCGAGCCATCCTTTTCCCCCTTAGCGCCGCTGCTCGCCAAGAATTCCACCAGCAAGCCGCCGACCGGCCAGGGACTCAATTGCGAGCCCCTGAAAAACCCCAAGGTCCTTAGTGTTAAATGGCATGACCTGTTTGTAATAGTTCAAAACTTTGAGGGACCCTCTTGTGAAACGTGTTTTCTCTTTTCTATTTTATTTTGGTTTAAATCGGCTGAAACTTTGAAAATGCATAAGAAAGTGTAGAAAAATGCTAAAAATGTGAGTAGTTTTACAGAAAAATGGTTTTGGACATGTTACTATTGTGTTTTTCCCTTAGGTTTTTATTTTTGGTTTAAGCACATAAATGCCCCATAAATCATACAAAAATGGTAAAAATGTACATCCACCTCTGTTAGAGCACTTGTGTCATGCTTGTTCTAGATATGAATTTTGTGACACTAGTTTAGGTGCTGAACACACTGGTTTAAGGCAAACCTTGTAATGCTAGGTGTGATCTTGTTATTTGCTCTATAAATGGAAGAAAATAGATAAAAATGCAAAATCACTTTTGTTAGGTTCTTGATGCCTTTGTTTAACTTGGAAAAATACTAGCTTCTGGTTGCTACATGTTTTACCTTGCTCAAATAAATGCATGTAGTTAAATGCACTTAAATATGATAGTTTGAGTTGTTTAAACATTCAGAAATAGGATAACTTTCCAAATGAGTTTTGAGCAACCCTAAAGTGACCCCACCCTTTCTTTGTGAAATCTAAGTTTCTAAAACCTTATATATGTGTACACAATCACCATCAAAATCAACCTTAAATTTAAATCGTAAAATACTTTAATTCACAAAGAACTCAATTTAAATCTTGAGTTGGTCACATGTTAAACTTATACGCTACAAAATCTTATGAATCCATCATGCTCGTAAAAAAATCGTGAAACTTGAATTTTGCATATGCATCTCGTGTCGAAGCGAATCTTGTGGACGGAACTTACGAGCTGCTTCAGACCAAGGAGGCACCTGCAGAGTTGCATCAATTCGAGGCTAATCAAGATCCTTGCTAGGCTTCCAACGAGCTCTTTACTAACTTAGAATAGGAAGGCAAGCCTCGGAGCATAACCTTGATTTTAAATTTTCATGCAATATCCATGCTACTTATGTTTGTGCATTTAAATTCATAGGAGTTGCTTGAAACCTTAGTTGCATGATCCTAGGTACCTATGTGCTGAATACTAGTATGTTAAGTCGTGTAGTTGCTATGCTAAATAGGGAATCGGTAAAAGTCTAGTGATTTCCTATCACTCACGAGTTATAGGAGTTGCTTGCTTACTTTTACTACAACCATAAGGATGATGGGTGGGGCTGGGCTTTAGTTCTGACTCGATGGAATTGCCCTATCTGTCTAGTAATAAATGTGCTAAGGCTGAAATGTGACGGTGCTCGTGGTCAAGTGTTTGAAAGTACTAATCTCATACCTAGTATGGGATAAGGAAGACTAGTATCTGATTGAACCAAGACGTGGGCATACTCCCCAATATCTCTGGAACAAAGTTCCCCTGATGCATCATGTGGATAGAAGTGCAGTCATGGTAAGTTCCCCTGATGCATCATGTGGATAGAAGTGCAGTCATGGTACGGTGACATTCCGGGACCGTGAGGCCTTGTACCCGATGGAGTGGGCCGTGGCCATGTGCCTGGGAATTGATGGGGACGGCTGACATTTGTGGACCCTTCGTGGGATTAGGTACACCTTGCAAGGTTTGAAAACTCGATTTGAATCATCTGCCTCTCACAGCTTGAGACTGCTTGACTGCTATGCTGCACTGAGTAACAAGTGGAATAGAGAATGATTATTTTAACGATGATGCTTGGAATCAAATGTTTGATCAACATTCTTGCATAGAATAGGCGCTTACCTAGAATGGTTAATCAACTAGAACCTGTTGCTAAAACTTGAAAGTAAGGATCCACTCTAGAAGCTTTTGGCAAAACAAATCCCTCAGCCAAAAAGCCCTGCATGTCTAGAAGTCAGTAGAGTAGTTACCACCCGATGGGTAAGTCTTGTTGAGTATTAGTATATTCAGCCTTGCTTGTGGCTTTACTTTCAGGTAACTTAGATGTTAGTGCTTTTGCTGAAAGTGTGACTTGGCTGACCCATCTCCCTCCAGGTTAGACAGTCGAGTGGGACCCATCCTCGGTCGGCGAGGATCATGGTAATTGACGTCATGGTTGGCTTTGCCATGATGTTTCTGCTTTGACATTTAGTTACCATCCTTTTTTCATTGCTTAAACTTTGAACAATTCACTTTACGCACTTTTGAACTACTGTGATGTAATAAATAAAGTGGGACCTATGTATTAAACTACTGGAATGTTGTAATCTCTAGACTCGCCTTCATTTTGATCCGAGACAAGTGGTTTATCGGGTATAACCCAACAGACTACCATTTTAACTTGATTTAAGTGTCGGTTCGCATGTGAGGTGATGTTGAGTACACTTTAGCCAGGTTAATCTAGGTGGTTCTGCCACACCGGTGAGCTGAGCATTGCCCTTTTATAGTGGCAAAAGAGTGTGAGCGAGTTGGCGACGTGCAGCGTGCGCTCACCGCGCGGTTGGGTGAGAGGACAATGGTCGGACAGAGGCGGCAAGCAGAGGCGCGCCGAGAGAGGCCAGCGGTGGTGTGCAGCGTTCGCGCGTGTGGGCTGCGTGTTGTGGTTGGCCAAAGGAGATTGTGGCGTGGAGAGGAGAAGATAGCATAGCCGAAGACTGGGCGAAGGCCAGGTTGTCCCATCCTATCATAGGCGGCAATTGGCCGAGTGGCGGAGGTCAGCCAGCCAGCACACGGGGAGTGACCGGGTGGCGTCCGGTGCGCCAGCGTGCATGGCCGTGGGTTGGCCGGCCGGGATATGCCATGCCAGGGGAGGATAAGCGCGCGCGGGTTGGGCGAGCGCCGGGCATGACTTTTCTTGTCGCCAGCGAGGGTTGACCGAGCGGCGCGATGTGGTGTCGGGCGGTGCGCCGTGCGAGATCACCCCGATCCGGTGTAGGTTGGCGACGCGGGTGGTGGGCGAGGGCAGCAGTTTTGGTGCAAAATTGCTCCATATTTTGGAACTAAACTTTGAAAAGTTCAAATACAAAAGTTTAAGTTGGAACTACGGGCTACAAATTTTACAAAGGCTACCAGGTAAAAATCATGCCAGATTTGGAAATAGACTTGGTTGAAAATCGATAGAAAGCTGGCCAAAGGTGAATTTGAAATAAATTTGAATTTTACCAAACTTCGGTCCATATTTTGAGTGCCTTCCACTCAAAATCAAAGGAAGTGCAAATAACAAAATTTGTTTAGTTTGAAAAGTTCTACAACATTTATATTGGCTAAAAGTTGATTTTACGTATGAGTTTCTATTTTAACTCCTACCCCAATTAAGTGCTTTCTAGGGTGTTTTTCAACCCTTAGGAAATTTGAAGGGTTATGGGGTTTGGCATTTTGTAACTTTGATTTGTCCCAAAATTTCTTCTTAATTTCTCTTGCTTTACCCTTTTGAATTCTTATTTTGCAATTTTGAATTCTAGCAATGTCACATGCTGCCCCTCGATTTCCACCAACCACAAACTTGCCATCGCCCCTCACATCTTTCCCTGCCACCTCCGCCCCTCAATCTCCATCGGCCGCCTCCGTGGTCTATCCCCAAACACCGTCACCTTCTCAGTGGCATTGTCGTCATCCTACATCGCTGGACCACTTTCCCGCCACCACTGCCCCTTCCATCCTTCCGCTCCGCAACTGTATTGAAAGTTCATCAACAAGTAGAAGAGGAATCCAAAGATTCTCATATTTATAAAAGAAAAAACAAATTTGAGTGAATTCATAAATCGAATTCCAAATAAATCCCCAAATCAGATCCAAACACTAATCCTAGGACTTACCTGGTTGGCGATCGTGCATGGCTTGAATGCTGCTGCACATGGACATCCTCATCCTCCTCAATCGATTGCATTAGTGAGGCATAAGCCACTATGTCTTAGGCACACTAGAGCCGCAACATGCCCTGCCGACATGGCTGCTGCAGCGGAGCCCCTCGACGGAGCTGTGCGCGAGCTTCTTGCATGCAAGCATCGACGAGAGGGCACACGACAGCGCCATAGTGAGGGCTGCAGGATTAGGAGCTAGTGCACTGTCATCTTGGCCGCCGATGTCATCACCGAACCTGCGGAGCCACCATGCCTTGCGCACGCTGGAGTCGCAGCATGCCCCACCGACACCGGTGCCACAGCGGAGCCCCTCGACTGAGTTGCGTGCCATCTTCTTGTTAGTATTGATCGCGTCCAGCTCGATCCAACGACCGAGTTGGAGTCCTTGATCGCACCCTGATCGGGGGTGCTCAATCGAATATGCTTGGTGGGCCCCCGTCACGCAGCGCTATAAAGACAGGGTGGGGGCCGGGGGCACGAAAACCCAAGTTCGATGCCGTGCCCACCAGACCCACCAACAAACCTAGTACCCATTCTACTTTGCGCTGTTAGTGGTGCGAAGCTCCGCCAACTCCTCGCGCCACCGCCACCACCATCATTGTCAACACCGTCTTCACCATCATGGCGAGCTCATCGACGAAGCCTGATGGTTGTGATCCACTCTACTCTCTCTCTCTCTTTCTTCCCCTCTCAGATGTCTCTGTCTAGATTTTAGGTCATTGTTTTCATCTAAAGAAAAAGTTTTAACCCACTAGATTTGCTTATAGAGTTCCTGTAAATCCATCAATGGTATTAGAACCACACTAGTACGTAGATCTAGTCGGGGTAGAAGCATTTAGAAGGAGATGAATTAGAAATTTTTCAGAAATTTTTTTTAGACGAGCAGCGTTCACTGGATCCACTGATGACCGCCAGCGGCGCTCCGCCACAAGACACAAGACGACTGCCACCGGATCTTGGATTGACGGCCGTCGGTAGCAAGTAAGAACCCTAACCCTAGATCAGACTCACTCTGGGAAGAGAGAAGGAAGAAGAAGAGAGAACTCACCGGATCCGTCCGGGAAGAAGAATGATCGGCGGCCGGGGGTGCCCACCCTAGGGCGAGCGCGCGCACCGGAGAGGGGACCGGTGGCGGTGCCATCTCTTGGTTTCACCAACCGCTGAAGGGGCTTGCCGAGGGGAACCCTCGGGCCGGGCAACGTGCCGCTCGCTGGCGCTCCCGAGGCCACGCTCCGCCACTCCACCGCACCGGCGCACGACTACTCCCCGCCACTCGCTCACTCTGTTGCAGCAGTGGAAGAAGGAAAAGGAAGTTACAGTTTGGGGGAGCTGGCCGTGCTACTAGTTATGAGCTGGCGAAATAACCGGAGAACCGTCAATCTCCATCCGACAACACAGTTCAGCTGGACCAAGATTGAGCCTAGGCGGGATGGTGCTTTGGCGACCCAGGCCTGGTTGCGGCCTGGGAAGCCATGAGCGCACGTTAGCGGAAGTAGGTCGAGCCACAGCACGTGTGCCAGCAGGGCCACAGCATCCAAGTGATAGAAAGAGGGCCAGATGGGCTACGGTCTTGCAGTGTGCGCATTGGGCCTATTTTGCCAAGCGCGAGCCAAGATGGACCAAGCCGCTGTGTGGGTCAGGCCGGAAGAACAGAAGAGTTTGAGCCCTCTGTTTTCCAGCAAATTTTTTTTCCTGGAAATTATATTAGTGGCTCAAATAAAATTAGTTTTAAGGAGTTTTTCCTGTGGGTAAAATTTACAAATTAAGTTTTAGCTTCCGCTATATTAAGATTAAGTTAAGTTGATTTTTTTGCTTTATTTTGCTACCTTTAAGCATTAAGTTGAAGTTTTTAGTCTATTTCTCTAATTAAATTGGAACCAACAGAAAAATTTAATTAGAAAATAAGTATTTTTTCTGAGTATGGTAATTTTATCTACTAACCAACATTGTTGATAAAATTGTTGTACTGATAAGTTTGGTTTTATCATTGTTGATTCTATTTCTGCCCAATGGTGATATGGAACTAATGATGAGAAGTTTTATGTTTTAGTTCGACCAACCGTTGAATGAACTTTTTTTTCTAAATTTTTTTGCATTCAGACAATCCTTTGAGCTACATCTCGTCCATAGAGCCCCTCAATGGAGGGAATTATAGATCATGGCGGGAGAAGGTCGAGATAGCGCTTGTCCCATAGCTCCTAAGGACCCTGTGAGGGCCGAGAATGAGAGTGAAGATGATTTCAATAAAAGGGTGCATGATTAAGCACCAATTAGAATGTAGTATGATCTTGATCGTGCAAAGTGGGACAATTCAAAAAGAAAGTGCATCATGGTGATTAAGAGCTCCATTTTGGAGTCAATAAGGGGAGCAATCTCATAGTGTGACACAACCAAGGAGTACCTGAGAAAGCTGGAGAGTCAGTTTACTGTCTCTTCAAAGGCATATGCAAGCACTCTTATTAGGAGGCGTGTTACTATGAAGTATATTGGCGGTGGAATAAGGGACACATATTGAGAATGACCAATATGGCTTCCAAACTTAAGCCTATGGACATGGAGCTCCCAGAGGAGTCTGTAATCCATCTGGTCTTTACCTCCCTGCCCAAAGAGTTTGAGACTTTTGCTATGAATGACAACACACAGCCAGAAAAGTGGGGTATTGAGAAGATGATTGCCATGTGTGTGCAAGAAGAAGAAAGGGTTAAGGGCTCATCTGGTGATACTGTCAATTACCTGAGCCAAAACAAGAAGAGGAATTATCAGAACAAAAATTCTAAGCCACAAGGGAAACCTCAGTGGAACAATACCTCTTCTTCTAAGGCACATGGAAAGGCTCCAATGTATGATCACCATCAAAGATCAAACCATAAAGTGGTGGTGGCCAAGGACACTTGCAAGTGGTGCAAGAACAAGGGACACTACCAGAAGGATTGTGTAGAGTTCCTAAAGCATTTTGTAAGAAAGGTGAGGACCTTAATAGATTCGTAGATGAGTCCTTGTATTTAAGTTATGCAAAATCTAATTGGTGGATTGATTTAGGTGCAATTACTCATGTTGCAAATTCATTACAAGGATTCCATACGGGGAGGGCTCTGCAAACAGGAGATAGAAGCATTAAAGTTGCAAATGGCATCCAAGCTGAAGTCGAAGCCATTGGAGAACTCCTATTAGAATTAGCATATGGTTTTGTACTTCATTTGAGAAATGTTCTTTATGTACCCTCTTTGCATAGAAACTTAATAAGTGTATCGCGCTTAGATGATGATGGTTTTGCTTGTCATTTCGGTGATGGACAATGTAAAATCAAGTTTAATAATAAGATTGTTGGTCTTGCCTTCAGACGAGACGAGCTTTATTTATTATTACTTTATGAGAATGTGAATGTTGTAAGCACTGAGAATGTGAATGCCTCCTCGTTTATGAATGTAAAGAATAAGCGGAAAAGAATTGATGATGTATCTTCAAAATTATGGCACTGTCATTTAGGCCATATTTCGAGGGGGAGAATTGAACGGTTAATTAAGGAATCAATTCTTCTGCCTTTAGAATTTTTAAATTTAGAGCAATGCATCGATTGCAATAAGGGAAAGTTCGTGAAGAAAATTAAGAAAGATGCCAAAAGAAGCATAGGAATTTCAGAGATAATTCACATGGATATCTTTGGTCCATTTTCTGTGACATTTGTGGATGGTTATGATTCTTTCATAACATTCACAGATGATTTTTCACGTTTTGGTTCTATTTATCCAATTAAAGAGCATTCAGAAGCGTTGGATAAATTCAAGATATTTAAGGCTGAAGTAGAAAATTAGCATAGTTTAAAGATTAAAATAGTAAATTCCGACCGTGGGAGGGAGTACTACGGTCGACATACCCCATATGGCCAAGTTCCTGGACCTTTTGCAAGGTTTCTATAGGAAAATGGCATAGTTGACCAATACTCTACACCAAGCAAGCCTCAGCAGAGTGAAGTAGCTGAAAGACGTAATCGTACCTTAATGGATATGGTGAGAAGCATGATAAGTTACTCCACTTTACTGGTTAGTTTGTGGATGGAGGCATTAAAAACTTCCATTCACATCCTTAATCGAGTTCCTAGTAAGTCGGTGTCTAGGACACCATATGAGTTGTGGACTGGACGAGAGCCCTCACTCAATTATTTGCGTGTGTGGGGCTGTCCAGCTGAGGCTAAAGTCTTTAACCCAAATATTGGGAAATTAGATCCTAAGACAATCATTTGCCATTTCATTGGCTACCCTGATAAGTCAAAAGATTATTGTTTCTAATGTCCTGACAGTCATTCTAAGTTTGTAGAAATGAGACACGCTATCTTTTTGGAGGATGAGATGATCAAGGGGAGCACGGTACCCCGAGAAATTAGCCTTGAGGAGAAGCGGGTATACGTACCCACAATGATGATTCAGGAACCTTTTTTCTCGATACCTGTTGCTGCTGCACCAACAGTACATGACATTGTGGCTATAGCACTTGTTGTTAGTTCTCCTATGGCAACAACGAATGAAGATGAGGAACCTGTCTTTCAGGATCCTATAAGAACCTGTTGTCACATATGAGAAAGAGCTACATCAGCCCCAAATGGAAGATGTGCCAAATGTTGAGGCCCCCAGAAGGTCTCAAAGAGTTAGAAAGTCAGCTATTCCTGATGACTATGAAGTCTATGTCAGTGAATAAGTTCAAATGGAGGGAGTACCCACCTTATTTGAAGAAGCCATGAGAAGTGCTCACTCATCAAAGTGGTTTGAAGCCATGGAAGATGAAATGAGATCCATGAGTAGCAACAAAGTCTGGGATTTAGAAGAAATTCCTAAAGAAGCCAAGACAATAGGTTGTAAATGGGTCTACAAAACAAAATGTGACTCCAAAGGGAATGTCGAACGATATAAAGCGCGACTTGTAGCAAAAGGCTTCACATAAAGAGAAGGAATAGACTATAATGAGACATTTTCTCCAGTCTCCTGTAAGAATTCTTTTAGAATCATAATGACTTTAGTGGCACACTATGATTTAGAGTTACATCAGATGGGTGTAAAGACAGCTTTTCTCAATGGAGACCTAGAAGAAAATGTTTACATGGCACAACCCAAAGGTTTTGTCATGGAAGGAAAAGAACAAATGGGATGCCATATGAAGAAATCCATTTATGGATTAAAACAAGCCTCCAGGCAGTGTACTAGAAGTTTGATGAGACAATAAGAAAGTTTGGATTTAGTGAGAATAAGGAGGACAATTGCGTTTATGCAAAGTTTAACAGTGGAAAATTCCTTTTTCTTATCCTATACGTAGATGACATCCTAATTGCTAGTAGTGGAAAATTCCTTTTTCTTATCCTATACGTAGATGACATCCTCATGTTAATGTACAGAAGAACTAACTCCATTGAAATAGTAGGGTACTCAGATCCAGACTTTGCGGGAGATGTAGACGATAGAAAATCCATATCAGGTTATGTATTCACTCTCGCAGGTGGAGCTATATTGTGGAAGAGCTCCATGCAAACCATCACTGGATCGTCCACATGTTTGCCAAGTTTGTAGCATGCTATGAGGCCACGGGGTAGGAAAAATGGTTAAAGAAGTTTGTACCCGGGTTGAGAGTGGTAGACAGCATTCAAAGACAACTCAAGATGTACTGCGATAATGAGCCAGCAGTATTCTATGTTCACAACAATAAGTCAAGTGGTGCTGCCAAACACATCGACATCAAGTATTATGTTGTGAAAGAGAAAATCCAGGATCATACGATAAGTTTAGAGCATATAAGAACAAAAGAAATGCTTGCGGATCCGCTTACGAAAGGCTTACCGCCCAATGTGTTCAGAGAACACTTAGCCGGCATGGGTTTACGGGAAAGCCTATGATTCCTGGATACTAAGGGCCTAGAACAAGAATCTATTTCAAAACAGAAAGGTGTGTTGTAGTTGTTGAATCTGATAGTACGTAACTAGCTATTATGACGAGAAATGCTCTATACACTGATCTGTGATAAAATTGGTGCCAAGTTTAAGACTAAGTTTAAGTATGAGATGAGATAAGGGGGAGAATGTTAGTATTGATCTCGTCCGGCTCGGTCCAACGATCGAGTCGGAGTCCTTGATCATGCCTTGATCGGGGGCGCTTAAAAACATGATTGGTGGGGTCCCGTCACGCAGCGTTATAAAGACAAGGTGAGGGCCGGGGGCACGAAAGCTCAAGTTTGATACCGTTCCCACCAAACCCACTAGCAAACCTAGTACTCGATCTACTTTGCGCTGTCAGCGGCGGGAAGCTCCGCCAACTCCCCGCGCCGCCGCCACCGCCCTCGTCGTCAACACCGTCTTCACCACCATGGCGAGCTCGTCGACGAAGCTCGATGGTTGTGATCCACTCTACTCTCTCCCCCCCCCCTCTCGGATGTCTCTATCTAGATTTTAGGTCAATTTTTTCATCTAAAGAATAAGTTTTAACCTGTTAGATTTGCATCTAGAGTTCCTGTAAATCCATCACTTCTCGCATGCAAGCGCTGAGGAGGAGGCCCACAGAGGCGTCATAGCGAGGGTTGTAGCTTGCTGGTTCAAGCGCATTGGGGGAGTAGGGGTGAGGAGGAGCTCCTGCACTCGAGGGAGTACGGGGGAGGAGGAGCTTGAGGGCTCTGCAGCGGCCGCTCACTTCGGCACCTCTGCACTGCTCTTCTGTTGATGGCTCTGGGTGAGCGGTGGAGGGAGTGGGGAGAAGATAAGGACCGACTGTTGTGTTTGCCGCTACAAATACTCTCTTTGCCTGTGCACTTGTCTTCATCTGTCCCTCCATTTCTTTCATGCATACTGCTCGATGATTCTCGAAAATTGGTTTTCTGCTATTTTCCAATCGAAGACATTGCTTTAATTTATTGATATTGCTTTTCTGCTTTTTTCCATTAGAAAGAATGAAAAAAAATCTTGTGTATCCATAACACTGATCAAGCATGTTCATGCTTAAGGCGTCCATACTCTTTTTCTTTTTTCAAAACAAACATAAGAACAGTACCGGATACCCATATCCTCGTCCCTAACCTAGCTCTTTCTATCCCCGGTCTACATCCTTATCCCTAACTTCATATGCATCCAAACGCCACCTTAAGGTTTTTGTCAAAAATTTATGCACGTTTCAAGCAAATGAAAATGATTTTTCTATAGTCCACAATTATATTTAGTCAATGCAATATTTCTTTTGTGTTGCTTATGTGAAAGTTGACGGTTTTTTCATACTCTATGTATTTCGCAGGAAATCATGGATATAGATGTTGGAGTATCACTGACTTCCAATGACATTCAACTACCCATAGATCCTAGAGAACGGAGAAGGCAACGGGATAGGGATCAGTATGCACAACTGCCTATCCGAACAGAAGGAAGAATTACTAAAAAACGTTGGGCGTGTGAAGTGGATTATTAGTCAGCATATATGACGTGGCGATAGTTAGTCAGATGATTGCATGGCTTAAAACCGTTAATAAATTGAGACGGGATGATTAGTGCACCAATTTAGTTAGTTAAGGGATTGATTTTCACCAATTAAAATATAAGATATGAAACTACTTTAGGGATGAAAAAACATATTTTTCTTATATTTTAGCTTAGAACAAATATAATGTGAAATGTAAAAAAATAGAGTGAGTATTGCCCATAGCAACCCACGATCAGGTTTTACTCCAGCGAGCTGACATAGTTTGTATCGTGGCCGTTCAGCTTGATACGGGATGCGTGCAGTTCTGTCTTTTCTGGATGTATTATCAACGTATATGATTCTTTTTTATTTAAGTGTCAGATACGGTACCCTCCTTTCCTGTTTGAAAGGACATAAAGTATGTGGTCATGTGCTCTAACACATCCCAATTTTAGCATAGGCTTTTCATCATTGCTGGAAAACTCGCCATTCGTCCCGAGGTTTAGTGCCGGTTGATTTTTGATCCGGTACTAATGTGAGCATTAGTAATAGGTCCAACGACTAGTTCCTCAGGAGCCTCCTGTGACTCCCTTAGTATCGGGTGGAGGCTTCAACCGGTACTAAAGGTTGCACATTAGTACTGGTTGAAGCCTCCAACCGGTACTAATGTGCCTGAGGATCTTTAGTACCGGGTGGAGGCTTCAATCGGTACTAATATGCAACTTTTAGTATAGGGCAAATCCTCCACACGGTACTAACTTCTCTCCAATAAAATCAGACGTCTTGTTCCTCTGCCCGAGCCATTTTCTCCAGCTCGAGCTTCATCCATTCATGGCAAAACAGGGGAGGTGCTACCGGATTTTTGACCATTTCGTGGGGATTTCACTCGTTCAAGTGTTTTAAAGGTTAGAAACTTCATCATCCTTTGATACATGCTTAGTATACTAAGTTTTATGCTTTAGAGCTAGAATAATTTGTGATTTTTAGAATAAGGTACAATCGAGAAATTTTTCATTTATATGATATATGTTTGAGCTACAATTTTTTGGATGCTATGTTTCGTATTAGTCAAAGAAACTGATCAATATGAGGTTAGAGGAATAATTTCATAGTTTAGTCCTTTAAAATATGAGCTAAATAAATTGTGGGAAAAAATATAATTTATTCGTATTTTAGTAATTTGCAAACATGAGCGAGATAAACTATGGTACATAGAGATAATAAGATTAAATAGAGGTATGTATTTTGTCATTTTTAGAATAAGCTACAATGGAGAAATTTTTCATTTATATGTTATGTTTGAGCTAACTATATTGTGGGAAAAAATATAATTTGTTTATAGTTTAGTTATTTGCAAATATGAGCTAAATAAATTATGGTACATAGAGATGGATACTGCTGCCGGAGGTAGTGGTGATGGTGGGGGTGATCGTAGTTCGTCTCGTGGCAAGGGGAAAACCATAGTTGGCCCTCATGATAAGTCGAAGAAAATGAGCACGTGGGAGAGAGCAATGCTTCGTTATTTGGAAAGATATCATGAAGATGCTATTGCGGTGGGTCAGGAACCTCCTTTTGGTGGTCGTTATACTCCACCTCCAGTCCCAGCGGTTTCAAGTCCACCGAGTACTACCGTCGCAAGAGGCACAAATAAACCTTCGTCTTCGCCGCCCAAAGATGCTTAAAGTCCTCCTAGATATCACTTAGTGGATGGTTTGTCGTAGTGTAGCATGTTGTTTGGGTCTAAAATTTAAATTTGTGTAGTTCTATCTATTCAGCAACATTTGAGTTCTTGGTAGTGTATCATGTTGTTTGGGTCTGAACTTTAAATTTGTATATTTCTATCTAAACTTTCAGCAACATTTGTGTTTGTCGTAGTGTATCATATTGTATTTTTTGGGTCTAAACTTTAAATTTGTGTATTTCTATTTAAACTTTCAGCAACATTTGAGTTTTATGAGATTTGTGTGATGTTTGTTATGCTTCACAATTATATGATCAGAAAATCTTTGATTCATTAATACTTTGTAGATGAATCGGCAATGGATGTATAACGTAAACAAACGCTCCATGGAGTACATTAATGGCTTGTGTGGTTTTCTCGATCTGGTAGAATCCAACAAGCTGCCATCCAGTTTCATTTGTTATCCATGCAAAAATTGCAACAATGAGAAGGATTAGTCATCTAGAAAGACTATTTTATTTGGACTAAGCATGGGGAAAGAGGAGTTATAATGGAAAATGGTGATAAAGAAGAAGATGACAACATTCTTGACTGGACTCAAGGAGTTCAAAATGAACAAGGCGGAGATCAAGAACAAGTTGGATGATGGTAAGCATCTAAGCATGTGTAAGTGGTTCAATTGGCCAATTTTTGCAAAATTATGCTTGCTTTGATTGTGTTGTCATGAATCACGAAAATGGAGGAGATTGTAGCGAACATGACCCCATTAGGCTATTGTTTGTGATTTTGGTGATTTTATGACAACATGATCATTAGGACTAATGAATTGTTTAGAATATGTCTTGAAGGTTCTTAGGTCCTAAGGAAGCAACCACAACAAAAGACAAGCAAATAATCAAAGTTTTGTGCATCAACATATAGCACCGACTCATTCTTTGTGGAGAAAATGGCCAACGAATCAGTTGGTGCCTACAGTACGCGTGGAAACCAAATGGGACCATCGGATGTCCTGATGGCCAGGGATTTTAAAGCATCGGAGCAATTGCTGGCCTTGCTTTCCTATGCATAAGATGAATCGGTTGTTCAAAAGAAGAAACGAACGCATGCACCGGATGATCTGATGCTCAATATTAAGGCCCCATTGGACGAAGCATATTTTCTTTTGAAAGTTCCAAAGAGTTTTGGTGTGGAAAGCCTAGCACCGAATGATACGGTGCACCATCGGACGAACCACCATATCAATCAGTGGATTGCGTCGGTGGCAGTTTTGGGCTCAAGAGCCCAACGGCTAGTAGCACCGGATGTTCCTGTACTTACCAAAATCATACCATCAGAACATCCGATGGTACACTTTAACTAGCCATTGGAGCAACAACTCTTTGATGCCTGGGGATATTTAAACCCCCTCCACTCGCCCATTTGGAGTTGTTGTTGTGTGCAGAAATTCATTGGAGATCAAGGCTCAACAAGAACACATCCAAGCTACCAAAAGTGCATAGGTGATTAATCAAAGGCTTAGAACAAGCTTAAAAGAGTGATTACTATTAGGATATGTCGGCCATACATCTATGAGCCCACCGGGAGGATTGGATAGTCCTACAATACCGGGCTGTACACCAAGATGTATCAGACACAGAGACTACAATGCAGGACGGTGTGGTCTACGTGGCGGACAGGGACTAGTCAAGAATTAGGAAACTACTTGTAGTAATTAGAGTGGGACTCTCTAGTCGAATCCGACTAGTACTCTTGTACAACAAGCAACATGTAACCCTGCCCCCAGCAATATAAGGCGAGGTAGGAGGCCTCCTCCAAACATCTCATCAATCAATACAATCCAACCAACACACATGACGTAGGGTATTACGCGACATAAGCAGCTTGAACCTGTCTAAATCGTGTGTTTGAGTTCACCTTCGAGTTCCTGATCTTTGGCGAGCCCCATGCACAAAACACTACCTCGAGTACCCCTCGGTAGGTTGCCGGATCTAAACATCGACAGATGGCGCGCTAGGTAGGGGATCTTGCTAAAGATCCACTGGCAAACTTGATGGCTCCAATCATCATCAAACCCACCATCACGTTCGAAGAAGGCCCGACGTTTGTCTTCGGCTCCTGGGTCTGTGTCGCAGACGGCGCTAGAAACTTCCACCGCCACATCGCGCCGGCCCTTGAGGAGAAGCACTACGACATCGATCTCCATCGCCAAGCTTTGGAGGATTTTGTCAAAAAGTTCAACAAAAAATTCAACCTCTTCCGAGGTCCCAGGGGTGAGTCCGAGTACAACTCAACTTCTCCCATCAGTCAGACTGGTTCCTACGAGCTAGCGCTCGAGCCACCGTGCGAATTGGTCTACAACACAAGTCCGTTCCTGTTGAGACATCGAAACGCAAGCACTGTCTACCAAGCTTCCTTGTCCAGTGCCAATCCAACTTGAATTCGATCGAGGACTTCGACTACTACTCGGATCTGGATGGGGAGATTCCCTTATCAAGTCTGCAGCAGGGCCTAGTATCACATCTACTCCACAAGGCAGATTCGTCTACTGGCCCAACATGAAACCATTTGCCCTCGCCAGGGACGACGAGTCACTCTTCATCGCGTACCTCGACAACCTCCCATACCAAGATGGAACACCTCTGTCTCCTACCTACGAAAAAGATGGCTCTACGGAGATCATCACATCAAGCTTGAGTAGTTTCTCCCAAGAGCGAGAACTACTCGCCATTATCACTCCTCAAAGAGCCAACAATGATAGAGCAGAACAACCAAAAAGGAACCCGCGATATGAGCATCACCCTGATGACGCGTCGGCGGACGAACTCTCTGCCAATGTCCAAGAGGAAGAGACAGAAGGTCAAAGGGTGTGCCGACAAGCAAGAAACGCGAAGCGAGTAGAACGTCGACGCCACCTGGCAAATGATCTACCCATCATGAACCTGGATCAAGCGTTCGAAATAGTTTCAATGCGTCAACATAACACTCCTCTCGCCACCATAGCCTCCATTGACCTGCTCACTCGGGCGATGGCGCAAGACAAGTACACCAGGCAACTAGCTTTCTTGGCACAGCACGCGTACAAACTACTCGATCGACAGAGCCCGATCAACTCAGTCCGACGCACCTCTTCCCATCATGGCAGTAGCGGCAGGCATCCAAGTCGCAACAAAGCCGCCAGAAATGAGGTTGCCAGGATTGAGCAACCCAGGGCAAGTCAACATAGGGCAGAAGGTAGTCGGGCAGGACACTCAGGAGGCCTTGGACCCCATTGGCCCTACCCAAAACCTGAGCAACCTCGCGACCTTTGCTAGAAGATTAACCAGAATTGCGACGCGCGTGACATCATGGAAGGGTGACCCCACGAACACGATCCAGAAGTCGACTATTTGGGAGAAGACACTGACGGGTTCCCCGCCTTTCCAAGCTGAGTATGCAAGACAATTCTACCCAACAAGTTTAAACTTCCGACTATCAACAAATATGACGGCAACCAGGACCTAGTCCAATGGCTAAGGTGCCACTCACTAGCGGTCCATGCAGCGAGAGGAAACGACGACACCAAGGTCATCTACTTCCCCATCTCATGGAGGCAGAGCCACTCACTTGGCTCGAGTCTCTAAGGAGGAACTCCATCGATACATGGAGACAGCTGAAGACAACGTTCACAAATAACTTTGCTAGAGCAATGCAATGTTCTGGTAATAGGATCAGCTTGTTGCAAGTCAAACAGCAACAAGCGAAACCCTGCATAGTTACCTACATCGTTTCTTTGACAAGAAGGCCACTATCATGGACATTACAGAGAAGGACGCCATAGAATGCTTCTAGAATAGTCTCTATGACCGTCAAATGTTTCAAGACTTTGGCAGAAGACGCCCGGAGGATATCAAGTCTCTCAAGACCATGATCCAATCCTAGGCAGATGAAGAAGCCAAGGAGATTGAGCGGTTTGAATCTAGTCGCAATAGAGGCCAGAACAACAACCAGAGCAACGACCAAGGTAACGGTAAGAATCACAACGATCACCCCAAAGACAACCGAGGCGACTACTCGGGTGGTCAAAACCGCAAAAGGAAGCCAGACAATACTGCAGCGGTAATGTCGTAGTCCTCCAAGAAGAGCGGTGCAAACCAAGAGAGGACTCCTTTCAAGGAGCTCCTGAAAAAGCAGTGCCCATGGCACTCAAACTCCAAACTTTCTTTGATGGACTGCAAAAGCCTTCGTAGAATCATCAAAGATCTGCCGAAATCTTCTGGAGCTAAAGACAAGGGAAAGGCTAAAGAATACGGAGACAAGGACAATAATGGGAAATTCCAGAACCCGTCCAACACTGTCAACATCATATTCGGTGGCATTCCGGGTACTGCTACCAGGCGGTCCCAAAAGTTAACCCTTCAAGAAATCATGTCCATTGAGCTAGCAACACCTACTTTCCTTAAGTGGTCTGATGTGCCAATCACCTTTTCAAGAAAAGAATAGTGGACTAGCTTCTCCAATCCAGGACGCTATCCTCTCATCCTAGATCCAGATGTCGCAGGCTCTCACCTACAAAAGTACTAATCGACGATGGCAGTGGCCTCAACGTGCTCTTCACCAAGACTATGAAGAAGATGGGCCTTGACATGATAGATATGCTCACCCTGACGAACTCTTCGTTCTACGGGATTGTCCTGGGTAACGTGGTTGTACCCGTTGATTACGTGCTTTTTCCAGTTACATTTAGGACCAAGGATTATTACCGGATCGAGTACATCCGGTTCGAGGTGGCTGACTTTGAGACTTTGTACCACACCATCCTCAAAAGACCAGCACTGGTCAAATTCATGGCCATCCCACATTATGTATACCTAGTACTCAAAATGCCGGGACCCAAGGGAGTATTTTACCTGCGTAGAGACTTGAAGAGATCATACGACTGTGATACAGAAGCTGTGGAGCTGGCAGCGACTACCCAAGTGCCAAACTCCATGATGCAAGTCTTCACCGCCTCCAAGAAATTGTCCCCAACAGAGTTCGAAATCCAAGAGAAGAAGTCGGGGGCAACCAAGGTCAAGCCGGCAGGAGAGGGTGATCACAAAGCCATTGACCTCGAGACCGGCAACAGCTCCAATACAGCCCTAATTGGCGCCGGGGGTGCCTAGGGAGTAGATCGAGCACTCACTGAATGTGGATCCCAAAGCTACGCCCAAGCGACAACGACTACGCCGGTTCGCCCAAGAAAGAAGAGAATCCATCAAAAAAGAATTGGCTAAACTACTCGTGGCTGGCTTCATAAAATAATTCCTTTATTCAGAGTGGTTGGCTAACCCTGTCTTGGTGTAGAAGAAGAACAACAACGAGTGAAGGATGTGTGTCGACTACACAGACCTAAACAAGCATTGTCCAAAGGATCCCTTTGGGCTCCCTAGGATTGATCTAGTCATCGACTCGATGGCTGGGTGTGCTCTACTCTCCTTCCTCAACTGCTACTCGGGGTATCACCAGATAGCACTTAGGAAGAAGACCAGATCAAGACCATGTTCATCACCCCTTACAGAGCCTTCTGCTATACTATGATGTCCTTTAGGTTGAAGAACGCAGGCGCCATGTATCAACGAGCCATCCAGGAGTGCTTCAAGAACCTTCTACACTACAATGTATAGGCATACGTGGATGACGTGGTCATAAAGACCAGAAATCATGATGACTTCATTGCGGATCTGGAAGAAACCTTCACAAGCCTGTGAGTATACCGATGGAAACTGAACCCAACAAAGTGCGTGTTCGATGTACCCTCTAGAAAACTATTCGGATTCATCATCAGCCATCGAGGAATCGAAGCTAATCCTGAGAAGATCGCTGCCATCACCAACTTGCATGCTCCATCGTGCATCAAGGATGTCCAGAAGCTGACTGGGTGCATGGCGGCCCTCAATAGATTTATCTCAAGACTTGGAGAATACGGGCTACCCTTCTCTAAACTATTCAAGCAGCAGGACAAGTTCTAGTAAACCGAGGACGCGGAACAAGCCCTTCAACAGTTAAAGGACTTCCTATCAAAGCTACCGGTCCTCACGGCGCCTACTCCCAACAAAGACTTGCTGCTCTACGTCGCTGCGACTACTAACATCATCAGCACGGCGATCGTGGTCGAAAGACCAGAACCAGGACATGTATACAAAGTTTAGAGGCCCGTCTACTTCATCAACGAGGTGCTGTTAGACTCTAAAACTAGATACCCACCAGTACAGAAGTTGCTATACGCAATACTACCCACCTCGCGGAAGCTATGACACTACTTATAGGAACACAACATCTCTATCATCATAGACTTCCTCTTGGGAGACATACTCCACAATAGAGATGCAATAGGAAGAATCTCCAAGTAGGCAGTAGAACTCGGAGCCTTGTCCCTGGATTTCAAACCAAGGACTACCATCAAGTTGCAAGCACTAGTCGATTTCAAGGTAGAGTGACGGGAAAATCAGGTACCCGCACTGGCAGAACAACCAGAGCATTGGGTCATGTACTTCGATGGATCACTCAAGCTTGAGGGAGCTAGTGCAGGAGTACTACTAATCTCTCCTAAAGGTGAACAACTCAAATATGTCTTGCAAATCTTCTGGGAGGTCTCCAACAATATAGCTGAGTATGAAGCGCTACTACATAGGCTCCGCCTGATAGTATCACTGGGAATCAAATGGTTGTTGGTATATGGCGACTCACTCGTGGTCATCAACCAAGTCAACGATGAGTGGGATCATCACAAGGATAACATGGATGTGTACTACCTTGAAGTGCGCAAGCTAGAGGAAAAGGTCTCTGGTATGGAGTTCCATCACGTGGCTTGTGACAACAACGTAGCCGTAGACGTCTTGTCCAAACTCGGGTCAACTTGTGCCAACTCTTAGCTCGGGTCTTCGTCCATGAACTACACAAGCCATCCATACAGGAACCAGCAGTATCTAAAATCACCGATCGCGGCAATGATGCGCCCGACCGGGAGGTTATGATGATCGACGTAGATTGGAGAACCCCCTTCATCAACTACATCAAGGTGCACAAGCTGCCTCCCGACAAGATAGAAGCAGAGCAAGTCTCACGGCATGGCAAGAACTACATCCTAGTCGGGGACAAGCTCTACAGACAATGCGCATCATCAGGAGTACACATGAAGTGTGTCTCATGAGAAGACAACAAGGACATACTGGAGGAGATTCACAAAGGCATTTGCGGCAACCATGCATCATCCAGAACGAACATAGGCAACGCTTTCAAAGTGGGATTCTACTGGCCTACAGCTCTCAAAGACGCTGAAGAACGAGTCCGTTGATGCCAAGGTTGTCAATTCTTCACCAAGCAGCAACACGTCCCTACCTACAAGCTGATCACCATACCGCCCTCCTGACCCTTCGCATGCTGGGGGCTGGACATGATTGGCCCTCTACCTACGCGGCCTAGGAGCTTCAATCGAGTACTCGTGGCGATCAACAAATTCACCAAATGGATCAAGATGAAGCCTGTAACCTGCCCCAAGGCAGATAGAGTACTTGACTTCCTCGACGAGATCGTCCTTCGCTACAGCTTCCCCAATCGCATCATCACAGACCTGGGCTCAAATTTCAACAATCACGAGTTCTGGGAATACTGCGAAAACAGCAGGATCGATGTCCAATACATCTTTGTGGCTCATCCACTGGCCAACAGCCAAGTTGAGCGTGCCAAAAGGATGGTACTGGAAGCTCTCAAGAAGAGACTACACGACATTGGCAACACCAAAGGAGGCAAGTGGCTCAAGCAACTACCCAATATCCTCTAGGGGCTTCGCACACAGCCGTGCAAGCCTACGGGGCACTCGTCCTACTTCCTGGTCTACGGATCAGAAGCCATCCTCCCTACCGACGTCATGTGGAAATCTCTAGTGGTTGAGCAATACGAGGAAGGCACGGCTGAAGAAACAAGGCGTCTAGACTTAGACAGCCTTGAAGAAGCTCGCTGTGCAGTACTCAACCAGTTAGCAAGGTACCTTGAAGGAATCCTCCGCTCTATGATCATAACATCAAAGAACGTTCGTTGAACACAAGCAACATGATCCTCAAGCATATCCAAGACACCAAGGGGCTGCACAAGCTAAAGTTGCCTTGGGAGGGGCCTTACATCATTTTAAGGTCACTGGACCTAGTCGTATAGGCTCCAAACTCATTAGATAGAAGCAACTTGCACAAAAGCAAGCCTGCACACACAAATCTCGAGCTAATCAGATCCTTGGATAAAACTTGTCCATCGACAGTCTTCGCAGACAGAACTCGTCAAATTACTTAGGAGTGATCTATACTATCTTGTCCTTCTAGCCGCGCCTTGTAATAACAAGTCTGCAAGTTCCAAGTCTTTGGAGCACAACACCCAAACAATCTATAAAGGTTTCTAAAGGTAAGCTCCAGATCATGAAGTCTTGAAGAGTCTACTCGCTTGAAGAGTTCGACTACCCAGATACACGAGTACTGGAGCTCCGCAAAAAGGCTCTACATAGTATATTTGAAGAGGCTTCTTGAAGCAGCCTTGTGCGTGGACACTGATGACTACCACATGAGCAAACATCTAGGTAGTCCATGAGAGGCACTAAACTAAAGGAATTCAAACAAATCATCAAGCAAACAAAAAATTGCAACAAGACTTCCAATAATTTGCATTAACATAACTTTTTTACATTACAAACAATTATTTTTGTAGATTACTCAAGGTCTATCTGACTGGCTACTTCTTGAGCAATGGGAGCCATCTCCTCTAGGTACTGCTGGAACTGCTCATCTGAGCAGTCCTCAGCAATGCCTTCTGCCACGAGAGCCAAGTTGGCTTGTGGGTAGAATGACTTCACCATCATCAGCAGTTGCTTGGAGATGGACTCTGCAGTCTTCTTCACGTAGCTGGTGAACTTCTCGGGTACATCCTTGAGTATCTCCACCAAGGGATGAGGCTCCACCCCTTCCTCCGAGGGATCCACCATATCAGCAATGGGCTGAGCAGCTTCTGATAGCTCCTTGAGAGAAAGGTCCTTCACCTCCAACTCAGCCTACTGCGCTTGGAGTTTCTCCATCAGGTCCACAAGTTGGACCTTCCTGTCCTTGCGCAGTTGCTTCTCCTTATCAAACTTCTGTTACAGGGTCTTGTACTGTTTGGTCACCTTGTCATACTCATCGGTGACCCGATAGTATGCGTTCTGCCAGTCCACAGCACGACACTAGAGATTGTTATTCTCCTTGGTGAGCTCTACAACAACAAAGGCAAAGAACAAGTCAGCATCAGCAAGGTAGACAAGTACTTGAAAGCAATGAAGGAAAAATAGCCTACCTTCATTTTGGGTCCTCAGGCCTCTATTGAGTACCCGGAGCCGATCATTTTCTTCATCAGCTTTCTACAAGAGGTTATGGTACTCGGCGGCCTAGCCATCATACTTCATCAACAGTCGAGAGGAGTACTACCTCTCCTCGGCAAGTTTCTGCTCTAGCGCCTCGGCCTGCTAGATGGTGTCTCCAACTACTTCGAGAACTTTCGACTACTCGCGGAAGTCCTGGATCAATGTCTACAACAACAGAGCAAGTGCTCGTGGTCAGTAACGAGTACCAATTTAAAGACGAAGTTCAAGAGCAAGAGTAAAGCCTACCTATGTGTACTCGTCTACTTGGTGGTACATGTCCATCAGCGTGGCCTCGAAATCCATGGTGGCTAGGGGGTCAGCTATCAGCCAGTCTCTCTCTCGTTTCACCACAAGAGGAACCCCATCATGTTCTCCGGCACCCGGCGCATCGAGAGGGACCATTGCTCGGCTAGTCGATGGGCCAGCTTCTGATGACAAGGAGGTAGCCACCGCGCGACTAGTCGATGGCCTCACCTTGGACGGCGGGACAACGGGCAACACTTACACCATCCTGGCAGCCTCTACATCAGCTTTTGGCTCGGGGGCTACACGTGCAACCTCGACTTCTTTGACGACCGCCACTCTAACCTCAGCTTCCAGCTCCACCCCGGCCTCCATTTCCGGCTCAGCATCCGAATTCAACATCACGGCCACCAGCTCGATCACCATCGTGGAAGTATTCTCAATGACGGGTTCGGCCTCCGGCAACTCGGGGGCTAGAACTATAGAAACTTAAAAGTGATCACAACAAGTCATGCATAAGAGTTGCAGCGGGCTGATCCTCTAGCGGCGGAACATCATGCTCCAAGGCAAGCTCGAGGGCTGAGTGGCTACTGCCATCAGCACCAGAACCCGGGATGACTTCCTGGGCTGAGTGGCTACCACCATCATCACCAGATGTCATACTCGAGCCCTTAGTGTCCACACTGGCGGATCTCCTACAACAAGAAAAGTATTATGACACACTACTTGATGACATCAAGTTGACATCGCTACACGGATACTTAATGGGTGGACCTCCTTATCCTAAGGGAGGACTCGGTTCCCAGGCACAGTGCCTTGATGGTTGGTGATGACTTCTTTGGTACGGCTTGCCGGATCATAGTCAGATCCTCGCCAGCCTTAGCCACTACCTCCTCTCCTCGAGTACTCAACGCGTGAGACTTCTTGTATCGTTGGCAACCTCTACCGCTGTAGGATCAGAGTAGTCAGTTCCTCTTCCTTAGTCTCCTCCTCCACTACCTACACACTAACAAGATTAAAGTCAAATTCTGATGATAAAGCAGATAATGCAGGGGTACTCGATCCTCAAGATCTTGTTACCTGAGGAGGGATCTCAGCGGCCAACGATTTCTTCGCCACCCTCTTGGCGGCGGTAGTACGTGCCTCCTTCAGGGGTGGCGCCACTTCAACTTCCGGAACATCCTTCGCTGCATGCTTGGATGTCCCAGACAATGACCCTACCTTGTCAGAAAGACGGGGCTTCACAACAAACTTTTCAGCAGCTCTGAATCAGAGCTGCTGAGGGAGGACCAGTTTGGCGACTCCTCCCTTTTTCCTCCTCCTCCTCGAGCACCTCTGCACAGCCTCAAGGGACTGCATACGGGGCATGACATCAGCATCAGGTGCAGGAGAGTATGAGACATACAAATTCAACTCATGCTGCAAGCAACAAAAGACTAGTCAGTAACAATGACATATGTCAGAACTAGTACTCGGAAGCTGCAGGCCATGGGTACTTACAGGATTTGGCGGGTTCCCAGCTTAGTGCTCTTGCAAGATCGTGGGGATACCCGTGACGCACTTGAAGAAATGCTTCAGGTGGGCCATCACCTGGTCAAGAGACAGCTCCTCCGACATCATCCGCGATGGGTTGTTGGGACCCGAGTAGTTGTACCCTACAGTGCACCAAAGCTGCAGGGGCTGGACATGCCTCCTCATGAAGCTGAAGGCTATGCCAACGCTGGTGAGACCATCCTTCTTGAGCTAGGCAATCTTCTTAATCAGATCCGGTAGCTGAAAGCCACCAGAACTACTCGGCTCATCCAGCTAGTGGTTGTTCCACACTGAACGGTGGCTAGTAACCTTAGGAAGATGGGGGTCATGATTTGCAATGTAGAACCACCATTGCTTCCATCCAAAATGGGAGTCAATCAGCTCATACTCGATGTATTGGCTCTTGTATTGCTCCCGAAGCTGGATCTCCACCCCTCCGACTACCAGCGTGTGGTCCATCCGGGTTTGAGGCTTCACTCTGAAGAACTTCCTAAAAAGCTGAAAATAGGGCTGAATCACCAGGAAGGCCTCATAGAGGTGCACGAAGATGACAATGTGCAAAATTGAGTTGGGTTGAGGTGGACTAGTTTTAGATGGTAATACCTCAGCAACCCCATGAAGAACTCGGACAATGGCAGAGCAAGCCTGTGCTCGATGAAGTGTACGAAGATCACTGTCTCGTCCGGGTAGGTCTCAAAGGGCCATGGATTTCTCCTGAAGCAGATTGGCACGCACCAGTACTTCGATGTTTGCCTCCTTCAAGGTGGACGACCTCCAGGCCATGGCTTGATTCAAGGGCACCGTCTGATCGGTCTTCCCATACTTGGGCGCTGGCAGCTGGACCTCTTTATCCTTCTTGGCGGCCTTGTGCTTCTTTGACTTTGCCACCTTGCTCAAGGATGCCTTCTTGGGCGCCATTGCACCAATGGTCTTCCAGCGCATCAGCTGGGTGGCTGCACAATGGGGGGTGGCGGCACTCCGGGAGTACAAGTAGCGGCACTAGGGATACAGTGGAGAAGATGAAATGGCTCGGGCGCACTAGCTCAGGTAAATGGAAGGGATAAGATTCCTCCATCATTTATAACCGTGATACAAGGTAACTGAGTGGCGAAGATTATGGGGAATATTTTATTTTTTAAGCCATTAGTTATCGCCGGAACGATTATCAAGTTTTTCGAAAGAGATAAGTTCTCTAAAGGCGAATGGTCACATTGGACCAGTGGTTGACCCTTATACCCAAACTAGTCATGTAATGGCTCGGGGGCTGTGTGCCATGTACCCGTTGGATAAAAAGTTTTTCTCCAGGTTTTAAGGGGAACCAGATGTGATATTACAAGATTGACCCTTAGCCTGATTCTTCGATTCAACCTAAGGCTCAGGGGCTACTCCATATGGAGTGCGATTTTTTCAAATCGCACTTCCATATAAGATTCAAGATTCAAGACTAAGTTAAATGAGGCTTGAGCACCTTCTAGCCGCATGGCAATACTCGAGCACATTCAAAGATTCAATTCGATGGAGTACTCAAAAGGAGCACCACAAACTAGTCGGTGACATCTCCAAAAGTACTCAGGACTGCTGCATTTGATTAAAAAGTACTTGGGGGCTTGTCGGCCATACATCTATGGGCCCACCAGGAGGCTTGGGTAGTCCTACAATACGTGGTTGTACACCAAGATGTATCAGACATGGAGAATATGGTGCAGGACAGCGTGGTCTACATGGCGGACAGGGACTAGTCAAGGATTAGGAAACTACTCGTAGCAATTAGAGTGGGACTCTTTGGTCAAATCTGACTAGTACTTTATACAACAATCGACCTGTAATCCTGCCCCCGGCAATATAAGGTGAGGCAGGGACGCCCTCCAAACATCTCATCAATCAATACAATCCAACCAACACACAGGATGTAGGGTGTTACATGACATAAGCAGCCCGAACCTGTCTAAATCGTGTGTTTGAGTTCACCTTCGAGTTCCTAGTCTTCGGCGAGCCCCACGCACAGAACACTACCTTGGGTACCCCCTCGATAGGTTGTCAGGTCTAAACACTAACAGGATAGGCCTATAGAAGAGAGAGTGCAATGTGTTGCTGCCTTATGATCGGTTCAAGGAGTTAACCAACATTGTACAAGGTGTGCTGGCGTCTTGAAGCCTTGGTGGCTCGCCGGTAAGTCTTTGACCCTCCAACTTGGTGTGGAGCGGCGTTGACAATCGTGTGCAGGGGACGAGGAGATCCCCTCCTTCATGGAGAAGCTTCGTACTGGAGATGACATGAAGGTGACTAGAAGAGAGCGAGTGGTGAGCCTTGCCTTAGTGGCTAGCTTCTCATCTGGCTTGGCAAGAGTGTTTGTGGCGAGTCTAATACCTTGACCGGGAGAGACTTGGTGACCGGAAGCATATCCTTGGTGGAGCTTCAACGTGGACTAGGGGTGGCATTTGCCTACCGATACCACGGGATAAAATCGTTGTGCGGAGTTTGCATCATGCCTAACCCACTCCTTTACATTTCCGTATTTCATACTTGCAACTTGAGTGACTTACTTACTAAGTAGAATCTTGATAGGATTGCCTCTAGATTGCAAAACTTGTTGTAGGTCAGAAGAATCAGTAGATCAACCTTAGTTGTTGCACATCTAGATAGCAAATTTATGTTTTGAAGCAAATAGTGGAAGCCATAGGTTAAGAATTTAAGTTTGCATAATTCACCCCCTCCTCCTCTTAGGCTACGAGTACCGATTCCTTTCAAATTCCCATTCATATCTATTCGTTTTCATATTCACATAGATCCAATATTTGTTTCCATTCATGGCTATTTTGTTTTTTCCATGTCCAAGTGGTAAAATGTGAACTTAGAAATGTTTGAGAGGTTTTCTCATCCGTTCTTGTACGTGTTCAATCTGCGTTTGAGAGATTGGACGGGTATATCTTGCAACTGGTGAAAGGATATTAGGTTTCTCGCTGTTGAGTAGCACGTTAGCTAACATGACATAACAATTAGTCATAAATATGAGCGCTTCTGTTGAGTCTAACCCTCAAATCTGACTATCTGAGCGATGGATTAGAAACAATGATAAAAATGTAATTTGGTTCGCATTACTTTTTCCACCCACAATATAGCTAAAGAAAACCTGTGCCTAAGGCCCAGTTTGGCATGGCTCTGGAGCTGAACTCCAGCAACTCCAGCCAATTTTCCAGCCAAACATTCCAGCTCCAAAACTCCATGGAGTTGCCAACTTCATGGAGCTTAGTGCAAATGAGGGTGGAGTTTTTGAGCACCTCTTTTGCAGCTCCAAAACCACTCAATATGAACCTCCTTGTGCAGTTGGTGGGTAATTACCCATCAATGCCACTGATTACAGAAAAAAAGTTCGTTTCTTTTTCTCCTAAGACCCCCCGCACCGTGACTTCCTCCCGCGCCTGTTCTTTCCTCCCGCGCCTGTTCTACTCTTCGCGCCCGACCCCCGCCACTACCAAGGTTTGGCCGCCGCCACGCCTCCGTCCACCCCCGCCACCAGCCGTCATCTTCCTCCCCTGCCGCCCATCAATGCACCGTCGGCCGACCCCTCCTGTTACCCCTCCCGTTGGCCCAACACAGGGAATGAGAATCGCAGTTCGCCTCGCCCGACCCGGTATCTTGGGGTCCGGCATCCCCGACCCACGTGAGACCAAGCTCCTCCTCGCCCGACCGCAGGTCCGGGGTCGGGAGCGTCTGACCCCCCGCTGCAGGCCTCCGCTTCGCCCGACCCCAAGCATAGGAGGTCGGGTTGACCAAGGCCCACCAGACAAGTATCCGCCTCGGGCGCGGATCTCCTGGGTCCCCCTATCGATTCCACCATAAACGCGCCGCAAAGCTGTCAGAAAGAAGGATCTCCACGCCCCCACACAACCCGTTGCAAGTACCCATGCGCAGCCGCACAGTACTTGCTACAGTAGCTGCGACCCTCTCCGATTGGCCACAGGGCACTCATGGTCTGCACCGCCCAAGGCAGGAGGAAGCCTCACCCGCCCTCGTGCCCCGCGCGCCCAGCGGCAGAGATGCAACGTCCGCTCTCCACAGGCCGTCAGCAGGACGGCAAGATCTGCCACCTCCCCAAACGGACCTGGGGGTCATGACGAAACGCCATCATCACGTCCGGTGGCTACAGTCACCGAGGAAGCCATCGACAGGAAGCAGCGGTCGCCACCCTCTTCCGACAAACGCGCTGGTAGGAGCCGAAGGCCGGCGAGGACGTCGGCGACCTGGGAACTCGCTCCCCCCCTCGCATTGTTCTTTTTACCTAGCCATGCTTATCTTTTTACCGCTCCCCACGCTTGGTCTCACATGTAACTCCGGTGGCCTCCTTACACTATAAAAGAGGAACCGGGGGTCTGAGACAGGAGGAGGCTGAACGCACAACTCAAGACACCATAATGCTCCATAGACAACAGAACGCACGAGCACCCCTGCTAGAGCGTCAGGGCACATCCAAGAGACTTGGGACCAGTTCCCTCTCTCGCACTCCTGTGACCCCTACTACAGAACCCCGCGTGGGCAACACGAGCAGCTCCCGATACTGGACGTAGGGCGTTCCCTTGCCCGAACCAGTCTAAACCCCGTGTCTCCGACGCCACCATCCGAAGCCTTACGCGCATAAAAGAAATTTACTAGTCTAAGTCTTGACCCGCTAATCTTGACAAAGACAGTTCGCGCGCTAGGTAGGGGACCTTTGCGCGTACATCTCCGGCTTCCGATGGCTAGCCGTGATGCCAGCTTCGCTTCGGGCTCCCTGATCTGCTTCGGGAGTCTGGACTTCCTCGCCACCGGGGAGGGGATCGAGCTGATCCCTCTCCTCATCTTGCCCGCTCACCGCCATCCCCAGCTCCGCCGCCGGGACAGCGGCGAGCGGCCAGGCGCGCGCTGGAGGGCCTTCCTCAGGGGGGTGGCTCTTCGGGCTGCGCAATATCGCGGTGACCTATGGTCGCCTCCTGACGCGGTCCACGATCGTGTCGCCCATGAGCAACCAGCTCGCAGGCGTGGTAAGGACAATTTCCGATGCCGGCTCCGACAACGGGAGCCACCACCCCTCGCGCGAGTGCTTCATGGCCGACGTGCACTCCGAGGGGTCCAACGACGACGGCGCCGAAGGGAGGCAGAGGACTCCCCCACCGTGCGCCGCGGCTATGACTGGGGCCCTTAGCAAGGCCCCGGTGCAACCTCGGCAGTCGGAGGCGCGCGCGGCGTCCTGCCAGGAGGTCGAGCGCCCCCGCAACGAAGGCGGAGCGCGACAATGGGCGCGCGATGTCCAGCAACGCATCTACGCGGACAAAGAACACCCTCAGCTCTTCGGTTGCGCCAGCGAGAACATCGCTGCCGCAGCAGCCCTACTCCAGCGACTCCCCGAACCGGCGATGCCTGAGGAGCGTCAGGCGCGCCAAGAGGTGCGCAACCTGCTCGAGTGCGCCGCCGTCCAGCAGGTGGGAAGCTCCGCGTCCCGGCGACACGGGCAAAACGCCAGTAGGACGGCACCCGACGCGCCCCCGGAGAGGCGAGGGGAGTCTGTTCACCAGCCTCCTCCTAGGGCAAACCAAGACGCGCCCGCTCGGCGGACACCACCGCCAGCAGGAGGCGGGGCTCGGTCCGTTAACCGACGCATCGGCTCTGTCCGCGACGCTCACGACACCCTGGACGCGCGGAGGCGCTCCCGCGCGGACATGGAGGAAGGGGTAGATCGCGGCTACCACATCCACCGCGGCGGGCGCTACGACAGCGAAGAGGACCGCAGCCCGAGCCCCGACCCGGTGGGGCCCCAGCCCTTCTCCGCGCGTATCCTGAATGCGCCGTTTCCGCCGCGCTTCAGGCAACCAACAAATGTGGCCAAATACTCGGGGGAGACGAACCCCGGGGTATGGCTCAACGATTACCGGCTTGCATGTCAGGCTGGTGGGACGGACGATGACCTGTTCATCATCCGCAACCTCCCGCTCTTTTTGGCCGACTCGGCGCGAGCCTGGCTGGAACACATCCCTTCAGGTTGGATCCGCAGCTGGAACAACCTGAAGGAAATATTCGTGGGAAACTTCCAGGGCACGTACACGTGCCCCGGCAACTCCTAGGATCTCCGGAGCTGCCGCCAGGGATCAGACGAGTCCCTCTGGGACTACATCCGATGCTTCTCCAGGAAGTGCACCGAGCTCTCCAACGTCACGGACGCCGATGTCATAGGGGCCTTCCTAGCAGGAACCTCCTGCCGGCCCCTCGTCCACGAGCTAGGGCGCCGAGGCCCGCGGACCACGGAGGAGCTCCTCAATATCGCCACCAGCTACGCCTCAGGTGAAGAGGCCGTTGGAGCAATCTTCGACCACTCCAAGGGCAAGGCAAAGCGGGAGGAGGATGCTGACGAGGGCACCTCCAACCGCCAGCAGAAGAAGAAGAAAAGCAAGCCGCGGCGCGAGGCTCCCCTCGTGGCTGCTGTTGAGCGCAAGCGAGGACAACTGCCCCTAGAGGGCACGCCCGGCTTCTTCGACAAGCCGCTCGAGGGACCGTGCCCGAACCATGAGTTCCCCGTGAAGCACGCCTACAAGGACTGCAACCTCATGAAGAGGTACTTCGTAGGCAACCCGGTGAAAGGCGACCAGAGACAGAAGCCTGACGAGGAGAAGAAGGACGACGAGGAGAAGGAAGAGGAGGGCTTCCCCAAGGTGGACGGCTGCTTCATGATCTTCGGCGGCCCGGCGGCGTACGACTCCAAGCGCCGTTAGAAGCTGGAGCGCCGCGAACTCTACGCGGCCAAGCCTGCGACACCGGCCTTCCTCGACTGGTCGGGGTCCGCCATCACCTTCGACCGGTCTGACCATCCGGGACGCGTCCGGCATCCGGGGCGCTACCCTCTCGTCGTCGACCCTATCATCGGCACGACGCGCCTCACCAAGGTGCTCATGGATGGAGGCAGCGGCCTCAACATCCTCTACGCCGAGACCCTCGACGCCATGGGGATTGACCACTCCCACCTCCGCCCCAGCAAGGCGCCATTCCACGGCGTCGTGCCAGGGAAACAGGCAATGCCTCTCGGGCAGATCGACTTGCCCGTCACTTTCAGGACCCCTTCCAACTACAGGAAGGAGGTCCTAACCTTTGAGGTCGTAGGATTCCGTGGAACCTACCACGCCATCTTGGGGCGGCCATGCTACGCCAAGTTCATGGCCATCCCCAACTACACCTACCTCATGCTCAAGCTGTCGGGGCCCAACGGGGTCATCACCGTCAGCACGTCTTTCCAGAAGGCGTACGAGTGCGACATAGAATGCTGCGAGTACGCTGCAGCCATTACCTTCACAGAAGAGTTGGCGGTCCAGCTCGCGGAGGGCACTGAGGACCAGCCCGACTCCAAGCAGTCGGCCACCTCCTTCGAAGCCACCGAAGGTGTCAAGGAGGTCCTCCTCGACCCCAGCAGCTTCGACGGCCGGACCGTGCGGATTGGCGCTACCCTATCTCCCAAATAGGAAAGCGCGCTTGTCGACTTCCTCCACGTGAACAACGACGTTTTCGCGTGGAAGCCCTTGGATATGCCCGGCATTCTGAGAGAAGTCGCCGAGCACTCCTTGAACATCAAGGCTGGCTCCAAGCCAGTAAAGCAAGGTCTGCGCCGCTTCGACGAGGAGAGGCGCAAGGCCATCGGCGAGGAGCTCCAGAAGCTTTTAGCGGCCGGATTCATCAAGGAAGTGTACCACCCTGAGTGGCTAGCTAATCCTGTTCTTGTGCAAAAAAAGAATGGGAAATGGAGGATGTGTGTTGACTATACTGGTCTCAACAAGGTGTGCCCAAAGGATCTGTTTCCTTTGCCATGCATAGATCAGATAGTCGACTCAACCGCTGGGTGCGAAACCCTCAGCTTCCTTGACACGTATTCTGGCTACCATCAGATCACGATGAAAGAATCCGACCAGCTGGCTACCTCTTTCATCACCCCCTTTGGACCCTACTGCTACGTCAAGATGCCATTCGGCCTCAAAAATGCGGGGGCTACGTTCCAGCGATGCATGCTGAAGTGTTTCGGGGACCTCATCGGGCGAACCGTTGAGGCTTACGTCGACGACATCGTAGTCAAATCAATAAAGGTCGACCAGCTCATCCCCGACCTCGAACTAGCCTTCGAAAGGCTGAGGGACAAGCATATTAAGCTCAATCCCGAAAAATGCGTTTTCAGGGTCCCAAGGGGCATGCTGCTAGGCTTTATCATCTCCGTGCGCGGCATCGAGGCCAATCCAGAGAAGATAGCGGCCATTAGCGACATGGGGCCGATCCAAAATATGAAAGGAGTCCAGCGCGTCACGGGATGCTTGGCGGCTCTGAGCCGCTTCATCTCACGCCTTGGCAAACGAGGACTCCCCCTCTATTGACTCCTAAAGAAGACTGATCGCTTCGAATGGACCGTTGAGGCCCAGGAGGCGCTTGACCGGCTCAAGGATCTTTTGACGAAGGCCCCAATCCTAGTCCCGCCGACCGATGGCGAGCCCCTCCTGCTCTACATAGCGGCGACTACCCAGGTGGTTAGCGCGACCCTAGTGGTGGAGCGAGAAGAGGAGGGACACGCCCTCAAGGTGCAACGCCCGGTGTATTTTGTCAGCGAAGTCCTGTCCGAGTCCAAGGCGCGCTACCCGCAGATCTAGAAGCTCATCTACGCCATCCTCACCACGAAGAGGAAGCTGCGCCACTACTTCACCTCTCATCCGTTAACGGTTGTTTCGTCGTTCCCACTCGGCAAAGTGATCCGGAACCAGGACGCCACGGACCAGGGCATCACCTATGCCCCCCGTACCGCCATCAAGTCCCAGGTACTCGCCAATTTTGTGGCGAAGTGGACGGAGATCCTAACACCATCGGTGCCGGAGAAACACAGGAGTACTGGACAATGTACTTCGACGGATCGTTGATGAGGGCCCGCGCCGGAGCACGCCTCGTCTTCGTCTCTCCTCTAGGCGTGCGCATCAGGTACATGATCCGCCTCCACTTCCCTGCGTCCAATAATGTCACCGAGTATGAGGTCCTCCTCAATGGCTTCGCATCGCCATCGAGCTGGGCATCCATCGGCTAGACGTCCGGGGCGACTCTCAGCTAGTCGTCAAACAAGTCATGAAGGAGTGGAGCTGCCACGACCCCAAGATGGCAGCCTACTGCAACGAAGTTCGCAAGCTTGAAGACAAGTTCGACGGGATGGAGCTCAACGATGTCGCAAGGCGTTTCAACGAGGCAGCCGACGAGCTGGCAAAGGCAGCGTCCGGCCGAAAGCCGGTGCCCGACGGTGTCTTCGTCAGCGACCAGTTCAAACCCTCAGTCCGTTGCCAAGAACCGGAGAGGGTCGGCGACGCGCCACCAGCTCCGGATTTGGGCCCCGACCCAGGAGAGGTCGGCAACGCGCCACCTGTCTCAGACTCGGAACTCGACCCCGCCGACCCCACGGTCATGGAAATCGTGGCAGACCCCGCAGCGGGGGCCGACCCCCTGCCCGATTGGAGAGCCCCGTACCTCGACTACCTCGCCCGTGACATGCTCCCGGCGAACAAAACGGAGGCACGCAGGATTGCGCGTCGCGCCAAATCCTCCGTCATTATCGACCAAGAGCTCTACAAGAGAAGCCACACCGGCATCCTCCAGCGCTGCATCCCGATCGAGTAGGGAAAGGCGCTAATTCAGGACATCCACGCCAGAGCCTGCGGCCATCACGCCGCGCCAAGAACCCTCGTGGGCCACGCCTTCCGGCAAGGTTTCTACTGGCCGACAGCGATCGCCGATGCCACCCACGTGGTTCGCACCTACAAAGGGTGCCAGTTCTTCGCGCGCCAAACCCATCTGCCCGCGCAGGCACTCTAGACCATCCCCATCAAGTGGCCCTTCACGGTCTGGGGGCTGGATCTCGTTGGGCCCTTTAAGAAAGCGCTCGGGGACTTCACCCACCTGCTTGTCGCCGTCGACAAGTTCTCCAAGTGGATCGAAGCATGACCGGTTGCGCAGATCAAGTCCGAGCAGGTGGTACAATTCTTCACCAACATCATCCATCGCTTCAGGATCCCCAACTCCATCATCATGGACAACGGCACACAGTTAACCGGAAAGAAGTTCCTCCAGTTCTGCGACGACCACCACATCCGAGTGGACTGGTCGGCCATGGCACATCCCCGGACGAATGGGCAGGTCGAACGAGCCAACGGCATGATACTCCAGGGTCTCAAGCCACGGATCTTCGACCGCCTCAAAAAGTTCGGCAGACGGTGGGTCGCGGACCTCCCCGCAGTCCTTTGGAGTCTGAGGACAACCCCCAGTCGTGCGACTGGCTTCACCCCGTTCTTCATGGTCTACGGGTCTGAGGCCATCCTGCCCACCGACTTGGAGTACGGATCGTCGAGGGTCAAGGCATTTGACGAACAAGGGAACCAGGCATCGCTCGAAGACGCACAAGATCAGCTCGATGAGGCGCGCGATGTGGCCCTGCTGCACTCGGCCAAGTACCAACAGGCCTTACGACGCTACCACAGCCGCAAGGTGCAAGGCCGAGCCTTCAACGTTGGCGACCTGGTGCTCCGTCTCATCCAGGATAACAGGGGTCGGCACAAGCAGACCCCTCCATGGGAAGGTCCCTTCATTGTCACGCAGGTACTGCGGCCAGGCACCTACAAGCTGGCGACCCCTGATGGACAAGTCTTCAGCAACGCTTGGAACATAGAACAACTAAGGCGTTTCTACCCCTAGATTTCACTTCCAAGTTCTATACATAGACATTTCTGTACATTTAAAAATTTTTACGGAAAAAAGAATTTTGAGTCGGTCCCATTCAAGTTTCAGTTCGAACTCAGGGATATCCGACCCTGGCTCTGCCTCAGGGTCGCATATCCCTCGGGGGCTATCAGGGGCTCCGGCCTAGGCCCCTTGACACCCTCTCAAAACGCTTTTTTCTTTCCGAGCCGACCCTCTTTCTGAACTTTTGGGCATGAAAAGGAAAAAGCACATGGACGGTGTTCAGGCAAGATTGATCGGACTATGAAAATACCTACGCCCCAGCAGCTACGGTGCCCTCGCTCACCAAAGCTTACTGACACAACCAACGACGTGCTCTAAACTTTCCAAGTCTGAAAAACAAGAAAGAGGATCGAAAACTTTCTCACGACAATTTTTAGAAAAGCCTCTATGGCCATTACAAAACGAGTCTGAAACTAACGTATTTACATCTTCGGCACAGCCCGATACAGTTAACTCGACCGAGGATCTTTGGGAGGGACGGCTTCGTCCTCCAGGAGCTTCGCCAAAGCCTCCGCCGGGTTGAGCACTGACGCGTCAATCTTGTCCAGCTCAGCCTCGGAGTAGCCGGCGGCGTACCCCCCGCTCATCTCGACGAAGTTAATGCCGGAGTAGTGGGAGCCGAAGACCCCGAAGGCTCGCCTCACGCCGGTGTGGAGCGCCTCCAGGGTGATCCCGCAGGCTCGGCAGTAGGTCCCAAGGACATGAGTCGCCAGCGAGCTCGTCCCCTCCTCCTGGACCACGTTGAGGCTGTCACAGACGACGCGAACAGCATCCCGCAGGTTGCCATGCTCAGTGCGCTCCGCGTCGAACACCTCCCTCAGCCGGGTGAGCTCGCCTGCAAGGATCACCCAAAAGAACCCGCTAAATCGAAAATCACCGCAACATCACAAAGACAAGGAAATGAACAGAGTCTTACCCTCGGACTGGGCCTTCAGCTGGCGCTCCCGGTCGAGCCCCTGGGCCACGGAGGCCCTGAAGCTCCCGCCCTTGCGCTTGAAGCTGACCGACCTCCACCCCAAGGTCGGCCGCCGCCTTCTCGGCCTCCTCCTTCCGGACCTTCTCGGCGTCCCGGTCCTGCCAAGCCTTTTGCGCTCGACGGTCTTTTAAAGGGCTTCATGCTCCCCCTTCAGCCATGTGAGCTCCTCGACGTTGTGGCGGGCCTTTTCGGCAGCGGCCTGGAACTCCTCGCGGTCGCAGCGGGCCCTCTCGGCGATGACCTGGAGCTTGGCCTCCACCCGCCGCACATCCTCCTACGCCGCCTGCTCGTACCTCCGCAGATCATCGATGACCTGCTGGGCGGCCGCAACTTGCATGGATAGCTCCCCGGTCCGCTGTCTCTCCAAGTTTAAGCACTCCCAGAGCCCCCGCTCCAGCCGAAGGTAATCGGATTTTCCCCGACTGCATTCTTGGAGAGCCTACAAAACAATACGACATCAGGGGTAAAACGAGGGGGAGGACATAGCCACCAATGCAGAAGGTACCATCTCTGGCCACCAGGGAGGACGACGCCGTCCAACTGCCCCAACGCCGAGGACAGAGCTACGCGGGCGTTAGCGAGGCCGCCCTACATCGCCTGCCACTTGCCCCATTCCGTGGCATCATCACATGTGAAGAGGGGCCTCTGTGGGTCGTCACGGGACGACCAACGCAAGACGGACCCCGTCCACGCCCTGGGAACGGGAGTGGCCGAGGTAGAGGCGGAAGCCGACCTCGACACCGCCGTCAACACAGGCTCAACCATCCCGGAAGCCGCCGAGCTCACCCACGGTCCCGGGGCACACCCCCCTGCTTCCGTCGAGGCCGTCGCGGGCCTGCCAAGTGGCGCCACCACCTCCGACGCGGGCGCCGGAGCGAGCATCCCTGTGGCCGCCTCGTCCTCCGTCGGGACAGGCGTCCCCGCCCCCGTCGAGGCCTCTAGAGCAGGCACCTCCGCCTCCACCGCCGATGCCACCTCCGCTGAGGCTCCCCGGGCGGACGTCCCCGTCTCCATCGCCACCGCCTCCTCTATCGCAGCCGCCGGGGCAGGTGTCCCAGTTTCCCCCGCTGCCGCTGTCCCCGCCGTGGCCGCGGGGGCAGGCTCTTCTTCCTCCTTTGCCGCCGCCATCCCCATCGTGGCCGCTAGGACATCAGTCCCCGTCTCCCCCGCCGCCGTTCCTCCGCCTCATCGGTGTCAAGGTCGATCACCTCCCCGGCCTTAGGGCCCCTGGGAAAGATACTCTGCACCGCGGGGTCAGCCAAAGAAGTGGAAGGTGGAGCGGGGTCCTCACCCCCTCCCGTGCCCGGTGGCGGCACCACTCAACCGGTCGCTGCCACGGGGGCCACCTCCGCGGTGCAACCCGCGACCTCACCAGGGACCCTGCCGCTCACCGCGGGCGGGGCAGCGGTGCGCCCCGTAGGGGCGGACAACACCCGCAGTGCCTTCTTCGGCGCCAGCTGCGGGACGAGACCTTGAGGGGCGGCGCTTCAAAAACAATCAACAAACATCAGCGAAAACGAATACAATGCATGGAAAGGAACGAGGTTTGCAAGGAAATTCAACTTACGTTGCCCCAGCACAAGGACGGCGTGCGCGCTTCGCCTCCAAGCCGGACGCCGACCCCGGGGCGTCCGGCAGCGGCCGCTTGTCGCTGCTCCTCTGCGCCTGGGATGCCGGCATAGGGATGGGGGTGGGCTCCATACACCCCCGGGGGACGCTCCGCGTCGACCCCTGCGGGGCGCTCCGTGCCGACCCCTGGGGCACGGCCCCAGAGCTTTGCGGGACCAAGTCCCGGGCGGACGGTCCGCCCGCTTCATCCCTCGCGGCCGTTTGGGAGCGCGTCTCCCGAATAACGAGTGCACCCGACCGTGGGGAGAGGGTGAGCTCCTCCTCCTCCTCGTCATCCTCCTCCTCTTCCTCCTCGTCGTCGTCAACGTCGTTGTCGTCATCGTCGTCGTCTGACACGACCTATCCTTGTCGCCGTTGCTGGAACTCCTTGGCGGCCCTCTTCTTCTTCTTCGCCATCTCCTTGTCCTTGCGGCGCTTCTGCCTCTCATCAAGGAGACGGTTCTGCAGCCACCGCTCGGCGTCCTCCGGCACCAGCAGGCGCAAGTCCACGACCCGGGTTAGGCTACCCTACAAGCGCAAAAGAGCCCCGCGTCAGAGCAGCGAACCAGGAAACACGAAAAAAGAAGGTTTGCACACAAGATCTTTACCAGGTCGATGAAGTTCTCGTCCGGGCGCATCGTAGGGTGCCTGGGGACTGGGTAGTCAGCGTCCTTATCCTCCAGCACCTCCCGAATCCGCTACCGGATCTCGGAGGTGGCGAGCGCACCCATCGCAAGGACGGTGCCCTCGGTCGGCGCGCCCGGAGTCATGTCGCCGAGCGAGCGGACCCGGAGCATCAGCGACACCACCCGCCGGGCGTGGTACGCCCCGATGACCCCGGCGCCGGTCAACCCCCTCCCCTTCAGGTGCTCGATCGCCTGCAGCAGGCCATGGATCCGCTTCTTCTCCTTGTCGATCGGGTCGTACGCCCACACCTCCGGCGCCGCCTCGATAGTGCGGCCAGTGAACTCCGGTAGGGCGGAGTTCGAGTAGTTCTTCACGTAGAACCACTGCTGGTGCCACCCCTTGTGGGACGCCGCGGTCTTCATCACCATGTACTCCTTGGTGCGGGTGTGGCGGAGGTGGATTCCGGTGCACTCTATCGGCACCGGGGGCGACCGCTGCTGGCTCCCCTTCTTCTCCGCCTTCTGGTACAGGCTGACCGTGAAAAAATACTTCCACAGCGAGAAGTTGGGCTCGATGCCCAGGAACCCCTCGCACCGCGCGACGAATGTCGCAATGTGCTGGATCCTGTTGGGGTTGAGATGCTGCAGCTCAAGCCCATAATAGTGCAGGAGCCCGCGGAAGAAGAGGCTCGGCGGAGTCGCGAACCCCCTCTCTGGAAGTGGGCGAAGGAGACAATATAGCCGGCAGGCGGCGCCGGCGCCTGCTCTGCTCCCGGAAGCTCCCACTCACCCGCCTCCGTCCTCTCGCAGAGGAGGCCCTTCCTCGTTAGGCCTTCGGTGCGCGAGAGGCTGAAGTGGGAAATCGCCCAGGATCCCATCGCCGGAAGGAGAGGAGCTCAACGGGGGATGGGGAGAAAGGGTGCGGCGCTGGGCGGAAGAAGATGAAGCGGACGCAGGAAAGCTAAGGGCGCGAGAGGAAGTGAAAAAGCTTGAAGGCAGACGGCGAGCGGAACCAGCGAGGTGAAACTTTCATTTTATAGGGAAAGCGTGGGAGAAGCAGAACAGACGCCCCCGTCACCATAAATGCGGCGCCAGGTACACTCCGCCACGCCCGCTTCTTTTTCGAAAACCGTGCGCACGACCGGTAGCAGGAACATCCCCTCCTCCCTCGATTCACAGGTCGGCGCCCTCCACTGCTTCACTTCCCAAGGATGCACGCACAACGTCCCCCACGTCCGGCCCAAGGTGCTGCACCCTCCACGTCCGAACCAAGACGTGGCCTCCCTCCATGTCCGGCCCAAGGCCCACCAAAAGGTAAGAAAGGGATACGGGGCTGAAAACGCCCCTACAGCCCATTACGATCCAGGAGTTCGAAGGTTGGCCCACCATGGGTTCGACAACCGCTCCAGGATGCCCCCGAGTGAGGGGTGAGAGGAGACGGGCCTGCAAGTGACCATCACCCAGGCACGCAATAGCCCAGGGCGTCTCAATCTCACGTTCGAGTCTGAACCGGCATCAAAGTTCATGGTTTTTCCCTAAAGAAAGGCAACGAGCCCCCGGATCCAACCGAACCGATTCGGGAACTATATGAACTGGCCGATCGGAGCCTGGGGTACGCCACCAGCTTGGCCCAAGCCGAACCCCCCCGAACGGGGACCGCGACCCCACTCGAACTTGCCCGTCAGTAGCTCAATGAGCACCACGGTTCGTCCAACAAGGATAGCGTGGCACGGCTCATCCCCTCCGTCCCAGCGAACGAACGCTTGAGGGGTAACGTACAAAAGTCGACCCAGTCTCCCGACCGGTTCCCTGCAACGCGCGAGGGCTCGAGGGCTGGCCTCGCACCAAAGGCCACACGGGTGGCCTCGACTTAAAGACTCTCAGACAGAAGGGAACGACCAGGAATCCCCCCACTCCGGGTCGCTCACAAAAACACGTTTCCTGGTCAGCCCCCTCAGTCAAAACGTGCAAGCGACACCTCCCGTCCTGGATCAACGTGAAGACTCCTCGCGAGCGATGACAACAGCCTCTGGAGGAGCATCCCCGCTCCAGCACAGGCTCGGGAGCTACTGTCGGGGGGAAATATTAATGACTCTTCGAAGCCCATGGAAACAACAAAGACACGAAGGCCTAGGCCCGCCTAAGGGAATAACGACTGCCGTCGGCCCAACACGGCGACGAAAATCGCGCTTTGCCTTGCCCGGCCCGGTATCCTGGGGTCAGGCATCCCCGACCCCCGTGAGACCAAGCTCCGCCTCGCCCGACCGCAGGTCCGGGGTCGGGAGCGTCCGACCTCCCGCCGCAGGCCTCCGCTTTGCCCGACCCCAAGCATAGGAGGTCGGGCTGACCCAGGCCCACTAGACAAGTATCCGCCTTGGGCGCGGATCTCGTGGGTCCCCCTGTCAATTCAACCATAAATGCACCGCAAAGCTGTCAGAAAGAAGGATCTCCACGCCCCCACGTAACCCGTTGCAAGTACCCATGCGCAGCCGCACAGTACTTGCTACAGTAGCTGCGACCCTCTCCGATTGGCCATTGGGCACTCATGGTCTGCACCGCCCAAGGCAGGAGGAAGCCTCACCCGTCCTCGTGCCCCACGCGCCCGGCGGCAGAGATGCAACGTCCGCTCTCCGCAGGCCATCAGCACGACGGCAATATCCGCCGCCTCCCCCAACGGACACGGGGGTCACGACGAAACGCCATCATCACGTCCGGCGGCTACAGTCGCCGAGGAAGCCATCGACAGGAAGTAGCGGCGGCCACCCTCTGTAATAGTTGCCATTTGCAATATCAAAGTAACTATGGGAAATTGGAAAGAAATCCAAAAGAAAAAGAAAAACAATTGGCAAAAAGATCAAATTCGGCCAAATTTTGACCAAAATTTGAATTTCAAATTTGAAATTCAGCAAAATTTGTCAAATATGTGGAATACAAGTATAAGAGTATTTAGAATCAAGGGATCAAAAAGTTGGAACCAAATCAGTGCAAATTATCTCAAAAGAATCAGAGAAAGGAAAAGAAAAGGGACGTGTACTGTTCATCGTCCGAAAATAGAGTTCCAGAAAAACAGTTTTAGAGTCTATTTTGGAAATTGATTTCTGGAGAAAATTCCAAATAAATGCATCAGGACAACTATACCATATTGAAATGTGAACTTTGGACTACAAGATCTGGGTATTGTTGGCCAGGATCAGTAACAGGAAGGGAGTCAAATTCCAGCCCAAAGTCAGCACAAAACCATAAGTTGACTGAAACTCTGAATTTTTGCTAAGTCTGAATGACAGCCAGGCATTGACTTGGAGCTCAAATTCAGAGCAAAGTAGATCAAGAAAGGTAATTGTTCATGAGCAAAATGGAACATTGGGACATAGTAGAACATGTTTGGGTAGAAGTTGGATTGGAAAAACAAGGTTTAGGCCACTGAATTGGATTGACAAGTGAGATCGACACTACTGTCGATAACTGACGAACTGAACCTTTGATTCAGTCGATTTCAGAACCAACTCGAGCAACATCTCCAAATTTCCACTGGTTTGATGATTATCTCGGGATGGAGCCAAAACAAAAGATGGAGAATTCGAGTTTATCTGTAACTTTCTTTGAGCATCGGTGTGCCGTTGGATCAAAGATCAACCACGACTTGGCTCTGAAGATCACGGGCGGGAGGAGCGGTGACAGAGCACCCAGACGTGTCGCCGCCGCCGTCGTCGGTCGTCCGCCAGCACGACTAGCTAGGCCACCTCCTCACCACGCAAGCCTAGGGGTAGACCACGGTGGCAGCCATGCGCGCGGTGAAACCCTTGAATGTTTACTGTTCCCGCGCCACCGTTTCTCTGCCTCCCCTTTTTACCGCCGCCCGCTCCCCTCTGTCAAGCTTCACCGCCAAGCAAAATTCCGCCGCCACAACTCGTCTTCCGTCGATTCCTCTTGCCCACTCCTCCACAGACACCCCAGCTACACCCTGAGCCAGTCGTTGTCCCACATCCTTGCCGGGATAGCCGGGCTCACCGCCGCTTCTGTCCGCCGCCGTCGCGCCGCCCGCTCACGGTGAGAACCACCTTGCGCTGCCTTTCTTCCTTCTTGAGTAGTCGTAGTTAAGTCCTTAGGGTCCTAGGATGGGGTAGAGTTAGTTGTTTGAGTTGGATATGCCGTAGTCGCGAGTAGCCACGGCCGGTCGAGGGAGTCGCCGCCCGTCGCCGTGGAGGGGATGGCTCCGGCCATCTCCCGGGGAGCTGTTGCCGCGCACGAGGTCGTGTAGGTCTAAGGTTGGGGTCGCAACCTAGTTCCGCCGCCGGGAGGGCGCCAGCCGGCGAGCCGCGTCGCCCCCTGTCACGGACGCTTTTGGCGGGAGGAAGGAGAAGAGCCTGGGCGCTCGGGCCCGCGCGACAGAGAGAAGGGGGGAGGAGCAGAAGGCCGAAGCGGTGCAGCCGGTTGCTGGGCCGCGGTCATAAGGCCCAGTAACGCGCGCGCAGTTCGGCCAAAAAAGAAAAGGAGGCCGGAGCCGTTCACGGGCCAGCGTCGCGGAGGCCTAGGGAGTTAGCGCGCGAGTCGGCCAGGAAAAGGAGAAGAGGCCGGAGGCCCAGAGCAGTAGCAGGCCGGCCCGCGGGAAAAGAAGAAAAAGAAAGAGTAGGTCAGTGGGCTGCTACTGGGTTGCAAAGTAAAGAAGAAAGGAGAAACCGGCCCACGGAGCCCGTCGGGGAGAGGGATAGGGCCGGCGGGTAGAAAGGAATAGGAAGGTGGGGTCCGCGCCGTGGGGTCCAGTGGTTTGTGGGAGAGGGTAAAGCGTGGGTGAGTAAGAAAAGTTTCTCGGGTGATTTTCGGGAAAAATTAGGTTTCCTTTAGTATTTTAATCCGTTTAAATTCGTTTTACACCATTTTAATCACATAAATTTGTAGGAGTGTCCAAAATTAGTGAAACCAATTTTGTTAGGCTTATTTTATTTTCCTTTATGCATTAAAATTTTTACACCCTAGGAAAATAATAAAAATTTGGGTATTTATTTAATGCCTTCCTTTTAAGGTAATTAAATAAATACTTAATATTTATAAAATGTATAAAATATGAATAATGCTTTATCAATCACAAATAATTCTTAACCCATAAGAAATTAGATTTGCAAGTTAGAAGATATTTACCACTTTTTTCTAAAATTAAAAGAAAAAGCTATAGGAAGGGTTAAATGAGAAAAATAAAAATATAGGTTAATCTTTTTAGATTTTTGTGTGTCGACTTACAACTTTATCATGATAAGTCGTATAGTCCTTATTGGCTTGCAACTTTATCATGAAGGAAAGTTGTATAGTCTGTTATTTAAAAAGTTTGCATTCTAACCCCTGCATATGTTGTGCCGTAGATCTAGAAGCACCAGAAGAGGATTACTGGGAATTTTCAGAAGGACCCTTGGAGTCCGACGAAGTGTTTGAATTTGTTCCCTGTGAAGCAAATTCGTCGGCTTCTACTAATCTTTTTAACGATCAAGGCAAGCCCCGGTGCATTTATACCTATCTATTTTGGAGTCGTTATTTCATGTGACTAGTTATAGGTTATTTGTTTATTGCATGCACTAAGTCTAGGAGTTGAATGAAACCTATGTTTGTGTATGATCCTGCCTTGATTTAAGGACATCTTTGCCACTTGTTCGAATCCTAGAAACTACCCAAGTCTAGAATTGCTTACTTGCTTACATGATTGGTTTACCAACCTTAAGGAAAACTCTTAAGTCATACATGTTGCTTATGAAGGATAGTCTGGAATATAAAAACAGACAGAAGCTAGAGATGTAGTTCTGTCTGCTAGATTAATCTGGTTAAGGCCCGATTCGTGTCTTAACCGCTGATCAAGTGATAAACATCTGATCACTTACTGGGTATGGGACCAGTAAAGCCCAGTAGGTTAGTAAATTCTATGATCAGGAATGCTTCGTACCCGCGCTTGACGTGCTGGAGATTGGCAGGGGTGTAGCCTGAAACTCACATGGAGATCAGGCCAGACGTGGGGTCCCATGTGGGGGTGCATCCCTGGGTCCGGGTAGTTGTATTCCTAATCATTGACTTTACTAATCGAGAGGTTGTTAGTACGACCTGGACAGTCGTATAATGCTGGTGATCGGGGTACTCTCCTGCAGGATGTAATTAGATCCGGATCGCCGCAATTCTCGGTTATGAATGCACTTGATCACTGTTGAGCATCGTAGTATAAACTCATGTGATATAAAATCTCCTGTTGCCAAGTACTGTATGATTTAACAGCTATGATTGTTTTACTTTTGTTATCATCTAGAATGATTAGGTAACGACTTAACTAAAATAAAAGATAAAACTAAGGCCTCACTCGTAGTAAGCTTTTTCGGAAAAATTGTGTCAACCAAGCACACCCAAAAGCTGACATGCATTCCAAAGAAAAACTATTATATTGGTTAGTCGGGTAAGACTTGCTGAGTACCCCGTACTCAGAGTTTTCCCCTTGTGGTTATCTTTCAGAAGCTCCACAGGAGACTACCGAGGAGGAGACCCCGAAGACCTAGAGTATTGACCTGAGTCTCACCAATACTCTAGAAAACATTTATCGACACATCTTCTCCTGAACTATTTATGTTTAATCTTAGAGTTTGTCTAACGCTGCATCACTAAGTTTACCTCAACTTATGTCTTGTAATAACTCGTACCTCTTAACTATGTATGTAAAAATGTAATGTTTGTTGATATTATCCCATCGCGGATATTATCCTGATGTATGGTAATGAGACACGCCGTGGATTCTTCGAGGAGTCCCAGGGACACTCGACGGACTACCGGACTTATGCTGTTTTAGGTGCGTTTCGGATAATTGCCATTCCAACGGCGATTAGGCGCACTTAAACCAGCTTAAGTTGGGCGGTTCCGCCACACCCTCTTCTGGCAAACGCGCCGGTAGGAGCCGAAGGCCGGCAAGGACGCCGGCGACCTGGGAACTCGCTCCCCCCTCGCATTGTTCTTTTTACCTAGCCATGCTTATCTTTTTACCGCTCCCCACGCTTGGTCTCACATGTAACTCCGGTGGCCTCCTTACACTATAAAAGAGGAACCGGGGGTCTAAGACAGGAGGAGACTGAACGCACAACTCAAGACACCATAACGCTCCCTAGACAACAGAACGCACGAGCGCCCCTACTAGAGCGTCAGGGCACATCCAAGAGACTTGGGACCGGTTCCCTCTCTCGCACTCCTGTGACCCCTATTACAGAACCCCGCGTGGGCAACACGAGCAGCTCCCGATACTGGACGTAGGGCGTTCCCTTGCCCGAACCAGTCTAAACCCCGTGTCTCCCACGTTACCATCCGAAGCCTTACGCGTATAAAAGAAATTTACTAGTCTAAGTCTTACCCGCTAATCTTGACAACGACACTGATGTTCAATGACTTGAGATGACTTGGCTTGGAATGTATTATTAATTATTTTGGACTTTACTGCATGTATTTTCATTTCATATTTGTGAGAAGTAGTTCAAGTCGTTCATTTTGTCTAAAGAACACTGTATTTATTCGAACCAGGGGCAAGAATGGCAATCTACCCTCAAACTCCTCTTTTCTGGAGCTACGGACACCCTCCCAGCCAAACACCTCCGTTAGACAGCTCCAACTCTACCCAGAGCTGGCTCCACCTGGAGTTCTGGAGTGGAGCAGCTCCACCTAGAGTTGGAGCCATGTCAAACAAAGCCTAAACAGTGAGCTAAAGCAAAAGCAGATTGTGCAAATACTGGGCCCAAATTGTAAGACTTACTCATACTGAGCTGCCATGAACAGCCCAACGCACAATTCGTTTTGGGCCTTGTTTTGTCATCATTTCTCTTCATCTGATTTGATGATGTTTCTCAAAAGAAAAGGAAAAAAAACTAATTTGATGACATATAATGACACTTCTATCTAACCATCAATTGAACAAAAGGCCCAACGCTATTTGCTCGGAAATAAAGAATAAGTTTGCACATGCTGCAGCTTGATTGGAGCAGGGGCAGAAAGCAACTCCTTTTATTGTATCATTATAATTTTCTTTGGAGATAAAGGCATCGAACCAACTCACGCTTTACAGACGTGCGTTATGCAAGCACCTCTGACAAAAAAAGGGAAAATAAGAAAATAAGAAAGGAAAGGAAAGAACCAGCATTTCTTTTTTTAATGATGAATTAAGCAAAACCTGTTGGATTGGAACACCATGTCCGGCTGGAAGAGATGGTCGGCAGTCGGCACCCCGGCCCGAACCAGGCTCCGCTTCTCTTCGGATTTCGAAAGGCCTAAAGCTACGCTCTCAACTTTCAAGCCAGGCTGCTCGTGAACAGGTCTGGTGGCAAAAAGAATTCAGTAAAAACGGGCTGAAAATTAGTTGGCGTCGCCTTGAATCGGAGTATACCCATGTTCGAGGTGAGGGTATACAGGTAGCTTGTCGCTTGTCGGTGTTCACTAATGCGAAAAGAAAAGGCACCTGATGCTCTCGGACTTTAGAGCAAACTAGAGCAAACTAGTGCTAAACTTTATCAGTCTCACATTGGATGCTCGGATTTTAATGCTCTCGAACTTTAGAGCAAACTAGAGCAAACTAGTGCTAAACAGAAGCTAATTATAAAACTAATTGCAAAACCCCTGAACTAATTCGCGAGACGAATCCATTAAACTTAATTAATCCATCATTAGCAAATGGTTACTGTAGCACCACATTGTCAAATCATGAACTAATTAGGCTTAATAGATTTATCTTCCGAATTAGATTCCATCTGTGCAATTAATTTTATAATTAATCTATATTTAATACTCCTGATTAGTATCAAATATTCTATAGGATAAGTGCTACACTTTAGCAGGGGAGCCAATTGAAATGCGTGCTTCGTGCTCGACCGTGCATCGTCTGCGCTGGACTGCATGGGCTGACTGTGCTCCTGCAACCGAAAGGGGTTGCGTTGAGCCAAACAAAATACAGTCGAAAAAGTGGGGCATGGGCGCATGGCGATGAGGAATGCAATGGCGCGGTCGCGCGGAGGCCGGTGTTCTCGGTGGTTGTGCCGTGCCGCGTGGACTGTGCGCCTAGCAGTGGGCCGGGTGCGGCACGTGCGGTGGCACCGCGTGGTCTTCGTCGGTGGTGGGTTTGGTGAAGGTGCGCGCGCGCATCTTGGGGTGCTTCATAGTCTGAAGTACTGTAGCGCTAACCTAAGCAGCAGCAATAGTTCTTCTTTGATCCCCTTATATTTTAGCCTCCAGAGAGCTATATTTATGTGTTTTTTGTTTGACCTGCTACGCCATTAAAACAAGCAATATCTCAGTGCTGTTTGTTATTAACCAAATGATTCTAATCTTATAATTGCCGCGCTCGCATGAGCGGCAGAATTAGCCTGCCATGGAATATAGCAAAGCAAAGATCAAAATCCAAGAAAATCCTGCTAAGCTCCTGGGTCCCATAATCTGCAGACTGCAGTGGATCAAAGACCATACGGGTACTAGCGTGCCCTACGACCATGGAAGCTTCCATCAACTCTGTGCACGTTCGTTTCGCAGCACGGCCCCCAGAGAGGCCAGAACCTTCTGCTTGTATGAGGTTCATGACACAGTACCGTGCCCAGCACACTGCTGCTTCGATTTCCACGGTCTTTCCACCTGACCTTATCTTCTTTTGCCCACATCCCGCGGAGGTTGTTTCTGTCTCTGCTTCCTTGCAAATACGCGCAAACTGTCAACCAACCGATCTTTTGCCCACGCCATAGGGTGTAGTCTTGTCAACTTGACAGTTGATCCCGTCTCTTCTTCACCAGAAGAACGAGCAAAGGTCCAATGCACCAACACGTACATGGCATAGTTACTTTAGGGGTGTTTGATTCCACCTGCTAAAGTTTAGCACCTGTCACATCGGATATTTGATACTAATTAGGAGTATTAAATATAGGCTAATTATAAAACTAATTGCACACATGGAGTCTAATTCACGAGACGAATCTATTAAGCCTAATTAGTCTATGATTTGACAATATGGTGCTACAGTAACCATTTGCTAAAGATGGATTAATTAGGCTTAATAGATTCGTCTCACGAATTAGCTCGGGGTTCTGCAATTAGTTTATAATTAGCTCATGTTTAGTCCTTCTAATTAGCATCCGAACATCTGATGTGACACTGTTAAAATTTAGCACCTAATATCCAAACACCCCTTAGTCTCTTTTCAAAGCCACCCCGTCCATTCTCGTTTCGGGTTGGGATTTGGATCATCTCGCATTTCAAGCAACGCTAAATGACCGCGTTGGAATCTTTTAGTTGCCACTCGTAAAAAACATTTGTTCTTGACCTAAAGCTGATGGCCACGTATGTCGCAAGATCCGAAAGGCTTTGGGGGAGCGAGAAGGCTCGATCATCTGATGTTGATTCCAAACGGTACTTCATTTTGTAGTTCATATGGGTCAAGCAGTTACTTCAATCGAGTCAAAATAGTTGTTGCTTCCAAGTTAAATAGAAAGATAGGAAAACCAGCTTAGATAATAACCTCGTACCTCGCTGAATTTTGTTTATGTGTAGGAAATATAGCCCCATTAAACCATAGTTTGTGATTTTGGTGATTGAGTGACAACATAGTCATTGGGACTAACATGTGTATCAAGAATGAGCACTTGTAGGATTTCATAGGTTCCATGGATGCATCACAAAGAAAGATACTAAAGCCAAGACAAAGAAAGGAATGAATTGGACTTGTCCCATGAATAATTATTTTTAGGTTGATCAAATGGCTTGGATTTTTTTCTTTCATAAGCTTTCCATAGAGTCCAAGATCATCAAAATCAGACTCACGGAAGATGTGAGAACTTTCGATGGCATGAGCTATCCATGTTGGAAAGTTCTCACGGAAGTATTTTTCCAAGCTAAGAGGCTAAATGTTTGGAGAGTCACTAGTGAGGGCATGAAAAATAAAGGGAAATAAGAAAAACAATATGATGTGATTGCCAAGAACATTATCTTGTCCTCACTTAGTGAAAGTATTTTCAATCATGTACTTACTTGTGAAAATGTTAACAAGCTATGGATGACTATCAAAGAGAACAATGAGGGCTCAAAGGACGTATCTAATGAAAGATACGATGTTCTCATTGATAAGCTTAATAACTTTAAGCAACTTGATAATGAGAATCTCGAGGCTATGTACTCACGCTTAAATGTTCTTATGAATGAGATCAATGCTTTATGTGTGAAGAATATCAAGGATGCAGAACTCAATCGCAAAATCCTTCATAGCCTTCGGAAGCCGGATTATGATTTGGTGAAGGCAATTCTCTTTGAAATGAAGCTCGATGAGTTGACTTCAAATCAAATTCTAAACAAGATCATGGCATTTGAGTTTCGGCTAATGGACAAGCCCAAGATGCAACTCGAGGATAAGCCCAAAAAACCATCTTCTCCAACTCAAAGCCTTGCTCTTTCAAGTCAACAAGAGAAGAAGTTGAGGAAGACGGCAATTCATGGAAGCTCAAGTGAAGAAGAAGAAGATGATGATGATGGTGAAAGCTCCTCAAGTGATGAAGAAACCAAGTTCTTGGTAATTGTGTACGCCAAGAAGGTCTTCAAATACGTGAAGGAGATCAACATGTACGACTACAATGTCCACTTGAGAGAAGGACGTCATCATCAACAAATGAAGATCATGAAGATCAAGCACAAGAAAAAGGAGGAGAGGAAGCCCAAGTAAGAAGCACTCACCATCGTCCGTGAATGGATAAGCAGTGAAGAATCAAGTTCTTGTAGCTCCAGTAATAAATCAAGCAAGAACTTCACCACTTGCTTCATGCAAGGTCCCTCATCATCATCATCATCACATTTTTGCCTTATGGCCCGAGATATGGAAAGAAATGTAAGTGATGATGAATCTGATTCTCCTTCTATTGATGATCTTCTTGAGCTAATCCATGAGCAAAAAGGCTCATTAAGAAACAATCTAAGCAAATAAAAGAACTCAATGCTCTCAATGATGTTAACGCTACCTTTGCTACAAATTATGAAAATTTGTTGTGCAAATTTAACTTGCTTAGTAAGGAGCATGACGAGCTCAAATCTAAAATTGAGAGCACTGAAAATGAAACTAAGGATTCCTTGGAGCTAGATGAATCATCTATCTTTTGTGCAATTCCTATATCTAAGGTAGATGTTTCAACTTTTTGCATTGATTTACTTGATGAATCTTGCTCACTATCTTGCAATGAGAAATACTTTGAGAATATTGTTGTAGAACCATGTGATGATCTCATTGCCAAGGAGAATGATGAGCTCAAGCAAGAAGTGCAATGGCTCATGGGAAAATTGGCCAAGTTGAAGGGCAAGGACAAGGCGGACAATGTACAAGCCTCTCAAGACAAGAAGTGCAATGTCCAACCTTCTCAAGATAACCATGATTACATGGTGAAGAAGCTTGAGAAGGGAGCAACCGTGACTTTCTTCAATTGTCATAAAGAAGGCCACAAGTCCTACCAATGCTCTCAAGTGAAGAAGATGAGAAAAGATGAGAAAAAAAGATGAACTTCACCATCAAGAGCTCTATCATCTACACCAAGACCAACCGCAAGAATAAGGCCAAGAGCAACACCTACGTCATAAAGAAGAAGACCAATGGCAAGGTGATTGCACATAAGGTTGGGAAGATGTAGAAGGAGTGGGGTTGGAACTGACCCATTTGGGTTCCCAAGAAAGTGATCACCAACATGAAAGGGCCTCAAATGGTTTGGGTTCCAAAAGACACATGAAGCCCATGATCGGCTAGGGGGGATTTGGAGGCTTGGCTCACAAGAAAATAAAGGTTCAAGTCTAAAAAGCCAAGCTCACAACATTGAACATATATGCTCAAGTCCCCCATCCAAAGGTAATGGTAGCTAGAACCCAATTCAAGCATCATTGTAGCTCCATTGCCATGTCTGATTGCATTGTGTTCTCATATGATATATATTGCAATGCCTAGTTATTTTGATATGGTAGGTTTCTTGTGTATCTCTCTAACCCATGAGCAACCTACATGGTTTGATATATCTGGTTCTTTCATGATACATGCTTTTTCACTTAGTATCTTTTGTATCATGAGCACATCCTATAGGGTTAGCTTCCCTTTTGTTGTCAAAAACAATATTCATACTCTTGGTTGGTGATTCAAATACTAAATGCAAACATTTAGGGGGAGCTTATCCTATGGTTTGTGATTTTGATACTAACTTTTTTACAAGCTTATCTTGTGTAGTCTCTTAATGGTGCGTTCCCGATCCAGTGCATCACACTAAGAGAATGCTATTTCACTCTCATTATGAATTAACAACTCTATAAGAGTGACTATAGCAATATGAGCATTCATGCTTATTGAGTCATATCCTTGCGAGCTTACATCTCATATATAAGTGCAAAGGCAATGCACTCATACATTCCTTATCCTTGTGGTACCTCATGTGTTTCTCTTGTTATCCTCTTTCAAGTGGTGTCATCTTCAAGTGATATCATTTTCAAGTGGCTCATCTCAAGTGGTGCCATCAAGGTAAGAGATATCCCCCGGAGGTATGCATTGCTTAATCTTCCAAGTGGTATTCTTGTCAAATCATTTGTCCTAGTATTTCATGTCGTTTAGTTGTGCACATGTTTTTCACACCATCATGTTGTGCACACACATAGGGGGAGCTCGCTAATGTCATGCTAGTTTCATGAATTATGGATCCATCCTAGTCATTTTTAAGTGGTATCTTCATTGGTACCATCACATGTGGATCATGGTTCATGAAGCTATCTCCCTAGGCTACTAATGTTTTCCTTTGAGCTATATTTGCAAGGTCATGGAGGCTTACAAATGGAAGAGATTGCCTTTTTAGCAATTTAATTCCAAAGGGGGAGAAATGTGGAATCAAAGCAAGAGCCAGTGCAAGAACCTATGTGTGAACATACATAGGACGAGAAATACAAGAAAAAAAGGGACAAGTACATCAAGGGAGAGTCATATAAAGATGTTCAGAGGGGGAGGTTGGACAATGGTAAGCATCCAAGCAAGTGTAAGTGGTTCAATTGGTCAATTTTTGCAAAATTATGCTTGCTTTAATTGTGTTGTCATCAATCACCAAAAATGGGAAGATTGTAGGGAACATGGCCCCATTAAGCCATAGTTTGTGAGTTTGGTGATTGAGTGACAACATAGTCATTGGGACTAACATGTGTATCAAGAATGAGCACTTGTAGATTTTCATAGGTTCCATGGATGCATCACAAAAAAAGATACCGAATCCGGGACAAATAGAGGAATGAATTGTACTTGTCCCATGAATAATTATTTTTGGGTTCATCAAATGGCTTGGATTTTTCTAGAATCTTGTATAATACTTCACAAGCTTTCCATAGAGTCCAAGATCATCAAAATCGGACTGCGGAGTAGAAAGTTATGCGCAAAATAAGATGTGCTGAAAAAAGAGCACAAGAAGTTCTGGTAGCAGAGGAACATCCGGTGCTTACAAAAATACACTTTACGGATGATTTGATGAATAGACAAGGGCATGCACTGGATCATCTGATGCTACCATCGGAGTTTGCATATTTACTTTGTCAAAATCTCCAGAGAGGTTGACAAATAGGTGAGGGGGGCACCGGAAGGTCCGACGCCTGAAAATTTGCATGCGTCGGACTTTTAGGTCATTCATCCAATGCTAAAAGTTGATCAAAAGGTCTGTATTTTTCTAGAATCCCATGTATAATTTCATAAGCTTTCCAACAAGTATAAGATCATTAAAAACGGAGTTCTGAGTAAAAAGTTATGGCCAAAATAAAGAGGGGCATACGGTAGCACCACTTATATGATGCTAAAAAATATATACCATCGGAACATCCGATGGTACACTTTAACTAACCATTGGAGCAACTAGCCTTGTGCGGCGGACGTGGAGACCCCCTTCGGAGAAGCTCCTTAGAGGAGACAGCATCAAGGTGACCGAGAGACTTGGCGTGAGCCTTATTGGTCGAGCCTTTTGTGGCAAGTCAAGGGGCACCTTGGGAGAGACTTGGTGACCGGGAAGCAATACTCAAACAATACTCTTGTTTGAGTGTTTCAACAATGTGGACTAGTGGTGACTTAGTACCTACCGATACCATGGGATAAATCCTTGTGTCAAGAGTTTGCTTCTATCCCTCCTTACGTTTCCGTATTTCATATGCAACCTATGTGCCTTTACTTTCCTAGAGTAGTATCTTGATAGGATTAGCTATAGGTTGTAAAACTTATTTTGGGATGAGGGTTTCACACTAGACCAATTGTAGCACATCTAGATAGCATGATCTAGTTTATATTTTGATGCAACTAGTGGAAGTCATAGGTTTAGCTTTTAAGTCGCCTAATTCACCATCTCCCTCTCTTAGGCTAGGAGGACCGATTTCTCTTATTACGCTACCTTGGATGAAGGTGCCCATTTATTTGAGTGTGGTACCAGTTTACCGAGGGCAAGAAAAAAAATAGCAGAAAGTACTTAGACAAGTGTAGGGTGGCATGTACTGCAATTGAAAAAGGTTGACAAGGCTAAAGCAATAAATATTCTGAAACGAAGGAGTAATTGTTGATGATGGGTTGTAGTAGTAGCAGTTCACAATAAGGGTGTAGTGTAATTTATTTAGCAACGACAAAGATGGCAGGAGAAAGGAAAAGTGCTTAGAAACTCTGTGATGATATAGGAGTACTTGCTTTAAAATGATATACTTGCATTGAATCCACGAGAGTAATAGTAGAAATTCGCTGTATAACCGAATCACAATTCACAAAGAACATTTACACACATGCAACTTGTTGGTTGGATAAAATTCAAGGGTACAAAGCAGCTGTTATTTTTTTTTCTCTTTGAAAGAAAATGCTACAAAGCAACTTCACAAATCACTGATGTGGTTTTGATGCGTCAAACCGGCTTGGTTGAAACTTACAGGAGGTTAAGCAAAGATGTTGAGTCAAATTGGAGCCGGAAATGCAGATTTAGGCCTGAACCTGCTTCGGTTCTGCTCCCGAGGGGATGAAGCTGGCCTCAACCTCTGTCTTGTGTGCCTCAGCACCTAGGCCAGAGCCAGCGCCCGGGCAAGGCTGCTCATGAGCAGGTCTGCCGCGAAGCATCTCCAAGAAGAACTCAAGAAGAACAGGTTCGAACCCCGGCATCTTGGAGTATCCCGGGCAGTAGTTGATGTCCAGGATGAAGTACTTGGCGTTGCCGTCGGCGTCCCTCGCCCAGATCAGGTCGAAGTTGATGAGGTGCAAGCCCAGCGCCCGCCGGAGCTCGCGGGCGACCCTGTTCACGAAGTCCTGGGGTGGCATCTCGGCGTCGCCAGCGGCGGGGGGCGGGAGGAGGGAGATGTTGGCGAAGGGGGCCGCGGCGTCGGCGGCGAGGTCGTGCAGGCGCTCGTCGGGCACGTCCGGTAGGCTGCTCCGCATGACGCAGGTGGCGTGGTCGCCCACCACGTAGACCTTGAAGAGCACGCCGCCGTGGTTGACGAACTCCTGGAGCACCAGCGGCGCGCGGAGGCCGCGAAGGCCCTCGCGGCGGTAGACCAGGCACAGGTCGTGCGACGCGGCGCTGCCGTCGACCTCCACCGGCTTGGCGATCAGCGGGAACCGGAGGCCGCCGGGGACCGCGTCCGCATCGTCGCCGCCGGCCAGCGCCGCGGCGTCGCCGACGAAGACCTGCCTGGGCGTGGCCATGGCGCCCTCTTTCGCTACGCCGAGGCCGGCGACGACGTCGAGCATGGTGAAGCGGTCGAGGATGCACTCGATGGCAGCGGGCGGGTCGACGACGGGGACGTCCGGGTGGAGAGCGGAGAAGGCCTCCAGCTGCGCGCGCCACGGCTGGCCGTAGAGTTTGTGGACGATGAGGTCGAAGGGGCCCTGCTCGACGAGCGGGCGCGACGCGTCGACGGCCACGAGCCGGATGCCATGCCGCGCCGCGAGGTCAATGAACGACGGCTGGACGAAGGTGTCGTGCTTGTTGGGCAGCATCGCGTAGCCGATGGTGTAGGTGTGGTCTGCGGGGGAGGAATGCTCCGCCATGATCGAGCTTGATCCTGTTGCTTCAACTGCTCGTGTCGTGTCCTAGTGCAAAGTACACACTACATAGTGGATGATATGCCTCTCGCAACTTGCGGTCGTATATATGCATACCACACCACGGTAGCTTAAATAGCAGATGCGTGAGCTCACTTGCATTGGCACGACGAACACGTACAAGATAATAAAAAATTGGCAATGTGGGGGTAGGTGAGAATTGCGGACATATCTAATCCAAACTATTACCAACTTCAATCAGGTACTAATATGTACGATTTGGAGCCTTTTTACCATTGTTATTCAGGCTAGCTAAATTTTCGTGCGTCGCTACAGGTTAAAAGCTTGAAGGGGGTGTCGTTTCTTGAGGTAAAGTTTAATCTGTGTCACATCGATTCTTCGGAAGTTAATTAGAAGGACTAAATATGAGTTAATTATAAAACTAATTGTATAGATGGAGACTAAATGGGGAGAAATCTATTAAGTCTAATTAATCCATCATAAACAAATGGTTACTGTAGCAGCACATTATAGTCAAATCATGAACTAATTAGGCTTAATAGATTCGTCTCGCCGTTTAGCCTCCATCTATGCAATGGATTTTGTAAATAATCTACAGTTAATACTTCTAATTAGTATCTAAACATTCGATGTGATAGATGCTAAAGTTTAAGGGTAGGAACCAAACCTCCTTTTTAGAACTTCTAGCACTTCTAGCAAAATGCAACTCGTATGTAGCTTTAGTGCAGCATGTAGCACCTGCACCTCCATCACTCCATGTAATAATCTATCAACATGGACGGTAGTGAGGAAAAAAAAACTAATAGATGGCTCCATACTTCCATGCGAAAGTACATGCATCTATCTATCTTTCCGAAATACCAACCCCAATCTATACGCTGACCAATCCAGGAACGAAAACTGGTCAAAGTGCCCGTAGTCCCCATGCATTAAATCTGACTCACCAAGCTACAGGATTAAAACTTCATGGTAAATTGGTAATTCTTCAAGTCAATAGCCTCATCTAGAATTCACAGGCACACGGCAAAAGGTCACCGAAACTTGTGATGCAGTCAAAAGGGAAAAATATAGTTTTCTTTATTTGCCACTATACTGAAACAAAAGAGATCTAGACCAAATGACACATGCAAGAACTAAAATACCACAAAACTTTACGAGGAATGTCGGTGCAAAATTGAACGAGAAATTGAAGCAATGGAAGATGATTGGATACTCACGAATAATCCGAACACTGAGCAGGTTCTACTAATTCGCTAGCTATTGATGGCCGGTGACCCGGTGTAATAAATTGTTGGTGCCCTGTTGCTCCCTCCCGGTGTTTAGAAAAAAGTAGTTCAAAATAAATTTATTAGCTTATTATAAACGTCATGCACTTATACAAAAAATGAAGGAAATGCATATGGAAGTAGTATTATATTGTTGAACTTTAGGTATGACTAGCACGATGTCCGTGCGTTGCAACGGTTAATACATAGTCCGTATTATATTGTTCGGCTGCAGCTCGAGGTCAAAATCAGCAAGATAAGGCACACCATTTCATAAAAAAAAAAGATGAGGCACACCCATCGAGTGCGATCCTGCCCATGCAGAATGCTATGATTTTTCTTTGTTTTACCCCATACATCACATTTTTAGAGTTTTACGTGTAGTTTCGTCGGCTACATTCATTATCACTACGTGCCTTTTATTTTTACTCTTTTATGCGCTTGCTGTTACTGGGATTGAGTGACAAATAGTCAAGCCTCCCAATTCCAAATTATTAGTGAAAGAACGAGGTCCATCAATTTATAAAGTACACATTCCTCAAACTTTTACGGAGGAAAAGCTGGAGAAGACATTAAATTGTAAGATTTTAGCTTCATGATGTTCGTTGGTTTGGACTACTACTATTTTTTTTTCCTTGGTTTGGACTACTACTATTTTTTTTAACATTAGGACTACTACTATTCACTATTGTATATTTAACGTAAAAAAGATGAATGTGCGGTAGCTCGGAGGCCTCGGTCATTCTTCTCTCTTGTTTTTCACCATCTACACGCGTAGCTGCTCCCCGTGGTGGACCTGTAAAGGAACCTTATCCTTCTCCCAGCGCAATCTTCCCATGGACATGGAGTCAAGCAGGAGCAGCGCGAGAGCATTTCAAGCGGCGCGCTGGAAGGCAGTGAGCACGTGGAGCTGCTGGATCACCTCGTGGCCAGTGAAGCTCCCGTTCTTTGGTTGCGCGGGAATGTGGGGCAGCTGTGCGCCGGCGAGAGGCCCCGTTGTCATCTTCATCGTCCTCCCGCGTTGCTGCCGCACCGACTCTGATGCCGCCACCCGCTTCCTGCACAAATGCGTCGCCTACCATCGCGCACTCGACGCCCGCCTCGATTCTCTCCTCGCCCGACGCATCGATATCGACTGTGCCGCCACCTCCCTCCTCCACTCCGCCCTGCCGGTGCTCTTGCTCGCGGCCTCCGACGCCGCCGCGCTTAAAGAGTCCTCCTCCTCCACAGCGGCGCTCGCTAACGCACTCTCCTCCTGCGTCTGCCACCTTGACGCGGCGCATTCCAGGGCGGACGCCGCGCTGGACCAGTCCCGCGTGTTCGAAGCAGCAATGCGAGCCTTGGCTGCCGACGATCTCGCCGCTGCTGCCACTGCCACACACGAATTCCTCACCATCGAAGAGCATGAAGAGCAGTGAGGATTGTGCTGGAGAAGCTAAGGCAACACCAGTTGTACGCCAAGTTCAGCAAATGTGAGTTCTGGCTTGACAAAGTAATTTTTCTCGGCCATGTGTTGACAACAGAGAGAATGCTATAGATCCGGAGAAGATTGAGGCCGTGTCAGAATGGCAACAACCGAAGAATGTGACAGAAATCAGAAGCTTTATCGGTTTGGCAGGGTACTACCGCAGATTCGTTGAGAACTTCTCCAAGATTGCAAAGCCGATGACAGAATTGCTGAAGAGCAACATACCATTCGTTTGGCCAGACAAATGTGAAGTGAGCTTCCAAGAACTCAAGGCCCGACTCACTACCACCCCAGTTCTGACTCTTACCGACATCAAAAAGGACTTCGTGGTATATTGTGATGCCTCGAGATAGGGTCTCAGATGTGTATTGATGCAGGAAGGCAAGGTTGTGGCATATGCTTCTCGCCAGCTGTGGAAGCATGAAGAAAATTATCCTACACACAACCTAGAGTTAGCTGCAATTGTTCATGCTCTGAAGATCTAGAGGTACTACTTGATTGGCAACAAGTGTGACATTTACACTGATCACAAGAGCCTGAAGTACATCTTTACCACTGAATATGAGGCAGAGAAGATGGCTGGAGTTGATCAAGGATTACGACTTGAACATCTAATACCACCCTGGCAAGGCGAACGTTGTGCCAGATGCTCTAAGCTGAGGCAGTTATTGCAACAACCTGATGATACAGAATGAACAACTCGAACTACATGAAGAGCTCAAGAAGCTGAAGCTTGAGATCATGGAGAGTGGGCAGTTGAATGAGTTTAGGGTGAAGTACAATTTGGAAGACCGAATCAGGCAAGCCCAAAAGAGTTGCTCAGAGATCGAGGGTCTAAAGGACCTCATGGCTAGGGGATTAGCTCAAGATTATCGAATTGATGACCAATGCACTATTTGGCTGAAAGACCGCATATGCGTACCCCGAGACTGGGATATCAAACAGGCTATCCTGAAAGAAGCCCACAACTCGCGGTATTCCATACACCCGGGGTGTACAAAGATGTACCAAGACCTGAAGGACCTATTCTGGTGGGAGAAAATGAAGGTGGACTTAGCAGAGTACATTGCCCGATGCGATACATGCCAAAGGGTGAAGGCACAACACTAGAGGTCAGTAGGTTTGTTGAAACTGTTGGATATTCCAGTTTGGAAGTGGGATGACATCAGCATGGACTTTGTGGTAGGACCACCTCGCACACAGAAGAATCATGATTCCATTTAGTGGTCGTTGATCAATTGACCAAGGTAGCACACTTTATACACATGAGGAATGTATACAACGTGAGCAAGTTGGCTAAACTTTATGTCGAGCACATTTTGAGGCTACATGGAGCTCCATGAAATATTGTGTCCAATAGAGGCCCCCAGTTCACAGCTCAATTTTGGAAGAGTCTGCAGTCTGCACGAGTCCATGGGTACTAGCTTAGAGTACAGCTCAGCCTTCCACCCCCCAACTGATGGGCAAACTGAAAGAGTGAACCAAATCTTAGAAAACCTACTAAGAGCTTGTGTATTGACTTATGGCTCTGATTGGGACAACATAGAAATACAAAAATTGTTTAGCTCATATTTAATTTACAAATAACTAAACTATTAAAAAATTTAATATTTCCCACATAATGTACTTATTCTAAAAATGGCTAATTGCATACCTCTATCTCAAAAGTACTAAAGCATCAAATTACACCTACACTTTTTATGGCTAATTTATAAGTATTAAAAACACATTTACTCTAATTTTTTCCTAATACATAAAATCGAAATAATCTCAATTCTACCTCACATTTACTATCCATTCTCCATTCAAACTATCCATCACATTGTAGCTCAAAAACATGTATAAATACAAATCCTCTACATGCTTAACAACAAACTAACTAATTTTTCGCCCTCTCTAAAGTATAAAACAAAGCTTAACAACAATAAATGAATGGAGCATGAAGTAGCTAACCTTCACAACACTTTGGATGGGTGAAAGACCCACGGAAATGAGGAAAAAAAATTTCAGCAGCACCTCCCCTAGGCTTCCTTCGGCGCCATGGAGAGGATGAGCTTCTCTGTCTTTGTGGAGTGGAGTGGCTCGGGCTGGAGGAGTGGAGGAGGAAGAAAGGGTACTTGTAGATAAGATTTTATCCCAGTTGGTAAATTCAACTGGGACAAAAGATTAGAGCTTTTATCCCAGTTGGTGGTTACTCCCGGTTGGTAATGCCAACCGGGACAAAAGCTCCAACCTTTTGTCCCGTTTGGAATTACCAACTGGGAGTAAAACGTTTATCCCGGTTGGTAACTCCAACCGGGATAAAAGTTTGGATCTTTTATCCTGGTTGGTGGCTCCAACCGGAGGTAAAGGGTGGCGCCGTCGGTGCCTGGAAACCAGTTGTTTTAACCGAGACTAAAGAGTGGCTTGTAGTCCCGGTTGTAAAAAAGAACCGAGAGTAAAGGTGCGCCCCATTCTAGCCTACCGTGGTGCATCCCCTTTTCTCCCGGGCCGAAATTAAACCAAGACTAAAGGGGGTGGGATCTAAAGTCAGTTCTCTAGTAGTGAGATTACTTAAGAGAGTGGAAAGTACAAGAAAAGAAAACTCTAGCCTCCTCTCTTTTCCTGGGATTGGACGTCACATGGAGAAAGTGAGAGTCGAACACTCACAACATAACCAAGAGAGGAGAGAAAGAATAATGTTCAGATTTTGTGGCTCTGAACCGATCTGCCCATGGTAATTATTGGAGGCCCAAACGCTGATTGGATCAATACTGAACTTGGTGATCATGTTCTACACTTATAGTAATTCAATCCTGTTTCATAATTGGTTGAATAGAGCATCGGAGTTCAGAGGGGTTTTGTTAATTTAGGTGACTACAATTTCAGCGCTGTAAGAGCAATTTCACTAGATGATGAATTTAGGTAGTGAAATGATGTTTGATTGAGATGAAACATGCATTGTCCATGGAAAGGATTCTCATGGATCTACAGGCCTACCAACAATGGTTTGTGAGATATGAGTTGATTACCGAAGGGTAGAATCTATGATTCCTCTGTTTGACAATCATACCTCTTTGTTAGACTGTTGTGGTTGTTGCTATAGATGACTAATTAGCTTACATCTAGGTGAATGTGTTGATGAGGTTATAATGCTCTAGACAGGTTCTAGAGAAGGCTCAACTACCCATTGTTGATCGTAGTGGAGCTTGGAATAGGCTGGTTGTTTCTGTGGGTTTTTAATCCTCACTTGAGGAGGTTTGATTTTCTCACACAAATTGTTGCGCCTTTATGCATGAGATTTTTATTATTCCATTGCATCTTTTTTGGTAGAAGTTATCCTCAATCTGCATCACAAGATGAGAGATTAATTGGTGCATTACTATTACCCAACATGATTAGCATGTTCTAGAGAATCACGAAATGAAATCTGAAAAGCTAAAAATAAGAGGTTTCTCATTTTAAGCTTAATATGAGAGCCTCACATTGTGGAAATGTAGGGTACACGAAGCTACTGCAGGAAGAGATCTTTTTGCTAAAAAGGGAAATAAGAAAGTGGAAGATGAAGGAAGTAAGAATAGTGATTTAGGAAGTACTCCCTCCATTCTCATATTTCTAAAAATCAAATTTTCACAAATGATATTCCTATTTGACATTGATGTGGGCTGCAGCAATACATTTCATACACAACGAGGAGTCATCGAGAAAAACATCGGAGAACTAATGAGAAAAAGCTTGTTTACATTAATTATATGATAAGCAGGGTTGTTTTTCTTGATCATTATATCAAGGTGAAATATCCCTATGAAAAGAAAATGGAGGGAGTAACAACTATGACCCTAGCTGGCCGGTGGCGGTGCTCCCTCGACGTGGAGTGCTTTAGCACTCTTTGTTGTTCATGATTGGAGTTGGGAGGTTTGGGGATGTGGATTACATATGCTACTGGGGCTAGATGGAGCTTGTGAGGGCTGCTAACCGACTGTCGAGACAACTGGTGGATGCTGAAAGTGGTGGAGATGTTGGCTTTGAGTGTTTCACGTCAGTGGTTGTCGTTATGGGCAGCGGCTCTGACGTCATTGGTGCAGCTAGAGCTAGGCATGAGGTGGTGGGGTGCAAGGACGCTTAGCCTTGAGCCGGAGGCGATGATGGCGTACGGCGATCTGTGAACCCCATGCGGAAAGAGAGGCATGTGAAGAAGGGTGGCTGCCTTAGATGGCTGCCTTCTTTTTCCATCTTGGTTGCCTTCTTTTGGACCAAATACCTCTGACTGAATGTTCTCTGCAGGGCCATATCTATGTGGTCCAGTTAGGTTGTGTATTTGATCTTTAAGGGGGTGTTTGATTTCACGAACTAAAGTTTAGTTCTTATCACATCGAATATTTAGATACTAATTAAGAGAACTAAACATGAGCTAATTACAAAACCAATTGCACAGATGGAGGCTAATTCGCAAGATAAATCTATTAAGCCTAATTAGTCATGATTTGACAATGTGATGCTACAGTAAATATGTGCTAATCATAAATTAATTAGGATTAATAGATTCGTCTCGCGAATTAGCCTCCATCTATGCAATTAGTTTTGTAATTAGTCTATGTTTAATACTCTTAATTAGTATCTAAACATTTGATGTAACAGGGACTAAATTTGTTGAAATAATGGGCCTAGCCCATAAGTAATTTCAGAATTTCAAATAAATCTCAAAGGCCCATTAGCGTAAGAGGGGGTACACCATCTATTAGTCCCATATTGCTAATAGATGAGGGTGTTGGAGCTTTTCCTCCCTATATATATGGAGCACCTCCCTCATGAAAAAGATGCAATATAGACTACTATACGGGAAGGCCCCCAGGTTAGGGTATTGTAACACCCGCCATTTTTAGTCATCAAAGTGATTTTGAAGAATTGAAAGCAATTCGAGAAGAAAAGAAAAAGGAATTGACCGAAAATCAAATTCGGGTCAAATTTGGCCGAAATTTGAATTTTGAATTTGAAATTCAGAAAAATTCGGCGAAAATATAGAGTGGAAGTGTAAAGATGATTAGAACTTAAGGGTCAAAAATTTGGAGTAATATTTGATCCTAAACGCTCAAAAGAAATCGGAGAAGGAAATGAAAAGCTACGTTTACTATTCACCGTCCGAAAACAAGAAATCAGAGAAACAGCTCAGAGTCCATTTTGGAAAGTGAATTCTGATAAATTTCTCAAATAAGTAAATCAGGACAACTATACCATGTTGAAGTATGAACCTTGGACTCCTAAATCTGGGTGTTGTTGATCAGGAATAGCAGAGGGAACTATTTCAAATGGAAGCCTAAAGTTGGCACTTTGTCACAATAGGCAGCTTTGCTGGAATTTGGTTAAGTCTGGAAATGGTATTGAGTACATGACTTTAGAACCAATTTCTGGAGAAATTTCCTTAAAAGTGAGCAGATGTTTTTGGACATTAGTGTAATATGGACTATGGAGAAGGTAAATGAATAGTTGTTGTCCAGAGAAAGTGGAAGGTTTGAATTCAAATTGGAGCCAAAAGTCAGCAATTGAGCAGATTTCGAGCTCCTTGCTAAAATAATTCTAAGTCTGGAAAACAGGATGAGTATCTATTTTTGAAACCGAATTCTGCCCAATTTTTCAAGTAAGTGAGCCAAGGAAACTAGACAGCGGTGAAGTATGATCCTTGGACATGTTTAATAAGGTGTTTTTGCTCAGAGATAGCGAAAGAATCAAATTTAAATCAAAGCTCAAAGTCAGCACTCAAACTATTTCGGCCAACTCGTGAGCTGCATAAATTCGGTCTGAAAATAGTGTTAACTAGCAATGTTTGGAGCAAATTTCAGGAAAATCCAGTGCAAAGGTTATATGGTTTCTGGTGTAAAATAGAATCCTTATTAGTTGTAGAACACAAATAGGGAATGGTTGGCCTATATGGAATACAATTGGGCTACTGAAATTGGTGCCAAAGAAGGGTAAATGACCATATTGGAACTGTCGAACTGAATCGCTGAAGTTCAGTACAAGCTGACAGAAACTTGGAGCTTAAAAATCTCGACCTTAGGGTGCTCATCTCGGGTAGAGGCCCATCTATCAATTGAAGTGCTCGGATCAATCTACAAGATTGCTTAAGGGATGCTCGAGAGATTGGGTTCGGATTTGTCGATTTTGAGGCTTGAACGTGTAGATTGAGAAGAGATAAAGGAAAGAAAAAGAAAGCAGGAACAGGGGCGACGGGCAGAGTCGTGCCGCCGCCGGCTCTTGCGCACGACCGGCCAGTACGACGGCCACGTCCGCGCTCGTTCAGGTTGTCGAGGTGGCACGCATGCACGGTGGAAGATCACGACGTTGCTTCCCGCGCTTATCCATCACCATGCCGCTTTACATCATCAGGAGCCGAGCTCAAACAAATCAACGCCCGCCGCCGGCCGATTCACCCACGCCGCCGCCCCTCGTTGCAATTCCATCCGCCCAAAGTTCCGCCAACTCCTCCTCAACGTCCCAAGCTCCTCCATTTTCCAGCTCCCCGCCGTCAAGCTCCGGTGTGCCGCTATTTCAATCCGCCGGCCGCCATCACCCAATCCACGAGGTGAGTTTCTAATCGGCTTTTCCTTCTCGATTGGCGGGCCTAGGGGCGTCCTGCAAGAGTGTAGAAGCCGTAGGGGGAGGCCGGGGACCCTGTCGCGCCGTCATCTTGTGGAGCCACGGCCGGCAGCTGGCCAAGCCGCGGCCGCCCGTGGAGGGGCCGGCTCGGGGCCGCCTCCCGGCGAGCTGGCAGTGGGCGCGGGTGCGCCTGGCCTGGGGCGCCGCCACCCCGTCCCTCTCGGCCACCGGCGAGCCGCCGTTGGCCGGAGCCGTCCCGTTTTTGCCCGCTGGCGTGCGCCTCTGTCCTTGGCCAGGGGAAGAAGAAGCCCCTGACCAAGGGGGCCGCCCGTCAGCCACACAGGAGGGAGGGAAGGAAAAGATGAGGGCCGGCCACCCGTCGTGGGCCAAAGAAAGGCGTCGGCCCAGCTGGCCCGCGCGGCATAAAAGAAAAAGGAGGGGATTAGCAGGCCGGTCGAGTGTTGCTTGGGCCGGAATGACAAGTTGCGGTAGGAGAGGCCCAGGTGGAGCGGGAGAGAAGGAGAAGGCCAGCGCCGTCTTGGGCCAAGGGGAGGCGACGGCCCAGCTAGCCGCGCGGTGTAAAGAAGAAAGGGAAGATGGGCCGGCGGGTGAAAAGGAAACCCTGGGCCGGATTAAGAAGGCCGACCATCGGAGAAAGAAAAAGAAAAAGAAGAGAGCCCGCCGTCCGTCTTGGGCCGAGGGGAAGACACCAGCCCAGCTGGCCCGCGTGGCATAAAAAGAGAAGAACGAAGGTGGGCCGGCCGGGATTGAGAAAGAGGAGAGGAGGAGGAGCCGGCCCAAAAAGAGGCTGCCGCAAGGAGGCCATGCGCCATAGGTTAAAATGTTGACGGGCCACTTTTCGGCCCAAAGAAAGGTTTCGGTCGTGGGCCCCACTTGTCAGTAAAGAAGAGAGGAAAGAAAATAGGAGGCCGGATGGGCCCTAGGTGGAAGTGATAGTGCGTAGAAGAAGGTTGGATAAGAAAAGTTTGGGCCGGGGGTTTTATTTAAACCTTAGGTTTTCTTTATTAGATAAATAGATTAAATGCTGTTTTCACCATTTAATTCACAGGAAATTCTAGAAGTGTCCAAAATTAGTGAAACCAATTTTATTAGGATTGTTTTATTTTCTTAAACCCTAGGAAAAATAATAAAAATTTAGGTATTTATTTAATGCCTTTTTATTTAAGGTATTTAAATAAATGCTTAAACTTTATTAAATGTATAAAATTTGAAAAATGCTTTATTATCCACAAATCCTTATTAAGTCATAGGAAATAAGTTTTGAGATTAGAAAATAATTATAATGCTTTTAAAAATAAAAGAAGAGGTCTAAGGTAGGTTTAGTAAAGGAAATAAAAATGGTGGGTTAATCTTTTCGAGTTTTTGTGTGTTGGCTTGCAACTTTATCATGATAAATTGTATAGTCATTGTTGGCTTGCAACTTTATCATGAAGGAAAGTTGTATAGTCTTGTTTTCAAAAAGTTTTGCATCTCAAACTCCTGCATATACTGAATCGTAGACGTCACAACTCCTGGAGTGGAATTCATGGATTTCAGCTGGAAATGGACATCATTCGCGAAATGTGGAGTGCCTCTTTTAATAAAGAAGTTTTCCGAAGAACTAACCTTTGTTGATCCCAGGCAAGCCCCGGTGCATTTATACCTATCTATTTTGGAGTCGTTATTTCATGTGACTTATTATTGGTTATTTGCTTTATGCATGCACTAAGTCTAGGAGTTGCTTGAAACCTATTCTTATGTATAATCATACCTTGCTTTAAGGACATCTTTGCCACTTGTTCAAACCTTAGAAGACAACCCAAGTCTAGAAATGCTTAGTTGCTTAAATGCTTGGTTTACCAACCTTAAGGAAAAACTTAAAGTCATACATATGATATATGGAAGGTTAGCTTGGAATTGAGAAGCGGACAGAAGCTAGAGATGTAGTTCTGTCTGCTAGTTTAACTTGCTTAAGGCCCGATTCGTGTCTTAACTGTTGATCAAGTGATAAGCATCTGATCACTTACTGGGTATGGGACCAGTAAAGCTCGGTAGGTTAGTAAACTCTCTGATCGGGAATACTTCGTACCCGCGCTTGACGTGCTGGAGATTGGCAGGGGCGTAGCCTGAAACTCACATGGTGATCAGGCCAGACGTGGGGTCCCATGTGGGGGTGCGTCCCTGGGTCCGGGTAGTCTTATTCCCAATCATTGGATTTGCTGATCGAAAAGTCGTTACGTACGACCTGTACAGTCGTATATAACTGGTGATCGGGGTACTCTCCTGCAGGATGTAATTAGATCCGGATCGCCGCAATTCTCGGTTATGAATGCACTTGATCGCTGTTGAGCATCGTAGTATTACTTCATACAATATAAAATCTCCTGTTGTCAAGTAATGTATGATTTAACAGCTATGGTTGCTTTTACTTCAGTTATCACTTAGAATGGTTAGGTAATGACTTAACCCAAATAAAAGATAAAACTAAGGCTTTACTCGTAGTAAGCTTTTCGGCAAAAATTGTGTCAACCAAGCACACCTCAAGGCTGACATGCATTCCAAAGAAAGCTATTATATTGGTTAGTCGGGTAAGACTTGCTGAGTACTTCGTACTCAGGGGATCCCTTGTTGTTGTTTTCAGAAAGCCAGCAGGGACTCACCGAAGAGGAAGCCCCGAAGACCTAGGGTATCTTATGAGTCTTATGATACTCTAGAATAAAACTTAAATGTTTATTTTTCTTCCGGACTGGTTTTAAATTCTTAGAACCACGCTAACCTGCACTATTAAGTTTTGTTTCAAACTATGGTTGTAATATATCGTACCTTTGTTATGTCCTGAAAAATGTAATATTTGTTGATGTTATCCCATCGCGGATATTATCCTGATGTATGGCTATGAGACACGTCGTGGATCCTTCGAGGAGTCCTAGGGACACTCGACGGACTACCGGACTTATGCTGTTTTAGGTGCGTTTTGGATAATTGTTGTTCCAACAGCGATTAGGCGCACTTAAACCAGCTCAAGTTGGGCGGTTCCACCACAGGTATCCCTAAGGTGGTCTGTACTAGTTAGGTTTTTGCCTCCTCTCGCTGCTGCGCCACCACCGTAGTCTACTCCATCCCGATTGTCGGCGTGCACCGGCGATTGGGAGAGCAGGTCTCCGGAACCGTCGTCTTCAGCGATCCTGCACCGGGAGAGGGCGAATAAGGTTTTTGGGAAGCGCTCTGCGCGACTGCTTGATCGCTTCCTCCGCTTCATCAAGTTCTTCGTCGACTCCTTCACCACGGCTCGTCGGCGTCACTCGTCGTCGCGAACAACGTCAGGCTGCTGATCGTCGTCGCCTGCTGTACCCAGTAGTCGTCCAGGAGCCGGTCTTCATCAAGAAAGAAACGTACGATCTCTTATCTCAAATTATGTCTTCTATACTAGCTATTATGATCTGTTGCAGTCTGATAGCACTGGATAGTGTGGTAGAATGTGTGATTCTATTTGCAATGATAGACTTGTCTAGATCTTGCGTAGACATGTCTAGTTTAATCTACTATCTGTTCAGCGTATTCATGATTTATTTCTAGATTAAATTAAAACTAAAAGTGCTTATATATCCAACAATCCAAAAACCTTATTGTAGGCACTTTAGTTTTATGGCTGGATTTCTTGATGCACTGAGGCCAACACCGTTTGTTAGCGTGCACTTCAAGAGGTGGCAGGTGAAAGCCACGCTATGGCTTACTGCCATGAAGGTGTTCTGGGTGTCCAATGGCAAGCCGGAAGGGGTTCTCTCTCCTGAAAAGGAGAAAGAATATTCGGAAGCCAACACGATCTTCTTGGGCGCTGTGATTGGTGCACTTGCAGAACATCTGCAGGATGTGTACCTTCATCACACGGTCGCAAAGGAGTTGTGGGACGATCTGACTGCCAACTACGGTGGCTAAGATACTGGCACTGAACTGTACATCATTGAGCAGTATCATGACTACAAGATGGTTGACGAAAAATCTGTAGTCGCTCAGGCTCATGAATTACAGTGCATGGTGAAGGAACTCGATCTGCTAAAGATTGTCGTGTCCGACAAGTTTGTGGCTGGGGGCATTATTGCCAAGTTACCTCCATCCTGGAGGGATTTCGCCACTTCTCTCAAACACAAGAGGACAGAAATTTCTGTTTCAGACTTGATTGTGTCTCTTAATGTTGAGGAGAAAGCTCGGGCTAAAGATGGACGATCTAAAGCTATTGAGGGTCAGACCAGTGCCAATATGGTGCACCAATCACATCACAATGGCAATGGTGGCAAGGGTAAGGGCAAGAACAATAAGCCTAAGCAGTCCACTACCTTCAAGAAGAAGAAGAACAAGGAGAACGAGGGATGCTTCGTGTGCGGTTCTACTGACCATTGGGCAAAGAAGTGCCCAAACCGCAAAGGAAGAAAACCTCCACAGCAGAAGTCTGTGAGCATGGTGACCAGCACTGGAGATGGAAATAGTGGGTATGGTAACTTACCTTCTGTTTTTTCAGTGTTTCAGTCTACCAATACTTGGTGGCTTGATACTGGTGCTAATGTTCATGTGTGTGCTGATGCCTCCTTATTTTCATCTTACCAGGTCGCTCGGGATTCCTCCGTCCTAATGGGGAATGGGTCACATGCTTCTGTTCATGGTGTTGGTACGGTAGATCTGAAGTTTACTTCGGGAAAGATCGTGCAACTGAAGAACGTGCAGCATGTCCCTTCTATTAGGAAGAATCTAGTTAGTGGCTTCCTTTTGTGTAGGGATGGTTTTAAGGTAGTGCTTGAGTCTAATAAAATTGTCGTGTCTAAGAGTGGACAATTTATTGGTAAAGGCTATGAGTGCGGAGGCTTGTTCCGCTTTTCCCTTTCAGATTATTGCAATAAGTTTGTGAACTATATTTGTGATGGTATTAATAAGAGTGATGCTAGTGTTTGGCATTCACGTTTATGTCATCTGAATTTTGGTTCTATGTCTCGACTTTCCAGCCTGTGTTTAATTCCAAATTTTTCCATTGTCAAAGGTTCTAAGTGCCATAGTTGTGTGCAATCTAAGCAACCTCGAAAATCTCACAAGGTGGCAGAGGAGAGACACTTGGCACCACTTGAACTAATTCATTCTGATATATGCGAGATGAATGGTGTGTTGACCAAAGGTGGAAAAAGATATTTCATGACTCTTATAGATGATGTCTAGATATTGCTATGTATATTTATTGAAAACGAAAGATGAGGCTCTTAACTACTTTAAAATCTATAAGGCTGAAGTTGAGAATCAACTTGAGAAAAATATCAAGAGAATTAGGTCTGATCGTGGTGGCGAGTATTTCTCTAATGATTTTAACTTGTTATGTGAAGAACATGGTATTATACATGAGAGGACGCCTCCCTATTCACCCCAATCAAACGGGGTTGCCGAAAGAAAGAATCGCACCTTGACTGACTTGGTGAACGCCATGTTAGACACCAGTGGATTATCTAAGGCATGGTGGGGGGAGGCTGTATTGACTTCATGTCATGTCCTGAATAAAGTACCCATGAAGAATAAGGAGAAAACTCCCTATGAAGAATGGATTGGAAGAAAACCATCACTTTCATACTTACGCACTTGGGGTTGCTTGGCCAAAGTTAGTGTGCCAATCAACAAGAAACGTAAGTTGGGACCTAAAACTGTGGATTGTGTCTTTTTGGGATATGCTCATCATAGCATAGCCTATAGATTTTTAGTGGTTAAATCAGAGGTGCCTGATGTTCATGTTAATACCTTGATGGAGTCTCGTGATGTTACTTTCTTTGAGAATATATTTCCTATGAAACAATTGCATAGTATGTCTAGACTATCTTCTGATATGATTGCTGAGACAACTCCTGAACCTATTGTGCTTCCTGATCATGCTGAACAAACACTTGAGCCAGTTCATGAGGAGGTTAACAGTGAAGCTCCTAAGAGGAGCAAGAGACAAAGAACTGCAAAGTCCTTTGGTGATGATTTCACTGTCTATCTTGTAGACGATACTCCTAAGACTATTTCAGAGGCATTTGGATCTCCAGATGCAGATGATTGGAAAGAAGCTATCCATAGTGAGATGGACTCTATTCTTTCTAATAGAACTTGGGAGGTTGTTGATCGACCGTATGGTTGTAAACCTGTGGGTTGCAAGTGGGTGTTCAAAAAGAAACTTAGGCCTGATGGTACTATTGATAAGTACAAGGCTCGACTTGTGGCTAAGGGTTATACCCAGAAAGAAGGCGAAGATTTCTTCGACACTTACTCACCTGTTGCGAGATTGACCAGTATTCGAGTATTACTTTCCCTTGCTGCCTCACATGGTCTTCTCGTCCATCAGATGGATGTTAAGACAGCTTTCCTTAATGGTGAGTTGGATGAGAAAATTTATATGAATCAGCCTGATGGGTTTGTAATAAAGGGTCAAGAGAACAAGGTATGTAAATTGTTGAAATCTTTATATGGCCTGAAACAAGCACCTAAGCAGTGGCATGAGAAGTTTGATACTACACTCATATCAGCAGGCTTTTCTGTTAATGAGGCTGATAGATGTGTGTACTACCGCCATGGTGGGGGTGAGGGAGTTATATTGTGCTTGTATGTTGATGACATACTGATCTTTGGTACAAATCTTGACGTGATTAAAGAGGTCAAGTCATTTCTGTGCCAAAATTTTGACATGAAAGATCTGGGAGAGGCTGATGTAATTCTGAATATCAAGTTGATTAAAGGAGAGAATGGGATTACTCTCACGCAATCTCATTATGTGGAAAAGGTCTTGAGCCGGTTTGGCTTCAAGGACAGTAAGCCTTCTCCCACACCTTATGATCCGAGCTTGATACTTCGGAAAAATAAGAGAATTGGTAGAGACCAATTAAGATACTCTCAGATTATTGGATCACTTATGTATTTAGCCAGTGCTACTAGGCCTGACATCTCATATGTTGTTTGCAAACTGAGCCGGTTTACCTCCAATCCGGGAGATGATCATTGGCGTGCGCTTGAGCGAGTCATGCGCTATTTAGTTGGTACTATGGATTACGGAATTCACTACTCCGGGTATCCTGCGGTACTGGAAGGCTATAGTGATTCAAATTGGATATCTGATGCTGATGAACTGTATGCCACAAGTGGATACGTCTTCACTCTTGGTGGTGGTGCTGTTTCATGGAGGTCATCCAAACAGACTATCTTAACGAGGTCTACCATGGAAGCAGAACTTGCAGCATTAGATACAGCCACAATTGAGGCTTATTGGCTACGTGAACTCTTGATGGACTTGCCTATTGTCGAGAAACCTATGCCGGCAATACTTATGAATTGTGACAATCAAACAGTGATAGTCAAAGTGAACAATTCTAAGGACAATATGAAGTTATCAAGACACGTTAAGAGGCATCTGAAATCTGTCAGGAAAATGAGAAACTCCGGAGTAATATCAGTGGATTACATCTCAACTGATAAGAACTTGGCAGATCAGTTCACTAAGGGGCTATCACGTAATGTGATAGACAATGCATCAAAGGAGATGGGTATGAGACCCATATGAGCTACACCATGGTGGTAACCCAACCTATGTGATCGGAGATCCCGTGAAGTAGGATCTGGGAAGAACAAGCCATGGGATAGTAAGAGAGTATCCTACTAACCCACTCGAGAAATGATGCAACACTCTCAAAACACTGCATGGCAGGCTGGCTACTGCCTTAATATATTTTGTTGGCTTTAATTAGCAAAGATGTTGCCCTGCAGAACATCTTGGAAAAATATACCTATATGAGCCCGACTGTTGTAAGGTCGCAGTCTGTGAGACCTGGGTGATCTCTATTAAGCTCATGAAGAGACCAGGGGGTACGACCTATATGCCCCACTTGCGGGGTAGGCTACAGGCAGCCACGTACTAGTCCCAACTTTGAGTGAAACTTGTCCGCACAAAACTTGCAATTCAAGGCTTAGTCCATTGTTCAAGTTGTGGATGAATGTAGCTTGAAGCTCTAGGCGAGAGTTCAACTTAACAGTCCTCGCTGAAACACTAGTATATAAACAGCAGTGAGAAACAGGCAAAATCTCTGATGGGCATTTGAGATCTGGTGGGGGATTGTTGAAATAATGGGCCTAGCCCATAAGTAATTTCAGAATTTCAAATGAATCTCAAAGGCCCATTAGCGTAAGAGGGGGTACACCATCTATTAGTCCCATATTGCTAATAGATGAGGGTGTTGGAGCTTTTCCTCCCTATATATATGGACCACCTCCCTCATGAAAAAGATGCAATATAGACTACTATACGGGAAGGCCCCCAGGTTAGGGTATCCCTAAGGTGGTCTGTACTAGTTAGGTTTTTGCCTCCTCTCGCTGCTGCGCCGCCACCGTAGTCTACTCCATCCCGATTGTCGGCGTGCACCGGCGATTGGGAGAGCAGGTCTCCGGAACCGTCGTCTTCAGCGATCCTGCACCGGGAGAGGGCGAATAAGGTTTTTGGGAAGCGCTCTGCGCGACTGCTTGATCGCTTCCTCCGCTTCGTCAAGTTCTTCGTCGACTCCTTCACCACGGCTCGTCGGCGTCACTCGTCGTCGCGAACAACGTCAGGCTGCTGATCGTCGTCGCCTGCTGTACCCGGTAGTCGTCCAGGAGCCGGTCTTCATCAAGAAAGAAACGTACGATCTCTTATCTCAAATTATGTCTTCTATACTAGCTATTATGATCTGTTGCAGTCTGATAGCACTGGATAGTGTGGTAGAATGTGTGATTCTATTTGCAATGATAGACTTGTCTAGATCTTGCGTAGACATGTCTAGTTTAATCTACTATCTGTTCATCGTATTCATGATTTATTTCTAGATTAAATTAAAACTAAAAGTGCTTATATATCCAACAAAATTTAGTCCGTGAAACCAAACACCCCTTGTTTAGTTTAAGAAATAGGATGGTCTGTCATTTTCTAACTCATGTTTTTGTCTGTGGAATGTAATGATCTGACGTATCAGCACCTCATCCCTTACATGCAAATAATTAGTATATATATAAGTATGAGGATGGGTCATCATACCAAAATTTATTGGATGGACCTAACGCCCCCTAACGTTTTACAAAGAATGCGAAAAATGAAATGGTAACTGTAGTTGTGCTGACAAAGTTGCATTTTAAATTGAGAACATTATGTTACACTGCCATCATTAGCTGTGGAGGATAGCTGAGCCATAGGTTGTTTCGTGCTAAGGTAGCAAAAGCTAGATACTCATTTAGAACAGGTACTGATTCTCGCTCAAACAGTCATTTGTCGGTGTGGTCCACAGTTCCACTTCCACACCGTGAGGCATTGTGCAACAAAGCGTTATTATTAGTCATTGACACATGTGTTAAACGGTGATATATACTAATTCCTGTTATCTTCTCAGTTAAGCATTCAGCGACACGTGATAACTGAATTAATAAGCCCTTATTCCAACTATACGCGCACAAGAAGAAGGGGCTAGCTGGGAATTCTCCTGGTTGGCCGGTTGGGGAATCCATAGACCCTGCGCAAAAGTACCCCGATCGAGCCAGCTGACGGATTACTCTAACCTGGATTCGGGTGATCCCTTTTTTTTTTCTGGGGGGGGGGGGGGGGGGGGGGGGGGGGGGGGGGGGGGGGGGGGGGGGGGGGGGCATGGATGCATGGATTTCGGGCAAGTTTGGAGGACGCCGTCCCAGCCCACAGGACGCGCAGCTGTGGCCATGCCGCAAGTGCGGAGGACGAATCGTCCGCCACACTTTTAATTAGCGAGCAGCGGCAGCAAAAATGAACTGGCACCCTGTGGTGGCTCTTCGGCGCACCTGGTGATGGCGATGAACTAGCAAACGCGTGACCTCCGCCCCGCAGATGTGTGGGGACATGTGGCGCGGTGCAGTAGCCATCCAAACGACGTGCCCTTCGTCTAACGAGCGGAATGAGCAAGTCCTAACGCGCGTGAGGTAGATTGATATATAGAATATTTCTTTCCTTTTCGTGAAAGGCAGTGAGTTCAATTAAATAGCCATGCATGGTTCTAACATGAGCAGTAAAAAACTAACCCATATTTACTTAAAAAAAACTAACCCATATCCAGAGACTAAACCAAGACCTAGCCAGATACAACTCTACGATATATGCATATACATAAGCTAGCTTTCGAGTATCACAAGCGAATTATATTCATATTTTTTTTCAAGAATGTGAAACTCATGTATTTATATTGACATGTAGAGACATACACCGGAACACTAGGTTGTTTCATTTTTTAGAGGTGAAACAAACAACCAAGAAGTAAAAGCTGTATACATGCATCAGAAGCCAAAAGTTGTCTAGAGGAGCTTTTGCTGCTTCCAGTGCATTGTTTTAAGGATCTTACATGCATCTCCACAATAGTCCCTCAATTCTCTCTTCCCACTGTGTTCAATCTACTACCACGCCTAATCTCCGTGCTAAAAATTTTCTCCGCGGATCTTTTTTTCGCCTGCGCAAGATGAAAGAACCATCGGCCATTGCCAAGGCTTCTGTTTTCAATCCAATTTTCAAAATTGATAAAGCCCGGCCATGGACTGAAGGAACAACATCGGTCCACAATCCTTCTCCCTGCCTCTATCACAGACCAAATACATGAACAATGGTGGCGCATGTGTGGACTGTGGACCTAAACGCTGAGCCACCCATAGATTGGGATGAAATTGGAGAGTGCAGGGGAAGTGTCACACCCTGAAATTTTCGAATTTTAGGATGTGATTCGAAGGAATAATTAAACAATGATTTTCTCATAATTTTAAAATTTTCCCAACATTTATTTCTCTTTACAGGAAATCTAGTATAGGAAAAAAATAGTTGTTTGTTTTTTTTACCCTAAATTTAATAACGTTGTTCTGTGTCTGTGCATTCATGCCGGTGCATAGTTTTTGTTTGGCTGAATTCGAATTTGTGTTTGAATTCAAAAAAAAAAATTTGAATTTGTTTGTTCAAAGCTTTCTTCTTTTCTTCTTCTTTGTTTCTTTTGGCCCGCAGTCTTTTTTCTTTCTGGCCTAGTCTTCTTTTCGGCCTGCTCCGTTCCTTTCACCCGCGCCGGCCCAAGTATCGCGCCGGCCCAGCTAACAGCTGGCCCAGCTGCCCACTCACGCACCATCCTTCCTTCTCCAGTCACTGATTTGTGGGCCCCGCCCATCATCTTCCCCATCCTCCGCCTCTCCTGCACGCAGGCGCGTACCGCTCCCGACCCGGACTGCAGCTCGAGTTCGAGCTTGTTTCCCTGCGCCCCGCGTCCGTCTCCGCCCTGGGCCCACGTGCCAGGACCGTATATAGCCGTCGCCACCTCCTTTTGTTTCTCCAACAACCCTAGCGCTGCATTTTCCCGCGCGCCGCCGAGCTTCAGTGCGCCGCCGCCGCCGCCGGTTCGATTCGATCGGAGTTGATGCCGGAGGAGCAAGCGAGCACCACCACGGGCCTCACTTCGACGAATCGCGCCCGTTTTGCCGGTTCCCATCGCTGGTCGAGCACTGGAGCACCGCTACGGCCTGGAGGCCAAGACGTCGCCGCCGCCTGGAGGTCGAACCGCGCTCGTGCCGGCCGAAGCCTTGCTGCTGCTCCCTGGCACCGCCACTCTCCTGGCGCTGCGCCGCACCACCGGCCGCGCCGCCGGTTGCGTCGCCGGCCGCCTTCGCCAAGCACCGCCGCCGGAGCGCCGCCACGGACTGAAGACGTCGCCGCCGCTGGAGGAATTTGCGGCTCCTGCATGTATAGTTCCTTGGCCGCATTATTTTATTCTCTATGTACTCCGGTGATGTCATGCGTCCATCATATTTTGAGCAATAATTCAGCTCTCGATCTCTCTCTTCACCTACATGCATGTTAGGATCAGAAGCTTTGTGCTTATCATCAGCTATCTTGGCATGCACACCTCCGTCCATCTTTTCTCCCGAATCCATGCTACATGCAACTCGTGCTGCTTATGACCGTGCCCTGTTGCTCCATGCCGACTCAGCTGAAGCCACCTCCTGTCTCTTTGCAGCCGCTGCTAGCCATGAGATGCAAAGCACAGGCCATGCATGGAGGTCCGAGCAACAGGATGGTAGCCCTGGAAAGGAAGCCACGTACGTACAGAAGCAAAGAAGCCATCTGCCATGCAAGGATGACATCATGGTGAGATCATATGTACGCAGTGATGATTATGACTTTTCTTTTAGGCCCCGTTTGGGTCCAAGGAATTGGAATCTATTTAATGGAGTAGGCTAATTTATGTTGGAATGTGGCATTCCACAACTTTCCAAAGTTTAGATATAAGCCTATCTTAAATTCATGGGGTGGGAGATGGAAATTGATTCTATAGATTATAATTATTAGATGGAATTCAATTCTTATAGCACGCTCTTAGACTCGCTTCTCTATAGTAGAAGTGCAGCATACAAGTATCTCTCCCATATCACCAACTATAATATACAACTATATTCCACATACAATTATATTAGCTTAATTAATTTGTGTCTAAATTATGATTATTAGGATGGAATTCAATTCCAATGATCCAAACGGGCCTAATGAAATAATTAAGATAGTTTATGTATTTCCTCTCCTGTGTATTCGAGCTTCAGAAATCTTTTGTTCCTGACCGTCCTCGATCCCAAGAATTATATTTTGCTTCGACCAACACAATCCCTGCTCACATCATTACTCCTCCTATTAATTTTCTCTTTCCCTATTTAGTGCATCATGCTTGAGAAATAACCTCGTCCTTTACAAGAGTTCATTCTTAAATCGTCCAACCAGCCATCAGCCATGCATGCCTCTATAGTTACGAAAGCACCACTAGCAAGGTCCTTGTTATCTACATGCATGCTACGGAGTGCTGCCATGCAAATGCTTTCACATCATGCACTGTCCAATATAGTCACCTTCAAAGTTCATATCTCTCGTTCTTGCTCGGTTTCAGCGATTATTGCGCTCACGAGATGGTTTTCCTTCTTTATAGTGATGATTGGTGTACTGTTTTTAATTTAATTTATTTGTTTGCTTGAATGTCTCCTATGGATGTGTTTGACTTGGATGGTTGTCGCGAGTAGAACGACCACAGTCCGAGAGTTTTCAAGAGCGTGAAGGTAAAGATTTTCTAAGCAGCAACACTACTTAAAGAAAGGCAAGTGTGTCCTTGTGCTTTTGTCCTAATAACTATATTTAATCACCTTTGCATATGCTTTGCATTTAATTTGATGGGTCCTATTAGGGTTTACCTAGTTTTTATGATCATTCCTTGTCAACCTGGCTTTATTTTTATGTTGGGTAGCTATGCTTAGCTGCAATACTTGGGTTACGGTGGTTCTAATGAACAAAGATGATGAACTTATTTTATTTATGCTACACCTTTCTTTAATTCAAGATCATTATGTTAATTGGAACATGGAGAACCACCCAGGAAAACAGTGCTACCACAAGACTAAATGGCTCTGGTCTTGGCTGAATAATTAGAAACCTTAGTCTAGGGTAATCTTACTCGTGATGAGGCAAGAGGGGGGACTGAGTCGTTGCATCATCGGCCTGTGATAGGTTGTGCACGCCAGACACCGAAACCTTAGCGGGTTACCACTGACTAATAAATCTTTGTAAAGGCCTCGTAGCGTCCCTATGCAATCACACCTCGGAAGTGTGGTATTGTGCCTGATCAGCACAAGCGTGGTTGGGTCTAAAGTTCTTTTGAACTTTTACGCGACTTGTGGGTAAAGATGTGCGACCTCTGCAGAGTGTAAAACTGATCGATCAGCCGTGCTCACGGTTAAGAGTGGCCTGGACCCTCACATGATTAATATACTTGAAGTTGGACTAAAATCGTGTTTTATGCTATGGTTATGTTTCTGCCATGTGCTTATGGCTTATGGTTATGTTTCTATTAATTGTGGGTTGCTATATACTTATACCTTAGTAATCAGGTGCTAATAAAATTTGACCAACTAAAAATGCTTAATGCAGTCAACCAGTCAGCCTTTCCTTGTTTAACCCTTGCATTCATATTCTCCTCACACTTGCTGAGTACGACAAGTGCTCACCCTTGCTATACACAACGTTGCTCAGAAGAAGAAGCTGCTATGAAGTTGTTGTGAAGATGGTGCTGAGTTCTAGGCGTACGCAACCCCCAGTCGATTGCCTGTGAAGTTTGGAGCCTCCGTTTCCATAATTAAGCTGTATATGTGTTGGCGCTAGAAATCGGTCAACCGAATCCCCAGCGTCTGACACACGACCCGGGAGAATCTGCTTAACTCCTGTTCGGGTGATTGCCCTGGTGCGGTTCGCGCGGCGTGCCAGCCAATCTGACCTGTTGATTGGCAAGGAAGAATACGTGTCAGGTTCGAAAGTTGTGATCGGCTAAATTTCCGATCTTGAGAGAGCTTATCAGCGAATCGGCCGATTTGCCGTAATAAAGAAATCGGCTATAAAGCAACCGATCACTGTAGTCGTGTAGATAAAAAAACTACTGGAGTAATCAACACAATGCTATAGTAACAACACTAGGAATAGATCTAATCGGCTATATGTGAAATAAGTGAATTTGATAGCAGAATGTAAAGAAAGCCGAAACCGCCGATTCCTAGCTGGATAACTGATGATAAAACTAGAAAAACAGGTAAAACCTATGATTCTAGTAAATATCGATAACTAGTGAATAAATCTAAACGAAATGACAGCGATGCGCCCGAAGTTAAAGCTTAGAATTTACACGGTAAACGGAACTTACAAGATCGGCCGGAGGTCAAGTTGATGCAGCCCCGCCAACCCGTACGAACTCGTGAAAAAGGAGAAAGTATTTGGCGAAGTCGCCTGCTTGAAAGTAAGTACGAGGAAATAGTAGTTTGTTGTATTGATTTGTTGATGATTACAGATTTACAAAGGTAGCTATTTATAGCCCCGTACAGATGACTCCTTAACTGACTAGAACTCTATCCCTAATTCAAATAGAAAACGAATATTTACAAGTACGATTCGTACTAGGTTAGTTATTATACGCTTCACGGGCTGATCTCCCCTTCATTTTCCTATTCCTTTCCAAGCCCATATCGGCCCAATTACTTCGACCTCCTAATCGGTCGATTCCTCATCGGCAAAAGGTACCCGATCGGGAACTTGGCGTGTCCGATCCGAACCCCAAGGTTTAAGCGAGGCAGAAGTCATCGGCCGATCCCGTACTGTAGCGCCATTCGGCCGATTTCCAACTGTACTTTCCCATTTCCTCTACTCCTGGCGCCGATTTCACTTGTGACGAAATCTGGCGTCAACACATGCCCCCAGTTTCGGAGTAAAACATAATCTTTTCCTTCGAATTTCTTTTCAACTTCCCCTCCGAAACAACCGCAATGAAAATATCCTTCCGTTTCGCGGTCTTCCAGCTGATGATTGCAATCTTTTCGAAACGGGCGCCCACGACAACCACTACTCCCGAAAAACTCGAAACACCGGCGCGGTAAAAATTCCATTTTTACCCCTCCTTAGGCGCCCTTTAAATAGCAGTTCACCCCGCACTTCACTTTCGAGCTCACGTCCTTCTTCCTCAGCGCGCGCGCCTTCTTCTTCCCTCAGTACTTTTTCCTTAGCTCCGAAGCTTCCTAGTGCCATCTTCCTGTCGCTTCTTCTCCTTCCCTCCAATGGCGGCACCTTCAGGCAACTCGCCAGCGCACAATGCTCCGGAAATGGTGCCTCCGGCGGAAGTGGCGACAGCGGTTCTCCGTCGTCAGAAGAAGGAGCTTCATCGGAGATCCCAATGGCAATCCCCATAGCGGCCTCATCCTCCGCAGCTGCATCGGCGGTCACGCCGACTACTAGGAACTTCATCCCAGAGGTTATTACCGAATCCTTCCTCTATCGGCAATGCATTTACTTTAGATCTATTTCTTACTTTTGCACCCCCCCCTTTCCTTTTTAGGCGGTTAGACATCGCATCACCATCCATCTTACGGGAAATCCTGGCCTTATCTGTCTCGGACCCATGGGGAACCCAGATCCAATAGAGCTCATTAATTTAGAAACCCACAGAATCCCCTTCAAACAATCCACCATGGACATGGATCACTGGTTAGGCACCTTTAGGTCCTGGCCGAATGAAACCCCAGGTTGGAGGGAGTGGTACCAACGGATAGCCGAACTGAAGAGGGTCCAATGGGACGAGCTCAAAATCGGCCAATGCATCAACCTGTCTTTGTCCCAGATGGAGCGAAATGAACCATTGGTGATAGCAGCCTCTTACTTTTGGTCTGATGCCCTCAATGCTTTCTTATTTGGACATGGACCTATGACCCCCACACTGGCCGATGTGGTTCTACTGACCGGCCTAGACATCTCCTCTCCAGACACACCTTTCCGCCTTTTAGCCGCAACATCACATCGGCTGGACACAAAGGGAATCGGCGGGTGGAAAGGATTCATCAGATGCAACAAAAGGGCCGGGTCGGTTGAGAACAAGGAGCACACGGCCTTTTTAATGATGTGGTTGGAAAAACACTTCTTTTGTGGGAGAGTGGCCGGCCCATCAACCAACACCCAGGCTTTAGCCGAAGCGCTATCGGCAGGAACCCCTGTTCCCTTTGGAAAACACTTGCTAGGGGCGGCCTACCACATGCTCCACCAAATCGGCACCAAACTTTCCAAAGGGGAGCCGATTGGAAATCCAGGCGGACCCTGGTGGTTCATCAATCTGTGGCTGAACCTTTATATGAGCAAGATCTCTCAGCAGAGGGTGGAACACATGATGTTCCCCAACATTGAATCGGCAGAAGATCCTACCGCTCGTCGCCGATGCACATCTTATGGCGAAGCGGCGTCGGCCTTTCCAGGTTGCTCGTATTCTGCTACAAAGGTGGCCGAGTACTTCCGATGCTTTTACAACGGCTTTAATGAAGATGCAACCGTTTAATTCCCTTATCAGCGGGATGACCCAATCTTCGAACTCCCAACTTGCTTCGACTCAACCACTGGCCGATTCGACGAAGAACTCAACGATGAGCTAATCAAGCCAGGAATCCTGCCAGCCAACTTCTTTTCGGGGAAAGATGCCCCTACATATGAGTTCTACAATCCTTCTGCTGCAGCACGCCAACTCGGCATGGGTCAGCTGCCGATTCAAGCATATTTTGCTGGCCGAGTCAAGTTCAGAGATGGGCTCACAACAGGTCTGGACTACAGTCGGGTGCGAGATCGGATCCCAGATTCCACCACTATTGACCTGAACAACTGGATAGTAGCCCCCTTCGCTGTCCAGCCATTCAAACTCTGGTGGGCCGAATGGAAACAATTCCTCTTCTGCAACTCCGCATCGGCGTACTGCAATCTCCTGGACCCAACCAACATGGACCCAAACGCCGAGGTATTTTCTCTAAGCTGATTTTTTATTCTTTTTTCAACGTGATTGAACACTAATGTTTTACTATTTCTTCAGGCCGAGAATCGTGTCCCTCCTACACACAGCCGGAGTGGTCGGCTAATAGAAGATCATCATCCATACACCGCCTACCCTCTCATCGGCTATGATGCTCCATCTGTGGACGTGATTGCTGGCCGATCGAAGCAAACACAGAAGAAAGTTACCAAGAAGACCAGCCGCCGAGTCCGGACCCGTATAGAATCGGCGGATCCTCCCATGCTCGTATCGGCAGAGACTTCGGCCGCACCACCCCCTCAAGCCACCAGAGATATCGACACTCAAGTCGTCGCACAAGCTGGGGCAGCCGTTGCGTCACTGCTGTTAGAGGCTGTACAGGTAAACTTATGTTTAATCCTTCCGATTGTCGTTTCGATATTAATCCTTCTTATCTTAGACCGCACAGAGTACCCCCATGGACACACAACAATCAGTAGCAACCCAATCGGCCATCGACGCGCCCCCGCTTCCATCCGTTGAGGTACAACACAATTTCGCTGATTCCCTTAGTATTTGAATAATATGCTTACTCATCCTTCTGACACAGGTCATCGGCACGCCAAGCGCTCCTCAACCATTGGCTCCCTCTCGGGAAGCTGGTCCAAGCACAGCGTCGATCATCGTGGAGTCTTCCTCTTCTGATGAACCCATGGTACCAGCCCCTGAGCTGAGGACGACGGCTTCCCAAATGCAACTTGAAGAGATTCGATTCAAAGAGGTAAGACATCTTTCAACTTCATTTAGCCGATATGCTTTCACCATCAGCCGATTTATTTTTCTTCTTTACTATTTCCAGGAACAGGACACCCCTGACAACAGCCTCTTCTCTTTTGCGGTCGCCCTCTCTGACGATGAAGAAGTCGCTTCTCGCCAGATCACCTTGAGCTCCATCCCTGACGACGTCCGAGCCAAGCTTACCAACATCCGATCCCTTCTTCAAGGAGACATTGGCTGATTAGTAGAAGATGCTTCGCCGATTCGGCAGCTTTTCGGTGACGTCAGCGGACGAGTGCCAGAAGAAGCGGAGGAAGTCTTGGCGCCGGCTGCGTTTATTGAGTCCATGAGGATCCCGGTCTTCAGAGCCCTTCGTCACATGGCCGATCGCGCCAAGCTGGCCAAGACTCGTGAAGAAGAGGACGTGTACAAACGTCAAGCTCAAGAGGTGCACCAACGTATTCATTTTCTGGAGGACTCCCGCCCAGGGATCGTCGGCGAGATAGACCGCCTCAAACGTCGAAGGGCAGAGCTCTCCAAGGAGATGGAGCAGGTGACCAAGGCAATCAATGTCGAAGAGAAAAGGCTCCAAGAACTCCCTTCTGTCCTTGCCGATTTAAAACTGGAGAGGCAACGTTTGGCCCATGAAGCCCTGAAGCTCCACCGTAGCGCGTCAGAAGTCCCCGGATCGGCGGATGAAGACCAACGGGTCTTGGACTCTGCCGATCAGATCCGGTGTCGGGCGATTGGGGCTATCGATGCCCTTCTGGGTAATCTGTAAAGGCACTGACTATTTTGTACGAACCTTTAATAACTGCTTTGACCGCCTCTTTTATTTATTGCCCTTCTTACTTCCGATGGGACGCACCCTTACCAAATATCCATGCCTCTTTCTCTTATAAATGCCGGCCTAGACTCCCCCTTCCGAGAGTACCAGTTTGGCTTCGGCTTTATTTTCTCAACCCGTTCTCGTCGGCGCGACCTTCTGTCATGTCTTCATCGTCTTCCTCTTCCTCTGTCAACCAAGTGAAACTCTGGCCTTGATTCTCTTTTCTCTTTTTAATTCTTTGGAAGAGGATCACCCTTTTTAATCTTTCTTTCTTTCAGCCACGGCGTCTTAGCCCCGAGCTCGAACGCGCCATCGAGCTCATACACTCTGATGACCCGTTGTCGTCAGAGGATAAGGATTTAATTAGGGCTCATCGTGACGAACTTCAAGAACACGTCTCTGCGGACGCCCGTCGGGTCTTGGACTTTTTGAATGACAACACCCGCCGGCGACCTCAAGCCGACAGAAGTCATCCGCTTCCTCCACGGGTCATCTTTGAAGATGCGGCGGCAGGAACTTCGCGCCCGGCCATGGATCGGAGCCACCCACTCCCCCATCAAGTCGAAGCGGAGGCTTCGATGAAAGAGACAGAAGAAGAGTACATTCGTCGTATGATAGAGTTAGGTCGGGCTGAGAGAGAGTGTAAGAAAAAGAATGGCGAGGCTTCAATGAAAGAGATGGACGAAGAGTACATCCGTCTCATGATAGAATTAGGTCGGGCTGAGAGAGAGCGCAAGAAGAAGAATGGTTAATTATTATTTTTTGTTCTAAGGGCGACTTGTACCTTGTCGGCCGTGTAACCCACCGTCCGTACCGAATGAACACATCGGCCGATTTGGACGATTACATGTTTTCTCTAGATGAACCGTTTTGTATCGGCTGTGCACCGTTGTACTGTGGCTACTCCTTTATGCTCCGACCCATATACTGGGGTAGTACCTTTTCAAGTACCTTCCATTCAGAGCCCTAGTAAACTCTTCTCCCTCGATTGTTTCCAAAATATAAGCATTTCCTAGAGCACATCTGCCGATTTTATACGGCCCTTCCCATGTAGGAGACCATTTTCCGAATTTAGGATCTTTCGACCCAATCGGCAACACTAACTTCCAAACCAGGTCCCCAGGGGAAAATTGTTTAACTCTGACCTTCTTATCGTACCACCTGGCTACTTTCTTTTTGTTTTCCTCAATGCTTATCAAAGCTCCCAACCGCTGGCCAGCCAAGTCATCAAGTTCCCTTTTCATGAGTGACGAGTAGTCATCGGCCGTTAGCTGGTCCTGGAGCGAAATGCGCCTTGACCCCGCCCTTGATTCCCATGGTAGTACTGCATCGTGACCGTACACCAATTGATAAGGGGATAACTTAGTGGCCCCATGACAAGCCTTCCTGTACGCCCATAGGGCTTCAGTTAAACATAGGTGCCATTTCTTCGGCTGCTCCTCTATTTTCCTTTTGATTAACTTAATTATCCCTTTGTTGGAAGATTCGGCCTGGCCGTTGGCCTGGGTGTAGTACGGAGAGGAGTTTAACAATTTGATCCCCATATCTGCTGTAAATTCTTCGAATTCCCCCGATGTGAACATTGTTCCCTGATCGGTTGTAATAGTCTGGGGGATGCCGAATCGGTAGATGATATGATCCCTTACGAAGTCAGCCATGATAGCCGATGTTACGGCTCTTAACGGAATTGTTTCCACCCATTGGTAAAGTAATCGGTAGCTACCAGAATAAATTTGTACCCTTTGCTTGATGGTGGGTAAATTTGGCCGATAAGGTCTATTCCCCATCCTCTGAACGGCCACGATTTGATAATGGGATTCATGGCCGATGCGGGTGCATGTTGGACATTCCCAAATTTCTGACAATCCTGGCATCCCTTATAATATTTGAAACAATCTTCAAGGATCGTTTGCCAGTAATACCCATTATTCCTGATCATCCATTTCATCTTATGGGCCGATTGGTGTGCTCCACATACCCCTTCATGGATTTCTCCCATTAGAGTCTTAGCCTCCTCTGTTCCCAGGCATTTGAGTAGGACGCCGTCAATCGTTCGGTAGAACAGGTCGTCTTCGAGCAGTACGTACTTAGTAGCATGAAAACGCACTCGTCGTTCCACCTTCTTAGACGGATCTTTCAAGTAGTCGGCAATTTCTTTCCGCCAGTCATCGGCCGCGAGTTCCAGAGCCATAGCGCCTAGAATTGGCCGATATCCAGATGCGTGCTGGGCGAGCTTGTTGGCATCCTCGTTGTGGTCCCTTGGGATGTGCTCGATTACTGCCGATTTAAATTCTTTTAAGAGCTGTAGGCAATCTTCATAATAAATTCTTAATACATCATCCTTGCATTCGGACCTCCCGGTTAATTGATCCACAATAAGCATGGAATCCCCGAAGACTTCGATAGAATCGGCCTTGACTTCTCTTAGTAGTTGTAAGCCCTTCAATACAGCTCGGTACTCCGCTTGATTGTTAGTGGCGGTGGCTTCTATCGGCAGAGAAAAATCATAGCTTGCCCCCCGAGGCGATATGAGAACAATGCCGATTCCTGATTCGACCCCACATGATGACCCATCAAAGTATAAAGTCCAAGGCACCGGTTCTACGAAGGTAATCTCTGGTCCGCAGTGTTGGGCGACGAAATCGGCCATGACCTGACCCTTGACGGCTTTTGCCGATTCATACCGCAGGTCGAACTCTGACAAAGCTAAGATCCATTTGCCGATTCGTCCTTTCAAGATCGACAGTGATAGCATGTATTTTACTACGTCATCTTTGCATACGACCACGCATTCTGCCGACAGTAAATAGTGCCTGAGTTTGGTGCATGAGAAGTAAAGACATAGGCACAACTGCTCCACCGGAGGATATCTTGTTTCAGCGTCCAGAAGTCTTCTACTGACATAATAAATCACTCGTTCCTTTCCTTTGAATTCCTGGACTAGAGCCGACCCAATAGCCTTTTCATCGGCTGATAAGTATAATTTAAATGGCTTACCAGTTTGAGGAGGAACCAATACCGGTGGTGAGACCAAGTACTGCTTGATATCTTCCAATGCTTTGCGTTGCTCCTCCCCCCATATGAACTCCTGGTCAGGCTTCAACTTCAACAGTGGTGTGAACGCCTGAATCCGCCCAGACAGATTAGATATGAATCTTCTGATGAAATTCACCTTGCCGATTAAAGACTGCAATTCAGTTTTATTCTGCGGGGCCACGACTTTGTTGATAGCCGCTATGGTCTTCCGATTGATTTCTATTCCCCGCTCGTGCACCATGAATCCTAAGAACTGTCCGGCGGACACGCCGAAGGCACATTTATTGGGGTTCATCTTCAGCCCATGTTTCTTGGTGCACTCTAGCACTCTTCGTAAATCGGCCAGATGCTCTTCGTGTCCTTTGGACTTAACCACGACGTCGTCGATGTAGATTTCTAACAGAATGCCGATGAGTTTGTGAAATATGTAATTCATGGCTCTCTGATACGTGGCGCCGGCGTTCTTCAAGCCAAAAGTCATCACCACCCACTCGAATAAACCAAGGTGGCCCGAGCATCTGAAGGCCGTTTTGGGTATGTCCTCTTCGGCCATAAGTATTTGATTGTACCCAGCGTTTCCGTCCATGAAGCTAATAATCTTGTGTCCCGCGGCAGCGTCTATCAGCACATCGGCCATCGGCATGGGGTATCCGTCCATCGGTGTGGCCTGATTAAAATTCCTGAAATCAACGCACACGCATAACTTTCCGTTCTTTTTATACACTGGTACAATGTTGGAGATCCATTCGGCATAACGGCATTGCCGAATAAATTTTGCTTCGATTAGCCGAGTTATTTCAGCTTTTATGTCTGGTAGAATTTTAGGATTGCAGCGCCGTGCAGGCTGTTGGTACGGCCGATACCCTGGTTTAATGGGTAGCCGATGTTCAACAATAGATCGATCTAAACCGGGCATCTCATGATACTCCCAAGCAAAACAATCCTTAAATTCTCTTAACAAGTTTGTCAATTTACATTTGTATTCTGGGTCTAAATTTGCACTAATATAAGTCGGCCTTGGTTTGGTACCATCGCCTAAGTCTATCATCTCTAATGAATCGGCCGATGTGAACCCGTGCCCTAGCTTCCCATCTTCGCGGGCGAACTGATCCATTTATTCTGAGTCTTCAGAGCCGACTGCTCGGATCGGCTGTAGGCCAAAATCGGACACCTTCAGGAAATCGGTATCCCATACTCTGCCGGATATGCACTTGACGGTTTCGCAGCTCCACTGCTGCGTGTTGGCTGCCGCGATGCTGTATGCGGAATCGGTGTTGACTACCTCAATGTCGTCGCCGACCCATTGTACAAGATATTGATGCATTGTTGATGGGATGCAGCAATTTGCGTGTATCCAGTCCCGGCCGAGTAGCATGTTGTAGGATCCCTTGCCATTAATAATAAAGAAGGTAGTGGGAAGGGTCTTACTGCCGATGGTGAGGTCGACGCAGAGGGCGCCGCGAGCGGGAGACACGTTGCCTTCGAAGTCTTTGAGCATCATGTCTGTCTTGGTCAAGTCATCATCGCTCTTCCCAAGCTTCCGGAGCACGACATATGGCATGATATTGACTGCAGCTCCTCCGTCTACCATTAATCTGGTGAGGGGGCGGCCGTTGACATGCCCTTTGAGGAACAATGCTTTCAGGTGTTGTCGTTTGTCGTCCTCGGGCTTCTCGAACGTGGCTATCATTGGCTCCAAAGCCAACTGGGCTATCTGTTCTTCTATCGCCGATATATCCTGTCAGTCGGCAGGAGTCATAAATTCCATCGGCAGTATGAAAACCATGCCGATATCGGCTGCCGATTCATCACCCACCGATTCGTCGCCCCCTCTATCGCTTCTTTTGGGGCGCCATACCCGAGGCCTGCCTTCCTTCTTGTCTGTCGTGCTCTGTTGTTCCTCTTCCTGTTGTTCCCACTGGCGGAGATGTTGGTCCTTCGTTTTTGAGATTTGGTCAATCCGTCGGGACACCACCTGGGGTTTATTGGTTTGGTTCCTGACTTGGCGCGTTCCCACTCCGGCTCGCGTCCTAAAGGGTTTTCATCTGTCACCCGAGCGTCGGCCATCTCTTCAAGCCGACTGTGAACGTTGGCCCTGTTTTCTGGCCGGTCATGTCGATCAAACCTGCCCCCCGGTCTGTCACGGCGTCTGTCTTCTGACCGGTCATATCGGTCACTTCTGCCCCCCAGCCGATCATGCACGGGAGAGCGCTGTTCGTCTTGGTCGCGCCAGTTCCTGCTGATCGGTTCTGGTCTTCCGTCTCTGGAACGAGACCTGTTGAACGGCCGATTGCCACGATACGGGCCATTGCATTCTGGGCAATTATCGGCCAAAGGTAACCTGAGGTTGCTTTCCCAACAGTGGATGAAGAACGGGCACCTCCAGTGATCTTCGTGCCGTCGCATCGCTTCTTCCCGGGATCTTGAGCGTTCATGTTGACGCTGATATTTCTGGAGCAGGAACTGGGAGGTAATGCGTGGCTCTTCTGATTCGCCATCGTCGTCCTCCATCCACTGCTTCCCCTTGACGTCCTCAGGCGTTGCTTGATTTCTGGGGTCTACGGCACCACTCTTTTTAGCCGATTCGGACGTCAGCACCTTTGTTTGGAGTGAATTCTTCCCCGTATCAACCATGTTTGTGGGGAAGGGGTGCTGGTCGATCTTCATCGGCTTGGCTAATTTTGTCGGCACTTCAAATTTAAGCCTGCCTTGCTCAATGGCCGACTGTATCTGCTGCCTGAAGATTTTGCACTCATTAGTATCATGGGACGTAGCGTTGTGCCACTTGCAATATTTCATCTTTTTTAGTTGTTCGGCAGAAGGTATTGTATGATATGGTGAGAGCTTGATCTGTCCTTCCTGGAGGAGAAGGTCGAAGATTTTATCGGCCTTCGTCGTGTCAAAACCGAACGCTTCTGGCTCCTTTTTGCCGAACGGGCATGATATTGGCTTCTTTCCCTTGACCCATTCCGCAAGACCGACCTCAACGTCTTCTTCGGCCTCCACCTCTTCCAAGAACGCCACCTTCTTCTGGAAGTTCCTCCGTGGATCGAAAGAACGTACCTCCTGTCCAGACAATCGGTGGACGATTTGGCTTAAACTCTCGAACTCCTGTGAGGCGTATTTTTCTTTGATGTGGGGCAGGAGACCTTGAAAGGCTATATCAGCCAGCTGCGCGTCATTTAGAGCCAAAGAGTAGCATTTGTTCCTGATTTCCCGAAACCTCTGTATATATGAGGATATCAGCTCGTCGCTTCTCTGCTTGAGGCTGGTCAAATCGGACAGCTTCATCTCATGTACCCCGGCGTAGAAGTATTTATGAAACTGTCTTTCCAAATCGGCTCATGTAATAATCAAGTTCGGCGGTAATGTCGTGAACCACTGGAAGGCCGACCCGGACAAGGATGATGAGAATAGTCGCACCCGTAGAGCATCTTGTGCAGCCGCTTCTCCGCATTGGATGATAAATCTATTCACGTGCTCCGCGGTTGAAGTGTCATCCATCCCCGAGAACTTGGTGAAGTCAGGAACTTTATACCGATGGGGAAACGGTAGTAGATCGTATGTAGGCGGGTATGGTGTCCTATAGGTGTAAGTTTGTACTTTCGGCTTCAAGCCGAATTGTTCCTGAATCACTTCTGCAATACGTGCCGACCAATCCGGCTGTTGATGGTGAACCTTCGGCTGAGGTATTGGCACGTGTTGGTATACCGGAGGTGGAATAGCCTGATGCTGAGTGAAAGCAAGTGGCATCTGAGTGAAAGCCGGCTGTGTATTCAGGGTCGGCTGTTTGAATGAGCCACTCGTTTCATCATATAGTACGAGCTCTGCTGTTTTGCTCATCTCTGGTGCAACAGGCTGGTACGGCGGCCTGGTTGGTCGAGTGGTCGCTTGGAATGATGCCTGGAATTGGGGACTTCCCTGACCGGCCGATTGATCCTGAGCGGCCGTAGCTGATGGTGCCCCCCAAGGCGATGGGCTAACTGGAGGGAACGGCGCAGAGGACAGCTGGACGGGGTGTGGCTGAAAGTGTTGTGTGCCACCATACCCCATAGGAACCGATGATGATGAAGCGCCTGAACCCCCAACGGGAAATTGGATCGGCTGAGAAGCCGAGTTCAAATAAATCTTGCTTGGTGGAATCAGCTGAGTATAAGCTGGTCCCTTGTATCCTTGAGGTACCCCGTTAGCAAAGGAGCTGACGACGGCATTGTACACTGTATTTGCGAGCACCGGGGATTGATCAATGAAGGCGTGATAAACGGACTGTTGGACCATCTCGGCCATCTTGTCCGAGTCCTCGGAGATTGTGATCTGGCGGGAAGTTGGAAACAGAGACTTTTTGATAGCCTCCCCGCTTCTGGAGCGACTGAAAGATTGCAGGCAAGCTTTCCGGAACTGTGCCGTATGCTTCTCCAGTTCTTCCTTCTGGTCGTCCTTGAGATCTGCTTTCGTCACTTCGATGAAGTTATCTTCGGAGACTTCAGCAGCTTTCGACATGGTGGCGGTTGTATTTGTCCCACCAGGCGTGCCAAAAGTGTGTTGGCGCTAGAAATCGGTCAACCGAATCCCCAGCGTCTGACACACGACCTGGGAGAATCTGCTTAACTCCTGTTCGGGTGATTGCCCTGGTGCGGTTCACGCGGCGTGCCAGCCAATCTGACCTATTGATTGGCAAGGAAGAATACGTGTCAGGTCCGGAAGTCGCGATCGGCTAAATTTCCGATCTCGAGAGAGCTTATCAGCGAATCGGCCGATTTGCCGTAATAAAGAAATCGGCTATAAAGCAACCGATCACTGTAGTCGTGTAGATAAAAAAAAACTACTGGAGTAATCGACACAATGCTATAGTAACAACACTAGGAATAGATCTAATCGGCTATATGTGAAATAAGTGAATTTGATAGCAGAATGTAAAGAAAGCCGACACCGCCGATTCCTAGCTGGATAACTGATGATAAAACTAGAAAAACAGGTAAAACCTATGATTCTAGTAAATATCGATAACTAGTGAATAAATCTAAACGAAACGACAGCGATGCGCCCGAAGTTAAAGCTTAGAATTTACTCGGTAAACGGAACTTACAAGATCGGCCGGAGGTCAAGTTGATGCAACCCCGCCAACCCGTACGAACTCGTGAAAAAGGAGAAAGTATTTGGCGAAGTCGCCTGCTTGAAAGTAAGTACGAGGAAATAGTAGTTTGTTGTATTGATTTGTTGATTATTACAAATTTACAAAGGTAGCTATTTATAGTCCCGTACAGATGACTCCTTAACTGACTAGAACTCTATCCCTAATTCAAATAGAAAACGAATATTTACAAGTATGATTCGTACTAGGTTAGTTATTATACGCTTCACGGGCTGATCTCCCCTTCATTTTCCTATTCCTTTCCAAGCCCATATCGGCCCAATTACTTCGACCTCCTAATCGGCCGATTCCTCATCGGCAAAAGGTACCCGATCGGGAACCTGGCGTGTCCGATCCGAACCCCAAGGTTTAAGCGAGGCAGAAGTCATCGGCCGATCCCGTACTGTAGCGCCATTCGGCCGATTTCCAACTGTACTTTCCCATTTCCTTTACTCCTGACGCCGATTTCACTTGTGATGAAATCTGGCGTCAACAATATGCCTGATGGTTTCGTAAGTCTTTATTTGTATCTTTTTACGTGATACTGTTGCTGTTATTCACTTATGATGTCACTATATGTATGAAACTTGATCCTGGCATACATACAGGTAGCACTTAGTTTTGTCCTTAAAACCGGGTGTGACAGGAAGGGCCTGCACATGAACTCACTTATGACATGGTGCGGACTGATGAAGGTATTGGTCGTCGTTTGATTTATTTTCGTAGCTTTTACTGCCGTCCATGCTTGGATTGATTTCTGATGACTTGTGGTGGTGTAGGTGGTTCTCAACAAGATGATGCTGATGCGGATGGAGGAGCATCTGTACATGGACGATCTGCCGGAGGTCCTGCTGATTCAAGAATTTGGCAATTTACTCTAATTTTTCATTGTCCACACAAGCATACCATAGTGTATTATACATTTAATTAATTTAAGAGAATTCACGAGGATAGTCTTTTCAATTTTTCAAACGAGCTAGCCTTTTCCAGCATCACAAAAAGCGAGCTTTCAAAAACCAAAGCCTATACACGCAGTCCTAATCTCTACAACTAATAATCCAATTTGCGCGATTCACGTCGCAGGTTATCGTCCGCCTTCGACACCGCGCCCCCGCTTCGTTCCGTCACGCCCACGTTCGCAGCTCCCCGTTTTTTTCCCTTTCTCCACCACAAAACAAACACAAAGGTCCACGCCTGTCAGCCTGTGTGGATCGGAACCGCCCGCTAATCTCACCGATAGGAGCTGTTCACGTCGCGGAGAGAATCACGGAAATTTTTCATCCACTGCGCCACCGTGAGGAGAAACCGCCGCCTCCTCCAATCGATACAAAAAAAAAACACCGCTGTCACACCTCCGCCGCCGCTTTCCTCAGCAGCTCCGCTGCCCTTCTCCGCTCGGAATCCATGGCCTCTGCTGCACTGCTACCCTTCACCGACAACGATGCGCGGTATTCTAGGGCTAGCACACGAAGCCGAGGGCGACCTCTCACCATCGTTGCTGCCCTGCGCCAAATACAACACGGAGCCTGGAGGAACTTAACCTTGCCGCTGTCCTCAATTATTCCTACCACGGCGCAGCTGTCCTCCAGGATCGTCGTCCCTCCAGTCACGTCGGCGCCAGCGTCTGATCACGAGTCGCGGACTCGCGCCTTGCAGCATGCCAGCATCGTGACCGCACCCGCGACCAGCGTCCGTCGCTTCATGTCTCACCGAGTCACCATCATGGGCACATCGTCCTCACCGTCTCATCCTCGACTCTTTTTGGCACATCATGGGGCATCTTCACTCCGAGTTCGCCATGATGGATCTTGGCGACCTCCACTTCCTCGGCATCTCTATCACGCGTTCCTCCTAAGACTTGTTCCTGTCTCAACAACAGTACACCCTAGATCTACTTTAGCGTGCTGGCATGGCTAAGTGTCACTCTATAGTGACTCCCGTTGACACTCGTGCCAAGCTTTCGGCACACAACGGCGCCAAGCTCCAAGACGGCTCTGAGTATCATAGTCTTGCTTGGGCTCTTCAATACCTCACTCTGACTCGGTCTGACCTGGCGTATGCGGTTCAGTAGGTGTGCCTCTTCATGCATGACCCGCGCGAGTCCCACATGGTCCTGATCAAGTGCATCCTGCGCTATGTGAAGAGCATGGTCTTCTCCGGGCTTCACATCAGCACCAGTCCTGTTCAGTCTCTGACTGCCTACTCCGACGCCGACTGGGCTGGCTGCCCGGACTCTAAACGCTCCACCTTCGACTTCTGCGTCTACCTCGGTGACAATCTGATGTCTTGGTCCTCCAAGCGCCAGACCACGGTGTCTCGTTCCAGTGCTGAGGCGGAATATCAGGCTGTGGCTCATACTGTGGCAGAATGCTGCTGGCTGCGTCAACTCCTTCATGAGCTTCATGTTCCACTTGCCTCGACCACTGTTGACTACTATGACAATGTGAGTGTTGTCTACATGATAGCTAACCCGGTACATCATCGGCGCACGAAGCACATCAAGATTGATATTCACTTTGTTCATGAGAAGGTGGCCTTAGGTGAGGTCCGGATCCTCCATGTGCCGCCTCTCACCAGTTCGTGGATATCAGGACGAAGGGCCTGCCAACTCCTTTGTTTACTGAGTTTACGTCCAGTCTGTGCGTCCGTAGTCCTCCCGCTTTGACTACGGGCGGGTATTAGGAAGTATATATGTATATTATGATGTATTTATCCTTTCCTTGTACACTTGATGTATTCCCTGTACTCCAAGCTATATTGGTCATATATATAGAGGTCAACACCCCCTCATTAGGGTGTGTGGTATTTTCCCATCTACTTCTCTACACCTTGTGATGGTTGCCATGATATAAAAATGGTATGCGGGTTGTTCCTGGATGATGCTCGAGGTGCATACCGGGATTATTTCGATTAAGTCGGGTCGATCAATTGATGATAACCTGGTTTAGTTGAGATAATTTGGCCGGTTCCTTACACTCAAGAGCATGATTCGCCTGTTCCCTGAATTTTATGCAATATATATGTGGCATGTTTCCTCCTCTGGTCTGTCATTTAATTATGATTCGTTTAGAGGTACAAAAGCTGATTGTAAGTCTTAGTTTGTTCTGGCTGTAAACAGTTTGTCCTTTAACTCACTTTGTAATACTTGTCATTTGCTTCTTTGGTTTCAAAACTTGTGCACTCATCCTGTAACTTTAAACCTGAACTAATAATATGATATTTTTTTCAGTTCAACAAGTGCGGCCAGTAATTAAATGTTGACGTGTTATCTGTCAATCAAAAGTTACTCTCCATAGTGTTGTTGTGTTCTTTCTTAATGTCATTATGCATGAAAAATCGTTTCTGCTAGAGGGCTTGATGAGTTTGGAAGGGATCCTGTATTCCAATGTATTCCAACAGGAAGGTTTTAAACAAAAGTGAGTTTCCTAATAGTTTCCACTTCTCCTGCAAAGTTTTGGACACTGATGAATACTTAGTAAATGGACTTGAGAAAACGTGTGGACAGTGGACTGATGATACGTTCTTATGTTGTTGACAGCTACTGAAAATTAAACTACATTAGCTTGTGTCAACATGCAGGTAATGAAAGAAGGGTTAGTCATTCAGTCAGGGATGTACCTGAGTTACCAGCATCATGATCAGATTTTTCAGATCTTGTTACTGCTAATCATAGTTCTATGGAGACAACAGGGGAACAAAGGTTGCTATGTTCAGAACACAGGGAGCTCTCAGGCGTCCATTGCTGTCAGAGTGTTGTCATGATGTCGTTTGTTGTAACTTGTAAGGTCCTATGTGATTTTTCAATACATGATATTACCCATCACATATGCGTATATACCTGGCTTATGAACAAGATGGGAGGGCAATGCGGCGAAACCAACGTATTGGCACATGAAGCGAATGAGCATCGGAGACTAATTCATGTTGACATAAAACGGAAGATATAAAATAGAGTTGGTTGGCCTTGATATGTTCCTGAATTATTTTTTCTTTGATATGTTTGTGCTTATCATGTTATTAAAAATATTTTGTTACCCGTAGCAATGCACATAGTTAAGTAGACTACTTCAAAAAACATGTCCTCACCCCACCACAAATCGAAGAGAGAAGATGACTAGAAATGTCTCTGATGTAATTTTATTTTTGGAGATCATTTGTTATCTCAAATTGTCTTTGTTTTGTGCTAGTAGCTACGGCTTTCCTTGATAAATATTAGATACAGGGCCCTCACCGAATAAATAAATAGCTTAGTTGGTTAGATTTCTTATAGTGGAATCTGTTCACTCAGATTTGAATCCTCAAGTCTCAGCTAGATTCTCACTAGATTTATTTTACAAATTAAGAGTGCTATTATTTTAGGGAACGTATCCGGTGCAAATCATCTACCCCGTGTAACCTTGGAAACTATGAATCAAGTCCACAAGATGCTAATCCAATGGATAGGGTTAGTGGCCGGATTATCCACAAGATACTAATCTAATGAATAATCCGGCCACTAACCCTATCCATTGGATTAGCATCTTGTGGACTTGATTCATATATAGTTTCCAAGGTTGCACGGGGTAGATGGTTTGCACAAGATACGTTCCCATTATTTTAATGGTGGGTGACATACACGTATGTGAGAGGTTTTTATAAAGCTATAGTTGCATACCTGTATTTGTAGGGTGAGTGTAAGTACGTGTATGTGAGAGATTTTGTAAAGGTAGGATTACATTTATACTTGCATGAGTGTGATACATGTATGTTTGTGAGGTTGTACATTTGCACGGCAAACCCACGGAATAAACTATTCATGATCATGGAGAGCACTGCGTTGTTTTCTCACAGTGTAATACAAGTTGTTCGCAACCTTTTCCTGAATACTGCTACATGTATTATATTGTCGCATGTGGGTGCTGCACTGGTTAATAAATTAACTTGCAGCCTTATGGACACTCGCGAATGGTTCTCCTTGTTGTATGGGAAATAAAGTAAGGTATCGGATGCTTCGCGCACGCGTATTCTAGTATTCTACCATTACCCAGCATCGGATAGTTAATTTTGGGCACGCGCTCCGCGCCGCGTTAGTTGGATTATATTGCATCCTTCACTACTGGCCATGTTACGGCAACCAAAAAGTGAAGAATGATACGGTGGATGAAGTGTACCTGTCCATGTTGATTTGCTGCATGCCAATCATTGGCATTGCAAACCACAAACTTGGGTAGAAGTTTTGGCTCCACAAATCTTTGGCGTCGTTCCACTATTGGTTGGAGCACAAACTTAGATAGTATTTGGTTCGTGCTAAGCTAATGTAAACACAAAGGGAATCAGATTACAGTGTATTTAGCGGCGGAATAGGTGATTATCCTATTTGTTTGGTAGCACTCTGGTAACGTAATCAGATTATAGTGTTGGTGTTGTATCTGATTACAGTGGGGAGGATGTGTAACAAGCTTGTATAGATATTATTTGTATAAGGGATTCGATTACAATGTCAATCGATTACAAACCATCGCAATCAAACATACGTTACATTTGAGCCAACCAAACACCACTGAGGGAAATTCGTGGATGAGAATTCATCGTACTCGAATTATAACAAATTGGATGGATTGATGGGTCAACGAAATAAACAACTCAAAGGTCGGATAAGCAAACTACAGTGATCGTAGCTATATATGCTTCAATAGTTCTGCCAGTATCACTGTACTACGCGTAGAACATATGCTGATTCGCGCTACTGATCGATGATGGGTACGAGACTGTGTGCGCTCCATCCGTTCCTTTATGATTTCTTCGATTTGCAATATATGCTTTTGATTCTTAGACAAAGCTTTCCTACAAGATATATTATCTCACACCGATATGGGCAATTAATTAAGAACTGCTACAGCATCTTCAGATTTGTAGCCATGCATCATCCATTTGATTTCACTTTTGTACCAGCTTAGATATCTTACCCGTATGATTGCTTCTTCCCTAAAGGCAGTCCCAACCCATAGATCTATGGCTAGTTTTCAAAGGAGAAAGAGTACAGTAAATGTCCAATTAGACCTAACCTCCCCAATGCATAGTTTTTACAGTAGTTTCCATGGAGAAGAACAATTAATAACCAGTTGCATGCAGTATTAATAGAAGAGGATCGGCTGTGCCAATCAGCTCTCTATCCAAATGGAATGAGTACCGAGCTCAAAAAGAAATGAAATGAGTACATGCATATACATCCAAAAAAGCACTGCACAGCCAACACATATCAAAAGTATCATATTCGCACGCATAGACACAAATCAATTTATAGAGAAGGTACCCATCCTGATAATATAGTAGGTCCAAATACATAAAAACCATGACAGTAGCACCGGGCAGCAAAACACATAATCTGGGTAGCAATACCATAAGAATAGTAATATATAGGTGCAGGACAACTGCACATACTAGTCCTGCCTCAATGTGCACAGTAACTTGACTTGAACTATAGTGTTTAGGTGCACAGCAACTCCACATCAATCGCAGCCTCCAGGTGCACAGAAACTCCACATCCTGCTGCAGGGGGAAAAATCAAACAGTCAGTTGTCAAAAATTAGTAATAGGACAATTATGTATCGCAGTACAAAGTAAATGGTATTAGTATATGTCACAGATACTGAAAATTAGACTTTACAAATGATGCATATTCATCTAATTATTTATGTTCCCAAACTTCTACCATTTATGTTCTATCAAGTCTAATTGAAGGTTTTTATGAGTAGCACGATCATGAATACTGGCATTTCTTTTTTTTTTGAAAGGAATCCCCTACTGATTACCAGGGCGTAGGGAAATAGAACACGAGGGAAAATCAAGCGACTTCGAAAAATTTGGATTTCAAATTTCGAGTTACTATTCACTGCACTATTCAAATTCAACGAACACTATTCAAGTTCGCGGCACTATTAAAATTCAGCTCACTATTCAAAATGGGAATATGAATAGTGCCCGAGCACTCACCAGGGAGTGGGTGGAGCACCTCAAGGTGGATGGAAATGTGGCGGCGCTATTCACTCACTATTGTGCACTATTGAGCTACTATTCGGGGTCGCTTTCAGCGGATATGGTACGCGCGGGTGCATGATTAGGTATATTCTTTGATTATATCAATTCTCAGGATCTTTGCAGGTTGGCGAGATCGAAAAATTCAGCCAGACGTGCTACTATGCTTGTGACAGTCCAACTCGGTACTCACCGCATGCGTCGCTGGCTCGCTTCAGAACCAGGCTAGCCCAGTCTTCACCTTCACTGTCCTCAGCCACGCTCACCAGGATTCAGGCTCTAACGTCTCCCCAGGCAGTTCCACCCGAAGTGAATACTTCTCTGCGCACACAGGGTTCTCCTCAAACGCCGCTACCAGGGCTAACACGAGAACGACATACGCAGAGGTTTCTTCTCTAGGGTCCCTAGCGTAGAGACATCGCCCCATACGAACGAGCTTAAAGGAAGGCAGGGATGCTACCAGGATAGCTTAATCCATTTCCACGGGACAAGCTTACAAGTGGCTTTCCCTTTCAGGAAACCCCAAGCACTTAGCACAAACCTTGATTACCTTACAAACCGAGGGATGAGCTTCGACGGCCTCCCTTTATTCTAGTAGTAGTACAGAGGTGGTGGAGTAATACAACGGTAGTGGATGATTCTAAATATGGTGGCTAATATTTCCTCAGAGCACTTCCGAGGTGGTGGATGTCTTCATGGAGTATGAGTGGAGTGTGGGTGGAGGTCTTCATTGATCTTGCTTCTTCGGTGCTTCGGTGCTCGATATGGTGGTTGATGTGGTGATGCTGAATGCTTCACTTGGCAGCTCCTTTTATAGTCGCGGCAGAGGCTTCTGGAGTTGCTTCATGCTTAAGACGTCTGGTGCCTTCAACTATTCTCCTCTTCTGTTTCCTGGACACCTGGATGGCTCTCCGCTCCTCAATAATTGTCCTGGCTACAGTAGAGTCGTTATTTATTCCTTTTGCCTTGTCCTCTATCGCACACTGTATTGTCACGATATTCTGGATGCTGCTTGGTATGGTCTTCCACGCCCGAATGATTGACGTCGCAGACTTCAATCACAACATCATGGCATGCAGTATTATTCCTTTTTCTTCCCCCGGCCGAATTTGGTTAACACTTTAACAACATAGGGAACTTATTCTCCTGTGAAACAAAATATTCTTTTATGCTAGCTGTATTTCTATTCTTCTTCTTCAATATCAGGTTCCTCTGGTTGCCACGGTTCATACCATGACAGCAACTCACGATATTCCTTTCTTAACTGGCATTCGATTCCATAATTTGGCTTAAGTAGCCTTCCTACTTCTTTTGATATTATACTATTCTTTCCATAATATTATCATAGAAATATCTTTGTTATTTTGTTTTGATACATCATATGGTATTCAGGATCAAATTTAGTATTTCCTTCTATTTCTTTTGCTTCACTGATGATTCTCCAATTATCATGATTATTTTTAGCACGTATTTCTTCATAATTTTGCCATGTTTCTGACGACCATATCGTAGGGAATTTATATGAACCTTTTATAATATATATATCATGACTTGCTGGTCTCAATGGTAGTGTAAATTTTGGTGGATTAGAATAGTATTTTATTTTATATCTTCCTTGAACACACGCCAATCTTTTACATGCTTCTTTAATAGCCTTTCCTAAATCAGATTGAAGTATTTCTTCCAATGTTCCATATATATCTCGGACTAACCCATGGTCAATAATAGTTTGTAATGAGATATCTTCTCCTGTATGCCTTTGTATATTTCTAAAATATTTTAGGTTTATATCAGCCTTAAGTATTATAAATTAATGATGAGGCTTAACAATTAATTTATCATCAAGATGAAGTAAAGGAAAGGTATTTGTATTAACTATTATTCCCAAATTCCTTTCTATTCCTTGATATAGCCTCATGAAGTAATTTTGTATATCATGAAATATTTTGTTCTGCCTTTCAGCATATTTCTTCCATATTAGATCTATAATATCTTGTGTAAAATATGCCAATACTTGTTCAGTCTTAAAACTTATCCTTGGGATAAGAAACTCTTGTGGAGTATTGACTAAATATTTATTCTCTCTTTTATCATTTGAAGAGTCCTCCTTTGGACTAATCTTATTTTCCTCATATTTTGTATTGACTACTTTCTTGTCATTTTGCTGTTCTAAGCATGACATACATGCCTGTTTTATACATAAACTACAAGTAGCCCTTTTTGCTAGATCTTGATAATATATACAAAATATATATTTTATATTAAAGTCATCTCTTTTATGATCCCGAATTATTTGATCCATCATTTCTATATTTAATCCTGCTAGTTCCTTAATCAAATTTAATTCTTCGTCACTCGATTCATCTTCTTCATTATATTAAATTTCATCTGTTTCTATTATTGAATATATCAATTCATCATCCATTATATCATCATCACATACCAAAATATTTTCATTAACACTATCTATAATCAACACCTTTTCTTGCTCTTCTTGTTTGTTAGAATATCTCTTCCTATCTTTATTAGGACAAGTTTTACTTAAATGATCTGGAAAATTGCAAATAAAGCACCTACATGTACTATCATAATTTTTTCTAGGATTATATCTTCTTACATTTCTCTTGTGAAGGAAAGAAGCTCTATTATCTAATCTGCTTAGAAAATATCTTTTCTTTATCTTTACATTTCCCTTTTTATAATTTTTAGGGTATTTCTTATTTCTACATTTCTCTTCTCCATATGTCAATGGTATTTGAACTATTTTATTACAAAAATTATAGTCTGATTGCTTCATTGACCTTTGAGCTTGTATGCTTGTGCATATCTTTCTTAGTTGCTTAAAAACAAATGTTATAGCCTGAGAAATATTATATTCCTTTCCATTAGACTCCTTTTTATATTCTTCAAATATCATAGATCCTAAAGGATCTGGCAATTTATTAAAATACCTTTCAACTATACTCTTATTATAGCCTTGCTTAGCAGTTGTGGTATTATACAAATAATGCTGAGAGAACTCTTTTATTCCTTTCCAATTTGTTAAAGTCAACTTCTTTATTTCCTTCAATCTTTCATTTTGTAATGTAGTATAACCTAACTCTGGATCTTCATCTATGACAATGCTTGATATGACATTTGCAAAATTATAAGGGTTGTTGCCAGCTCTTTTTAATTCTTCATAATAATGAGGATAAGTTTCTACCCATTGTTCCCATAGAACTTTAATTGATTCTCCTAAGAATGTTTCTAAATATGTAATCATATCTTCTACTCTACTTCCAATATTATGCTGATTTTGTACATATTTTTGAACTATTAAGCTTTTCCATATGCTTATAATATTTGGCCAATCTATAGGATCATGGGCTGCTAAATTTAATATTGCACCATCACTTCTATAATTCTGAAATTGCATAGTCCTTTCAAATTCTCTCCTTTTTGAACCCATATGCTTATATTGTCCAGGTATATAGTTATATGTAGGTTCTTCCTTTTCTGGTGGCCAATTTCCTGGTTTTCTAGATGATCTATCCCTTTCTCCTTCAATTTTTATATCTCTCTCTTGTTCTCGTCTTCTTTTAGATGGACTAGGATCTATATCCATGGCTTCTATAGCAGTATCTTTTTTGCATAATTCTTCATTTCCTAAAGAATGGATATGAGATTCTGACTTACTACTATGTATTTCAATTATATCTTCATCCTCTTCTTCATAACTTTTTAATAAAATTTTATTATTGATCTCCCATTGATCCTCTTCACTTATAACAACCTCTTCTTCTTCCTTTACCCTTTCTTTATTATTCTCTAATTCTTTCTGAATTCTACTATCTTTATCACTTATATGTTTCAAAATAGTTTCATGATTCATTATTGGCATGTTAACCCTTTTATTATTTAGCTCTCTTTTTTTCTTAATTTTATTAAGTCTATATAATTCTCGTCTGAAATAGATCTCTTTTTCTCTAACAGTAGACCATTCACATATCATAGAGGTATTATATTCATCTTAAACCTTACTTAATTTTTTTCTCATAGTGTTTCATTTCATTATCAATATCTAATTTTTCCATAAATTCACATACGCTATGTCTTCTAGCTTCTTCTATATTTGAATCAGAAGTTGAAACTTCTAAATCATCTAAACTTCTTTCTTTATAATTAACAAATCTGATACTAGTTTTGCCTTTACTATTTTCATAGCTTACATAATCTTTAGGTTGTTTTAAAATCTTTGGTTCTCTTAAAGCACTTATATTCCATTCTTCACCTGCTCTTTCTTCAGAACTAATTTTTAAGGGACTCATGAATTTTATTCCCTTAAACTACATACTTTCTATTACATTGTTTACATTTACCTTGTATTTAGTTGCACTTCTATTAGTTAACCTTCCTACAAATTCTATACTTACTAATAAATTTGTACCTTTAAAGTCTTCATAGCCTTTGTCTGAAAACCAATTGCCATTTTATCTATAAATTTTTTTATTGGCATTATTAAATCTGGAGCTATGTATATTATTAACATATTTTCATTCATATCTCCTTCTAAGAAACCTAATGCTGCTTTATTCACTGAATCCCATCTTTTATCTAACAGGGTTATTAGAACTTTGGTTCCTAATTTCTTCCTAGTCATTCCTTTAATTCCTATGATATACATTCCCTGATGAATATATTTGTAGCATGAATATTTTAGCCCGTTCTCAAATTGTTTACTAACAATTCTTAGTTGAACTGGTTCTGTTAGAACACTTAATTCTACTTCTCTAGATATTCTGTATAGTCCATTTTTATTTTCAAACTAGCTCATTTGATATATTTGCTGAGGTCTTATCTTTCTTAAGGTATCTCTTTGATATCTTTCAAGATCCCTTTCTACATCTATCATTTCTTCTAAGTTTTCAATATCATCACATCCTCCTTTCAATTTATCCATAAAGCTTAAAGGCTTTATGTCTCTATTTACTAGCTGGAGTGACTTATCTCTTCTAGAGAGACTTTCAGATATTTCCATTTTTCAGAGTTTAATGATCTATTAAACTCAACTAATCTTGTTGATGATAGAACAATTTCTTTGTTATGCTCAATATTAGTATTATCAAATTTCTTATATAGGTGGGTTATATCCTTTTTAATATAATCACTATTTTGGATGATTCTTCCTAGTGAATTTCTACATTCTTCTGCTGCTTGCAAGATTAATTCTAATTTATTATTCAAGGCTACAAGATTAATTCTAATTTATTATTCAAGACTAAAATATTCTCTTCTAAGTGCTTATGTTCTTTTTGTAGTTTTTCAAAATTTAATTCTAAATCATCTTGCCTTTTACCCCAAGATATATAAAAGTTATGTATTAAGTCAACTATTAAGTTTATCTGACTGTGTGAGGTATGCCAAGTATGATCTTCAGAGCTATTTATTCTGCACCTGATATTTATATTTTCTTTAGTATTAACTGTCTTTCCAGTATTAACTTCTAGATTTAAATAATGAAGTTTTTCAATCTTGACTAGATATACAAAAATCCTCAAATTCACGAATTTTTATAACCACGGCTCTGATACCAGGGCGTAGGGAAATAACATGAGGGAAAATCAAGCGACTTAAAAAATTTCGGATTTCAAATTTTGAGTTACTATTCAAATTTTGAGTTACTATTCACTGTACTATTCAAATTCAATGAACACTATTCAAATTCGCGGCACTATTGAAATTCAGCTCACTATTCAAAATGGGAATATGAATAGTACCCGAGCACTCACCAGGGAGTGGGTGGAGCACCTCAGGATGGATGGAAATGTGATGGCGCTATTCACTCACTATTGCGCACTATTGAGCTACTATTCGGGGTCGCTTTCGGCGGATATGGTACGCGCGGGTGCGTGATTAGGTATATTCTTTGATTATATCAATTCTCAGGATCTTTGCAGGTTGGCGAGACCGAATTCGGTCGGACGTGCTGCTATGTTTGTGACAGTCCTACTCGGTACTCACCGCATGCGTCGCTGGCTCGCTTCAGAACCAGGCCAGCCCAGTCTTCGCCCTCACCGTCCCCAGCCACGCTCACACAGGACTCAGGCTCTACCGTCTCCCCAGGCAGTTCCACCCGAAGGGAACACTTCTCTGCGCACACAGGGTTCTCCTCAAATGCCGCTACCAGGGCTAACACGAGAACGACACACGCAGAGGTTTCTCCTCTAGGGTCACTAGCGTAGAGACATCGCCCCATACGAACGAACTTAAAGGAAAGCAGGGATGCTACTAGGACAGCTTAATCCATTTCCACGGGACAAACTTACACGCGGCTTTCCCTTTCAGGAAACCCCAAGCACTTAGCACAAACCTTGATTACCTTACAAACCGAGGGACGAGCTTCAACGGCCTCCCTTTATTCTGTAGTAGTACAGAGGTGGTGGAGTAATAGAACGGTAGTGGGTGATTCTAAATATGGTGGCTAATTATTTCTCAGAGCACTTCCGAGGTGGTGGATGTCTTCATGGAGTATGAGTGGAGTCTGGGTGGAGGTCTTCGGTGATCTTGCTTCTTCGGTGCTTCGGTGCTCGATGTGGTGGTTGATGTGGTGATGATGAATGCTTCACTTGGTAGCTCCTTTTATAGTCGCGGCAGAGGCTTCTGGAGTTGCTTCGTGCTTAAGACTTCTGGTGCCTTCAACTATTCTCCTCTTCTGTTGCTTGGACACCTGGACGGCTCTCCGCTCCTCAATAATTGTCCAGGCTACAGTAGAGGCGCTGTTTATTCCTTTTGCCTTGTCCTCTATCACACACTGTATTCTCGTGATATTCTGGATGCTGCTTGGTATGGTCTTCCACGCCTGAATGATTGACGTCGCAGACTTCAATCACAACATCATGGCATGCAGTATTATTCCTCTGTAAGGGCCATTTTGGGAACGCTGGTTTGTAACACCTGTAAGGGCCACTTTGGAACGTGCGCCTAATTTGCCCTAGGTAGCAAACTCCCGACAGGGATTTAATTGGCCGGTCGTATCCTCGGGAGCCGTTCCCTGGGTAGCAAACCCCCGACAGGGATTTAATTGGCCAGTTGTATCCCCAGGAGCTGTTCTCCCTTCCGTTCCCCTTACCTGTTGCTATTTGGAAGCAAGGCCTCTTCAATCCCCGGGAGCCGATGTCCCTTGGAATCACTCAGATTGGGCACGCATATCGTAACTATATGATTATGAGTTTGCTCATTGGTACGATACCCAGGATGTATGTACAAACTTGCATATCATGACATATTGATTATGAGCTTGCTCGTTGTAAGCTATAATTGCACATGCCCAATATTCTGAAACTCCAAATAAACACTCAAACTGACATCGTACTCTGAAATATAAACTGAAAGCTTAAACAAGTGATCTGCCTCAAACTGAAAGCTAAAATTTGCACCAATGTTTAAATTATAGTCCTCCAGCTCAAGACACCGATATATTACATAGACGCAAGTAACATAAAAAAATGGACAAATAGTAGGTGCATGTATATAAAAATTGACAGACAGGAGGAGCAAAATCTAACTATGATCTTGAATGTTTCTCAGGGGTGTTTGGATCTTTAAGACCTCCTAAAATTTATATCACATCGAATATTCGGAGGCTAATTAAGAGGACTAAATAGGAGCTAATTATAAAACTAATTATACAGATGGAGGCTAATTCACGAGTTGAATCTATTAAGCCTAATTAATTCATCATTAGCACATGTTTACTGTAGCATCACATTGTCAAATCATGAACTAATTAGGCTTAATAGATTTGTCTCGCAAATTAGTTTCCATCTATGCAATTAGTTTTGTAATTAATCTATATTTAATACTCCTAATTAGTATCTAAACATTCGATGTGACAGAAATTTTAGGAGGGACTAAAGAAACAAAGACCCCCTCAGATGCTAATGATGAAGGCCACTTCACTTTTCTCTGATCATGTGTTGCTTCCGCCAAGTTATGCAATATGCTGACTCATAATGCCACCTGTTTGCAATATCAGTTGGAACACCAGATTGTAAACATTTTGTCTCATGGACAATAGAAGCGAAAGATCAAGCAACAAAGAGATATAGGTAGCTAACTATGTTAATCTGACATGAATATATAGTTGACCAGTTATGTGCAAGGCAAGTAAACTACGGCGTGATACTTGATTACTCTGTATGTGGTACATATAGACATTCTAGCTCTACTTCCTCAATATATAAATCCGAGAATGCTTGATTGAAAAATAAGGTACATACAGACATTCTAGCTCTATTTCCTCAATATATAAATCTGCAAGACAGACCTACTTATCTCCTGGACTACATAAGTAGCAAAACAAAAAGGTTTTGAATCTACTATTAATTCCACGTTGAGTGCTCTCTTTCAATTAATTCCATCTAGTATCGGTTAAGTCACTTAGCAAGGGCGCTTAGCTTCTTATCTGTCCTGAACCGAACTGATAGAAATTCAGAGAAACAAACCAGCCGAGCAGCTGAACTAAAAAAAAGCTACTGCCACCGCTTACATTCTGAACTAAACAAGAACCTGCACTGCTGCTGTCAATCTGAAAATGATTACAACTAACCAAAGCAATCTGCTAATCTGCTGCTGTGAATGAAATAATTACAACTAACCAAAGCAAGCTATCTGAACAAACAACCAAAATAACAAGACTGATTCATTCGACAGCTGTACCTAACATAAAACATAGCCAGCATAGCAATCTATGGCTGAATTACTACATAGTGGTCTTTCCACCAACATAAAACATCAGGACTAGTAGTAGGCATCATTCATAATATTTTTATTTGGCCACATTATTCAAGAAGCTGTTGTTTAAGAAAAAAAAAGCCACATTAATTACAAGATGTACAATATCATGATGCTAACTAGAAATCAGGAGAGACAAAAATTAGTCTGCATATACATCCTGATGCTAGGGAAGGACTGATTATCACCTCAGCATTAGCATAGTTGACGTGAGAAGCCAATATTGATCTAAGCAGCAGCAAGCAAGCTCACAAACCTTGATTGTGTTTGACAGAACAAAAACCTTATTACTATTTACAAAGTTGTTTTTCAGTAATCACTGAACCAAAGGACGAATAAAGCTTCAGCATAGCATCACAATTTTGTTCAGCATCACAATTACAGTGACTAAATACAGACTACAAGAAAATGCTACTCTGAATAGCCATATAGCATCACAATTTCGTTCAGTAGGTTCGCACATCTTGGATGCAGAGGCTGTTGACAGACAATGAGTGGATCATGGAGCTAATGCACCAAGATCTACACGGAATCAGGAAAGAGGAGGAGAGGGTGAGGGGGAAAACTCACATATGCTAGCCGAGGAGGAAGAGGGTCTTATCAAAACAGATCGAGATGGCAGAGTTGCTCCTGGGCAGGGACGGGGACACGGAGGGGGGCGGCAGCGCCTGGATAGGGACGCGGAGGGGCGGCAGCGCTTGGTCGCTGGTCGAGGTGGTGTCGATGTAGATCAAGAAATTCGTCGCGGAGAGCACCGGAGACGGCGAGTGAACGGCGGCGTTGTCGTTGACGGGGAGGCGGAGCGGCGGCACCGGACGGGAAGGCGTAGGGGCAGCAGCGCCGGACGGGAAGGCCGACGGACGGTGGCGCTTGGACGGAGCGGCGGGGGCTTGGTGAGTTGGCGCTAGCTTCCTCGTGTTGCTTCGGCGGTGACGGCACTCGAGGATGCGCCGCCAGGACCCTCGAGGTGAGGAAGGCTCGCCCTGGGGAAAACTCGTGGATGCGGTCAGGCGTCCCCATCTCATGGGCTCCCAAACGACGAGGCGATTCGGCCCGTGGTGAGTTGCCCACGTGGGCTTCCAGCCCCTGGAAAATGACGGGATCCCCAGCGGGATTCGAGTTTCCAAACTCACCCTAAAGAGTTCACAAACCCACCTGGTGGAAACAGACTGCGAAATGGAATTAACTTCACTGCAAAGAAGCCATGGAACTACATAGTGCAGATTTGAAACTACAAATGCAAACTAAAAAATTTGATAAACATCATAGGGTATAATTGATGAGAGAACTAAAGGCACATCTAGAACTAAAGGCACATCTGACATTGCAAACTCTAGAAAAAAAATGATAAACGACATAGTGCAGATCACTTAAATTAACTAATATCAGAACGTCACTCGAGCATTTTTATTTGCATACAAACTGGTATTTCATCACATCATAGAAAATGTTGAGGCAAACAAATTCGTCCACAACATACCATTTAGAGGTGCAAGGAGATGTTGAATCCACCGTGAAGGTGCTGCCAAGAGATGTTGCAGGCCAAAATGCATGATGAGTTGGATGAATGCCTGTTCGACCACCGGCGCCTGTAACGCTTGCAGGAGCAGCAGTACCTGGAGAAGCGCTGCTTGGACCTCCGGCAGGAGCCCTAGTGCCTGGAGAAGCTGTGGCAGTAGCACCGGCGCCTCTCCTGGAAATCAAAGAGGGCCTCCTCGATTTCTTTTGATGTACACCTTGCTTCTCTGATTGATGCATCCTGAGGCTCTCTTCGAGATCGATTTGGGATTAATTTGGTCAAATGGGGTGCGTGGCACTATGAGTTTGGGGAAGATGGAATTATAATGGATCAGTCAACCTCCGAGCGGGAGATTGGAGGGGGAAAGCCTCTGCGCGGCAGATTGGGCGGGAAACTGAACTGGGCGCACGGGAATTTCTAGAGGAGGCAGGAGCTCGCAGTTGTGCGGGAGGGAGAGCTCGCGGCTGCGCGGAGAACGGCGACAGGCATTCGTGGGCAGGGATTTGGCGCGCGCGATGGCCGGGTCGCGGAGGGGCAGCCGCGCGCGCGCGTGAAGGGGTGGGTCGCGGAGGGCAGGCGCGCGCGTGCGATGGCGATGGGGTGGGTCGCGGAGGAAGGCTCGCGCGGGGTGGGTCGCGGTGGCGGCGGAGCTGGGAGGGGGGCGAACACACGGGATCCGGAGGAGGGGGCAAAACGAGGAAAGAAACGATCAGACTCGCCCAACTCGATTTTTCTCGTTTCTACGAGCTTTGGTGCGCGAGTAGACCTGGTTTCCTACCTGAGAAACGATTTCCTCTCTCCTCGATAACTACACTCGCGCGTCACCAAATTGCTTTGCTGATATGACACCCTCATTAATGGTATGAAAACTATTCTACGAGCAGGGTCGGGACTGCTCTAAGATCCTGTTTGGGAGGAAGGGCTAAAGTTTAGCTCTAGGCTAAAGTTTAGCCCACTCAAATGAAGGGGCTAAAGTTTAGTACCTGGAGTGTTTGGATGGGAGGCTAAATTTTATCACTTTGATGGACAAAAGACAACAATACCCCCACCTTTCCCTCCTCCCATTTTCTCATCAGCTTCCAGAAACTCTGGTGAAGAGAGGACGGCGCGGGGAGCGCGCCCGAGTACCCCGCGGGGTTGAGCGTGACGGCTATGCCGCGAAGTTGGGAGGTGTTGGCGGCGGGGGAGAAGCAGCTGATGCCGCAGGGCCAGCGGAGGCGGCGGGGCTCGCCGAAGGCCGCGGGTCCGACCGGAGGCGGTGGGTACGGCCGGAGGCGGCGGGGTCACAGGAGACCGCGGGGGTGGGCGAAGGCGGCGGGTCCGGCCGGAGGAGGCGGGGTCTCCTTGCGCGACGGCGCCGTGGCTGGCTCCTTGGGCGACGGATCCAGCTCCAGAGGCCCGGCGGGAAGGGGGCAACGGCGGCGGCAGCATGGCGGGGGACACGGCGGCGAGGCCATCAGCTGCGGCCAAGGGCGGGGCCCGGCGGAGGGGAGCTTGGCGGTGGCGGCGAGACCCGGCGGAGGGGAGCTCGGCGGTGGCGGCAAGACCCGGCGGAGGGGAGCCCGGCGGAGGTGGCGGTGGCGGTGGCGGGGCCAGCGAGGTGAGGCAGAGCTGGGCGAGACGAGGCGGGGCCGGGCGGAGCGTGTGGGGAGGAGAGGGAGGGGAGGGGGGCAAGAGGTCGAAAGTGGTCTGGTGGACCACTTTTAACCCCCTTTAGTCCATTTTAGCACCGCTTGAAGGGGCTAATGGATTACGGGGGGCTAAACTTTAGCCCCTCCATTTTAGCCCTGGTGTTTGGAGGAGAGGGCTAAAATCTGGCTAAAATGGGAAGGCTAAAGTTTAGCCCCCCTTCCCAAACACCCCCTAAGTATACTATGTCTTTAGTTCACCCTCCTATCCGTTTGCACATTTATTTGACGGTAGGCACCACAAAAATTTAATGCATAGTGTCAACTAATTTCGATTTTGTTAGTTTCTCCATAATCTTCTAAGAAAGGAAGGTATGTAGCTAAATAGTTTACATGATTGGAAACATCTGGAAAGTGGAATGGATGATATAGCCTGTATAGGAGACAACTCGTGGTAGACTGGTGCATTGCTCCTAGAACAACACAGAAAATATAACAAAAATTCTCCGGTATGCCTTTGGTCTTTTTTGGAACAACATCCCAAGATTCCAAAACCTTGCACTCTCCAATGCAACAATTTTGCACCTTTTGTACATAGGTGCGGCACGGCGAGCAAACAGCAAGGCCAAGCCTTATCCTTTCGGTCATGGATTCAGGGGTAAAATGGTCCACTCACATGGTAAAAGTTGGGAGAAATCAACAAAACAGATTAGAAAATGAAGAAAAGGGATTTTGGCGTGGGTGTCCCCTTTCATAATGGTAAACTGGCAAAACCCATTTTATGGGATGGCATTAAAGTGAAACCCACTTTGAAGATGGAAACATCGGAAGTAATGCATCCAGAAATTAAGCCATGGAGGAGAGGAGATCAAGTCAACCAGCTGCGGATCCAAACGAAGGATCTAGACCCTATGAAGCTAAGATAAGGGTTGATATCTCATAGGTTGAGGATCAACAAGTTGTGGTGGTGATTAATGATAACAAGATATTGTGTTGATGGACACTTATTGAAAAGGTGTGAGGAAATATGATCATTGTGAATTGATGGAGACCAAAAGCATGAGCGTGCTAAGTTTGTGATCAATGATGAAATGGTCTTGAATGGAAAGATCATTGAAGATACGGAGTACAGAGTGGATTAGTATGGCATGATGGTGAAAGGAAAGCAAGGCCAATTTGCAATGAACCATGCAAAGTGCAAGCAAGGAGTTTGGCGCCAAATGACCAAAGCAGTGGTGAAGGGCGAGTAAAGGCTTGGGGCCAATAGACCATGAGAGGAAGCTATGAGTGATCCGCATCAATCTTATGAAGAATGTAAGAATATAAGTAGTGAAAGCAAATGATATATGTGATGAAGCACATCACGTGGCTTGAAGAAATGAAAATGAAGGGCCATCATGTGTTGATGAGAGTCAAGTAATGTGGTGATATGAGGAGTTAGAAGATGGAAATCATGTGTTGACCGACATCAAGTATAATGGTGAGTGAAACGGGTGGAGTCTATATGTCGATGAACATCAACTGCCCTGAAGAAATCATGGTGATGGACATAATATTCATATGAGTAACAAGCTAGACTCAAGTGGATTTGCGCAACTACAAGAGATTTGACCTTCTACGACGAATTTGTGGTGACGTTAGAGCTTTTTGTCATTACTATATTTCATTCTATGACATTTTCTGTTGGGCCGCACAACTTAATGACGAAAATGAAGTGTTCATTACAAAAAAAAAGTAAAAATCATCATAAATAGACTAATGTCGTTCCATGATGAACAATAAATTGTCCAAGAAGCCAACTAACAAACATTACAAAATTGTTTTAAAAAACAGACGTCACAAAATTATGACAAATTGTTTGTCATAAATATTTCTTAGAATTTTTTAAAATGGTATTATCCCTCCTAGCAAGGTGGGCCCACTTAACCTCACTAAGTGGGTCCCAGGCTATTTTGGGATGCTCGGGACCCGGCTATTCTAGCCCGTAGTTTCCGAGTCCCTTAACACCATGTTTCTGAGTCCCTCGACACTATGTCTATGGCTAGAGGTTCACAATCCCAGGCCGTTAGGTTCATCCAAATAGGTCCAAGTCCGGGAATGCAGGATGGTACCGTTCCGGCTAGAGAGTCTTGGTTGTGGGCTGTGTCTCAAGACGGCGGCCACCGTCTGCAGCTCGAGTGGGTCCAGGTATACACATTCTGCAGAGTTAAAACTACACGTATAGCCGCGTCCGCGATCATGGACACCCCTACGTTCCGTTGCACTGGTTAGTGTTTTAGGATTTCTATCTCCCCCTCTTCTAAAACTTTAGGATGGGTTGAGAGCTACTGGTTCAGGATTAGGATCCGGCGTTGGCCATTGAGATGGGAAAGGTGGGAGCTTTCCCATCGACTCGCGAGGAGACATGAAGGTGAGATTGAGACAAAGCCCTAGATTGCTAGGGATAGCCACGGTGTTGTAATATAGTTGAGATGATGAAGATTTACTCTTTTTATTTGCTGCAGATGCATAGGAAACCCGAGCCAATACTCCTTGGTATTTTGTTATACTAGTATATAGGCCACCTTAAAGCTTGCCATATGTGGATGATGATGTGGACCTGTCCCACTTCCTTGGGACAGTTCGTGGGTTGCAGGTTTAGTCTTGGAGCTCGAGTTGATCCTGCTGGTTAAAGGGGTTGTGTTGCTTCGTTCAAGGATGCCTTGGATGAAGACCGAAGATGAAGACTTGAAGCCTTAGCTACCGCTACGCAGGACTCTACTTGTCGTTTAGCCCAAGGGGCTTGTACTGTACTCGTACTCCAAGTTGTTTCAGATGTAAATATTTAATATTGTACTCTGATTTCGTTATATGGAAATGATATTCTACTGAGATGAGTTATGTATGTGATATATACTGATCCAGGGATTATCACTAGGGTACAAGAATTGAGATTCTTGGAAATGAGAATCCGGTTCGTTTCACTGATGAAGTAGTTTTACAATGTAGTTGTACTGATGTAAGTGGTGCATTTCTTGTGCTGTGCAGAATTTGTCCTTCTTATCTGATATAACGTTCTGTCAGTTTTTATAATTAGCATTTAGTTTAAACTAGTACGTCTCGATACATAGCAAATATACTATGAACGTAAAAGAGTCAAAACGACCTATAATTTGGGATGGATGGAGTATATGAATTGGGCGGGCTAGAGCAAAGATTTGCGAGGGTTTTTTTTGTCCCGGTGCTCAATATTGCAGAGGTTGGATAGGAAGTGCGCGGGACTCTTGCAGATACGACAGAAAAAAAAACGCTTGCTGTTCTTGTGTTCGATTTCGTTATGACTCGGGTCGAGCGGTCACGTCACAAATGGGGAACGGAGGACCTGGATCCAGTGCAGTTGTTATTGCTACTGCGAGAATCAACATAACCAGTCCCTGCATCTGGACCATCAATGGTTAAGAATACACCCATTCTTTTTTCCACCTTTCATCCCAAACTTTGCCTGTTAGCCACCATTTCTTAGGAGAAACAGCACAGAACAGAGAAGAGAAGGCATAAATTTACTGGAAATTGATTGTTTAATTCTCTCTAAATTTACATTCACAAAAGAGCATATGCTAAGTTGAGATCCTTTAGTATATACCAAGGTTCTCTATTGCAATTCATATACACTAGCAGTCATGACTCAGTACACAGCCTGCAAACAAAAAATGATTTCTCAACAAAATTTAACATGTATACTTAACTTATACTTACACTAAAGGTTTGCTAAAATTGCTGACATCTCGAACAACATTTGATCTCTGAAGACTTAACTCTAAAAGAGAGGATTATCTCATTTATTAGCTTATATGAATCGAGGCGCCGTCGGCGCCAAACTAATTAGCCCATGTCAGTAAAAAAAAGTTTCACCGTTGATTTCCAGATTTACGGTGTTGATGATTGGTTCACGCTCTCACATATCCTAATTCATGCCCCTGATCTGTCATGGAGAAAAAAAGGAACTCCTCGAACCTTCTGGCTCCCTCGAGCCTCTTCCTCCCGTCGCCGCCAATCGCTCACCTCTCGTCCGCCCCGCCCCCATCGCTGCCTCCTCCAACTGCTCGCCTTCTTGCGGATCGCCTGCTCATCCCGGCCTCCTGTGCGCCGTCCTACCTGCCTCCCTCCCTCCCTACGATGCCTCGCCCGTCAGGCGGGCAACAGCGGGCGCACGCAGCGCAGCCCCGCACGGGCGCATGTTGGGGGCAGGCGGCACGCCCCGTGCCAGTACGAGAGGAGGGCGCACTGCGGCCGCGTCGCGCAGGTCCCTTAGGATTACGATGGTTCAGATGGTCTTCGTTCTTGCGAGCGGCCTCAACATTGCAGGTGAAGTATCTCCCAATACGCTGGCTCCTGTCTCCAGTACACTTCCCGCTTCCCCTCCCTTCACCCATGCGGATTGCAGCTACAGTCCTGATTCGTGGCTCAAATTGTTAGCTGGTTGTGCGGCAAGGCAATTTGTTGCCTGCAGATCCACCCCAATGTCAAGGTATTTTGATTTAGCATATTTGTTTGATCTTTATTTTTGGCAACTGGGTGACTAATGTTATCTACCTTTTAATAATTGGGTTTTGGTTCCATTACAGGTTGTAATCGAATCAAAAGGAAAATGATTCATCGCTAAAATTTGAGTAGGCTCCTAGTGTCTTATTTTTTCATGGCTGCGGATAGGTTTGTGCAATTTGCTTCAACAAGGCCCTTGAGGTGGTTCAGCCCTGTTCAGTCCTTGAGATTCTATTTGATATCATTGTTTCATTCATATCCACTCCCTCCGTCCATAAAAGGATGCAAGTTTAGGGGGCGTTTTCTTCCATTGTCTTATTTTTAGCACGTGTCACATCGAATGTTTAGATACTAATTAGGAGTATTAAACGTAGACTATTTACAAAACCCATTACATAAGACGAATCTAAACGGCGAGACGAATCTATTAAGCCTAATTAGTCCATGATTTGACAATGTGTTGCTACAGTAAATATTTGCTAATGATGGATTAATTAGGCTTAATTAGGCTTAATAGATTCGTCTCGCCGTTTAGATTCCACTTATGTATGTTCATGTGGGTCGCTGTTCCATTCAGAACAAATTGTGTCCAAAGTAGAATTCCACTACATACCGATAATCTTTTTTGTATAACATCGATGAAATTGCTGCAGAAATAACAGTGCTTCAATTATGATTCTTCCGGTCTCTCATCAACTTCTATTCTCATCTATAATTTCCATTGTCTGCCTGCTAAATTGGCGAATGATTACATACCTGAATGCATGTCCTTTCCCTAAGTGATCGAAAATACAGGTCACTACGTAGAAGCAGTGATCAGTGCATATTAGAGGAACTTTGGATCAATGGATGAGAACTACAAAGTGCACTCGGTTTGTTTTTCTCATCAGTCATCAGTCAATACCAATTTGTGTTCCAACATAGCTCTTGTAGTTCACATACAAAGTAGCTGTTGAGAGCTGTGTTTTGGACTTTTGGTTGCGCTGCAGACTGTAATTCAGCTCTTGCAGCATGACGTTTGTGGATGTGCAGAAAAGGGGAAATGATTTATAGCTAAATTTCGAGCTGAGCTGTTGATATTGCACAGGTGGGATGTTGGTGTTCCAGAGCTGAGCTCTTTGGATGGTTCATCAGGACGGTTGGATGTTCACCAAGCAGGTAAAAATCTATTTCCAGTTGTCTATTGAGATATCTAGCACAGAGTTGGAATGAATGGAACTCAAAAGGTTGTTTTTGTTGTTTGTTATATCATCATGATAATGATGATGTCTTGACAGAAAGATTGGAAGAGATGGTGGAGAATGCCTTGGCAAGTTGATTAGGCCTTGCCAAATGTACTCAAAACTCTGGTTGCCCATACCTCTTGATGGTTTCAGTTTTGTTCCAGTGTTCACTTGATTCATTCAAGATATCAAGTAATGATATAAAGATCCTATTAATTACCAACAGTGATAATGATTTAATTGACATTTCAGGAAAGTTCAGCTTCGTGGCTCGCCATGTCTGGTGAGTAGCTCTTGCAATACCCAGGATCTAATTGTTCAGATTGAATATGTTTCTTTAGTTGAAAACCTGCTCTTCCCTTTACTTGAATGTTAAACTGCAACTTAAACTATAGCTAACTTTATAAGGCTTGTTGCATATAAAGAAAATAATGGGAAATTTAGCTTGTCAAGGACTAGCATTTTAAAAGAAATGAAGGGCCTATACATTGGAGAATGGTGGCACAATGGCCCATTTATTTATTTTGTTCGCTATGGTCCTAATTTGGCTGCTATTACTTGCCTACTATGTGTATACACATTTCTAAAGAGACTGGTTGGAGAACTTACGATGAAATATATACGTTAGTCCCATCAACTTTTGTATGTTAATCATGGATATAAAAAATGTGGTAGGCACAAAATTCACCCCTTAAATTGCCTTACAAATTTTCATGAAGGTTTTGTTGCCTGCAGATTTGATCCATTGGTTCCCTGCATATTTTCTTCTCTGAATGAGCTCAAACGTGTCTCTGCAAAATGCAAAGTTTTTTTTTTCTGAAGCAGTAGTGTCAGACTGCAGCATTTCAGTCCAGTTTGGCGTAGCAAATTACAGAAGGTATGTGGAAAAGGGAAGGTAAAATATGAAACGTCTATTCTGGAGAATTATCATTATCGTCATCAGCTAGGTGATTTTTTTTCTTCAAATCATAGCTCAATCTCATATTTGGATAGCTGCATAGATCAGACCATTATCCCTGTTAGATGTATTTGGTATTTTACCTTTTTCTATTAGGGGGTTTTGTGTATATTTCCCCCTCCTTGTACATGTATATATATGGGCCTAGTGCCCCTGTTATGAATACAAGTGCTATTCCTAACATGGTACAAAGTCAAACTAGGGTTAGGTTTCTTCTCAATCTGCCCTAGGGTTTTTTTTCCAACGCACGTTGTACTTGCGTGCTCTTCTCACCCGCCAGATCTGTCGCTTCTCCACTCGCCGCCTCTGCTGCTCGTCCCTCGTCTCTGGTCTGGAAACCGCCGGATCCGCCACTCGTCTCCCCGGTGCCGCGCTTGGGACTCGTCGCCTGCCTGCGCCACACCTACGGCCACCACCCGTCCGACTCTCCACCCGCCCGATTTGCTGCCCGCTCGTCGTTGCCGCCCGCTTGTCGCTGCTGCCCCTAGCCCCGTCGCTTGCTCATCATCGCCGCCAGCCCCTGCTGCCTGCTCGCCGCCGCTGGCCGCTCGTCGCCGCCGCCGGCCGCCAATCCCTAACAATCCCTACATTGTTTCTTCAGAGAAAGCAACAAAATCCTATAATCTGAAGTATTATATTAGTTTGCATCTTGGTGTTATCCTTCTCAAGGAAACTATGAAATCCTATAATCTGAAGCATTATTTCACTTTGCATCCATGGCCTTATCCTTCCCAAGTTAACTTCAAATCTTATACTATGAAATACTTTCCATCTGCATCTTGGTCTTAATACTTCTAAAAGTAGCCCAGTACTATAGAGCTTGTCTTCCTCTTACGTAGTCTGAACTCTGAAATTTTCAGTTATTGTGCTTCTCACTTAATTAACTTATTAAGTATGAGGAGTACGAGAGTAATTTGGTAGAATAGGGTAAGCTCTCATTACAATAGAATACGGGTAATGATATCTCTAGCTCTGAAGAAAATGAAAAGACTGAAACTCTCATTCCACATGCCTTTTTTTTCAAGCTGCTATATATTGCGTACCATCATGCTAGCAGTTCTATGAGAACAAGATATAGATGTAGGTAGCTTGTATATATCTTGTCTAAATAAATTGGTATTTGTCTCTGAACTTTGTATGTGCAGTATAAAATCTTGCAGACAATTGGTTTGATATGATTGTACAAGATCACCATGTACAGGAATCTACATTTACAAACAAAGTTATCTGAGATGGTTCCTTCCATTGTAAATACTATTGTCGTATCGTTCTCTTCTTTTGTGGTTCTTTTGAATTATGGCTTTGTGATAGTAACACATAGTGCTACATCTGACAATAGCCCCTCTCCGAGGTTCACTACTACCTGCATTTTCGGTCGAAGTGTAAAAGCATTACATGGAGGATTGATGTTTTTTTTTCATTCCGGAGTAACTATTTAAAAGGTCTAATTTAAAGTGGCACTTATAAGCTTCTAAGATATGCCTCGGTAGCTCTCTCCCTCTCTGCCCAACATCAGAAGTTTCGTTGTATAGGTTCTTTTGGTGGTTCTAGCAACGGTCAGATTACCTACATCATAAAAGTTGGCACCCTGCGCGCGCCAAACACTAGTATTAGTATTGTACTTGCACAGAATGAAGCTTTTTAAGCACAAACCTTGCATGAAATAATTCCCCGAGCACGTGAGGAGCATCATCCATGGCGCCATTGCCTGCAGCTGCTCTAGCACTTGCCGGCACACTGTGCGCCACGGGAGAACACACAGGGGCGCGGGAGAGCTGCGCAGCTCCAGCCTTCGTCGTCGCGTGCATCTTGCTCGGCAGCGGCGTGGACGCCGCGGTGCATCCATGAGCGATGGGGGTGCCTCCACCGGTCGCGTGAAGATGTTCCATGGCGCGGCAGATCGCCCGCCCCCCTCGCAGACGCTCCTCACTCTTGGCAAAGAAGAAAATGGCGCCTAAGGTATGCTCGGTTCCAGAGCGAGCTTGCTTTGCCTTGCTTGCGTGGGCAAAGCTTGCCTTGCCCGAGCAGGCGAGCCAGACTCGCTCTCCCCTAAAAGCACGCAAGCCCCGAGGTGAGCTAGCGTCGGATCCAAACACTTGATTGATGCACCTTGATTTCTGGGTGAGCAAAAGGCGAGGTGAGCGCTTGCCAGGGATCCAAACTAAGGGCCTGTTCGCTTCAGCTTATTCAACCGGCTTATCAGTCATCAAACAGTATTTTTCTCTCACAACAAATCAGCCGTTTCAGCTTTTCAGCCGGCTTATAAGCTGAAGCGAACAGATCAAGTCTCTACCTTTTCCCTCCAACAAGCACAAAGATTGTGCCTATCATGTTTGGCTCTTTGATTCGTTCTGAACGCCTAGGATGATGTGACTGCCAAAGTTGCAATCTCTAAAGAGGCTGCACTGGATCTAGGTCCAGGAAGGGACGCGGGGCGAAGGGAGCTTGTGGATCGGGGAAATGGTGGGCCCACCTGTCATAAAAAGAAAGGTACTAAACTCAATTTAACCTTAGAATGTGTCTAAATTTTACTGATGGGAGAGATACAGGAGGGGTGGTCTTGCTCCATTAGAAATCGAAACACTTACGAATCTCGTATCAAAATACAACTCTAACTCGGTTTACACAGGTAAAACCATTCGGACTGACCTAATAAACCGATCATACCAGTTTTCTTAGGTACAAATCTTCGTGAAGTTATAACTCTCTCATCCGAATGCTCTGCAATGGCTTTTGCAATCTTCAGGTCCCTTCAAGGACCGGTTCTTCAAGGACCGGTTCTTGTCTATTATCTCTGTCCCAAATTGTACATCATTTTAGTTTTTCTAAATGCATATCTTTTGCTATGCATTTACATATAAGTTATGTCTAAATACGTAGCTAAATATATGTATCAATAAAAATTAAAATGACCTACAATTTGAAATGAGGGAGTACTTGAATTCGAAAACTTCAATTCCCTTTTCGTGGATACGCACAGACGTGCCATCTTGAATGTATACTTGCAATGAAATAGTGGCTAAATTGTCTAAAAATACATAGAAAAGTAGAAAACCCTACACATGCTCATAAAAAATCCTATACGTGCTCGTCAAAACACTGAAAAATCTTGAGGAGAACATATATCTGGATAAAGAGGAAATCGAAAGCAAGAAGAAACAAAGTCGCCATGACGACGATGGTGCTGCCGGTGCCAAATCCACTCCGAAGCAGCCCAATCCTCCGTCCCCGCTGCACCACCACCGCTGGCTCCGCTGCCGCCGCAGCAAGAACCCCCAGTATCCAACCCCTCCCCGACGAGCTCCAGCTCGTCGCGGAGGTCCGCTCCCCGCACAACCACATCCGCGTCGCCGACGTCTCCCCGCGTGCCGCGGGCCACCCCCTGGCCGGCGCCCGCCTCCTCCTCCTCGACGGCCCCGGCAACATCCACTCCCTCTCTTTCCCTCGCCGCGCCCACCACTGCCCGCTCACAGCCACCTACTTCGACGCTTTCACCACGCTCCCACCACTCCTCCCGCGCCCCTCCCTCGCCGTCCTCGGCTTCGGCGCCGGCTCCGCGGCCCGGGCGCTCCTCCACTTCTACCCGGACCTCTCCGTGCATGGCTGGGAGCTCGACTCCGCCGTCCTCGCCGTCGCCCGCGACTTCTTCGGCCTCGCCGAGCTCGAGAAGGACCACACGGCGCGCTTGTTCGTACACGTCGGTGACGCGCTCGAGGCCGAGGCGCCGCCCGGCGGGTTTGGCGGCGCCTTGGTGGACCTGTTCGCCAACGGGAGCGTGCTGCCGGAGCTCCAGGAAGTGGACACATGGCAACGGCTGAGCGGGATGGTGGCGCCGGAAGGGAGGATGATGGTGAACTGCGGCGGTGGGTGCGTGGAGGCGGAGGAGGAGGGGAGGGACGGCGAGGCGGTTAAGGACGCCACCTTGCGAGCCATGGCCACGGCGTTCGGGAAGGAGATGGTGTCGGTGTTGGACGTAGATGACAGCTGGGTGGCGATGACGGGGCCACCCGTGACGGCGCCTGAGAAGGCGGCGGCGTGGAAGGCGCGGCTACCTTCAGAACTGCGGCATTTTGTTGATGTGTGGAAGCCGTATAATAAGAAATGTGGCGAATAAACTAACTGGACTCGGCATTAGTGGTTAGTTTCACTATTTCAGTAAGTGAGCACGCATCTGAATTATACTTTGTGTCAGTCAATTTTATTGAATCGAGCACCACAGACCTTATGGTTGATTTTAAGGATTCTTACTTCGCTTGTTTGTGAATTATAGTTTTCATTTACCAGCAAGTCAAAAGGTTGAACTTATAGGCAACCAATTGAAACCATACTAAAAAAATGAAAAAAAATACTAATAGGTTCCTGGAGAACTGATACTGCTCAGTAGGCTTTTGAATGCCATTTCAGTGAGTTATGTATTCTGAGTTGAAAAAAAGTCAAGAGGCAGATTAGCAACAAAGGGTAAACATTGTCAAAGCAGGGATTGAGATCCTCACAGGGGGGTGGATGGAGAATCTGATTCCCATGTGTTATTTCTTTTGAACGGTGTAAATTACTATTTTACTTATGCCATTTGCATAAAAGGTTTTCTTCAACAAAGTGTAAAGGTTAAACTTAGGCTAATTGGTGGTCAGTTGAAAGTTCAATCATAAGGTCCTACTCAATTGTACTATTATGTGGGCTTTAGACGATTTTCCAGGGATTGTTTCTGAAGTGATGTTTCCAAAGGTAAAAAATCAAATCAGTAACAAGTGATGTTTTCAACTGGTACCATATAGCTTTAAAAAGATGAAAGGTACCATTTACCTTTAACATTTAAAAATGAATCATCTTTCTTTAGTATGTGGAGCTGAACTCCTCCAATTAAAGTAGAAATGCAGATGATTAGTATAATAAACTCACCTTTCCCAGTCTTTTATGCTTCTAGATCTTTTTATATTTCTATTTCTATTTCTGTTTCTTTAAATGGTTGATACTACTGTTCTATGCAGTACAAACATTCAGTTTTTTATGTCACTGGCTAAAGCATAAACCATCACGTTTATTATTGTTTGGTTATCAAAAAGAAAATTTTGTCTTTCTCTGGTTTTTGAAGAGCTCTGTTCTATGGTGCACTAACATTCAGATTTTGTTGCCAGTCAATAAAGCATAATTTGCTGCATTTCTATCTTGTACAATTGTTTGAAAGAAAACTCCGCCTATGTTGTCTCAACATAGCAGGTCCCAAACCCCGGTAAAGGAGGAGGGTTGTGATAGGCTTGGCGAGCCAACGTTAAACCTAGCCATTCTAATGGGGTTAATGAAACCTAAGAGAAATCCGTTGGGGCATAACCTTCTTAGTGACGCTCCATATCGGAACCCGGGTATGGTGTTAAATGAGCAAGGGCCGGGTCGTCTCCACCGTGGTGACGCGCCGTGTCGCGATCTGGGCATGGTGTCAAGTGAGCAAGGATCGGATCGTCATTTCCTTAGTGGCGCGCTACATCAGCGTCTGGGTGTAGTGAAAAATAAGCAAGGGTCTTCACATCTCTCTCGACGGGTATGAAGGGCAAGGAAGCTAGTCGAACCAACTAGGATTCGTGTAGGTAGTTGGAATGTAAGGTCTCTTACAGGTAAGTTAAAAGAGTTAGTTGAACTAGCGACTAGGAGGCATGTAAATATCTTATGTGTTCAAGAGACTAAATGGAAGGGTCAGAAGACGAAGGTAGATAATACTGGTTTCAAGCTTTGGTACATAGGGACAACTGCAAATAGAAATGGATGGGGAGTTTTGATTGACAAGAGTCTCAAGGATGGAGGGTGGACGTGAGAAGGCAACGGTATAGGATTATCCAAGTTAGGCTTGCCGTTGGAGATATGGTCCAAACGTAATTAGTGCGTATGCCCCCCCAAGTAGGCCACGATGAGAGTACTAAGAGGCTTTTCTGAGAAGATTTAGATAGCCTAGTTAGAACTGTACCTACTAGCGAGAAACTTTTCATAGGAGATCTTAATGGGCATGTAGGTACAACAAGTGCAGGCTTCAAGCCAGTTCATGGAGGTTTTGGGTATGGTAGTAGCAATCAGGAGGGAGAGGAAGTCTTGGACTTTGCAGTAGCTTGATGATAGCAAACACTTTCTTTAGGAAGAGATGGTCCCATTTAGTGACTTTTAGTAGTGGCCAACACTATAGCCAGATTGACTTTATCCTCACAAGAAGAGAGGATAAACGAGCATGCTTGGATTGCAAGATGATACCAGGGGAATATGTTATTTCTCAACATAAGCTTGTGGTGGTGGACTTTCGTTTTCATATGCGCGCACGCAGGGATAAACAAGCCAAGATTGCAAGAACAAAGTGGTGGAAACTGAAAGAGGAGACGTCAGAGGTTTTCAAGGAAAGAGTAAACAAAGAGGGCCCTTGCAAGAAAGGAGAGGACGCAAACAACATGTGGGAGAAGATGGCAAACTGCATTCGGAAGGTAGCCTCGGAAGTGCTTGGAGTGACCAAGGGGGGTAGAGGCGTAGATAAAGATACTTGGTGGTGGAATGAGGAACTCCAAAGGACTATTAAGGAGAAGAAAGAATGCTATAGGCGTTTGTTCCATGACAAGAGTATGAACAACATAGAGAAGTACAAGGAGGCAAAGAAGATCACAAAACGAGATGTAAGTGTGGCAAAGGGTAGGGCGTATGAGGATCTTTACCAACGATTAGGTACGAAGGAAGGAGAGAAGGACATCTATAGGATAGCTAAGGTTCGTGAGAGAAAGACGAGGGACTTCAACCAAATTAAGTGCATTAAGGATGAAATGGAGAACATCTTGGTAAAGGAGGATGAGATCAAACATAGATGGCAAGAGTATTTTGACAAATTGTTCAATGGTGAGAATGAGAACACAACCTTGCAGTTGGATGACTCTTTTGATGACACCAACAGGCAATTTGTGCGGAAGATCCAAGAATCTGAGATCAGAGAGGTATTGAAAAGGATGAAAAGTGGTAAGGTGATGGATCCGGATGTTATCCCAATTAAGGTGTGGAGATGCCTCGGGGATATAGCCATAGTATGGCTAACCAAGTTGTTCAACCATATTTTTCGGTCGGACAAGATGCCGGAAGAGTGGAGGAGAAGTATGTTGGTTACAATATACAAGAATAAGGGAAATATTCAAAGTTGTACTAATTACCGAGGAATTAAGTTGATGAGCCATACTATGAGGCTATGGGAAAGAGTTATCGAGCATCGTTTGAGAAGGATAACACGGGTCTCTATGAACCAATTTGGTTTCATGCCTGGAAGGTCAACCATGGAAGATATTTTCTTAATAAGATAAGTTATGGAGCGGTATAGGGAGAAGAAGGACCTACACATGGTTTTCATTGACTTGGAGAAGGCGCATGACAAAGTACCAAGGAAAGTACGTTGGACTTATTAAGGACATGCACAACAATGTTGTAACTAGAGTCCGAACAAGTGATGGTGACACAGATGACTTTCCGATTAGAATAGGATTGCATCAAGGGTCTGCTTTGAGCCCTTATCTATTTGCCTTGGTGATGGATGAGGTAACAAGGGACATTCAAGGGGATATCCCTTGGTGTATGCTATTCGCGGATAATGTAGTGCTAGTTGATGAAAGTTGAGCGGGAGTAAATAGGAAACTGGAGTTATGGCGGGAGACCCTAGAGTCAAAAGGTTTTAGACTCAGCAGAACTAAGACTGAATATATGAGATGTGACTTTGGCACCACTACACATGAGGAGAGAGATGTCAATTTGGAAAGCTAAGCAGTGCCCAGGAAGGATACATTTCGATATTTAGGATCAATGCTACAATGAGATGGGGATATTGATGAGGATGTTAGTCATAGAATCAAAGCGGGGTGGATGAAGTGGCGCCAGGCATCAGGAATTTTATATGACAAGAGGGTACCATTGAAGCTAAAAGGCGGACGACGATTAGACCTGCAATGTTGTATGGTGCAGAATGTTGGTCTACAAAAAGACGACATGCATAACAGATAAGTGTTATGAAAATGCATACGTTGGGTTGGATTTGTGGTCATACGAGAAGGGATCGAGTCTAGAACGAGGATATACGTGATAGGTTAGGAGTAGCACTAATTGAAGAAAAGCTTATCCAACACTAACTGAGATGGTTTGGACATGTCCAACGAAGGCCTCCGGAGGCACCGGTGCGTAGTGGAACCCTAAGGCGTGATAGTAATTTGAAGAGAGGCAGAGGAAGACCGAAATTGACATGGGAAGAGGCAATAAGGAGATTTGAAGGGACGGAACATACCCAAAGATTTAGCTCTGGATAATAGTGTTTGGAAAACAGCTATTCATGTGCCCGAACCCTGATTTGTGGTTCTTGTTGGGTTTCAACTCTAATCTACCCAACTTACTTGGAACTAAAGGCTATGTTGTTGTTGTAAAATTATTTGAAAGAAAAAAGATTTGTCCTACTTGCTCTGGGATTTCGAGAGAGTTGGCCCAATAACTCAGGAAAATAATTAGTTGAATCCAGTTTTATCTTTTATAAGTTTGATTCACTACTTTTTTTATTCTGTAAAACGTCTCAGTAAGTGAATGGTCTACCTGCTTTATAGACTTTGAGTGCTCCCACAACAGGTAGTAATGGGGTATTTAGGGACTGATAGTCTGCCGTCTACTTAGTTACAGCAGTAATGAACTTTACAGAATGGCTCGGCTCTTCATCATCCTTAGGCTCAATAAAGAAAAGACTAACTGCAATGCAAAGTATCACATAAGGGTTAAAAATAAAAGCTTATGCAAATTTAAAAGTTTGCAGCTTAGTATTCCCTACAAAATGCACTCAAATGCATTCAGCCATAGCAGGTTGACTTTTGCATATTCCCTGTGCTGTTTGTTGTTTCTTTTCATTTGTTTTTTGCAAACAAAGGCAAAGGTGTACTTTTCTCGTCATCTTTTCCTTTACTCCACTTTGAGCCTCACTTTGGCTCCTGCTCACGTGCGCCATCATCAGCGAGCATATTTTCCCTCCCTCCCCTCTCAAATTAAGGCACTTTTATCTTTCCCCTGCATCTTGTTAATTTTTATCCTATGCTGTTCTGGAAAGAAGATTAGTTTTGTGCTAATGAACAGAAAGAGCTCCTCACTTTTCATTTGCTGTGCAACTTCCTTTGATTCCTTGATCTGATGCTCTGTCGTTCCTTCACTGGCCCTTCATTAGCATTTCTTTTCCTCCTCTTTTCTGCTCCTTTGCAAAGATCTTTTATGTTCCCTTTGTTGGGCTGCTTATAAGTACGCGCATTCTGCTGTCAATCTGTCATATCCGCTGGTGTCCAAAGCAACGAGGCTCCAACTAGCTAGCTGGTAGGATGAAGAAGTCTTCTTCGATCTCTGCTTCATCTTTGTTCATCACCTCTGAGTTAACAATCTCGGTTTCTGTCTCGTTATTCCAGGTTAAATTGAGTTCGGCATGGGTTTCCAAAGGAAGAATCTGGGCAAGAGAACCATCCAGGTGCCTGAAGAAGCAGAAGTAATTCCGCAGCTGGTGGAGCTGCGGTCGCTGAAGCTGAAGCGATCTCGTGGGGTTATGGATGACGAAGGTTATAGACAGCTTTCACCGACGGCAAACGGGGTGGGAACTGAACGCATCCTGGACTGCCCACCGGCGCCGAAGAAGCCGAGGCTCGTGCTGGGATGTAGCCTTGATGGGTTCAAGGTGCTGCGCGTGATGGACTTGCGTTGCTTCCTGCGCTGAGCCAGTGCGCTGAACCTCTGGTTTTAAGGGTTCTGCATAGGTGGAGCTAGTCTGCTCGTGTTGTTAGGATCTGTTTGGGGTAGCTGGAGGTTTTCCAAAAACAGCTGATCCGAGAACCTAGCATGTTTGGCCACCTAGCTTCTGGATAGCTGACTGTTGAGCTGAAGAGTGGAATGTTTGAAATAGTATAACCGTATAATGAATGCCTTTTTATTTGTAAAATTGTAATGATCTGTCCCGAAGAGCTTGGTTAATACTATTTTATTTGTTTTATTTGATATTTTAATACTTGATGTTAGTGTTTCTTCGTAGCGGGCCTGATCCAATCCTCATCTATCAGGGGCGGACCTGTGGTCAGGGCCACCTGAGCTGCGGCCTGAATCTTGGTCAATTAATCTCCACTGGCACACTTAGTTTTGGTCCAAAAATTAGAGGCCAGTTTACCGATTAGGCCAAAACAATCATATCCCACTCGTTCCTCGTCTTATCCCCAATGGCTACGGCTTGTAAGGAAAAATAAATCTGTAGGCCATAATGATTTTGATGATTAATGATAATATAGTTATTTGAACTAATGTGTTTGTAAGATATACATTTGTAGGTGTTTTATATAGGTCCCAAGGATTATTCCAAAGCCATCAAAATGAGAAGAAAAAGATAGATTTAGAAAAATTCTATGGCATCCAAATAACAGTAAAAAATCTAAGGCTTACGAATGATGGTATTGAAGCCAAGATAAAGATAAGTGAAAACTTGAAGCGAATTTTACTGGAATTGTGCACCGACGCAATTCACCGATTCATTCGGTGATGACTTTCAAAATCATCGAATCAGTCGGTCACTTTAAGGAGCAGTAACAGGGCCAAGGCACTGTGGTCATCAAATTAGTCGGCGTGAAGAAGTTCAAGCTACCAAATCAGTCGCTGAAGAAGATTGCCTCGCAACTAGACTGGCTGCTGGATCGGAGTGAGCTGATGAGGCACACGAGCCGGAGCAGGTCAGGCCCACGGGCTTGCCCTGGATGGATAGGACAGTTTTCCTTTTTTAGAAATAATTTACCATGTAAGAAAATCCAGATAACTCTAGATAATTCATTTAAACCACGAACAATACTCTGAAAATTCTAAAACTTCTAGGAAAATTTCTAGAGATAGAATGGGACATGAGGAATCAAAATAAAATATTCAGAGCTTGTGAAAAAGAATCTAGAACCTTCTAATAAATAGATTTTGCTCTAGGAAAATGAGAATAAATTCCGGATAAATCTAGAAAATTCTCAAAAAACCTAATAGTCGCATAAATGCATTTTTAAACCTTTTCCGCACTCAAGAAAAAAGAAATGAAACCAACATGAATGCAATTATGCAACACATATAAACCTATAGCTCATTAAGTTAATTTAGAAAAAGATTTTATCGCCTAATAATTTCAAAGAAACCTTAAAACCTTAAATAAACTCAAATAAATTCTAGAAAATTCTAATAAATTTTATTAAATTGCAAATAGTGAAATTTAGGGTGTTACATATCTCCTTTTTCCTTAGAAGTTTGTCACGAATTCAGTATTTATATGCTAGCTCAGCATTTTCCAAGAAAACTAATGTTTCCACCAACATTTATGATCTACTAGTTTCATCATTTTGCTAACTTACTGAATCCATCAATATTTTAATAATTCAAGTTCACTGCAAATGATTGTTACTAAATATTTCAGCATTTAAATTTCCATTCAACAGTTTTGTAAACATATTTCAACCTTAAAAATGTGTTGAATCAACATTTTATAGATTTATATTCAACAACTTCTTCAATACAATTCAAATGGTTCTCAATATGATGTACTCAATATTTCCGGTTGCTCTATCTAAAAATTCTGTACATGTGGTTCAACATTTATATAATCTAAAGACAATGTTACAAAATAATACGATAACATCTAAGTTATTGCATTTGCACATTAATTATTGTGTGAACAAATACTTGTTTTCCATATTTTGTTAACTAAGTATTCTGGTTATCATCTTATTTTAACACTTCACAGGTGCAATATTTCACAAGAAGATAGTAAGATTGTTGGAGGATTTCTATTTTCGTTGTAAAATCTCCTTAGAACACCAGCCTTCTTTTTAGAACCTTTCATGTAGGCTTAGATTTTGTGAGCTATAAGTTTATGTTATATCCGAATGATGCTGCATATATTCACATCGTCCTAGAATTTTAGCATGTGGATGGTTCCATATTTATTTGTAACTCCGGATTTTAAATTGCAACTTGAAATATGTAGTTTGAAGTTCCCACCCATTATTTTCCCTATTAACCACATGCCCCGCAAAAAAAGTCAAGCAGGAGGGCATTCGTCTTTTGGTGCCACAACTAAAAAAAATTCAAATATGTATTGTATCCCGGATGGAGTGGCATAACCAAAAAAAAGTCAAAAAGGTGGTCTGCCTGCCATAGCTTTCATTTCCGACAGAACAGGGAACAAAAATAGGGGGCTCCTGTATATAACTTGTGGAAGTTGGTTAAGCATTGTGGCTTTAAAGCCCGTTAGGCCCAAATTAGAAATCTAAATTCAACATTTCGGAAGACTACATTCAACATTTCCTAAGAATATCAAAATTTAGAGATAATACATTCAACATATTTGAAAAATGTATATCAACATTTTCAAAAAGAAAACCACAACATTTTTTACAACGTATTTCAACATTTTGGAAAAATGGATTCAAACATTTATCAATACCTGCATCAATATTTTTAAAAATAAAAAGCCATGCTTCTTCTCCAGTGCCGGCGCACGGCAGGTCGGCAGGCGTGGCTAGCTAGCGGATGCGGCGGACTGACGCGCACGACGACAAGCTGCAGGCCGCGGCCACGGGTGTGGAGGGAAGGGGGGAGGGGGGCACGTGCGGTAAGCCGGCAACCATATGGGCGGCGGAGGCGTCGTGGGGAAGCGGCGAGCTCAGGGTGGCAGCCAGGACATGGGTGTGGTTAGGCTAGGGTTGAGAAGGACAGGTGCAGGAATGGAATTGTTTTGCACAAATCTCAAATAATGGAAGTTTAATAGGAAAAGAACTTCTGGAACCTATATAGATTTTGCGCGGAAATACCATCCAAAAACTAGGAGTCCGTATCGTACCCACCACGAGCTGCTGTTATTGGGCTTGCGCGCCATGTTAGTGGGCTTTAAAGCTAAGTTGCTTAACTGGCTTGTAAAAGTCAGATAGGAGCCCCCATGGATGCTCAGCTGGAGGGTAAAATTGAACCAAGCTTCATAGGAGAATTTATTACTTTGCCAGAATTTTCTGCATGGCTAGCAACAACTTAGATGAGTCATGTCATGGGCTCATCATTCTCCTCTTATTGAAACAAAGCCGTCCTCGACTTTAACATGATTTTAGGAGTTCCTTTCTTGAATATATTAGGTCCATTTATTAAACTATCCCATTGCATTGTAGCATCAACAATTTTCTGATCATCCTTAACAACAACAGGAACAGGACCAATGTGATCAGAATTAATCGCAGGAATATCTGAGGGTTCATCCTGAACTTCAAACAAAAACTTCCTGGAGTTTGATATGTTTTTAGCATCTTCTTTCTTGGGCTCAGTCACATGTGCAATTTTTGAATCGAGATGCATTAGGCAGTAGTTATGGAACAAATGGTAGTTATGAAACATTAGGCTAAATTATGGAAACTTTCTGATTAACTCTAGCTGTAATAATTGGAACGTCACTTCTATTAGCCATAGTTATTGGAGCAGGGATCACCACATCACTATATCCAACTCATATCCCATCTTGATGAAGATTCTGAATGGACCTTCAGCTAATTTTGTAATTTCAAAGAGTTCTGCTTCTGAACCTTCAATTATACCATAAATTATGTTCTGAAAACTCCCTTTTTTTTTCACTTCTATTCTTGTTTTTATTCCGGGTGTGTATAGCGTTCTAGTTTCCCCCCCTAATAGCAGCTAATTAGATGCTCCTTCTATTTTAATTTTTTCTTACAAACCCCAATTATAGGGTTTTCTCACCAGCAATTTCATCCCACAAACATGCATCTGACCTGATAAACACCTCAGCTTTCTCCTAAAAATACTATGGCCTTTCACTTCGATTGACCTATAAATAAAAAAATAAATAAAAATGAATTATGGTCCTGGCGATCTGCTTTCTAAGTTTGGCTTATTTGCAGCTCTGGCTGAACAGCTGAACCTTCTTTCACCCCATTAGCGCACTACAACAGCTAGGAAACAATAAAGCACCTTTGATCCCATCATGCAACTCAGCAACTTGTCAAGTGCAAATCTCATCCCCCGCATGCGGATCCTGCACCACACTACCATCTTAAGGTACACAAATGCATGGAGGAAAGCAAAGCCAGGCATTGTGCTTGCTTTGCCATATCGCCAACCACTTGGGCAGAAAGACGGGACATAACCTGTCTAGTAATAAGAGGCCACTAGCTCAACAAAGACAGCATCTAATCACATACTTTGTATGCGGAGCACTCGTAGTGGAGCTCCCCTTTATCCTCCACTACTGCCCCCTGATGACAATGTGCTTTGCATCGTCATTGTTCCTGCGATGGCCACTTTCTACCAGGGTATCATCAGGGGCACTTTCTCTTCCTCCTGCACTAGTCCCTCTGTCTGATTCTGCAGCATACCGCTCCCATTCTGCAAAAATCGTGCGCATCATGAGGGCTGCTCGATTGTGGGTGGCAATTTCTGTTAGGCTGGCATGGCTTTTCACTTTGATCTATCCCCTTGCCACTGCTGTACTTTTGCCATGACATGTTGATGGAATGTGTGAACTGAAGGTGATGACAAAGGAATTCAAGCATGACCACTGTTTCACGTCTATCCTATTGTGATCCACATATCCTGAACAATGTGGTGCTCTGTGCTACTGTGGTTTATCATTTCAGCCTACATGCCATTTTTAACAACCTACTATGGTTTTGAGTGTATTATTCCTGGTTTGTTAGTGGCCACAAATGAGTTACACATAGAAGAGCGAAGGAATCAAATTTATTTATTACAGTTACTGAAGCGATGCTGGCATCCATCAACCTACTTTTGCTTCCACGAGTGGTGGTTTTTTAGAAATGAAAAAGTAACATGAGTTGCAAACTTTCCCTTCAGCGACAGCACCTGGTTACAAACTTCCCCTCCGCACTTAGAAATATCACCCCTTCAGCACCTAATCGCACAAATTAATATAAAAAACAAGAAAGTGGCAACGCAAATGTTCCTGAAACTGATATCTCTAAGGGGTGAAACTTACCTGAAAATAATTCCAGCTTTAATTGTGCAGCATGCGAGCAACAACTGGCAGATATCAGAAGATCATAGCAATTGATTAGCCATTCCCAAAAAACCATGTGCTGATGTAGTGGTGAAGCAGTATGGAAAAAAATATGATTATTGTAACTGAAAGAAGGCATTTGTCGAATTGCACTTTTTTGTCAAGTAATATTTAAAAAATCAAAGTGAAGTAAGCAAGCATCCACCAACCATGATGACCCCATCCTGAAAATTCCAAACAGAAGGCATCTGGCACTCCACTTTTGGCCCCAGAAAATTTTTAAATCATCTTTCCCTTGGAAATTTGTTCAGAGGAAGTGGGATTCGTTTTTGTCGCATGTAAGGGATTGCCCAACTGCCTGGTTATATATTCAGCTTTCGTTGCCAAAGAAAAGGGGCGAAAGGGAGGAAGGCCTGCTTCACCTGGTTTCAGGTTCATGTGTTGTGCGTGTTACCAAGAGTGTACGCGTCGTGTGATTTCAGAATGAGGATGCTATCAAGGTCTTGGAGATCTGCGTCCCTCTTTCCTGTCATCGTCTTTGCCTTGTTGTTCTCAACTTCATTCGCAGGTTTGTGCGACTAGTTCTTTCTTTGAAGTTCTTGAGCTAGTTTTCCCTTGATTTAAGCCTTGAATCCCCAAACATAAGATTGTTCAGTAGTGAATTTCCTCTTTTACCTAGCCTGAGAACATGATGCTTCCAGCTGGTCCGGCCTTTGCTTATGTGTTAAGTTTCATCAAGATACAGGAGAAGTGAATCTTTCACTTGATGTTAATAGGTTCCTGTCTGGATAGTAGTTGTGATTACATATCTTGTGTTGGAGAAAATAGCTGTGGTTCTCCTAGGTTCTCACTGGTGTGATTGTTTGTTTTCAGGGAGACAGTGCAATTTCTTGACGGATCAAGATGCCCTACGTCATCAAGGAGAGGTATATAGCAGGAAAACTAAACTGGCGGGCACTCCAAAACCCTCCTTTCTTCTCCCCAGTTCATCGTACAAACTACTACTCACAAAACCATGCATTTCAAATACTTGGGCTTCATATCTACCTTTTTCATACAAAAATTATCTATGTTTTTTTCTAACGTTTACCTGAAAATTAATTTGCAGGCAGCAGGGGCTGAACAGAAGGAAGCAGTAGTGCCACTGGTGCATGGTCGGATGCTCAATGTCAAGACGAATGATTACGGCAGCTATGACCCTTCCCCAACCACGGACAAGCCGCACTTCAAGCTCATACCCAACTGATCAAATTACGTATCGAGCTTGCCGCAATGGAGTGGCCGATGAGGAATTTAGCTGCTTACATATGTGTGCCTGACGTATAGATAGAGAGGTATTCCTAGGCTTGCTAAAATTATTATAATGACATTTAGTACCTTTTTATAGATGTTGCTCGTGCTGTGTTCAGTAGCCACAAGGAGCTGTCAGTGTTCATTCGGTTGAACTTGTCATATATTGTACTTAAACCATACATATATGCAAGTAAGTTTTTCCCATGGGCAGGGCAGTACTTGTTATCCTTTCGAACAAATATTTTGGCTTGTGTTTGTATGGAATCTTAGAGATTTCTTGACTTCAGATTATGGTAGGACATGATTCAATTTGATACTGTGCACCAACAGGACAGAGAAAGTTGATTGAGAGCGATTTTGTAGTTTTATTATTGGCTTATGGTAAAATTCTATATTTCACAAATGAAAATGCTCGTTTTATCCTGCTAATTGGCCAATTTTGTACAGCAACTTGGCACACTGCTAACTGTGATGTACCTCCTCTACTACTTTTAAATATATAACGATCAGGGCAAACTAACTAGCCCTAAATATCATATTTTAAAACAGAGAGTATAATGTATTCAAAAGGTGTTAAGACAAAGTCAACGGCGGACGTCTCTCCCCTTAGATTGAGTTTTTTTTCATGTTCCTCTTTGGTCAGCTATGCTTCCCATTTAAATAGGATTAGTGTTTTCACAATGTGGGGATAGTTGGACAGCATAGCTATCCAGAAAAATGCAAAGAAAAAAAAAACAAAGAAACATTGTCGTCGGGAGTCAAAATCTGGTCCTCAACGAGAGCACAGAAAAAAACCAGAAGCTAGTTTTAGTGGTTTCAGTCTGGAGTTGAGAAACAACACAGACATGCGAGCTCAGAAATGCTGACACGAACAGCCGAGCAATGCTAATAGTGGTGACTCCGAAGTCCAAACGATCGTCCGAGCAGGTTATTCATTGGTGTGACGGAGCTCCTTGGATTTCAGACGGCTTGACGGCTTCGTGGCAGATTTGAAGAAATTAGAAATGTATAGATGGACCAGTGGAAACCACCAGCGGCGCGGATGCCTATGAAGATTCTTGCATACTGACGGTCACCCAGAAACCGTACGTGGCCAGCGGACGGGTCATTGCTGCTGTGCCTGGAAACCATACGTAGTTGTGGTTCGAGTTTGTTTTGGATATGCCATTCAATCTAGATGGCTTCTTCCGCGTGCATTCTCTGCTTTCTCTAAATGAGTTGTCTTGCTGGGTTTTTTTTTTTATCTCTTTTGCTTCTAGTCGGACATGTTATTCAACTAGATGTCATAGTGTAAGGTCAGAATGATCCTGATGTTCTTGAGTGTCTAGGGTAATAGCTTTTCCTTCTATACAAGGTTTGCTCCAAGAATCAGTTTACTGACATTCACAGATGAATCTACTATTCACTCAAAACAATTGTTCGTTACTTCGTTAGGAAAAGAATCGATGAGTGTAAAGAGATAACTTGTAAGGGTCCCTTGACCAGATCCTGTACCCAGAAACTAGCAGGCATTCAGGTCCTCTGGTTGACAGTTCCAAGGAAACTGTAGGAGGCAACTAAAAGATGGTATATTTCTGGCACATAATTCTTCATTAGTAAAATGGAATTCTGCATTTACTAAGCTGGTGTGTCCTACCAAAGGAATTTGGAGGGGAACCTTCAGGTGGCTTCAGGATTTCCTCGTCATAGTTAACCGACATGAGATACAATCCGTGTGGTGGTGCTGATAAGGCCACCCTCGCCAGTTCTTTGCGGTCCCTTGCCGCAATTATCACTGGAACGATGTCAGGAGGCAGGGCTTCCTTTCCAACTTGAAGCAGCAAAGCTACCTGCATCATCCAATACAGATGTTAACTGTGCACTAAAGAGATATATGGTAACGCCCAAAACACAGGCTACCAAGTTACAGAAGATAAATGTGTCAAATGCTGCGAACTGCAAGTTGGCAACACCATCCACAAAGTCCACTACATGTGACAAGATGCTAGAAAGAAAATATTGTGCAATCCTACTGCGTTAAGATTTGCAATCTTGATCTTTCAGAGGATCAAGGCAAGCATTCATGTCATATAAGGGAAGATATGCTATAACACTGGAAGTGATAGGATATAGCAGAATCAAATAAAGATAAATGCAATAGTAATGGTGTATTCTAGTTTTGCTAGTGACTTATATCACAGTAGATGGAGATATGATGCACTGTTGGATACGTCTGATTAGTTTACACTAACATTCAAAGACTGGAATGCAGATCTATGAAGTGCTTTTCATGGCTGATTTTAATTATCAAGTATACAAAAAGACAATGATAAACAGGGTTTCTATTAATGGGCTCCAGAAATTTGTTTATCCGATGTATCCAAAAGACCAACGGTGGAGCTTTATGAAAATAAAGGGATTCAATAATAATTGCAAGGCCAAAATATGTGCAATGGTAAGAAGCTAAATTCGAAACAGGCAGATAACAAAATTACCATGTTCCTCACTTGTCTGTACAGAAAACCTGTGCCTTCAACCTCAAGCTGTAAGAGAGCACCCTGGAGAGTACCAAGAAAAGAAGATCATGTCAACAAACACCAAACCATAATCCAACACAGAATGATTTCCCTCCAGAAACTAAAGATAAAACCAGAGGGTAAAAAACAATAGTACCAAAAACATAGTTAGTTTGGGCATCAACTACCATTTCAGTAACATCAAATCGTGTAATCTTCTTTATGGGACTGCGTTCCCGATCATTATGTGCTGCATTAGCAAAAGATGTGAAGTCATGGATTCCAACAAAGTGTTTTGCAGCCTGTCGCATGGCATGCGGATTAAGTTTGTAAGCACTATGGTAAGCATAACAATTATGAAAGGGGTCCATGATTGCTTCATTATAGATCTTGTAGTGATAGATTTTGCTCTTTGTGGATGAACGAGCGTGGAACTCAGGACGTGCGGCACTAATTTCCCTGACTCGAATCTCAGGAGGAAGAAGTCCATTGATTGCAGAATGAATGCTATGGAGGCAATCATAAGCAAAGGGTGTAGTGAAATGTGCCACCTGAAAAACAACAAATTTTATTTGTTATCCCTGACAGTTCACAAAAATCATAATGACATTCAGCAGTGCTAGATACACAAGCCGGATGATAAATGTCCAGGTAAGCCATAGCACGTTTATTGGACCTGACCCCATGCATGAACACCTGTATCTGTCCTGCCTGCACCAACCAAGCATAGCTTCTTCCGATCCAGCTTAGTGATGCGTATCAGTGCATTCTCCAAAAAGCATTGTATGGTTGGAGGCGATGGTTGATACTGCCAACCTGAGATATAATACAGAGAATCATGAGATTTCAAAAATATATAATTCTCATGAAAACCGTAGTGATGTCCATGTAGGAAAAAAGAACAGAGTTCTACTTAACTTTTCACAGCCAATTTATTATAATGTTTAGATGCACATATGCAAGCACACTGATGACATTTTAGCATTCAAATGGTTAAGAGCATTCCCAGGGTCAGTGAACCATCAGGACTCACCATATTCACATATCTAACAAGATAACTAATGATTTTGCAGAAAACACTGCCAACATGAATAAAAATGAGTCCAAATCAAATCCAAAATCTATTGAGTAGTCAGATGAGTGTAAGTTGTAACATTTCGTTTAATTTCTCTGTTAATAATACAAGGATAAACCAATGATTAGTGAAGGGAATAAATTCCACACATGAGATGTAATGAAAATCAGCTGCAAAAAATGACAAGATAAAACCTGGTGGCAGGTGAAAAAGAGTTGTGGTAGACTATGAGCGAGCCCTATAGAGGCAAAAAGTCATTTCAACCTTGTGCAATGATCAGATCAAAATGTCATTTGTGACTCTTTATATAACACCCTAAAGGCTGATTGCTGCACAAATACGTGTTTGGCAATTCGTGGTTCAACGTGGAATGGGGCCGAAACCCCGTGACACAGGAAGCAGAACCACGAGGGGCAACACCTCCGCCTGAGCTGAAGCTGAATTTGGCTTGGTGTGGATTGGGGAATATACCGGTCAAAACCTGTCGACCCGCATGGGAGAGAATATAAAATAATCGTCAGATAAGGCATGGAACAGAACGCCTCATTTGCATTGCGTCGATCTTTTTCTCGCCCTCGTTTGTCCCTCTCCCTCCTCTCTGCACGCTTCAGCTGCATCCCTCCAGTGGCATCCACACTGCTCCGCATCCACCACAATGTGTCTCCACCTCTACTCGCCACAACCTCACCCGCCTCCGCATTAACCCGCCATGGCTCCAGCTCCGACCCCCAAACCTGACAAAACGACTCTACAGCACTGTGCCCCACTAGGTCTGTTATTCATCCCTCATCTGTGTTGTTGGTGTTCTTGTGGATCGAAGTTATCACAGATTGGAAATATTCTGGGTGTAAAGTTCTATTTTGTAAGTTGTTTTTAGTTGCCAAAATCAGTTTTGGGTTAATCTTTGTCTTGGATCTGGTGGTGCCCCAACAATCTGATGAAGCATGGGTTTTAATTTTTTATGCCATCTTGATCTGATTAAGCAATCTCACATGCAGCTTGCTGGTTCTGCAATGACCAGCATCGTTCACCTGATCACAAGGAAAAGCTTACCGAGGAGCTTTGCGGCATGGAATTCCAAGGGGAAATTTCCTAACTAATAATTCCAAGTGTGACTTGATTTTGTGATCATTAACAAGCTTCAAATGTTCTTGTATGGGAGGATATTGGCTACAAATGTTCTACTGACTTATAGTTGTCACATGTTCTTCTACTGTACAGTTCATTTATCTATAAAGCTTATGCATGAATTGTTTGATAAAGAACAGTTGCATATCTACAATGTAGCACTTGCTGATCTCATTGTGACTGTTCAATTACTAGTTCACAATTGTGTCAGCTGTCTATTGCCAGGTTGTGTAGTCGAGAAGATCATAACTTAGGGTGTAGTTGTGAAAAAAATGGATGTTTGACTGATTATTTGAGATGATGTTATTGCCTTTTTCTAGTTGTCTAAATATTCCTCCCAGAAAGTTTGTAAGTCTGAATATTGACCAAGTCGGTGAGTGTTGGGCCTAACTATACAACATGTCTAGTGTATTACTAACTCACAATTGTCTCTATATTGATACTCGTCCAGTATCTTATTATGTAAGGGCCACAATGTTAGGATTTTCTTTTCCTCAATGAATCAGGGTTTTATTTTTATTTTTTTACTACACTGATTTGTCATGTACACAGTGGAATGGTATGAAGCCCAAGGCCGAATGCAAAACGTAAAACTTTCTCTGTAAAGTCTTGGAATAGAACCAAAACAATACCACAAAGCCTTAAAACGCTAACAAGAAGATATCAACCCCACAAATCAAAGGCAAAGTAGATGCTAAGTCTGAAATAAATCAAACCTTTGAACTTTGTCCCGTCATAGGCGATCACCATCCTCCATTTGTGCATATTCTCCGGTGGCACTGTGTCCACTTGGTCCACCTCCGGCACAAGAAACGAAAGCCGACCTCCATCTGCAAGCTGCTACCGCCAATCCAAGCAAGACAAGAAATCTTTTCACGTAAGATGAGAAAGGAGCAGAGGAATAGAGAGGAGCCTGGAGAGATTTACCGAGGTGTTTCCACCGCAGGTGGAGGCGGAGGCATGGGAGCGGAAAGCAGTGAAGCGAAGGGATGCTAGGCCCAACATATCCAGTTCTCAATTCAGCTCAGAGAGCATGCTGAAGCGACCTGAAAGAAACCAGATTCTCGGAAACGAGAATCCGACTCCTGGATCAATAGATATCACGTACAGAACTCATCTCAGCATAATATCATTTCCTTACAACGATAATAGAGTACAATATTGAGTATTTACATCCGGAACAACCGAATACGAATATGATACAAGCCCCTTGGGCTAAGCGACAAGTCTTCATCTCCAATCTTCACCACAGGCATCCTTGAGCGAAGCAACGCAACCCTTTCACCATGGAATCCTCGTGATCAGACTTATGCTCCAAGTCCGAACTTATGAATACTAGTATTATGGCAGACTTATGGTCCACGTCACCATCCATATATGCGCAAGCTTTAAGTGGCCTAATACTAGTATTCAAAAGTAGTCAAGGAATAGGCTCGGGTTTCCTATGCAGCAGCAAGCATAAAGAGTAAACTCCATATCCACCATCCCATCTCTCAACACAACAGGTGCGTCCTGGCACACCAGGTTCCCATCTCCAAACATTCTATGTCCATCTCTAGGGCAATGCGAAGGCTCCCTCTCTTCGCATCTCAACAACTACAGCCGGATCCTAAAGGGAAAGGGAGCAACTTCCCCTCTTCCCGACTGCAATTGTGATCCTCACATCTCACATATGTAGCTAACATGGGGAGGTAGGGATTTCCCAAAAAACAATGGAAGACAAAGCACTTCATAGGGATGTTCATGACTAAGGACGCATTTATACGTATAGTTTTATCTCTGCAGAGTGTGTACACCTAGATCCACTCGGGCAAGTCGGGGATCAGCCAACTGAGATGCAACCCACAACCATGACTCTCTAACTAGTATGGTACCATCCTGTTTTCCCAGCTTGGGTATCCTCGGCAAGCTGAAGGACCTGGGACTGTGAATCTCTTGGCCAACAAGTGTCGAATTTCAGAAAGTAGGGTCGATAAATGACCAGGCCCGGCACACCTCGAATCCTCCATGGGCGTGTCCAGTCTACCATCTCCTATCACACTACTCCTACCTACAGTCCTAGTACCATCTAGCTAGGGAATGGCTAGAACCCTTCCCATAGGGGTAAGTGGTTAGTATGTTTGACAAATTCCTGTGAAGCGGTTGATCCACTCGGTTTTAGACTGGGGCGAGCTTCTAACTTCCAAAAGTGTATCCACCACAGTTGTCAACTATACCCATTACTGGTATCACCACCAACTCATGAGCTCTAACACATACAAATGTACCCATAACAGGTACTCCGTAGTGAACACCCAGGTGCGAACCCCAAACCCCAATCCTAGGATTGGGTTAAGTATAAGCTCACCCCCGCCAAGTTTCCCAAAAACACCTTCTCCTACCAGTTTTAACCCAACTCACGCCAAGAGTCCTAATCACGATTTCCCATCACATATGCAAGCGCAGAACAGGAAAACATATATATAACAGTGTGGTAGGACAACAAGGATAATGGTATAAAGTAAGGCTATGCAGGCGTATCATCATCATGCGGAAAGTAAAGCGCTAGCATTCTACTCAGCAATGCCTAATAGGATTCAAGTCAGGATGGGCGTGAACCTAGAGTGTCCTTCACTGAACCTCCTCCTCTTGATGTAGCTTGGGTCTTCGGGATCTTCCGAGTCCTAGATACGTAATTAAAATAAATACTGAGGATCTATTTGCAAATAAACTGCAAAGGAGATTCAAATAAGATCCAAATAGCATCAAAACCTATTCTATCGAGTTAGGCATGATTTTAGAAAGATAATGAAACTGGTTTAAAATACCAAAACACTTTCTGAGTACTGCCTAATATGATTACATATGAATTTTCTGATTACATATGAATTTTCAAATACCGAAACACTTTCTGAATTTAATTAATTTGGTAAAGCATAAGAGACACAAGTCAGCATGTTAGAGGCCACATGTTAGCTTTAGGTTGGTCAAAGTTACAGTGATGATGTCAGCATGTTGACTCAATCAACATTGACCAAGTCAACGGGTCAAAGGTCAGATGGGCCCACATTTCAGCATGTGGGCCCCGCTGCTGACGCGGCTATTAATGGCACGTAACCTGGCTGCCACGTGGCAGCCTCTTGTTGCCTTGGTTGGGCCTAGCTTGATGTGCATAAGCCGGGCGGTCTTGTCGACTCGGCCCACGGTCATAGCTCGGGTTAGGGGTACGGTGTTGGTGGACTGGGTGCAGCGGATCTGATTTGGTGGTCAGGGATCCCATGTGGCTGAGCGTTAGTTTTGACTAGTTTGGGTTCAGGCTTCTGTAGCATACCAGATCTTCGACAGAATGTCCCAGGGTAATTACCGCAAGGGCAGGGCAAGACAAGGTCACGTTCCGAGCGGCATCAAGGCATGGCTAGGCTTTCCTTCACGTCAAGCTGCGCCACGGTGAGCTCAAGGTGGATTCTTGTGCGCGAGGCAGCGGCTTGGCTTCGACGCGCTCATGGGGCAACGGCAAGCCATTCCCACGGTAAGGTCAAGCAGCAGCATGGCAAAGAGGCGGATGTGGGCGGTGCACGGCTGGGCATGGCGTCCATCGTGGCGAGGTCAAGAAGGGTGGATGAGGCAGCAAACGCCTGCAGCAAGACTAGGTCCCCATGGCCGTGCATCGGCAAGGTTGGGTGGCGAAGCTGTGCATGTGCAGGGCCACTATTGGCAGGATGGCGGCGCCTACCCTTGCCAGTGCAAACGTGCAGGCAGCTCAGGCATAAACTCGAACACGTACAGGGCATAGAAAACGTACAAATGCCCTCACGCTTGCTAGCTTCTCACGAGGTACTGTGGCGCCATTGATGGGATCAGAACAGTGCACAGGCTAGCACGTAGATGGATCAAAACTAGAGCACGGACATGGCATGGCAAAAGGCTCAAGGGGTTGGCCGGTGGTACGGGGCGTCCGGTGCACGCAGGGTGCTCGACCATTTGTCCAAACGGACTTCGCCATCTGCGGATGGGGAGGTTGTGGCGCTGGCAGCTGGGCAAACGGATGGAGAAAGGGTGGCATGGCTGGGCTTGCTCACCGTGGGGCTCGTCGGAGGTCAAGGCGATGCAGGGAGTCGGTGCGGCCGTGGCGAGGTGAGGCAGGGCCGGCTCAGTGCAGGGGCAGCAGGCCGGCGTCGCGGCGAGCTCGCGGTTCTCTAGGCTCGGCAGTGGCTTCACGTCCGGATCCTCTTGCTCGCGCTCTTCGTCGTCGAGGTGGCGCTCCTCCCGCTCCTGCTCGGCCTTCTGGTGGTGGACAGCGCCGGCGGCAGCGCTCGGACTGAGGAAAAGAGAGGGAAGCTCGGGCGGAGAAGAAAGGAAGAAAGAGAGGGCTAAAGCTGCGGGCAGGCAGCGTCGTACGGCGAGGGGATAAGGGCAAGGTGCAGGTGGGCCAAGATGGGCCAGTTCGATAGCTGATGGGCCTCGCGCTAACTGGGCTTGCGTGAGCTGGAAATCCTATCCATCCCACCGGGAAGACCAGCGATAACTAAGCCACAACAGCACAACAAACTATCTCAACATTTTAGATGAACTATTTCAACATTTTTTCTAAAAAATTGGTGAATGTAGAAAAAATGTTAGGCAAAAAATATTGGTGAGTGCAGAAAAAATGTTGGTAAGTGCAGAAAAAAGAGTTGGTGCATGTAAAAAATTGTTGAGAAATATTGTTGGTGAACATAAAAATGTTAAAGAAAATGTTGGTATATAAAAAATTTTGGTCAATATTAAGAAATGTTGATAACAATTAAGTAAGACTTTTTTAAAAAAAATTTGATGAATGCTAGCAAATGTTGATAGATGTTAAAAAAATCTTGCACATGGACTTTATGAACTTTAAAGATAAGTTACTTATCTACCTTCTAGGAGCCCCTGCGTGAGTCAGGATTCCTATCTATCTTCCAGAAAAAAATTCTTATACATCTTATAGTGTTTGAGATTCATACAACTATAGTAGATATTTGGGATGGTGCATGCGGAAGTCCGCAGCAGAAAGTCGAAAGTAGCCAACAGGCGTGCGCATACTAGTTGCTGGCTTGGCGTAGGGCACGTGGCAAGCTATGGTTTGTTGGTTAGTGGGTGGGTTGAGCTTGAATTCGATATTTCAAATGTATTTTTCTCATAACTGTTGATCCATTTCGAAAACCGTTTGAACCACGATGTTCTTTAGATTTAATGCAACAAAATAAGATCCAATATTTATTTTAAATTTTTATTTAAACATTTCAACCTACTATTTCAACATTTTTAATATGATATTTCAACATTTGTGATACACTAGTTCAACATTTTCAAATGTTGAATGAGGTCTTTTAAAATATTGAATCACTTCGATAAAAATGTTGATCAGTTTGACCAAAATACTGAATCTGTATTACAACATTTCAACAACTATTTCAACTTTTTAATATGACATTTCAACATTTGTGACACACTAGTTCAACATTTTTAAGAAAATGTTGAAATTTTTAAGAAAATGTTGAACGAGTTTTTTTGAATCACTTCGATAAAATGTTGTTTGTTTGAAAAAAAATATTAAATCTAGTATTGCAAGAATGAGATTAATTAGAAAATGTCAATATTATGGACGAACTATCTCAACATTTTAAATATGCTGCTGCAACATTTTTATATTAGTTGTTGAACTACTCTATTTAAAATGTTAAGCTTCTTTCAAAACTACGTTGATTCTGGTATTTAAAATTTTAAATATGTAGTTTAATATTTTGAATATATTATGTCAGATTTGAAGAAATAAAAGAGAAAAGGAAGTGCACATGGTGGTGGCGCACGTTGCCTGCATTGGTTGATGCCTCTCACAGCTTGCTGCTGTCCCGCCTACAGTGCTGGTACGATGGGTTGATTGTTGCTGTCCCGCCGTTGGCTGTGATATGATACAAGGGCTTTAGCGGGCTTTATAGTTCCAGCCCTTATACGTCTTTCGGATGGCATATAGGGATGCCTTGCGTGAGCTTATTAGCGCTGAGCGAGAGAGAGGAAACAAGGTTGAGTTGGGTCTGCTGCTCCTGCGAAATAAAACAACAAAAATCGGCGCTGCTAGTACCTAGACGTCCAATGAAAATTTTGTCCATCGAACTCTCCCTCGAAATATCAAAACAAAACGTCTGCAACATCGAAAATCTACGGTTGCAACGTCGAAAAATATATCCCATGTATGTATCTAATTCCTAGAGAAAAATTCCCACTGCAACATCAAAATTTGTTGCATGCAATATTTTCAAGCAAGTAATCTTAGGTGAAACACTGGTAACAAACACTGCAACATAAAAATATTAGGAGATGAAACATCATAAAAGAAATATTGCAACATATAAACATTTCAAAAGCTATCGCACAGCATCATGAAATGGATGCATCTGCAACAATCACAACATCTAAAAATCTTTATCGCAACAACACAGGGTAGCTAATGCAGCATGGCAATGTTGGCGGCTTGCTGACCTACTTCTCTTGTATGCGAGCATGAAATCGAGCTGCGCCTGCCAGTTCCTCGCCGCCACCAAGACCCTACGTCGGAGCCGTCGTCCATCCCTTGCCTTGCCTCGTAGCCCCCATCGCGCTGCCAAAAAAGTAGCCGAGCCGGGCGTTTGGATTTGATAATCGAGCCGAATTGGACGGGCAATGGTGAGGTCGTGACGACTGCAGCAGGTAGGGAAGCCAAATTGGACGGCCATTGCGAGGTCCGCGGCAGGTAGGGGGTCGAGGACTGGGGCTGCATGTGCAGCTCTGCTGCTGCGTACTTGCGCCCCTCCCATCTCGCTCGCACTCACGCCACACAGACGGTGCTGATGGCTTTGGTAAGGAAAAAAGCGGTGGAACATGTCCGGAGAGAGGAAAACACAAAGGGCGGTTGGGACAAAAAATATTACAGCAAGAAAGATGTGGAGTTTACGCCACGCGTTCGCTAGTCTGCTGGATGGAGCGTCCAATTTTTTAACTCCAGCCGGATGTCGACTCTTAGCATTTCCGAAGAAAAATAGATAGGTCTGATGATTACCGAGAAAGAAAGATGACTCAAAGGAATACTTCATATGAAAAGATAAGGAGCTGGGCAGGTCGTGCTATTTAGCAGGTTGCCCGTGTTAGAAGGCAGACGGGTAACAAAAGGTAGATTAGTTAGGGTATGTTAGTAGTTAGCTTTAGGACTTGTATTTGAATATGCCACACTTAAAACTCCAAATAAAAATCCAATAAAACCCAAATCACACTATCATTTAAGAATTAACTAAAAGTTTATTTAATTATTAGGAACTACAGAAGACACAAGAATACAATCTTAAGGTGTTCTGACTAGAAATCATACAATGCAAAAAAAAAATTGAATTCCACATTTGTTTACGCATAACATTTCGAAAAAAAATTGCAATGTTACATACACGCATAACAGGCTAGCGGGGTTATCCGGCTAGACCCAGTCTACATAGGCCATAGAAGCCGGAGGAGCGCGGGATTGACACCGGTGAGGGTGGGGACGGTGAGTCGGTGAGGCGATGTTGGGGAAGCAACTGGATCGGGAACGGAGGTGCGGATAGGACCAATCCAAAATGTCATCTAGCCATTTACTGGTGTCATTTTTATTCTTTTTTCTTATCTTTTTCGGCTTGCTCACCTGTCCTCGCTCCATTGACGAATTTAACAGACTATCAAAATTTATATTTTATAATAAGAAAAAGAGTATTTTCATCCCTTAATTATGATAAAAGTGTGACATTTATTTTTTTTATTTGCAGCAAATCAACAGTTTAACTACCTAAATAGATGCATCTACCGTCCCCTAGTTTAGTGCCATATAAAAATGGTTTAGATCATGTTATCACGTGCTTATTACTACTTAGCCATGTCTTATGTTGAGTCGATCATTGTAATAGTTTGATGCAAATTTATTTTACAAATTTATTTTATTATTTTCCCATAAAAAATACTGGTAGCCAATTTAGAGAATTATTGAATTCTTTTGGGGGTTTATAATTTTTACTCTCAATTTGACATCGCGAAGATGTGATTATTCAGATAATTGCATAGCCTAAGTCGATGTTAGATGGCACTAATTTGCTGGTAAGTCGAGATGCCGATGATTAGTGCACCTATTTAATTAGTTGAAGGATTGGTGTTGGCAGTAGTTAGCGCGCCAATTCGTGAACCGCAAGCGTATGGATTAGTTGTAGCTTTTCCCTTAGAATGTTTCCCCAAGGTTTACCAATCCGAGAAACTTATAATGCAAGAACTATTTCAACTAGCATTGTTAGTATGATTCAGGTTCATGAGAGCTTCAGATGTAATCAGCATGTGCATACAGATAACAAATATCGGCAGGAGCTAACCAATCTAGAGCAACTTAGCCTATGCATATGTTGTAAATTGTGAGAAAGATAGCAAAGCAAGACACATGTGATTCTCATTTAAAGCCTCTTTAAATCTACACCTCTGATCTGATTCCAAAAATCCACACCTTACACGGAAGAAGACTATGTCATGATCCCCTATCAGCGTAGGCAGTATAAGGGCATGGGCATAAAGAACATGTCATACTCATGGTAGATCAAGTATGCAAATCTAGTCACCACGATCACATGAACACCCTATGCAATCTATCATTGATCATAGATTGAAAATAATAAAACTAGATAAAGCATGAAATCATAGAAGGAGGCACTTAGGCCCTGTTTGTTTTAGCTTTTGCTTTCCGAAAGCTAGCTTCTGGCTTTCCATCCTGGAATGTTGGCTTTCTGAAAGCTGGCTTTCTAAAAGCTGGGGTCTATTTGGCAACCTAGCTTCTCCGAGGATGAGAGTGGCTGGAATAGATGTACAATGTCTCTATTACCCCTATGTGTTCGTACTGATTCTATTTATATCATGCACAATTATTCATAGACTTTGTTGGCAATATAATTATAATAAATTTAATGGGTCATTATCCATGCATTTATAAGTCACAAACATGTTCAAGCGACATTACACTACTCTCTCATGGCCATCAAAGCATCGGCAATACTATCACGAAAAGCATTCATGTCGCTCTCTTCATGTTCATGTGCTTGCGGCTGAGATGATGTTTCTTGACCAACACTGGAACAAAGTCTTCATTTTGATCACACATGTCAAAAAGTTCATCGGTCAAAACACTTTCTCTAATAAAGTTGTGTAGGGCCATACGTGCAATTATAATCCTTGTTTGCTTTTTCATTGGATAACTCGATATTTTTTGTAATATGCTCAACTTCATTTTGAGAACACCAAAAGACCTTTCAATCACATTCCGTAGTGATGAATGTAAGTGATTGAACACTTCCTTTTTACCTCTTGGCTCTAGACCTTGTCGAAACTCTGGTAAATGATACTTCTCTCCTTTGTATGGTGAAAGAAAACCCTTCCGGTTAGGATAACCCAAGTCAACAAGGTAGTACTTTCCTACACATATTTTCAAGATGTTAGTAATAATATATGGTCCATTTAATAAAAAATTGTAGGTGCCATATTTTTGTACCTTCTAGCGGAAAAGGAAATTTGTCAGCATATTTCTGCAATGCTTTATTAAAAACCCTTATGTCATGCACTGAACCAGGCCATCCAACAACAACAAAAGTGATTTGTCAGCATATTTCTGCAATGCTTTATTAAAAACCCTTATGTCATGCACTGAACCAGGCCATCCAACAACAACAAAAGTGAATCTCATATCGAAGTCACATACAGCCAATACATTCTGAGTGGTACATTGGTACCGACCAAAATGTGTAATCTGTTCAGTAGAAGGCACAACTACAGGGATATGAGTTCCATCAATTGCTCTAATAGCATCATGAAAATGAGGTGAAAACCGATGCTCTTATAGTTTATGATTAACTGTAGAAAAATCTGAATCTTTTGGTTTAATAATGTCTGCAGCCATTTTGTTCAAGCAATTCAACACATGAGTGAACTTTCTATTGATGGTCTCTGTGGATCTCTGAAATCTATCCTCAACTTGACTAAAAGGTTGAGAACCACCTACTATCCATAAAAACATGGCCAAACTTTCAATGGAATTCATACCCGTAGTTGATTTCAACCTATAGTTGGTAACTAATGTTTCATGCAAACTATCAAAAACTGCCCTTGTCATCCTGAACATTCTATAACATGATCTATGTCTGTTCAAACTGGTAGTAACCCATTGATAACCTGTCACCTCAGGTTGTCTCCTTCCTGACTTGTTTAGATAAGTTTGATCATAATACATACCAAACATGTTTGCAGTATTGATCAACCGATTCATCTTTTTTTGTTGCCCAACTATAATTTCCAACAACTTGGAATATTCATCACCACTTGATTCATCACTTGCAGAACTCATCTACATAAAGACACAGGGAGAACAACATCACAAGTCTGGTACAAATAACAGTAACTAGGTAGAACAAGTTTGGTACAAATATAGAGTTTCACATAACTAACAGAAGCTCACAAATACCTTACAAGGCACAAATATAGAGTTTAACACAACTAACAGAAGCTCACAAATATCTCACAAGGCACAAATATAGAGTTTACACAAATAACAGTAGCTAGATAGATAGGATACATAAATAATTCTTCCATGGACAACTACTTCTTTGTTTCTTCATAGCATCTCTTTAGCCAATTGAACCTTCCTTCATTGGTGTCAAGGCTAGACAAAAAAAAAATTCACGATTTGCAGAATGCTTGAACAACTGTGTTGCAATGTAATGCTCATCACTTCCTTCTACAGCTCCACATTCTTTAACCAATGCCATAACCTCTCTAACCGACTCACGTGTGAAGTCACCAGTCAATGCTTTGGAAGTCATAGAGTTGGAACTAATCACATCATCCACCATGCATGACATCACCCTCACCATAGGATTCTTCCCTTTCTTCCTTGGGCTATTTTTCTTAGGGCTACCAAATTTCACCTTCCTCTTCAGTTCGGTGCGTGCAGATGATATGGGTGTAAATTGATCACTCCCTATTTCATGAATTGGATCATCGTCCCCCTCTACTTCATTGGGAATGCTGTCCCCACCACCTTCTTCACCAGGAATGCATGCAGAGTGGCTTGAGACATGACTCTTCTCAAACATAATTTGCCATTGTTTCAAACATGGTGGAGGAGCATAACGGAATGCCTTTTTCTCCCTCCTGAGGTGTCCCTGTAAAAAAATAGAGAAAATACAAACTGATTAATCAATTGCATATAATACAAAGAATTCCAATGAACATTCACATTACAGATTGCTAACCTTTGTGTTTCTCTCCCACCATTCATCACTTGCTGTAGGTATCCCCAAAACAGGATGCCTTCCAAGGCCAAAATTGCTCCAAAGCGATTTCCAAAACCCATACAAGGTCTTCAAGTTATCCCAACGGTTTTTCAGCTATTTCTGGGTATAATTTTTTCTTGTTTGAGTGAAAAACTTGTCCCGCAAGTTCTTATAGCCTCTTGCATTCAGTGTACCTAGAGGCCTATTGTGGCGGATCCACCTCAGATTAGCCTGATTAAGGTACGGTTAAGTCGCCTAATATGTGACACTCATGCCTTAGTCAAGTTAACATGAAGTGCCGTCGGATTTCATCCGATTTGACCACTTAAAAGGACCGAATTAGCAAACTCACACGAAGGTGAACGGTTCCAGAGAATACAGCAGGTCCACCAAAGATTAACAAGTTGATACGCACTTGGTTGCAAATCAGAGTTTAACAAGTTCTGAAAGAAAACAACAGAAGGTAAAACGAGCGGAAGCTATTTCGCCGGGGTCGGACGTCCTTGGTGAGGCCAGCCAAGACATCAGTGATCTCCTTCCTCGCCGTCCAACTCGGAGGGAGCTGGGGTGGCCAAGTGCTAACAGGAACAAGCTTGGGAGTGGCGACTTCACCTAAAAAGAAAGCCACAAACAAGGCTGAGCTGCTAAGCTCAACAAGACTTAACCGACCGGTGGTAAACTACTTCACCACAACTAGACATGCAAGGCTCTCTGGCCGAGGGGCTGGTTTGCCAAAAGCGCTACAGTGGGTCCTTGCTTTCAAGTTTTAGCTCAAGTTCTAAGTTCATTGACCGGTCTATGTTGGCAACTTACTCTAAACAACCATAGTTTTTCAACAACAAAGTATAGAACAAGCATCAGGTTCATAGCATCATCATGTTCCATCTTTTTACTCAGTGTAGCATAGCGATCAAGCAATCTCAAACTGTGAGAGGCAGACGAATCGATTCGAGTTTCTTAACCATGCATGGCGAACCTAATCTCATGATATCCGCGCACCACAACGGTCGCTTCCTGTGTCGGCCGTCCCCATCAATTCCTAGGCGCGTGTCAGGTCCAAACTTCCCTTGGCATGCAATGCTCCATAGTCCCGGTCTCTACCGTACTGTGACCGCACTTGCACCCACATGATGCACCATGGGAACCTCGTTCCAGGGACAGCAGGGGTATAAGCCACGCCCTAGTTCAATCAGGTGCTAGGCTTCCCCATCCCATACTAGGTATGATTAGTACCTTCAAACACTTGATCACGAACACCAACACTTTCCGACCTTAGCAACTTCATATAGATAGACAGGGCAATCCACCGACCACCAAAAGAGTTCAACATGCCCTGCCCCGTCCATCGTCCTTATAGTTGTAACCAGAAGAAGAACAACCAACTCCTATAACTCGCGAGTGACAGGAAATCACTCGACTTTTACCGAGTCCTATTAAGCAATGCCACTACTCGGACTCATCGGCTAGTGTTCAGATCAAGGGAAACCAAGTCATGCATCTATGGTTTCACACAACTCCTGCACTTAACTGCACATACAACAAGGAAGGCATGTGTAAGTTTAGAGAAAATGGGTTCATGCTCCGGGGCTTGCCTTCAAGCGAAGGGGAGGGAAACTGGTCCTCAAAGGGCTCTGCTACAGCTCCTGCGGTCGGCGGCTCAGCTACTGCTCCATCTTCTTGCACCGGGTGCAGTTCGTAGACGCCGTCGGCGAGATTCAACTCTACACGAATGCAAATGCAAGAGTTAGCACTTAGACGGTTATTTCAACAACAACACTTGCAAGCTTTTAGCCCAGAAACTGGTAGCAAAAGCTACGGAATAAGTGTGGAGGTTCAAGCTTCAGTGGATAGAGAACAAGACCAAGGGTCGGACGAGACGGAAAAGGGGTCGGACGAACAGAGGGGTCGGACGAGACGGAAAAGGGGTCAGACGAGACGGAAAAGGGGTCGGGCGAACAGAGGGGTCGGACGAGACGGAAAAGGGGTCGGGCGAACAGAGGGGTCGGCAGCTTACCTTCGGTTTATAGGTGAAGCTTTGGGATCGGGAAGGAGCAGACTTGGGTAGCGGCGAAGTCCGGCGGTACTCCGGCGGCGGCGGTGCTTCTTGCGGACAGCAAGCAAGCTCCAGCACAACACGGAGGAGCAAGCGGCTGGTGGATTGGGGAAGGCGGTGTTGAGCGGAGAGGAGAGTTCCTCAGGAACTTAAGCGGTAGCGCTCGAGCACGAAATAGAGGAGCAAGGCGGGAAGGCAGCGATGGGAAAGGGGACTCCAGCGGAGCTCTGGCATTCCCTTTTATAGCTGCGCGGAAGAGTGAGAGGGTTGGAGCGGCGTGAAGACTGGGAAGAAACGATGGAGTGAGCTACCGGGGCGGCGATTGAGCAGCGGTGCGGCGGAGCAGGACTTCGGGGATGACACCGACGGTCATTGGGCACCAGCGACAGGGCGGCGCAGGCGCGGTTTTGCCAGTGGTTGAGATTAGTGGAGGCGGGCGTCGTCATGCAGTGGATCTGATGGAAGTGACCGGGGAAACGGCGCTAGAAGCGAAGTTGCTCAGGTGAGAAGACATGCGGCTGCAGCTGCGCGGGCGAGCGCGAAGCAACAGACTGTCGGGGCGCTGTTCTGACAAGGCGGGAAAGGGACTGTCGCGGCCGGGGTCTGGATTGGCGATGGAGGAATCGTCGCGTAGCGCAGTCCGGGCGGCGCGACTGTGGAGGGGTGGTGGAAAAGGCGGAAGGCATCAGGCTCCGCAGCCGGTGGGTCCGGCGGGGTGATGATGGGCGCGGGTGGCGAGGCGCTGCAGAAAGGGTTGCAGAGGGCTTCCGCTGTGATTGGGGAAGGGGGTGCGGATATCCATCCGGTCGCGGCCGGCGACGGGGCGGAGCGGCGGGGGTCGAAAGAGTTGAGCCACGTGGCGGGGAAACTCTGAAGCGGGCATGCTACTCGAGTGCGTCTGCCGTGGGAGATCTGTGGAAAAGATTTTTGTGGGTCCACCGGTCAGTCTCGGCTGGTCCACTCCTCAGATTCAAAGAAACACTGTGGGAAGACTTGGAAGATCCGGCGGTGTGGCTTTTGGGGTCGGCAGGGTCGGAACTGGGGAAACAGTAAAGAGGGGTCGGTTCTCAGGGGTCGGGACCGGACTGGAGGTTGAGCACTTGTACTCGGGAAAAGCTGAGATAGGGGATTAGGGACTCGGATTAAGATTAACTCGAGAGATTTGGGGTCAGTCGTCACACCTATTCCCAGCTTCAATGTCCTTAACAACAATGTTACAAAAAATTGTAGTCATTTTAGGATTTTCCCAATCTGCTTGGCATACAACCTTTTCAGTTTTGTTGCTCTTTCCCTTGTCCTTTCCTTTGTTCTTCATCTAGACAGAGAGTTTTTGTTCATGATTGCATACAAAGATATCATTTAACAGATTGGCAATTCGAAATCCTAATCCATGATTCAAAGCTCCTAAACCATGGTTCTAGGCTACCATGATTTTAGGGGATGTGGTGCTCACTTTGCTGCAGATCGGGCGACGTCCACGAGCAGAAGCCGGGCGACGTCCATGAGCAAGGGCTGGGCGAGCAGGGTTCAGGCGAAGAGGAGCGAACAGGGCTGGCGAACGAGGGGTGGAGGGACGGCGGTCGACGTCCACAAGTAGGGGCTGGGCGAGCAGGGTCCGGGCACGAGGGGCGAACAGGGGCTGGCCGATGAGGGGCGGAGGGACGATGGTGTGAGCAGGGGTGGAGGGCGACGTGATGTAACATCCGCGGAAATCACCAACTAAAATCACCCGTAAAAATCGCTTCCAAAATCTTTTTACCGCTGAGCTCCCGGATATCGAAAACTTTCCCGGCGATTTTGCCGTTCCGACACCTAAGCCGACAACCATCATCTTTACCCGTGCCCGTAAATCTCGCCGCGTGACGTCGTCAGACCGCCGCGCGTGTGCTCCGACCGCGTGCCGCAATTGCCGCCGGTTCCCCCTCTTTCTTTCTCTGTTTCCTCCCTCTTTCTTTCGTTTTCCTCTTCCTCCTCCTCCTTTCTTTTTCTTCTTCCTCCTCCTCCTTCTCTCTTCTTCTTCCTAGCGCCACTCCTCCCAGTTTCTGGCGCCATTTCCTTTGGACGCCCCCCCACCGGCGCATTTACTACCCCGGCGCCCACGTTTCCCTGGCGCCACACTGCCCGTCAGCCTCGGGCCGCGCCCCGTCGCCCGGCCGACCCCACCGACCCCACCTCTGGCCCTGCTCCGCGCCGCCCGACCCCGCCGACCCCTCCCGCGCTCCTCCTGCGCCAGCCCCACCTTCGTCCTCGTTCCACGCCGCCCGCCGCCGGCCCCTACCTCTCTTCCGGTGCCACCCGCCGCACGCTACCGTTGCCGTGCCGCCCTCCCCGTGATGCCCTGATTCGGCGCCTGAGCCCCTACCGCCGGCCCAGCCTGCCTGGCCCCCACCCCTACGCCGCACACTGCCAGCCGCCCGGTCCCCTACCGCCGCCCGCCCCTCGCCGGCCTATAAAAAGGGCCGCTCGCCCGGCCTCCCTTGCCACTCCACCACCGCCTAGCTCGCCACCCCAACCTACACCACTCGCCAAGCGCCGCCCCCACCAGTACCTCCGCCGCCCGAGCGCCAACCGCCGCCGCCTCCACCGAACCACCGCCGGCCGCCCCTTCCCTATCCGAAGCTCCAATGTATCGGGCAAAATGGAGCCCCCACGGCCTCCTCTAGCCTCTCCCGCCACCTCCCCTCGCCGCCAGCAAGCCTGGACTGCTGCCCCAGGCCGGCCGCCCCTCCCTCCCATCTCCTCTGTTCCGGTACAGAGAGAAGGGAAGAAGAAACCCCTCCTTTCTGATCTAACCCCAAGGAATCTGTTATTCGCGAAACAGTCCTTCCACCACTCTCATAAATCTATTCGCGGATAAGCCCCTCCACCTCCAAAAGTATTTATAAATAGGTCCCTGGTTTATTATAAATCAATCCTAAACCTCCGTTTAAGCCCCTAATTCATGTTTAATCCGTCATTTCATGCGCCAAACTTCCTCCAATTAATCCCAAATTTCACCACTTCATCCTCCAGAATACTTTCACCGATCCATATCCAAATTTCCCAAAAATAATCTTTCTACCTATTTTCCGTTCACGTTTTCTGCTCGGAACTCACGGTTAAAAATCGATCTTTCTTTTTTTTATTTGTGTGTCCGTTTGTGTGTGCCGTAGATCGCGGATTGCCTGAGGAGGACCCCGAGGAGGAGTTTGACCGCGAGCCCGAGCCCAAGGACCAGCAGCACGAGCCGGAACTCCCGGAAGGCTTTGAAGACGGCAAGTCCAATCTCACCCTTTGGTGCATATTTAATACCTAGCTTTTCAAACACAACCTATTGGCCTGTTTTACAAAATGCATATTATTTCATTGCAAGACATGGTTGGATAGCCACCCCTTGATTGTTATAACATTCCTTGTTATCCTATGGTTGTCTCTAAATATGATTCGCTCTATTTGGTCGATAGCCACCGCTAGAATGCTTAGGGATTTGCTACTTAAATACAATCACCACTACAATGATGTTTTCGGAAAATAAATGTGTGTGTGTGCAAGTAAGGAAAATGGTTTCTGGGTTCAAAGGAAAAAGCATGTGTAGACAGGATGGATGGGTATTCCTCGTGTGGGATGCTAGGGTGTTGTGCTCGTACCTTGGTGGTTGAGCAATGTCGGGAGATATCCATCTTGTCGGGGTTAAGGACCGAGTTGATGTGTCATCTTACCTAATTCAACTATCATGCAACCACTCAACCGTTGTATGGGCAACGGCTTAGCATAAATCCCACTAGCTGAACTGTTAGTCCTCAGGGGTGCTGGTGAGCAACGGGAGCCCATGGAAAAGGAGTAAGATCTTGGTGACTTAGGTCCCGGTTACGGTCTCGTGGATGAGCCGTGAACCCCTTGGGTGCTTCCGTGAGGGCTAGCCAGTCTTAGCTAAGGTGGGTAATGGCTTTGTTAGGATCCACACCGGCACTAAGGTGATCGTGCTGCGGTACCCTACTTGTGGGAAAAGTGTACAACCTCTGCAGAGTTAAAACCTATCCGGGTAGCCGTGTCCACGGCATTGGACGAGTTACGGCTTGGTCACATAACTAGCACTTGGGCATAGATGGGGTGTGTGTGTGTGTGTGGGTTGAATTTTGGAAGAGTCCGACAGTCGTGCCGTGCGCTATGGCGGACGGGGAGTCCGATAGCGATAAAAACTTGGATCCTTTGTGTAGGATCAACCCCACTCCTTGTTCGGTTACTAAAGAAAAGCTTTACAAAAATTTGTTTGAAAACGAGCCTATGCATGTGTTGAAAAATCTAGCTTTATTGCAAATAAACCCTAGCCTATCCTTGATATATCCTGTGCATATAGTTGCTTGTATCCCCCTCCGTGGATGGGGTTGGACTTGTTGAGTACGTTCGTACTCACCCTTGCTTCGTTACTACAGAGGAAGACCCGGACTTCATCGCCGAAGACCTTGAGTAGAGGTTGTGTCCGCACCCAACGCTGCCTGTGGTGTTGGCCTTTCCAAGATGCTGCTGCTGCCGTGTAGTCCCGAGTGCTGTCTTTTGGCAGTCGCTTGGTTAGCCTCTCTTGTTTATTTACTTATTATTGCTGCGTGGCTCTCACGCCGACTGCCTCGGGAGTTGTACGGTAACTGAATTATCTATCGAATAAATGTGTTATCAGCCTCCTGGGACTGATATTTGTATCACATTTAGTCTCTACTTATGTGGGGACGCTTCAGGTGGTATCAGAGCCGTCGTTGGCTGTAGGACGCGACCTTAGGACCGGATTAGCCCTTTTTGACCAAAATAAAAGACTTACAAAATTTCTGCCTACCTCTGCTCTATTTTGCAAAACTAATTTATACCCGGATCTTTTTTCCAGATGGTCGAGGAAGGATGGGTCAACAGCCACTGCCTGGAGAAGCCCAGTTTTCCCAGATTGTTGTTCGCCTGCATGGACCGCCTCGGAATCTACGAGCGTCCGGAGTACACCAGCAGGGAATATGAGGACTGCGGAACCCCTCGATGTGAGATGATTATCTACATCGGGCGGAGTAGCCGCTACCGCGACATCCAGCCTTGGAATGTAACTGCCACCGGCTTCCGACACAAGGATACTTATCAAGTGGCAGCTCGGAAGGCCCTCCGTTTCCTATGCCAGATCTACGAGAGGCACATCAGCCACACTCCGATGAGGTTCTACCCGCCTGTCAAGAAGAACCGCTCGGTATGGCTAGCCCGGGTGAGAACTTTGGAAGGACGTTGATAGTGCGAGGACGACCCCACTGTACTCCACATGGCCGCCTACCTTCTCACCTTGGACGAGCTCTACGACGAGCAGGCTGCCAAGTTGAAGCAGCAGACTCGTAGGGCCGAGGACATAGAGGTTATGGTGAGGAGGCTTCAGGTGAAGTTAGCCGCCGCCGAAGCTCGAGCCGCAGCCGCTCAAAGCAACGAGGCCATTGCCGTTGAAGTTCTCAAGGAGGCTGAGGATCGGCACTCCAAGGAAATGAAGGATGCCCACCTCACCATTCGTGCCAGAAGGAGGATGGTGGCCATCGAGGACGAAGAGGCCCCGATCCTTGAAGGAATTCCCATCGCCCCAGGGTCCAGTAAACGGAAGAGCCCGGATGCCACCCCAGCGCCACCGCCTTCAGAAAGGAACTCCGAGGTGTCGGATGGAGAGGCGCCCGAGACCCCTCCAGCGGGCGGGACTCTAAAGGATGAGATGCTGGCCCTCCTCATCCCGTTAGAAGACCACTCAGTCCAGGGAGAAGACTCGCCCCACGAGTAGTATGCCCAGCCAAAGTTGCCCAGGGAATGAAGCCGTCATGGTCCGCAGTTTAGAGTTTTACCCCCTCCAGTTGTGTTGTTGTAACCGGTCGTGTAGTACGTGTTTTGGCCCTACCCTAGCAGTGTTGTACCCCCCTTGGCAAAATAAATAAAATCGCTTGTAATTGTTGCTTGTTAGTTTGTGTGTTTGTCGACAGGAGGTGGATTCTGTCTCTTCGAAAATACGAAATAACCACTTTAAAGATCACTAAAATCCAAATCCCACTCTCATAAAGTCTCACTCAATCTGCAGATGCCGCCCAAGCATGCCACCAGGACTTCCCCAAGTCAGGCCCAGGCCACCCCTAGTGCTGAGAGGCAGCCAGAAAGGCAAGAACCGCCTTTGGCAGTGCTTCCTGAGGAACAGGAAGTGAGCCAGCTAGATGGAAGGGGGGAAAGCCAAGTGGGAACACAGCAGCCACCACCCCCACCGGTTATTGATCTGGTTCAAGTGATGAACAACCAGACCCTTCTGCTGGAAGCTCTGGCCAACGCTGTTACCCGCCAGAGGTCCCGCGGACAGAACATGAATGAGAAGTTGACGGACTTCCTCCGGACCAAGCCACCCACTTTTGGCAGGTCTGTCAACCCGCTGGACGCAGATGACTGGTTGCGCGTCATCCAGAGGAAGCTGGAACCATTTGGTTGCGAGGGCAGGGACAAAGTTCTTTTGGCTGCCCACCAGCTCACTGGAACTGCCCTAGCCTGGTGGGAGAACTACTGCTCTGCCGCCCAGGATGCCTCCACTATCACCTGGGATGAGTTCGTGATGGAATTTTGTCGCTATCATATCCCCGCAGCCACCATGAAGCGCAAGGCAAATGAGTTCTGCAAACTCTGCCAAGGTAACAGATCCGTGGAAGAGTACACCTTCCAGTTCATGGAGCTGGCCTGTTATGCTCCAGAGGAGGTGGACAAGGATGAGAAGAAGCAGGACATGTTCAAGAAAGGCTTGAACGCGGAACTAGGGACCCTGCTCACTCCCCAGATCTACCCCGACTTCAACACCTTGATGAACATGGCCATCTTGACTGAGAGGGCCAAGGCAGAAGAATGGAGGGACAACAAGCGCCGGTTCCTGGAGAACAAGATGCACCAGCAGGACCGATTCCAGAAGCCAAGGAGCTTCGGTCACCCCTTGCCCAGATCCCAAGCTCCCATGCATTACCGGACTCAGTCCCTAGCACCTGGTTCGCACCAGACCGCTGCCCCGTTTAGGAGCCAGAACCCTGCCAAGACCCCACAGAGCAGCGCCAGCCAAGTCACCAGCAACGGCAGGGCATGCTTCAACTGCAGAGAGCCAGGCCATTTCATCGCCAACTGCCCCTATGCCAACAAGCCAGCAGCATCAGGCTTCTCCAACTCAGTAGCCGGGCCCAGGGCCGCATTGTCAGGAGCCAACCGTGTGCCAGTCCGCTGCAACAACAACCCCAGCAACAAAACCAGCCAGCAGATGAGGCCGCCCCAGCAATCATTCGGACGAGCCCGCGTCAACCACATTGGCGTGCAGGAGGCTCGCGAAGCTCAGGGCATGGTACTCGGTGAGTTTCTAGTCAGCTCAGTCTTGGCAACAATACTTTTTGATTCTGGAGCATCACATTCCTTCATATCCTCAATTTTTGTAGAAGAACACCATATACCTACAGTACTACTAAAGTTACCCCTATTAACCCGGACTCCTGGAGCCGACATTCAGTGTCGACTAGGTTGTTCCCGGGTAAGGATCAATTTAAGTGGGGTAGAATTTCTAGCGGATCTAGTAGTACTTAAGTCTAAGGGGATAGATGTGATTCTTGGAATGGACTGGTTGAGCCTGCATGATGGTCATATAGGGTGTGCTGATAAGGTAGTGCACCAAACCAATCAGGATGGTGTGCAAGTGACCTGCCACACTCGAGGAAGTAGCCCAGACCCCATGGTGTTTAGCATGGAGACCAAGACCATAGAAGAAGTCCTGGTATTGAGTGAATACCCGGATGTCTTTCCCAAGGAACTACCTTGAATGCCCCCAGATAGGGACATAGAGTTCGTAATTGACCTTGTCCCCGGAACCTCTCCTATAGCCAAGAGACCCTATAGGATGGCAGCCTCAGAGTTAGCCGAACTGAAGAAACAGTTGGGAGAATTGCAGCAGAGTGGCTTTATCAGGCCTAGCTCAACCCCGTGGGGAGCCCCTGTACTTTTTGTCAAGAAGAAAGACGGAAGTATGAGGATGTGCGTAGACTATCGCGCACTAAATGAGGTTACCATTAAGAACAAGTACCCCCTACCCAGGATAGATGACCTATTCGACCAACTGAAAGGAGCCAAGTATTTCTCCAAGATAGATCTGAGGTCAGGGTACCATCAGCTCAAGATCAAGGAGAGCGACATCCCGAAGACGGCCTTTGTCACCCATTATGGTCAGTTTGAGTTTACCGTAATGTCTTTTGGATTGACCAATGCACCTGCTTATTTCATGAACCTCATGAACAAGGTGTTTATGGATGAGTTAGATAAGTTTATCGTAGTATTTATTGATGACATACTTATTTACTCCAAGAGTGTTCAGGAGCATGAACAGCATATACGGGCGGTGTTAGAAAAATTGAGAGCCCACCAACTCTATGCTAAATTCAGCAAGTGTGAATTTTGGCTTGAGAAAGTGGCATTCCTTGGTCATATTTTGACCGCAGAAGGAGTAGCAGTTGACCCTGAGAAAGTTGAAGCCGTCTCCAACTGGTAGCAACCCACCAATGTTAGTGAAATTAGGAGTTTTCTGGGTTTAGCTGGGTATTACTGGAGGTTTATTGAGGGATTTTCCAAGATAGCCCGGCCCATGACAGAGCTGCTTAGGAAGGATAAGAAGTTCACCTGGACCGAGTCATGTGAGCGGAGCTTCCAAGAGCTGAAGAAGAGGTTGACGACAGCCCCAGTATTAACCCTACCTGATATCCAGCGAGACTTCGTCATCTACTGTGATGCATCCCGACAAGGATTAGGATGTGTCCTCATGCAGGATGGGAAGGTTGTGGCATATGCTTCCCGACAACTTAAGCCTCATGAGCAGAACTACCCAACCCATGACTTAGAGTTTGCAACCGTAGTGCATGCCCTCAAGATCTGGAGACACTATCTGATTGGGAATAAGTGTGAAATCTACACCGACCATAAGAGCTTAAAATACATTTTCACCCAGCCCGATCTGAATTTAAGGCAAAGGAGGTGGTTAGAACTGGTAAAGGACTACAACCTAGAAATCCACTACCACCTCGGCAAGGCTAATGTTGTGGCTGACGCCTTAAGCCGGAAGTCCTATGGACCGCCCGGACCCGAGAATGCCCGCTTACAAGAGGAAATAGCCCGGTTAAATGTGCACATAGTTCCCCAGAACACTAGCCGCAAGCTAAGTGTCCAGCCCACCTTGGAGGATAAAATCCGAGAAGCCCAGAGTTTGGATCAAGACTTAGTAAAAATCCGTAAGCAGACCGGAGAAAATAAAGCCCCGGATTTCAGGGTGGACGACAAAGGGACCCTGTGGTACAAGGATAGAATTTGTGTCCCCAAGGACGGAGAGTTCAGGCAGACCATCATGGATGAAGCCCATAACTTGGCATACTCCATTCACCTCGGATCCACCAAAATGTATATGGACTTAAAGCAGAGATACTGGTGGAATGGGATGAAGGCGGACATAGCTCAGTTTGTCGCCCATTGTGATACTTGCCAAAGGGTTAAGGCCAAGCACCAGAAGCCGGCCAGACTGCTGCAACCATTGCCTATTCTGGTTTGGAAGTGGGATGAGATTGGCATGGATTTTGTAGTAGGCTTGCCCAGGACTCAGAAGGGAAATGACTCCATATGGGTAATAGTGGACCGACTCACTAAAGTCGCTCACTACCTACCCGTACGGACCACTTACGGTGGAGAAAGACTAGCTCGACTCTACGTCGACAACATAGTGAAGCTGCATGGTGTGCCCAGCCGGATCGTCTCGGATAGAGGAACTCAGTTCACCTCTAGGTTTTGGAAAAGTTTGCATAAAGCCATGGGCACCAAATTGGATTTTAGTTCAGCTTACCACCCCCAGACCGGTGGCCAAACAGAGAGGGTAAATCAAATTATGGAAGATATGTTGAGAGCGTGTGTCCTAACCTATGGTAAGGATTGGGAACAAAGTTTACCCTATGCAGAGTTCTCATACAACAATAGCTACCAAGCCAGTCTGGGCATGTCACCATTTGAGGCCCTTTACGGTAGAAAGTGTCGGACCCCTTTGATGTGGTCAGAAGTAGGAGAACGCTCCCTAGTCGGACCAGCTTTCATCAAGGAAGCAGAAGACCGTGTGGCAGAAATCCGAGAAAAGCTGAAGGCCGCACAGTCCAGACAGAAAAGCTACTCGGACAAGAGGAGATGGGAATTGTGCTTCTATGAGGGAGATTTTGTCTACCTCAAGGTTTCCCCGATTCGGGGTACTCGAAGGTTTCAAGTACAAGGAAAACTGGCACCTCGGTATATTGGACCTTACTAGGTGTTAAAAAGAGTTGGAGCCGTAGCTTACCGTATCCAACTGCCCGAAGAAATGTCAGATATACACCCGGTATTTCATGTCTCCCAGCTGAGAAAATGTTTGAGAGTACCGGAGGAACAAGTACCGGTGGAGACAATAGACCTACAAAAGGACCTTCGGTATCAAGAAGTGCCCGTCAAGATTTTGGACACCGTCACCAGAAGGACAAGAAATACAACAGTCCGGATCTGCAGAGTACAATGGAGTAGACATGGCGAAGAAGAGGCCACGTGGGAACGCGAGGACGCGTTAAAGAAGGAATTTCCCCACCTCTTCAGGACTCAGTCGAATCTCAAGGACGAGATTCAATTTAAGTGGGGTAGGTTTGTAACATCCGCGGAAATCACCAACTAAAATCACCCGTTAAAAATCGCTTTCAAAATCTTTTTACCGCTGAGCTCCCGGATATCGAAAACTTTCCCAGTGATTTCGCCATTCCGGCACCTAAGCCGACAGCCATCATCTTTACCCGTGCCCGTAAATCTTGCAGCGTGCCATCGTCAGACTGTCGCGCGCGTGCTCTGACCGCGTGCCGCAATCGCCGTCGGTTCCCCCTCTTTCTTTCTCTGTTTCCTCCCTCTTTCTTTCTTTTTCCTCTTCCTTCTCCTTTCTTTTTCTTCTTCCTCCTCCTCCTTCTCTCTCCTCCTCTCTTCTTCTTCCTGGCGCCACTCCTCTCGGTTCCTGGCTCCATTTCCTTTGGACGCCCCCCACCGGCGCATTTACTCCCCCGGCGCCCACGTCTCCCTGGCGCCACGCCGCCCAGTCGCCTCGGGCCGTGCCCCGCCGCCCGGCCGACCCCGCTGACCCCGCCTCTGGCCCCGCTCTGTGCCGCCCGACCCCGCCGACCCCTCCCACGCCCCTCCTGCGCTGGCCCCACCTCCGTCCCCGTTCCACGCCGCCCGCCGCCGGCCCCTACCTCTCTTCCGGTGCCGCCCGCCGCACGCCACCGTTGCCGTGCCGTCCTCCCCGCGATGCCCTCCTCCGGCGCTCGAGCCCCTACCGCCGGCCCAGCCTGCCCGGCCCCCACCCCCAGGCCGCACACCGCCGGCCGCCCAATCCCCCACCGCCGGCCGCCCCTCGCCGGTCTATAAAAAGGGCCGCTCGCCCGGCCTCCCTTGCCACTCTACCACCGCCCAGCTTGCCACCCCAACCTACACCACTCGCCAAGCACCGCCCCCACCAGTACCTCCGCCGCCCGAGCGCCAACCGCCGCCGCCTCCACCGAACCACCACCGGCCGCCCCTTCCCTATCCGAAGCTCCAAGGTATCGGGCAAAATGGAGCCTTCACAGCCTCCTCTAGCCTCTCCTGCCGCCTCCCCTTGCCGCCGGCGAGCCTGGACCGCCGCCCCAGGTCGGCCGCCCCTCCCTCCCATCTCCTTTGTTCCGGTACAGAGAGAAGGGAAGAAGAAACCCCTCCTTTCCGATCTAACCCCAAGGAATCTGTTATTCGCGAAACAGTCCTTCCACCACTCTCATAAACCTATTCGCGGATAAGACCCTCCACCTCCAAAAGTATTTACAAATAGGTCCCTGGTTTATTATAAATCAATCCTAAACCTCCGTTTAAGCCCCTAATTCATGTTTAATCCGTCATTTCATGCGCCAAACTTCACCACTTCATCCTCCAGAATACTTTCGCCGATCCATATCCAAATTTCCCAAAAATAATCTTTCTACCTATTTTCCGTTCACGTTTTCTGTTCGGAGCTCATGGTTAAAAATCGATCTTTCTTTTATTTATTTGTGTGTCCGTTTGTGTGTGCCGTAGATCGCGGATTGCCCGAGGAGGACCCCGAGGAGGAGTTTGACCGCGAGCCCGAGCCCGAGGACCAGCAGCACGAGCCGGAACTCCCGGAAGGCTTTGAAGATGGCAAGTCCAATCTCACCCTTTGGTGCATATTTAATACCTAGTTTTTTAAACACAACCTATTGGCATGTTTTACAAAATGCATATTATTTCATTGCAAGACATGGTTGGATAGCCACCCCTTGATTGTTATGAACATTCCTTGTTATCCTATGGTTGTCTCTAAATATGATTCGCTCTATTTGGTCAATAGCCACCGCTAGAATGCTTAGGGATTTGCTACTTAAATACAATCACCACTACAATGATGTTTTCGGAAAATAAATGTGTGTGTGTGCAAGTAAGGAAAATGGTTTCTGGGTTCAAAGGAAAAAGGATGTGTAGACAGGATGGATGGGTATTCCTCGTGTGGGATGCTAGGGTGTTGTGCTCGTACCTTGGTGGTTGAGCAATGTCAGGAGATATCCATCTTGTCGGGGTTAAGGACCGAGTTGATGTGTCATCTTGCCTAATTCAACTATCGTGCAACCACTCGACCGTTGTATGGGCAACGGCTTAGCATAAATCCCACTAGCTGAACTGTTAGTCCTCAGGGGTGCTGGTGAGCAACGGGAGCCCATGGAAAAGGAGTAAGATCTTGGTGACTTAAGTCCCGGTTACGGTCTTGTGGATGAGCCGTGAACCCCTTGGGTGCTTCCGTGAGGGCTAGCCAGTCTTAGCTAAGGTGGGTAATGGCTTTGTTAGGATCCACACCGGCACTAAGGTGATCGTGCTGCGGTACCCTACTTGTGGGAAAAGTGTACAACCTCTGCAGAGTTAAAACCTATCCGGGTAGCCGTGTCCACGGCATTGGACGAGTTACGGCTTGGTCACATAACTAGCACTTGGGCATAGATGGGGTGTGTGTGTGTGTGTGGGTTGAATTTTGGAAGAGTCCGGCAGTCGTGCCGTGCGCTATGGCGGACGGGGAGTCCGATAGCGATAAAAACTTGGATCCTTTGTGTAGGATCAACCCCACTCCTTGTTCGGTTACTACAGAAAAGCTTTACAAACATTTGTTTGAAAATGAGCCTATGCATGTTTTGAAAAATCTAGTTTTATTGCAAATAAACCCTAGCCTATCCTTGATATATCCTGTGCATATACTTGCTTGTATCCCCCTCCGTGGATGGGGTTGGACTTGTTGAGTACGTTCGTACTCACCCTTGCTTTGTTACTACAAAGGAAGACCCGGACTTCATTGCTGAAGACCTTGAGTAGAGGTTGTGTCCGCACCCAACGCTGCCTGTGGTGTTGGCCTTTCCAAGATGCTGCTACTGCTGTGTAGTCCCGAGTGCTATCTTTTGGCAGTCGCTTGGTTAGCCGTTGTTGTTTATTTACTTATTATTGCTACGTGGCTCTCACGCCCACTCCCTCGGGAGTTGTACGGTAACTGAATTATCTGTCGAATAAATGTGTTATCAGCCTCCTGGGATTAATATTTGTATCACATTTAGTCTCTACTTATGTGGGGACGCTTCACACGAGCATAGGCAGAGGATGGGTGGCGCGTGAGGGCTGGAGGACGGACAGCGCGTGGAGGGGCGAAGGGCGGCACGTGCAGGGGCGGAGGGTGGCGAGCGGCGTGTGAAGGGGCGCAAAGCGGCAGGCAGCACGTGCAAGGGCGGCGGGTGGCGGGCGGCGCGTGCAGGGGCGGGGGGCGGCAGGCGGCACTAGTAGGGGCAGAGGGTGGCGGGCGGCGCGTGTAGGGCTAGAGGACGGGCGGCGCGACTGGCGCGTGGGGATGGGGAGAGCAGTGCGACAGGATGGGGAGGGCGATGCGAGATACGAATGGTGCCGCAAGATGGGGAGGGCGACACGATGTGGATAGGGTTTGGGGAGGAGGTGGCAGATGGGGAAAGAAAAAAAAGAAGCGTACCGTTTCGGACCCTTTACCGATGGCAGGTGCGTAATTACGGCCGAAAGCTCACGAGAAGCTCGTTTTTTGCTACTTTCCAGCTTTCCGTTATAACATGGCTTTCCACAGCTTTTGGTCCACAAAAAGCTAGGCTTGAAAGCTGACTGCTTGTTTGGGCTTTCAGCTTCTGGTGGCTGAATGCTGGCTGAAAGCCCAAACAAATAGGGCCTTAGATCACTAAAGTATCGGAACACATCTATTACTTCACCATGAATGATTGTACATCACCAGATCTCCACCGGGATCCTACCTTGATCTGTTGATCCTAGCTCCATAACTCCGATGTGGATCTTGCTCGCAGGATTCCCACGTTGGCTAGGACTTAGCTTGGCTAATCCCTAGACAACTACACAGCCCTCGGCGATGAATACGTCGAATGGATGCCTTGTGGCGATGGAGAATGAGGATATTTATAGTCTGAGGAAGCGGTGGTATAATAAATCTAATGATACTTATTTAAATATCAATATTATTCTTATAAACTAAGTTAGCGTAAAAAATTAACTTAAAATCAAATTGCACGCACCATAACATCAACTTATCACATGTGTGTATATATGGTCTAATAAATAGCAAAATGTGCAAACCGATACACAAACTTTGACATTAGATGATCAAGTGTATATTTTTAATCCAAGTTATGTATTAATCTAACTTTGACACCATAATAAAGTGCATGATATCAATGAAGCTCAAGTGAATATTGTAATCCCTCTCACTTTACATAATGGATCATTACAGTCGGATCAAACCTAGTATTATTATATTAAAATGACCTATAATTTGGTACTAAGGGAGTAGTAGATAACCGCTTTACTAAACTTACCCTCACATGTGGCAAGATCACTTAGTCCTACCCTGCCATCCCTGCTGTTAAAGAGTGACACAATTTATTTTTAAAAATTAGAGATGTGTTGACGTAAAAATCCGGACTTTAAGCTTTGGCGTTGAATAACACAAAGGACCTGGGAGATCTGCTTAACTCCAGTGTAGGTTCCAAATTGGCTCACGAAGGTGCAAGGTGTGCCAGTCAATTTGACCTATAATTGACAAGGGAAACGTTAAATTCTTGAGCCGATAGGCGGCAAAGCCTTTGACCTCATAAACAGGTGTCACTTTGAATATACACCATACAAGTTAAGTTTTCAGTGTAATCATATGATGTAAATAAACACGAATATTAATGGCATGTGCTATCGGCTGTATGAGCTGACGGGTTAGGATAGATGCATTGTGAAACAGTAGCCATTAGAGAGAACTTGTCCACCATGTTCATATCAGTTAAACCAACAAATCTAATTAATGTCATAAACCAAGGATCAAACTTAACGGAGATAGCATAGCTGAGAGGGCCTTAACTTTGACTTATTAATATAAAGCCTAGAACATAGCAGCAAGGGTAACATGCCTACCATGTACATGCCAGTTAAACTAACAGATCTAATTAATGTCATGAGCTGATCAGACTTAACCAAGACATTATGGCTGAGAGGGCATTAACTTTGACCTACTAGCTTAAAAGACTAGTAAACAACAGCAAGGCCTCGTACGCACAGCCATTGGCTCGATGATGTCATCATGCTACTGAGAGATATGGATAAGACTCAGCCGATGCATCGGCTCTCAATAGTAGATTTCTGATGTTAAGGATCTGATGACTAGTAATACGAGGGGCAGGGGTAAAGATATATCGGACTTAGCATATATAAAGCAAGTAAAGCATACAAGATCTAACCAGCTAATACAATCAAATGACTGGTGAATGTTTAAACAAGATCAAGGAGCTGATGAAGATGACCTAATCAAATCTAAACCGTTCGATAATTGTGAGCGCTTGATAAAAGTAAGAGATCGATATGATGCAACTTAATAAAACCAAACAACTCGATAATTGTGAGCAATGTTGAATAACAGATAGAATATTGGACAAAGCCTAAAAAGTTCTATTTGCAATCTAAGTAACTCGATAACTAGCCTTATGCTAAGAGATCAAAATATTTGATAAAGCCTAGAAAGTTCTGATACAGGTAACGTAGACCGGGTGATGGTACTTCCAAGCTCGCATGAGATCGAAGCCGATGCAGCCCTGCACGCAAGAAGAAACTCGTTGGTTTCTACTCTACTCCTACTCCTAGGGTTTGACAGCGTGGCGCTGAAAGGTTGTATTGATTGATTGATGATTTATTATTACAAGGCTCACGAGTTTATATTTATACCCTAGAGCAAACTAAAGTCCTAGTCGAGTATGACATGACTATTACAATTATATATAAAACTACCTAAGATAACTTTCTCACGCTTTCCCTTATTTGGTAGAGACTCCTTGTCCGCTTCGTGTCCTCTTGACTTCCATCGGCACCGAGACTCCGATTCCTCCATTGTTAACCCTAGCGGATGCACCTAATTCGTCTTGGCTGCCTCTTCTCACATCGGCTCTTGGAACCTTATCCTCAACGGTTAACTCTGGTTAAAAAAAAAACTGGTGTCAACACATGCCCCCCAATTTTGGAATATAATGTTATGTTCCAAAATTATTTTATCTTGTCAGCATCTTCATAGGTCCCAAGCCGATGCACTTCATGAGAAATAAAATCATCATTGTAGTTATGCCCCCCTTCTCTTCCTTTGTCAGCATCTTCACAAGTCTCAAGCTGATGTGCTTCGGGCCAAAAGAATCATCACTACAATCATGTCCTCCTTCTTTAGATCCCGTAACAGCACTCAACAGGTTTCAGGATCGATCCCATAATATAACTATTCTGCTTTCTTCTCACTCGATCCTAAGATTTGGTGCCCCCATGTTTTTGATTAATTCAAAGGCATAGATGACTTACAAGAATCAAGCCAACTTTACTTCTTCTACTCAAATAGCTTGGGTTTTGAAGGATTTTTAAATCAAAACATAACCTTGCTTCTCAAATGATTCTCTCAGATCACTCAATGTGTATGGTTCCTTACCAAGGGATTGTGTTGCCTCTTTTCTCCCTATTTCTAATAAGGCTTTTTTGTGGAGCTCAGGGTAGGGGATTGTTGACAGTCCTTATGTCAGAAATCCGACCATCACATTACTCAAAGAATAAAGGAAAACTAACCTTTCCAACTTGCATATTCATTATCGATAACCTAGTTCCACACGTATTGACAAATAAGTGATTTCTGGGATACAAGTCTACACAAGAGAGAAAACGGGTGCAAACGTGAACAAAACACACTGAAGAACATCTGACGCGTACACAGTAGATTAGAGGGCCCACATGCCAGGGCAAACCAGCCCAAATCAGCGGAGGTCCACAAGGAAAAGAACCAAGGCCTACCAGGTGGCCAACAACGCAAAGGCGGTGGAGAGCCGGCTCAGCCCAGGGTCAGCCAAACCCAGGTTCGGCCGAACCTGGACAGGAGGTGGTCGCCCTCATCCTCCACGTGGCAGGCACTAGTTGACTCTGGATGGCGGTGAAGAAGGATTCCCTAGAATATTCCCCCGAGAACCACCCCTACACACCTATAAAGAGAGGAGGAGGAGCCCCTTGTCACACAAACCACACTTGAAGCCTCTCTCCCTCTCTCTCTAGTTACACTCGTAATCCTTAGGCTAGTGGAGCTAGGCTAGAGCTGAATCTCTTGTAGTGCTATGCTAGTCTTCGGGTTGGTTGGGGACCACTACTAGATTTTTGGTCTAATGCAACGGCGGAAAAACATTGCAATATGCCCAAAATCGATGCAATATCTAGCAATTGCAACGGCGACTGGTTGGTTGGCAGGCGTGGCAAGTACTGGCGTTGCAATAGCTCTCTGCAACATTTTTTGTGGGCCGTTGCAACTTATGGTAATTGCCACACATATTTTCATTGCATTATAGAGTATGGCAACAGAGGATTTCATTGCATTAGCATGTATTGCAACGCAAGCAGTCATTGCTATAGTACATAGTTGCAACGTACAAACTCTGTGGTAATATGATATTTCGCAACGATGTACATGGTGGCAATAGAATATATTGCCACGGAAATTTGACGTTGTGACATATCCTATGGCAACTAAATTTCTTTCGTGAAAATAAACTATATTGCAACGGAACCATTTTCGGTGGCAATAATTAGTTTGCAGCGGAAACTATTACGTGGGGACTGTTTCTATGGCAACACAACTGCTTTCGTGGCAATAACTTATATTGCCACGGAAACATGTTTGGTGGCGATAATTCGGTTTGCAATGGAAAATATTACGTTGTGACAGATCATATGGCAACACAATTGGTTTCGTCGAAATAAACTATATTGCCATGGAAACATATGTGGTGGCAATAATTCGTTTTGCAACGGACAATATTTAAAAGCAAGATAATATGTTGCAACGAATTAGTGGTGAAGGTTATTATGTATTATTGCAACTTTTATCTTCTGTGGCAATAAGTTGTTGTGCAATTGAAAGTATATAGATGCAATAAAAGATGTTTCAATGAACTGGGGTTGCTGCAATTATTTGTTTTTTTCAACAGGTGGATGTATTTCTTTTCGCAACTGGAAGATTTTTTTCGCAACGGATTGCATTTTATATATTTGTATATCGAATCGTTTGTGCAACAAAATGATTTCACCAAAATATGAATTGCATCATCATGAATATAAAACCAAGCCATCTCGACATTCATAAAGTCAAAGTGCCAAATACATATTCCAAATCAAAAATAGTTCATAACTAGTATTGGTATATCAACAATACTAAATCCTTGTAATGTAGGCTACAGGAGTCATGCAATACATTGATTTTCCTTGTGTCAACGATGTCATGACTCCGAGCCCATGCGATCCATTGAAGAAGAATGTTCCTGTCCAAAAAAAAGAATGCAGTGCATCAGCAAAAGGGTCTCATAGTGCAGTGGTATATACTAAACAAACATGATCATGGTAATTTGTCTTATGCTTGTGGACACGTGGTCTAGCACAGAGCATATTATTCGCACACAAGAAACTGCTCTAAGTTTACTGATGCACTTAAACATAGATTATAAATCAGGTTTACTTCTGCATACCTGTTGGCTTCTTGTGTGCACACATTTTGTAGTAGCATTCAGTAGTTGCCGTGTACTAATATATGCTCCTGCCACATTGTTGCTTTTGCTATTTTAAAAAAGACCTCAAGACATTGTACTAGTTCTATGTTTGCTAACATTTTTCTTAACTGTTGGCGTAGCATCACTTGGGATGATGCTCCTTGGATCACTCTGCATAGGAAAAACTGGTGGAAGTAATTTAGGGACAAAACACATTCCAATATGCTAATTTGTGTAACAAATATCCAAATTGCCTTTACCTGTAGTAATGGGGTTTCTCTCTGTTCAGCAAACTTTGATAGCATCTCTTTCATGATATCTTCCCTAAGTGCTTGCCTTTTGTTATTTTCCTCTTCTTGAATCTGTAGCAATTTTTCTTCCAATATCCTTTCCCTTTCAGCCTTTTCATTTGCAAGTTGTTCTTCTAACTTGTCAACCTTTTGTTGGAGCGCATTATTTTTTCTGGTTGGCCGCTTCTGTAGCACGGGCTTGCTCTTGGATTTGAGCTTTCAGCAATTCACTGCATGATGGAGTTTTAGACAAGTAACTATGACCATGGGTTCTGTGGGTTTTGCATCCTGTACTTTGCTTGTAGCATATTTGGAAAACATTGTTTTCCTCCGCAGTCGAGATGGGATTTGTATCATCATTGCGTTCTCTCTCGGAAAGCATTAGGCATGCATTGTCCTAATTTAAATAGCAGCATTGGTGTCGGTATTGGACATTAAAAATAATAAGAATCATGTTGTTAACAGTGAACTATGTAGATTACTTACATACACAGCCTTAGATGCTTCATCTGACCATTGCCCATTCTTCATATGAGTACTCAACCAAAGATTTAAATCACTTGGTTCTTCTCCTGTATCTGGGTCTCTCTAAGATGGCATGAATGAAGCACATTAGCTTGACATGTATGCAAAACACCATACCATACAGCAAGTCTAAGCATTACCTGCTCATGACTCATGTCGGAAAATGATCTGGACCCCATGACATGGTTCGTCTTGGCTTCTTTACGGTTCTTGGAGTTCTGGCTGCTAGCTTTCTGTACAGGGTGTAAGTAAAAAAGTACATCAGTAGTGCATTGATCGAACTAGTAATAAATACATGTGATATATGGAAGGATGAAAAGGAAATGCTATGAGACCTTGAAATTTGGAGATCCAAAATACAAGATAAGGTAGTGCCATTTAGCAATGTCAAGGTCTTCTGGCTTGTGTTTCATTCTTGCTGCGTAACTGTCGTACGCTTCGTACGTGGCACTGAGTGATGATCTCCATCCTTTGTATCGCACCATCGCGATGGCCCAAATCTTTTCCTTTTCATCATCAACGTCTACAAGCTCCCAACTATTCTGTTTATGTGAGAATACATTCAGACGGAGAAGTATTAAGCTATTTGAGGATTATTATAGCAATCAAGCAACATAATTAAATATCGTACGTACCAGTATGTCGGATGCTATAGAATTTTTCACATTTTCATGTATGTCTTTCCATTTGTTGACTCCAATAAGTGGAGCCCTTTTCCTTGTAAACATTACAATTTCATCCACAAATGACCGAGTGTTAGGGCCTACGGGACCTCCCAGCTTTGTGGAAATTTGATTTTAAGTTTCCGTGACCCGCTCCTTATCCTCTTTATGGCTGCTGATAAACCCTTGAGGGCATCCTCCTTGCTTGTGCCCTTCACTAGAGTCTCCTATGAATCCATGAAGTAAAAAATGGTCAGATAATTGCAGCAATGTAGATTACATTAAAATAAAATTTGCAATGCGTAACACACCTTTTCTCACTTTTTTGTCATGCCGAGCATGAGATGGCCTATCTGATGGTGCTGATTGCATGGCTGCAAGACCTTCGTCATCAGGAAGGTTTTGAACTTCGTCATTGTCATCTTGATCTAAATAAGATACTGCATATCATACAATGGATCCACATCAGTCTAAACATTTTTTGTTCACAAGTAATATTAACTTTGATTGCTGAATGAATGAATATAAATTACTAATGTCTTGAAGATACTCTTTACGCCTTAACCATTCTTTATATGTCTCCATGGTTTCGTCCTTGTAATCATCTTTAAATTCTGCACGTAACGAATATGTAAGTGCAATGGATATTCAACACATAGCTTATATAAATTGTGATTGGAAGAATTGTACCTACCTGTGTCTGGTTCATCCTGCTGCAGGTTTTGAAGCCATATCTTGTAAGCATCTATTTGTCTCCTATCCTTCATCCTTCTGTAGTTGTTTCCCTTCATCGCTTCAAGGGAGTTATGGTTACCAGCAAGTTAGTCTGTTGATCCCTTGTTAGGAAGATCCTGATTTTCCTGTCTTTTGAATTGCTTTGTAACATGGTTGGGATTTGGTGGTCATAATCAAGAGGGATGAGGGCTACTGTGTTCCTGCCACATCGCTCCTTATAGTACAAGAATCAGAGCACGTCCACAGTAGCCAAGCTTTGACTTCAAACAAACCAAGTTAAAAAATGTGATATTAGACCTATCACAAGTGAACTGGGCAGTTTCATGACCTGAAGATGCCCCGGCGCAATCGATAATTACACGCCACGTCTCACCAATGAGTCTGCAATCAAACTCATATGCAATCATTCACTGACCAAGGTAATGTCCTTACTCTTACACAGGAATATTAATCTATAAATTCAATAGAGGACTATATATAACCCTAGCACTAGAAACTAGGCATGTATCGAGATCTTCCAATTTGAGATAGGAATATAACCCTAGGCATGTATCCAGATCATCCAATATCACATAGGACTATAACCCTAAGCGAATTTTCGATTGGATTTGCAATAGCCTGAGAAAACATAACTGATTCGGGGAGGTTCAAACAAAAACTCATCAGGACCATTGTCTTCAGTCGCCATCTCTTGGTCGTCGGCGGTGTGGGGCGGAGCCGACCTCCTGCCGTCGAATCCAGTCGCCATCTGTTGGTCGTCGGTGGTGTGGGGCGGACTCGGCCTCCTGTCGTCGTCTTCAGTCGCCATCTCGACAAGGATCCGAGAGTCGTCAGCTCGTCACCCCCCTCTCCCCCCCACGAACGTCAAGGAAACGTGATTAATGGCGCCGGAATTTTGGTAGATGGGGATTGGCAAAAATATATGGAAGGGTTATTTTGGTGAGGCTAGGGGGGAAATTTGGGTAGGGCAAGCGGGAAAATTTTGGCTGGGGAGAAGGAGGAGGTGTTTTGGTACATCTCGACACGTTATGTTTCATGCATGTTTAATTGGAACATTTGAGCAATGTGTTCAATATTGAAATCACTATGGACATTGCTTCATCTGTACATGTATATATTCACGTGGTGATCTGCATGGTGATAGTGTGGCACACAATGAGCATATATAACTAAAGATAGTGTGGCACACAATAAGCTCCCCTTTGGCATGGCTCATCCAAATAAAACGGCTTCACCGGTGAAGCCAATGCCTGTGAAGCCAATAAACATAAGGCATATCCCTTAGTGAGAGAGAAAACATTAGGATTGCATTGGAAAGTATATCGATTAGCATGGAATAGAGATGAACAATCTAATGAAACAAAGTTGACACCATAAAGTTGAGATACTTGACTCTCCAATATTCTTGGAATGACTTACAATTAGGTACTTTGAAACTCCAAGTTTCTTGGAATGACTTATAATTTGGTCAAAGTTGAGATACTTGACTCTCCAAGATTCTTGGAATGACTTACAATTTGATCAAAATTGAGATACTTGACTCTCCAAGATGGAATGACTTATAAGGGCACGTACAACGGTTGTCTTTTTGTCGTCCGGGCTCATGCTCCCAAGGTATATTTGACCATCTTGTAAAACAAAGAGATCGATACGATGCAACTTAATAAAACCAAACAACTCGATAACTGTGAGCAACGTCGAATAACAAATAGAATATTGAACAAAGCCTAGAAAGTTCTATTTGCAATCTAAGTAACTCGATAACTAGCCTTACGCTTAGAGATCCGAATATTGGACAAAGCCTAGAAAATTCTGATACAGGTAACGTAATGACCGTGTGATGGTACTTACAAGCTCGCCTGAGATCGAAGCTAATGCAGCCCTACGCACAAGAAGAAACTTGCCGGTTTCTACTCTACTCCTACTCCTAGGGTTTGACGGCATGGCGCCAAAATGTTGTATTGATTGATTGATAATTTATTATTACAAGGCTCATGGGTTTATATCTAAAACTACCTAAGATAACTTTCTCCGCGCTTTTCCTTATTTTGTGGAGACTCCTTGTCCACTTCGTGTCCTCTTTACTTCCATTGGCTCCGGGACTCTGATCCCTCCATTGTTAACCCTAGTTGATGTGCTTGATTCGTCCTGGCTACCTCTTCTCACATCAACTCTTGGAATCTTATCCTCAGTAGTTGACTCAAAAAATTGGTGTCAACAGGATGAAGTTGCCAACTCCATCCATCCCAGAATATAGCTATGTTTAGATTTTTTTTCAAAAATCAAACCCAAACTCGTCGCTTATCAAACAACCGGCTTAACCAATGAGCGAGGATACAACTACCAGGCCACTTATCTCTACGCGGGTCGAGACTCGAAAGCCACTTATCTAAGCGGAGCGCTTTTCCCCTTGTTGCCCCTTTGCTCCGCTCCAGTGCCCCAGCCCACCACAACGCTGCCATCATGAATCCCCTTGCCCGCCGCCGCTCAGGGGCAAGAGGAACGGCAGAGTCGTGCTGACGCCGTCCCTCTCCTTGCCCATCGCGCCTTCTCCCTGCTTGCCTTCCGCACATTTGCTTGCCTTCCGCACTCGTTGCCGATGTGTGCCCCTTCCTTCCTCCCTATCCTCAGCGCCCGTGGCCGTCTAGCCACATGCAAGTCTCGACGAACGGGAGCCCAAGGGGCGAAATGGAAGATGCAAAGTGTAAAACCGAAGGCAAGCACCTTGCGCCATGGACAGACCTACGGCGGTGGAGAATGATGCTGGCTTGGCTAAGATTGCTTCACGAACTGGTAGAGAGAGAATAGGAAAGAAAGAGATGATGAGGTGTAAAGAGATACAAACGACCCGTGAAGTTGTATTTGTTGTATTTTTGTTGTATTTGTGTTCTCCCTCCGTTCCCATTTTAGCTTTTTTAATTCATAAACTTTATTATGCACTTAGATATACTTTATGTCCACGTAGAAAAGCTAAACGACATATAATTTGGAACGGAAGGCGTATCTATCATCGATTCTTAAATCAATTTTAACTTATGTGAATCAGCCTATATTATGAAGCTATTAGCAATAAGTACGTGTGGCCTTGTTTTAGCAAGCCACGATGATATACTATTATTCTTTTTTCTTACATTTATGGCTATGTATAGTTGAAATAAATATTAAGTTAAAAGAAAAGAAAAATCACATAGAATCCCCGTGGGATTTGCCTTCACCTTTAAAATGACCTATCATCGGTTTCATGGGCATTTTAGATAATTTATCACACAGGATAGGATTGGCAAACACCCAATTTATCCCAACAGCATATTCTTCGGATAGCATGCTTGTCAGACAATCCTACTTACCACATAAGCAAATTTCAGATAAGCGGAATCAAACAGAACCTATATCGTTACTCGTAAGCATAAAATACAAGAAGGTTGGGCAAAAAGTCCAAAGGAAAGGACCTCTATTTCATGAGCTCCGATATCTCCGCCGCCCATGCCTCCGAAATGCAGTGGTGTTTTACACATCACCCCCCCTGTTGTTAAATTAATCAGATTCCGTCAGCACTGCAGTACTCCACCCCTGAATTCGTGCAATTAACCCCCTGTTCTTCCCCGCCTAATCTCCTTTAAGCCCCGCAAAGGCAAAACCGAAAGGCGTTTGAAAAGGCCAGAGGTTACTCACTTCTCTCGCCCTCCTCTTCTTCCTTTCCGTTCGCTGCACACCACACCACCACCGTGCGTGACGACACCGAGCCGCCGCCGTAGCAGCCTCCCGCTGGGGGCGCCCGCCGCCTAGCTTCTGACCGGTCGACGCGAATTCGTCCGCTGAGGTTCACCGCCCTGCTTGAACGACGAGTAGCGGAGGCCGGAGGGAGATGTCGGCCCCCCTCGATCGGCTTGCCAGGCCATGTGAGTTGTGCCCTTGGCTTGTAGGTTTTTCTGTGATCGAAAGGGAAGTTCTTTTGTTTCGAATTCGGTCCAAGAGTTTCAGATGTTTGGTTTTGTGGAACCGAGTTCGACGTTTTCTTCAATTAAAAAAATATCCATCTTCATTTGGGGAGGTGCGATTATTTGGCGCTAGATGGATTTTTTTTGTGTGGAAATTAGAGCTTCTGGTGCTAGTTACCAATTTACCATTGAAATTTGTTCCTTCGTCATCCAATTTTTATAGCAGTATGTGGCATGTACTGCTTGAGCACTTGGGAGCACGAGCACCACCAAAATTCCGGAACCAACGATTTGTGCTAGCACCTGAAACATTCTGTCATATCCTTGGTTCCACTGTCCGATTTGCACTAAAATTAACACCCACATGGTTGCAATAAATCGTTGAATCTCGTGGCTGCGAAGTTCAGCAGAAGATTAGGATTCAGGTTGTTGCTGTTGCTTTCAACAACCTTGGAATTCTAGCCTTTCTTTACAGGCGAAATTTAAGATTCTCTTGATCGTGACCCACTCTATCTCAGAGTTCTACCGAAACTTCCTTGCCATTCTAATAATTATCCCTTATCATGTCGTTTTCCTGGGTCGTGCGCTTCTGCGCCAAGCAAAGCTATACGGATCCCGACAATTTATTGCTCTGCACCGTGCGACAAACTGGCGCACTGAAGCAAAGTCAGCACAGCAGTAGGCAGGGCCAAGTACTGTATTGGAGTTCCATCAGAGGGAAAAAAAAAATTGATACGGCAGAGAGAGTACTTATTACAGCTCGTAACGCGAACGGCAGGTTCTTGTATCTGTCATCTGTGTTCAGTAGAACAAATGGGGTTACCGTGTGGGCTTCAAGAAGTTTGTTCTCGTGTTGCCTGGCCAATACTTGGTGCGTTTGACGATGGCGGAGAAAAATTAGGGTAGCTAATTGGAACTAATCCACTCAACCTGGTTGGCCATAAATTATGTGTGGTTGATTACTCTCAGTTCCCTTCTTTCTCTTCGTCAGCGAAGATTTCAAGTCTGGTCTCGCCTGAGGCCTGTTGCGTGAATTCCACTATCTGTTTTTCAGTTGGGCAGGTAGGTATATGTTTTTCAAGGCCTTTATATGATACCACACTTTTTCAGTTAGATTCAGACATGCAAACCCCGAACGGTTTGATTATAATGATTGAAGTCGATTGGTGTTTGGTAGCTCCACATGCTTTGCTGGCATTATTTCAGACATGCATCCTTCTGGATGTAGAACTGGACTTCAATTATGGCTTGAGCATAGTGTGCTTATGTTAGATCCTATCGGTAGCCTGTCCATCTGCATTTTTGGTGTGAATATGTAGGCCCCTACATCTCACGACTGACAATGAACTCATACCCTCACTTGTTATCTGTGGTACAGTAGTCCAGTCTGCAGTGCCCATCAAATCATGAGGACAAAGGCCATCGAACAAACCAAATGTTGAGAATCTATTGGCCTACTGTGAGATACGTAGCCCGTAGTGGTCAAGACTCAAGACATCCCCTCCCATGGTTTTCTCCGCATTCTTCATGGTTTATCCTAATTATTTTGCCAATTGCCATGCTTTGTTGAGTAGTATCTTGCTGGAATGCTTTCTTGTCTGGTAGGAGTAGGATTTGTTATACTGTTTAAACTTTAAAACAAATAGGCTTTAGTTTGAATCTTGCATATGTCTTTCTGATCTGGTTGGATGGTATTCTATTTTTCAAGCTGCATATTGATGTATAAGTACTGTTTTGATTGGAGGCAGGCAGGGGTATACTCTACTTTAGAATTTTTCCTTGATAGCCCTACAAAATTTATGTCTTCTTCCTTCTTGCAAGAGATGGAAATAAAGGTGTTTGAAGTATAATCCTAGAGTTATGCACTATGCTGCTGATATTTCGAACTTCATGCAAAAAACATTTATAATTAGTGGTAAATGCCTTGTATTTATTACAAATGAATTAATTCATTGCATTATCAGGTTTTGAGGGTCCATCTAGCCATGATGAACGTAAAGAACGGAAATCGGATGTGGGAAACTCTGAGGAAGATAGAAGAACAAGAATTGGATCTCTGAAAAAAAAGGCCATAAATGCATCTAACAAATTTAGGCACTCTTTGAAGAAAAAGAATAGGCGAAAAAGCGACATTCGAGGAAATTCTATATCTATTGAAGATGTGAGAGACTTTGAGGAGCTACAAACAGTTGACGCATTTCGCCAATCACTCATATTAGATGAGATGCTACCTGCAAAGCATGATGACTACCATATGTTGCTACGGTAATTTATTGGGCTACTTATCCACTTGATCCTTTGCTTGTGTTTTTGTCATATCATTGCTGAACATGTGAAACTGAAATATATTACTTATATCTTATCCTTATAACAGCTTCATTTGAATAGAAGTGTTGAAAATATTTTATATGACTCGAAGGCTAGTATGGCACCAAATTTCCTGCTTAAAACATAAGTGTCTGAATAACACTACTATATCTTCAGTAACCTTTACTGAACTAGATGCGTACTTGCATCCCTAATTATTTACATACACTTATTTTTTTCCCTCACATTGACACGATCACATGCTTAGTTGTGGAGCTCTTTCTTTCTATGTTTCAATAGATTTTTGAAGGCAAGGAAGTTTGACATTGAGAAAGCAAAACACATGTGGGGAGACATGCTTCAATGGAGGAGCGAGTTCGGTGCTGATACTATAATTGAGGTATGATTTTTGAAATTTGTTTGCAACAGTACTCTGTCAGGTTTTGTTGATATCATCACTTGGGACCTCTTACATTTGTATGAACAATCCAATTGTTCCAGAAGCTTATGCTTTTAAGCTAACAAAATAAGAGTTAAAATTATGCTCAACTGCTTTAGACTTCTCTAAGAGGCACGTTTATTTTCTGTGTTCTCTCTGTGCATCTACATTATTTTGATGTTTTGTAGTATTTAGTTAATAATTTCTTTTTCCTGACAATTAATTTACGTTTGACCAGGACTTTGAGTATACAGAATTAGATGAAGTTCTGCAGTACTACCCTCATGGCTATCATGGTGTTGACAAAGAAGGAAGGCCTGTATACATTGAAAGGCTTGGAAAAGTTGACCCAAACAAACTCATGCATGTAACTACTATGGACCGTTATGTCAAGTACCATGTGAAGGAATTTGAAAAGAGTTTCTTAATCAAGTTCCCAGCTTGTTCAATTGCTGCAAAGAGGCACATTGATTCAAGTACAACAATTCTAGATGTTCAAGCCGTGGTATGTTTCCTATGCAAAAACTCTTAAACAAATATTAATTGATGTTATGACTTTTGAGTTCTGATCTTGTATCTTTCTCTGCAGAGTCTAAAAAATTTCAGCAAGACAGCACGGGATTTGATGACCAGACTGCAAAATATCGACAATGATAACTACCCAGAGGTATCACCTTCGTGAGAGGACCTCATTCTGTGTTACCTGGCTAAGCAACATTAACTAATTGTTTTTCCAGACATTGTATAGAATGTTCATCGTCAATGCCGGTCCAGGATTTAGGATTCTCTGGAGCACTGTTAAGTCTTTCCTTGACCCAAAGACAACTTCAAAGATACAAGTGAGATTTTGTCAATTTTCATATTTATTGATAAATTCTGTCTTTGCCAACTACTAGTTGTTTACCATAAATCCATTATGTTTATCAGGTCCTTGGAGCTAAGTTTCAGACCAAGTTACTTGAAATAATTAATGCAAAGTAAGCACTAATGTGTTTAATTTAATATCTCCATGAGGGGCGTCCTTTTTTATTTTGTTTTTTGTTGATTTTCTTTCTTTCTTTTTTAATTTGGCAAATCTGCAGTCAACTGCCAGAGTTTCTTGGTGGCTCTTGTACCTGTTCAGAGCTTGGAGGATGCCTTAAAGGTGAAAAGGGGCCCTGGACAGACCCAAACATATTGAAGGTCTGTGCCGGTTACATCTATTCATGCCTGCTAGTTGGCCAGTGTTTCTCATATCTTTTGCTGTTGGATTCCAGATGGTCATCAGTGGCAAAGCTCGCTGTAAGAGGCAAATAGTAGCAGTTTCCAATGATGATGAGAAAATAATTGCCTACGGGAAACTAAAATACTCTGCTGTAAGATTGCACTCTGAAGATTTTTTTTTCTATTTCATATGTAAATTCTGAAGTGCTGAATGAATCTAAATTTGTAAGCAGAAAAGGGGCAGTGACACATCTACTGCTGAATCTGGTTCTGAAGCTGATGACATTACATCTCCTAAGGCAATAAGAACTTATGGTAAAAATCCTATGCTGACACCAGTTCGCGAAGAAGTAAGTTTAGTGTTTAAATTTGAGAACAATTTTCTATGTACTTCTACAATTGATGAGTGAACAATTAGAGTAAATGCTAGTATTTCTTTTTGAGAGCAAAGTAAAGAGTTACTATCTTTTTAAGAAACAAGAGTCTGCCTTGCTCCTCTTTTTTCGCAATAACAATTTATGCATATTTACCTTTAACGGGCTTAAAACTCATGTGAAATGTGAGCAAGTTAGAAAAATTATACAGGTTAGCCCTATCTAGCAATTCCTGACATAATTTCAGTATTTTACTTCAAAGGGTATTTGGGTCTGCTACCACTGATGAAACTTACATTAGATTTTATACTTGATTAATGCTCGAAGTAGTGCTGCAGTGTAACAATGCGAAATGCTGCCAATTAGTCCCATCCTGGATTGGGATATTCGAAGTAGTGAAAGAAGCAAGAATACATGTAAAATACAACAGTCCTATACTCCTGTCTCAATATTTCTTGGATATTCACACTATTCATCCAGCGTGAAAAGAAAAGGAACACCAAATTCTTTGTTAGTATTTTCTTCATCAACAAGAAATCAAGTGCTACCGATGTATTATGTTTTACTTTCTTCCTATGCAGCAGGCAAAACTGATGAAGGCTGCAAACGTTTCTGCTGGTTATTCTGAGTACGATGTATGTGTACCAATGATTGACAAAGTTGTCGATGGTAATTGGAAGAGAGAAACCTCTACTGATTTTCATACATTTTTGTACTGTCATATTGTTCTCCCTTAGTTTACATACATTTTTCTGTTGAAACTAGTGTGATTTTGATCTCTACTGACTTCTGCTTCATTTTGTAAAATTCAGGGACATACTTCTCTGACAACACAAAATGCTCTGAAAGTCGTCATGCTCGAGTAATTGCATGGCTTGTGGCATTTGTTATGATGGTGACCACACTTTTCCGTGCATTCTTTAGTCGCATTCCGAAAAACACACTGGACAAAAGTTCGGAAGTGGATGACAACCTTTCGGCTTATTCACTGGACTACTCAACAACTAAAGAAGAATTCCGCCCACCTTCACCAGCTCCTGAATTCACCGAGGCAGACATTCTTTCATCTGTCCTGAAGAGACTCGCAGAGCTCGAAGAGAAAATCGATGTTCTCCAGTCAAAACCCTCGGAAATGCCTTCTGAGAAAGAGGAGCTGCTTAATGCTGCTGTCCGTCGTGTGGACGCATTAGAGGCTGAACTAATTGTGACTAAGAAGGTAAATACACCTATTGACTTCAGTGATTTATCCATGCAATTGAGAGAATCTGGGTAGGTGTGCTCAGTTCTAGGATGGGAACTTTTGCTTCCTCATGTATGTTTGACCTTTGTTGTTTCTAGGCCTTGTATGATGCTCTTATGAAGCAGGAGGAATTGCTTGCATATATTGACAGACAAGAGTTTGCCAGGTTTGAGGTGAGACCAGGATTTGTTTCTTGCATTTCAAGTCACACAGATCCAGATGCCACTTCAAAGTTGCAACTAACCTGTTTTATGAATTAACTGTGGCAGAAGAAGAAGAAATTTTTTTGCTTCTGAAGAGAAATGCCGTGCAGGTTACCTGCCCACCGCTTAATAGTATGTATTTTGGTGTGGTAGAGCTTGTAAGTAATTTTCCTTGCAATCCATGGTTGCAGCCCCGGCTTGAAAGATTCCATTATCTCTGTACATGGCTTTTCAAGCGCGTCTCTGCAGCCTGTTTCTGTACCCTTCTCAAGATCCATATCCATATAGAAACAGTCGTCTTATGCATCATTCGGTGGATTCTAGCAGCCGCTCCCCTTGTGCTTTGGAGAAGCTTCATCCAATGCCTCCAATTAGGAGAAGGGTTATTTTACTTCTAACAAGTAAATACGCATGTACGTTGCTACATGCGAAACCAATTATCACAATGTAATACTAAACATAATTTTATAAAATGTGATATATTATATACTACTAGATTTTTAACCTGAAATAGAAAATTCAGTTATATACCTCTAAACGCTGGTCATGGAGACTCCAAATCATTATGGTCCTTATAACCTAAGCCTTGTTTAGTTGTCCAACTTTGAGGTGCCAAAATTACTGTAGCAACACTGTAGCGTTTCGTTTGTATTTGTGAATTATTGTCTAAATATTGACTAATTAGGCTCAAAAGATTCGTCTCGCAAAGTACAACAAAACTGTACAATTAGTTTTTAATTTCGTCTACATTTAGTACTCCATGCATGTACCGCAAGTTTGATATGATGGGGAATTTTCTTTTTGCATAGTGCCAAAGTTGGTATTTGGAGGTGAACTAAACAAGGCCCTAGTAGTTGGCGGTCGCCGCTAGCCCATGCCAGCGCCAGCTGGAGTCTGGATACATGTTGAAAGAAAGTTCAGTATGTCTCCAGACTCCTGATGGTGGGCAGCTGTTCCACTGGAGATATGGTAGCGAACTTTTCTCAGGAAGATGGTTAAGGACCTCAGAAGATAGGGGACACACTTAAAAAACAGAATCCATGAGTAGACTCACCTCACAATCACAATCCAAATTGCTATGTGTGCAGAGCAGCATACGCTGATACGCATGATTCAAAGGTACAAATCGGTTTTTGTCCAATGCTTGGATTGATCTTGGGCGTGTTTCCTCGTGCATGTACGAAGCTAGACCGGAGGGGAGGACTTTGGTTGGGTCGGCTATCGGCCATATATCTATAGGCCCACAGAGAGGTTTGGACAGTCCTACAATGCAGGGCTGTATATCAAGACGTATCAGATATGGAGATTACGGTGCAGGATGGCGTGGTCTATGTAGAGGACAAGGATTAGTCGAGGATTAAGAAACTACTTGTAGCAATTAGAGTAGGACTCTCTGGTTGAATCTGACTAGTATTCTTGTACATCAACCGACCTGTAACCCTACCCCCGGCAATATAAGGAGAGGCAGGGACCCCCTCCAAACAATCAACAATCAATACAATCCAACCAACACACAGGATGTAAGGTATTTCGTGACATAAGTGGTCCGAGTCTAAATTGTGTGTTCGAGTTTACCTTCGAGTTCCAGATCTTTGACGAGACACACGTATAAAACACTACCTCGGGTACCCCCTCAGTGATAGTTGGCGTGCCAGGTAGGGACTCTCGCCAAGGATCCACCGGTGAACTCAATGGTTTCAGTCTTCGGCTCTTGGGTCTGCGTCGCGGACGGCGCTGGAAACTTCCACCGCCACATCGCGCCAGCCCCGGAGGAGAAACACTACGACATCAACCTTCATCACCAAGCTCTAGAGGATTTCATTGAAAAATTCAACGAAATTTTCGACCTCTTTCGAGGTCCACGGGACGAGCCCGAGTACAACTCAACTTCTCCCACTAGTCGGACTAGTTCTCACGAGCTGACACTCGAGCCATCATGTGAATCGGTCTACAATACAACTTGGTTCCCGTTCGGACTCTAAAACGCGGGAGCTGTCTACCAAGCTTCCCTGTCCAGGTCCCAATCCAACTCAGATTCGATCGAGGAGCTCGACTACTACTCGGATCTGAATGAGGAGATTCCTTTATCAGGTCCACAACAGGGCTTGGTAATCACATCTACTCCACAAGGCAGATTCGTCTACTGGCCCGGCATGAAACCATCTGCCCTTGCCAATGATGATGAGTCACATTTTGTCGCGTACCTCGAACAGGAAGGGACACATTTGTCTCCTATTTACGAAGAAGACGGACCCACAGAGATCATCACGACAAGATCGAGTAGTTTCTCCACAGAGCGAGAACTACTCGCCATTGTCGCTCCTCAAGGGGGCGATGATGGAGCAGAACAACCAGAAAGAAATCCACGATGTGAGCGCCATTCGAAGGACATGTCGGCAGATGAACTCTCCGCTAATGTGCAAGGAGAAGAGACAGAAAGTCAAAGGAATCGTCGATGTACAAGAAACGCAGCACGAGCAGAGCGTCGTCGCTGCCTCACATCCGAGTTACCCATCATGAACTTGGATCACGCGTTTGAAGTAGTTCAAACGCGTCATCACCACACTCCTCTCGCCACCATCGCCTCCATTGACCTGCTCACTCGTACAATGGCACAAGATAAGTACATAGGCAACTGGCTCTACTATCGGAGCATGCGTACGAACAACTCGATCGACAAAATCCGATCAGCTCGGTCCGACGCACCTCTTCCCAACAAGGCAGCGGTGGCAGGCATCCAAGTCGCAACGAAGCTGCTAGACATAGTCAAAATGAGGTTCCCAGAATTGACAACCCCAAAGCAAAGCTAGCATAGGGAAGAAGGTAGTCGGACGGGAGCCTCGGGAGGCCGTGGCCACCGCGGGCCTCGTCAAGAGCCTGAGCAACCTCATGACCTTTGTCATTAGCTCAACTAGAATCGCGACGCTCACATCATCATCGAAGGGCGCAACCGTGAACACGATCAAGAAGTCGACTACTCGGGAGAAGACACCGATAGGTTCCTGCCTTTTCAAGACAAGTACACAAGACGGTACTACTCGACAAGTTTAAACTTCTGGGTATTAACAAATACGACGGCAAGGAGGACCCAGTCCAATGGCTGAGGTGTTACTCGCTGGCGGTCCAAGCGGTAGGAGGAAACGATGACATCAAGGTCATCTACTTCCCCATCTGCATGGAGGTAGGACTACTCACTTGGCTCGAGTCTCTATAAATGAACTCCATCGACACATGAAGTTAGCTGAAGGCGGCGTTCATAAATAACTTTGCTGGGGCAATGCAACATCCTGGCAATAGGATCAACTTGTCGCAAGTCAAACAGCAATAAAGTGAGACTCTACATGGTTATCTACGCCGTTTCTTTGATAAGAAGGCTACCGTCGTGGATATCACGGAGAAGGACGCCATAGAGTGCTTCCAGAATGGTCTCTATGAACACCGAATGTTCCAGGACTTTGGCAGATGGCGCTCCGAGGATATCAAGTCTCTCAAGACCAAGATACAAGCCAGGGCAGATGAAGAAGACAAGGAGATTGAGCGGTTTGAATCTAGTTGTAACAGAGGCAAGAACAACAACAATCAGAGCAACGGCCAAACTAACAGCAAGAATCACAATGATCGTCCCAACGACAACGAGGCAACTACTCGGGTGGTCAAAACCGCAAGAGGAAGCAAGACAATACTGTCGCGGCGATGTCCTAGTCCTCGAAGAAAAGCGGTGGAAATCAGGAGAGGACTCCATTCAAGGAGCTCCTTAAGAAGCAGTGCCCATGACACCCACACTCCAAACACTCTGCGATGGATTGTATAAGCCTTCGTAGAGTCATGAAAAATCTGCTGCAATCTTCTGAAGCTAAAGACAAGGGCAAGGCCAAAGAAGACAGAGACGAGGATGACCATGGGAAATTCCAGAATTCATCCAACACCGTCAACGTCATATTCGGCGGCACTCCAGGTATTACTACCAAGCGGTCCCAGAAACTAGCCCTCCGGGAGATCACGTCCATTGAACCAGCAATGCCTACATTCCTCAAGTGGTCCGAGGTACCAATTACCTTTTCAAGAAAGGATCAGTGGACTAGTTTCTCCGACCCAGGACGCTACCCTCTTATCCTAGACCCGGTAGTCATAGGCTCTCAACTCACAAAGGTACTCATCGATAGCGGTTGTGGCCTCAATGTGCTCTTCGCCAAGACTCTGAGGAAGATAGGCCTCAACGTTTTCGATATGCTCACCCTAACGAACTCTCCGTTCTATGGGATCATCTTGGGTAACGCGGTTGTATCCCTTGGTCAGGTGGTTTTCCTAGTTACTTTCGGGACCAAGGATCATTACCGAACTGAGTACATCTGATTTGAGGTGGCTGACTTGAAACTTCGTATCATGCCATCCTTGGAAGACCAGCACTAGCCAAGTTCATGGCCATCCCACATTACATATACCTAATACTCAAGATGCCGGGACCTAAGGGAGTACTCTCCCTGCGCGGAGACTTGAAGAGATCATATGACTACGACACAGAAGCCATGAAGCTAGCGGTGACTACTCAGGTGCCAAACTCCATGATGCAAATCTTCGCTGCCCCCAAGAAATTATAACTGACAGAACTAAAAATTCCTAGAGAAGAAGTCAGGGGCAACCAAGGTCAAGCCGGTAGGAGAGGCTGATATCAAAGCTATCGACCTTGAGATCGGCGATAGCTCCAAGACAACCCTGATTGGCTCAGGGCCGGATCCCAAATAGGAAGACACGCTCATCAGTTTCCTTCGGGCCAACCAAGACATTTTCGTATGGAAGCCATCTGATATGCCGGGAGTGCCTAGGGAGTTGATCAAGCACACTGAATGTGGATCCCAAAGCTACGCCCAAGCAACAACGACTACGCTAGTTCGCCCAAGACAGAAGAGAAGCCATCAGAAAAGAGTTGGCCAACTACTCGCGGCTGGCTTCATAAAAGAAGTCTATCATCCAGAGTGGCTGGCCAACCCTGTCTTGGTGCGAAAGAAGAACAACAACAAGTGGAGGATGTGTGTAGACTACACGGATCTCCAAAGGATACCTTCGGGCTCCATAGGACTGATCAAGTCACCGACTTAATGGCTGGGTGCGCTCTACTCTGTTTCCTTGACTATTACTCAGGGTATCACCAAATAGCACTCAAGTAAGAAGACCAAATCAAGACTGTGTTCATCACCCCGTACGGAGCTTTCTGTTACACCACAATGTCCTTCGGGTTGAAGAACGCAAGCACCACATACCAACAAGCCATCCAAGAGTGCTTCAAAGACCAAATACACCGCAACATAGAGGCATACATGGATGACGTGGTCATAAAGACCAGAAATCACAAAGACTTCATTGCGGATCTCGAAGAAACCTTCGCAAGCCTGCGAGCATACTAGTGGAAACTGAACCCAACAAAGTGTGTGTTCAATGTACCCTCCGGAAAACTACTCGAGTTCATCATCAGTCATTGAGGGATCGAGGCTAATCCCAAAAAGGTCGCCACCATCACCAACTTGCACGCTCAATTGTGCATCAAGGATGTCCATAAGCTGACTAGATGTATGGCGGCCCTCAACAGATTCATCTCAAGACTTGGAGAAAGGGGACTACCCTTCTTCAAACTACTCAAGCAGCAACAAAATTCCAGTGGACCGAGGAGGCGCAACAAGCCCTTCAACAGTTGAAGAATTTCTTATCGAATCCACCGGTCCTCACGACGCCTACTCCCAGTGAAAACTTGTTGCTCTACATCTCCGCGACTACTAATGTCGTCAGCACGGCGATCATGGTCAAAAGGCCAGAACCAGGCCATGTATATAAAGTACAAAGGCCCGTCTACTTCATCAGTGAGGTGCTATCATACTCCAGAACTAGGTACCCGCCAGTAGTAGAAGTTGCTATATGCAATACTACCCACCTCACGGAAGCTACAACACTACTTCCAGGAACACAACATCTCCATCATCACAGACTTCCCCTTAGGAGACATACTTCACAACAGAGATGCAACATGATGGATCTCCAAGTGGGTAGTAGAACTCAGAGCCTTGTCCCTGGAATTCAAACCAAGGACTGCCATCAAGTCGCAACCACTAGTCGATTTCATGGTAGAATGGCGGGAAAATCAAGTACCTGCACCAGCAGAATGCCCAGAACATTGGGTCATGTACTTCGACGGATCACTCAAGCTTGAGGGCGTCGACGTCTTATCCAAGCTCGGATCAACTCATCCTCAAGTTCTAGCTAGGGTCTTCGTCCACGAACTACACAAGCCATCCATAGTGGAGCCGGCACCTTCAAAAATCACCGATCGATGCAATAATGAGCCATACCAGGAGGTTAGGATGATCGACGTAGACTGGCGAGTACCCTTCATCGACTACATTAAGGAGCACAAGTTGCCTCCCGACAAGACAGAAGCAGAGCAAGTCTCTTGGTGCGGCAAGAACTATGTTTTAGTTAGGGACAAACTCTATAGATGAGGCACGTCATCAAGAGTACTAATGAAGTGCGTCTCACGCGAAGATGGCAAGGACATACTGGAGGAGATTCACAAAGGCATCTGCGGCAACCACGCATCTTCAAGAATGATCATGGACCTGTTCCTCTTGCTTCCCCAACCGCAGCACGCCCGCGGTGCGTGAGCACCCACCGGCCACATGACCACGCACTACCATGCCCGTGAGCTTCCGGAGGCTTCCATCGTGGGGGAAAGGACCGTGTTGCCCCTGCGCCGCACCCCGGAACCCCAGTACGGCGCCGTCCGATAGGCGCCACGCCGCCTCGAGCTCGCCCGTCGAGGATCGACGGTGCTTGTCAATGGTGCCCTGCCGCGCAAACCCTAGCCAGCCTTGGGCTATAAATAGAGAGCCCCGGGCACCTCCCTCGCCATCCCAAGCCTTCGCCCCCCCCCCCCCCACCGACACCACCAGTGAGAAGAGGGAGGAGCTGAGGGAAAGGGGAAGAAGTGGGGGAGGAAGAAAAAGAGGAGAAGAGGAGGGGTAGGAGAAGAAGAAGGAGGAGGAGGAGATGAAGAGAAGGGAGTAGGAGGAGGAGGTCGCCTAGGAGCCGAAGCTGCCACCGCCCGAGCACCGCTGCCCGTGAAGCTGGAGCCGCACGAGCCACCGCCGCCCATTCTCTGCCCCCGTGAGCTCGCCTTCCTTCCCTCTCTCTTGCTTCCCTACCCATAGCCGTAGTCGTAGAGCTTAGGCCACCACCGCTTAGCTCGCCATTGGCTGCCGGGGGCCATGCGCTACCGCGCCGTGCCGCGGCTGGGGGCAGCCTCGGGACCGCGCGCCCATGCGCACGCACTCGTGCCCGCCTGCACCACGTGCCTACTGGTGCAAGGCTGGGGGCTGAGTGCCGGCCGCGCACCGCGCTTGCTTGCGGCCGTGCACTCACCGGCCGCTGGCGCCGTTCGCCGCCGTGCTCTAGCCGCACACCGCACACGACATGACACCATGTCGCGACGCCGTGGGCGCGGTCACCGCGCGCCATCGGCCGCCTTTGCACGCACACGCCACTCAGCACCACCGCTGTGGCCCACGTGGCTGCCACGTAGGTGCCATGTGGTGCTAACATGGCAAGACGGGCCCACCTATGGGGCTCACTAACAAGCTAACCCGTGGGGGCCCACTGTTGATCGTTGACCAGTCAACGCTGCCGTCAGGGAGACACGTGGCACGCCCTTGTGCTACCATGTGGACCAATCACAAGCTGACACGTGCCACCCCTTTTAATAAATATTTTCTGAAATTATTAAATAATTAAATAAATCCTTTAATCTTTAAAAATTCTTAACTAATTCATTTTAACTCCGAAAAATATGACACCAGTTGCATTAAATTTTTAAAATCGAGCCGTGCTGTTTGTAGCTAGTTTGGTGTTATTTGGATCTTCTAAATTTGGATTTCTTGGAGTTTTTGCCTAGATGTAATGCCGTTTAATTTACGTTTCATCGTATCTTGTTCTGTTTAGACCCGAGCTATGACCAGGAAGACCTTCAGGACCCCGACTATGCCGAGGAGGATCCAATCAACTACGGAAAAGGTGTCATGTCCTTCCAATCATATAGATCCTATGCATGCTTAGTTGCTAGCACTTTAATTAAGTTGCTTGATGATGATGGATTGCATAGCCAATATTTTTAGCCATGTCTTGATAATTGTTTATCCTGTTTTCCTTATTTACCTACTTTTGTCAACTATCTACAGACCCCTAGCTAGTCTACCGCTCATATATCCTTATACATACTTTTGAGTTATGGATGGGCATTTGCCATGGATTTGGTGTTGGGATTCCTTCAACACTCTCGCGTGTGTTTTGGGTGAGTGTGACTCCTTAATGTGTTCTTGGCAGGAGCGAGCCATGGTTGGTACTGAGGAGTGCCTTGCTGGGAGAGAGCTTTTTAGACTCTCTCTATACCCCGCACCTGTGTTGGGTACCTTGTTTGTTACTGAGGAGCAGGTGGCGTACTTGTCCGTTGCAGGTGCTTCGGCACATACTTGTTGGTAGAGTGCTTGCTCTCAACCGCTTAAGGACCGAGTCAATTTGCCACCAGTCACAGCAGCTATTTTCGTACTTACCACTCACTTACGTTATGGGCAGGGTTCGGTTCGAGACTAGTAGTGGATAGTGCTATGCCTGTAGGCAGATTGGAGGATCGTGTAAGGAGTTTGAGGTGTTGGCCTGCTCTGACCAAACTGCACCCTAATGTGGGTAGGTTTCACAGCTTTGAGGTCCTCACTGGTGACGGCGTACCCTACAGCTAAGGATGGTTCCAAACTTGAGGAAACAGGAGAGAGCTATCCACTTACTAGGGCTCCGGCTGTTAGGTGGGGTTTGGACGGATCGCTCCCGTTCAGGCTCCATCCGTGTGGGTACATTTGTCCAGTGATTTGTGTCGACTTCCTTGTTTGAGGTGTTAACCTCGGAGATGATGTTGCTTTGCTGCTTCCTTGATTACTGCTACTGCATAAACCCCTACAACCATATATAGGTTTTACTCATGCATATAGTATAATTCCCCCATTTTCTTGGCTTGCTGCTTTTGGGAGTTGACATGGCCTACCCGCTTCTCGGGTAGATGGTGGCTTTTTAGGGTCGGAGCCTGACGACGACTTCGACAATGACGGTTGGGAAGACTAGGAACCATTCTTCGTTCGAGTCACCTCTGGAGATGGAGTTTGCCATAGCTTATGTTTCCACTGCGTAGATGTTTACCTTTCTTGATTCAATCCAGATGGACTTGTACCAGCATGTGCTGCTGAGATGTACTCGTTACTCATGTTATCTATGATATTTGTACTCTGTTACTCTTTCTATTTCTATGTTAGTATGGATTTGTACTATCTGAGACAAGAATTCGCATGTGATAGCCATCCTGGCACTGTCACCGAGGTGCATAGGCTTGAATTTTTAGAAATGAAAATTTGGGTCCGTTTCAGCTAGTATCAGAGCCATACTTGACCATAGGACGATCCATAGCAATGGACGTTAGTTTAGGAAGCCTCAATTACCCTTGAACTGAGTATATACCCCTTGAATGCTATACAAATCCTTGAATGATTACTATTATTACCTTGTCTTCTCTGACTTATACAACTTTCTAACAACCCTTAACTACGTGTTACAGATGACAACCGAGGGATGGCGCACGTTTTCTGGAGATAGAGTGCACTACAGAGGCTTTTGCACTCTCCTCAACGCGTGCTTGGAGAGAGCTAGAGTTTGCACTTAGGGCATGCTCTACGAGGGCCGCATGAGGGGCAATGTGGACTCCGTACCCACCGAGGTGAAGCTGACAGTGCCCGCAGACCCCAAGGTGCTCAAGTTAGAGGAGGTTGTGGTGTTTGCATTTGAGCTTTCAGCATTAGAGGCTCACCGACTGCCACCAGGAGAGCCGTGCGAGAGGTGCATGTGCAACTTCATGACATATTGGCACAGACTCCCTACCGCTGCCTGCCCAGGGCGTGTTGCGGACCCGGGGAAGTTGAGACCTCAGCCCGTGAGTACTATGAGGATGCCTACACAGAGCCCGACGAGAAGTTCAGAGTGGCCTCCCACTGCATTCATGATTAGGACTTGGCGCTAAATGGTACGACAGAGAGATGGAGATCCTTCGCAAGGGTTGGGACAATAGCATCTGGACCAACTCCATGCTTCAGGGATAGATAGTGGGACTCAAGCGAAGCTTGACTTCACTAACCAGGACAAACTTTCTCTTGCAGCACGAGATCGACGCTGCATCGGACCCTTACGACGAGAAGGACTCGTTGAGGATTACTACTCTGGAGCCGAGGATTGTTCGTATGAAGGAGGCACTGAGGAGGATTGCTACTCTGGAGGTGAGGATTGTTCGTATGGAGGAGGCACTGAGGTCCAGGGACAAGATAATAGATGAGAAGAATGCGTTGCTCAAGGAGAAGGTGGAGCTGGTTGCCACCTTTGACGCCGCATTGGTCACTAAGAACGGAGTCATTGAGCAGCTTCACCACCGCTAGCACATAAACTACTACAACCTAGTCCACCTTGGTTCACACTGCTACAACAACAGAGACTTGGCAGAGACACTTCAGCTCACGTGGGAGCATTCTAACCGCAAGAGGGTGATGGAGTTGGAGGAGTTGAGTGCGTGGATTTCGGTCGAGTACAGGAGGGAGCCACATGTGGAGAGCTTTGCGCTACCACCTATCAGATTGTGCTCCCAGGTGCTGCACCCACCAGCTAGGGTTGCTACGGAGGAGATGACCCGAGCGCTGTCTACACTCTCACAACTGTATGAAGGAGACCTTCTGGAGCTGCCAGTGTACTTGGACAACGAGTCAGGTCCGTTGAGAGGCCCTGCTCCTGAGTACCACCCTGGAAATGGAGACGTGAACAATGACGACTTCCCGTGCTCTGACTGAGTGGACTGCTTCTGATCTAGTGCTAGGTTTGAGTTAGGCTGACCATGATGTTTAGCATTAGAGACTACCACCCATGTAGTAGTATGATGATCCTCGTGTAATCTTGAAGATTTTTGTTGTAGACCTCGAGATGCACCCCTTTTGTATGGTGCCTTTGCATGAGTGATATGGAGTTTCATGGATTTTATGGTTCTTATGCTTCTTATTGTCTGTGTGAAATTATTTGTGTGCTTTATCTTTATATTTCTCTTAATAATTTAATTAACCCCCTATCTAATTTCTTGAGAGTAACCACTGATTATGATCTCATTTGGAACAGATGTCGGATTTGAGGAGGTCAGGACGGTTGCTGCACCGTTTCGAAGAGGCAGCTAACGAGGAAGGGCCTAACCCCGGTAGAGGTTGTGGTCACAGTGGAGGTCATGCTCCCCGAGGTGAACTTCGTGGAGGTCACCGCGGAGGACATGGTGGTTGTGTCCCAGAGATGGAGGTACAGGGAGACGTAGCTGACACTGAAGGAGAGGTTCACCAGGAGGGTCAGGAGGAGCAGGAGCAGAACATGAATGCTGGAGGTGCAGAGGACCAACAGGCACCGCCGCCACCTAACCTTGCAGAGGTGATGGCAGTTCAGACGCAGCTGATGCAGACCATGGCTGATGCTTTGCTCCAGTACAACCAGTAGGGAGGACAGCGTAGGAACCCAACAATTGAGTCTTTTCAAAGGAAAGTTAAAGGATTCACCAAGCTTCGTCCACCCACTTTCGAGAACTCTGACAACCCACTGGACACAGATGACTGGCTAAGGGAGATCGAGAAGAATCTGGACCTGACTGATTGTACAAAGGAGGAGTGTGTGGCGCTGGCCACCCACCAGCTTATCAGGACATCACGTGCTTGGTGGGACAGCTTCTGTGACTCTCATGCAGATCCAGCGCACATCACGTGGGATGAGTTCAATGCAGCATTTTGCAACCACCATATCCCAGAAGCAGTCATGGATTGGAAGGCAGATGTCGGCTAGGCAGCCCCAGGCCCACCAGAAGACTTGTATGGACCCACTCAAGGGAACATAACCGGAACCTACTCGGACATGAAGACGGCTCTACAGGGCACGTAGGCTTCATGGACTCCCGTAAGACTAATTGGGTCAAAAGGAAACTACTCTACCGAGTTAGAGTAGGACTCTGTAAACGTACTCGACTAGGACTCATGCACAATCCACCCTGTAACCCTGCTCCCCTGACTATATAAGGGCAGGCAGGGACCCACTCCAGAGAACGAAGAACAAGATCAATACAATCTACACACAGGACCTAGGGTATTACGCGATCTAGTGGCCCGAACCTATCTAAATCGTGTTCCTTGCGTCACCATCAACTCCTTGATTCTCAACGACACCCACCGCACAAAAGACCACCTTAGGTCCTCCCTAGGTGGGTTGCCAGTCTAAAACACCGATAGCTGGCACGCCAGGTAGGGGAGGTTGCCGAGTTTCTCCGCGTGAGATCGATGGCAACAGTCGTCATCAAGCCTGCGTTTGCCATTGAGGCGGGCGCAACCTTCATCTTCGGCTCCTAACTTTGCATTGTTGATGGCACTGGATCCTTTCAACTGCATCATCGGAAACTAGGAAAGGAAGCATCTCGATGGAAACTTTCTTCATGAAGAAGCAGAGAATTTCGTCAAGAAAATCCAAAATTTCAATGTCAATGTCATCGAGTTCGACTACGGCTCAGACTTGACCTCGATTCGGACTAGCCCACATAGGCTCACATCCAAGTCATCTCGGAAATTAACTTCAACTCGAAGTCAATTCCTACATGGACTCCGCAACGCAGCCGCGGTCCACCAAGAATTCCTTACTCGAGTCCAATCCGGACTAGAGACAGCTAAGGACTACGACTACGATTCAGACTCCTTCCAAGAGATCACTTTGTCAGGCCCAGCTCAAGGCTTGGTAATTACTTCAACTCCGCAAGGCAGATTCGTTTATCGACCTAGGATGAAGCCATCGTTCCTTGCCCAAGATTACGAGTCGCGCCTTGTCGCTCACATAGACAACATCCTATATCAAGAGGGTATGCCGCTTACTTCAACCTGCGAAGAAGGAAGCACTATGGAGAAGCTACTACCCGGACAGAGAAATCTTTGTCATCATGTCACCAAACAACGATGCAGGTGCCAGCCACCAAAAAACTCCTCGACGGGTTGGACAACTCGACAACGTCTCACAAGATGAATCGTCAACTAACGCCCCGCAAGATGAAACCTCTGAACAGAGAAATCAAAGAAAGGCATGCAATGCTGCCCAAGCAGATTGTCGCCAACTACTAGCTACGAACATTCCCATCGTGAACCTCGAAAGAGCATTCGATGCAGTGTAAGCTCGAGAACACAACACTCCACTCGCAGCAATTGCCTCGATCAATCTCATATCAACTCTCATACCTCATGACAGAGATAACGAGTTAACAGCACAACTCGCAGAAAGGGGCAACGAGTTAATAGCACAACTCGCAAAACAAGCTTACAAATTACTCGACAAGGAATCGCCAATCCTATTTATCCCTTGCAACTCGGCCCACCAGGATGGTAGCAGAGCTGTTGCAGTCCACGGTGGCAATCGCAAGGATCCAAGAAACAGTAACGAAGTAGTCAAATAGCCGAGACAACACAGCCGAAGGCAAAGTAGAGATGAATGCGAGGCCCAAGGCAAAACAGGGACGCAGGAGAGGTTAGCTGCACCAATTCAGTAAAAAGCCCTCGCCACTGCAGTGCTGATCGTGAAGCCTCAATCTTCAGCGACCTAAGAGAGGTAATCAATAACAACCGTCACCACGAACATGAACGTGAAGCCAATGACTATGACCAATTCCCCGCTTTCACCACACGGTTAATGAAGACTAAACTACCCGAGAAGTTCAAGCCGACGGGGATCACCAAGTATGATGGCAACCAAGATCCAGTCCAATGGCTACGATGCTACTCACTAGCAGTTCAAACAACTGAGGGTAATGATGACACAAAGGTCATTTACTTCCCCATATGCATGGAACCCGCGCTGTTAATATGGCTCAAGTCACTCAAGCCCAAGTCAATCGATTCTTGGGAAGACTTGACGAAGGCTTTCACTAATAATTACGCGGGCTCCATGTCCCGCCCAGGAAACAAAATTGACCTAAGCCAAGTCAAACAGAAAGAAAGCGAGACACTTCGCGACTACCTATGCCATTTCTTTGAAAAGAAGGCTACAATAGTCAACATTTCAGAAGCAGACGTCATCGAGTGCTTTAAAAATGGCCTCTATGATCGTCAAACATACCAAGACTTCGGCAGACATCGTCCAACCACCATCAAAGATCTCAAAATCATGGTACAACAATGAACAGATGAAGAAGACAAAGAGCGTGAGAGATTCGGCTCTCATCACAACCACGGTCGTGACAACAATAACAACAATCATGAACAAGACAGAAACCGCAACAATGATACTTGAAACAACTACTCGGGTAATCAGAACTGCAAGCGCAAACCCGACAACACTGTCGCGACTATGTCCAATTCAAGCAAGAAAGGGTCACACAAACGCAATGATGGGCCCTCCTTCACTGAGTTACTCAAGAAGCAATGCCCATGGCATCCAAACAACAAACACTCGGCCATTAATTACTACAACATGCGATGAGTAATGCAAGAATTACCCGCACCACCCCCTCCCGAAGACATTGGTCAGAAGAAGGACAAGGGTAAAGGCAAGGTCAACGAAGCTAACAAAGGTGAAGGTGAGTTCCAAACTGCCTCTAAGACGGTCAACGTCATTTTTGGTGGAATTCCAGGTACCGCGTCCAAATGGTCCAATAAGCTAGTACTTAGAGAGATTATGGCTATCGAGCCAGTAGCTCCTACACCGCTCAAATGGTCTGAGGTGCTCATAACTTTAAGCACAAAGCACCAATGGACAAGTTTCTTAGAACCAGGCCGATTCCCTCTTGTACTTGATCCCGTCATCATAGGCTCAAGACTTACCAAAGTACTCATTGATGGCGGAAGTGGACTCAACATCATTTTTGCCAAAACACTAAGGAAAATGTGCCTCGACATCACAGACATGCTTACTCCAACGGACTCACCATTTTACGGAATTGTCCCAGGAAATGCTGTCATACCTTGAGGACAAGTTGTCCTACCAGTCACTTTCAGCACCAAGGAACATTACCAAACCTAGTACATCAGTTTGAGGTTGCCGACTTTGAAACTTCTTACCACGCCATACTCGGAAGACCAGCCTTGGCCAAATTCATGGCTATACCACACTACGTCTACCTGGTACTCAAGATGCCAGGATCTAAGGGTGAGTTGACACTACGTGGAGACTTGAGGCGATCGTACGAGTGCGACACGGGAGCTGTTAAAATCGCAGCGACTTCTCAAGCACCCAATCCCATGCAACAAGTCTTCACAGCATCAAAGAAACTCAACCCTATAGAACTCGAGATCCCAGAAAACAAGTCGGGATCGACTAAAGTGAAACCAGCAAGCGAGAAGGACTTCAAAGCCATCGAAAGGTCTGAACCAGGCCACGTCTACAAAGTCAAGAGACCCATCTACTTTGTCAGTGAAGTACTCTCGGACTCCAAAACTCGGTACCCACCGGTGCAGAAGCTACTCTACGCAATCTTGTTCACTTCACGAAACCTGAGACACTACTTTCAAGAACACAGCATATCCGTCATCACCGACTTCCCGCTCTGTGAAATCCTTCGTCTCGTAATATCACTCGGTATCAAAAGACTACTATTAAATGGTGACTTGCTAGTCATCATTAACCAAGTCAATGATGAGTGGGATCGCAACAAGGAAAATATGGACGCCTACTGCAAGGAAGTTCGCAAGTTAGAAAACAAGTTCTCAGGCCTGGGGTTTCACCATGTCATCCGCGACAACAACGTAGATGCTGATGTGTTATAAAAAATGGGCTCAACCCGTGCAGAAGTTCCAGCATGCGTTTTTGTACACGAGCTTCGCAAGCCTTCCATACCAGAACAAGCCACTCCAACAACTACTGACACAAAACCACCAGAACCCAACCTAGAGATCATGATGATCGAAGTTGACTGGAGATCACCGTTCATCGACTACATCAAAGAACAAGAGCTACCCTCCGAAAAAGACCAAGCTGAACAAGTCTCGCGGCGAGGCAAGAGCTACGTTCTAGTTGGAGACAAGCTCTATAGAAGGAGCGCATCTTCAGAAATACTCATGAAATGTGTCACCCGAGAAGAAGGTTAAAAAATCTTGGAAGAAATACACAAAGGAATATGTGGTAATCATGCCTCTTCATAAACAATTGTAGGCAAAGCTTTTAGAGCAGGCTTCTACTGGCCCATGGCACTGGCCGACGCAAAATAGCTAGTTCGTAGATGCCAAGGCTGCCAATTCTTCACCAAGCAACAACATGTCCCCGCCTACAAGCTCATCACAATACCTCTAACATGGCCCTTCGCATGCTGGGGGCTTGAGATGATTGGTCCACTCCCAACTGCACCAGGAGGGTTCAATCGAGTACTCGTAGCCGTTGACAAGTTCACCCAATGGATCAAAGTCAAACCCATCACTTGCCCCAAGGCCGACCGAGTCCTCAACTTCTTGGACGAGATCATACATCGCTACGGCTTCCCCAACAGGATCATCACTAATTTGGGATCCAACTTCAACAATCATGACTTCTGGGAATACTGCAAGGATAGAGGAATTGACATACGATACGTCTCCATCACTCACCCAAGGGCCAACGACCAAGTCGAGGGTGCCAACGGCATGTTACTCAAAGCTCTCAAGAAAAGGCTGCATGACATTGGCAACACGAAAGGAGGCAAATGGCTCAAAGAACTACCTAATGTTCTTTGGGAACTACGCACTCAACCATGCAAGCCTACCAGGTACTCTCCCTACATCCTCGTATATGGGTCAAAGGCCATCCTCCCTGCAGACGTCATGTGGCAATCTCCCGCAGTTGACCAGTATGATGAAGGAGTACCAGAGGAAACAAGGCGCCTAGACCTGGACAGTCTGGAAGAAACAAGATGTGCAGCACTGGTTCAGTCAGCCAGATATCTCGATGGGCTACGACGCTATCACGATCATAATGTCAAGGAACATTCCTTCAACTTGGGTGACATGGTCCTCAAACGTATTCAAGACACATCAAGGCTGCACAAACTCAACTCGCCATGGGAAGGTCCCTACATCATATCCAAGGCCACAGGGCCTGGATCGTACCGACTACAGGAACTCTCAGGCGAAGAAGTACCAAACTCTTGGAATATAGAGTATCTGTGTCGCTACTACCTATAGCAGACTATAGGACATGTACTCGGGTCTTCACCCACATTTTATCAAACAACAAAGTTCTTTGGCAAACACTATCTTTGCCTCCGCTTGGCTATTTACACCCACCCGAGCTCTTCAGCTCCGCGAGTCCCAACGCTCCGCTCTCGACTTGATGGAATCAAGTCGATTCGAGTTATCACAACTCGTCGGCTATTCACAACCACTCGAGCTCTTCAGCTCTGCGAGCCCCAGCGCTCCGCTCTCAACTTGATTCCATCAAGTCTCTTCGAGTTATCACAACTCGTCAGCTATTCACAGCCACTCGAGCTCTTCAGCTCTGCGAGCCCCAGCACTCCATCTTCGACTTATTTTCATAGTCTCTTCGAGTTATCACAACTCGTTGGTTATTCACAGCCACTCAAGCTTTTCAGCTCTACCAGTCTCAACGCTCTCTTGCCGACTTGTCTCTACAAGACTAAGCGGTTTCACAAAGCCATTTTCACTTACTGGGCTACAACCCTTATGATAACAAGCCACGACTGCGATACTAGTTGTTCTTCAAAGGCACAAGACTGCCACAACCATCAGTCAAGGAGTACTCAAACTCACTTCATTTCATACTTGCACTTTTTGCATTAACGAAATTCTGCACGATTACAATCGACTACCCAATGAAGTCAGGGTATAAAAAATACAATACAATTGCACAACAACGACTACAAGCAACTACCTACTGGCAGTTAGAACAAAAGTCCCAAACTTTTACTATATCACAACGATACACGAGCCTAGCGACTGCTCGACTACCAAGGTGCAAGCAGTGTCAAAAGGCAGGACATGCACACGAGGAAGCTGCGTAATAGGCAGCTATACCCTAGTTCCTCCCCCTGATAACCAGAACACCAGGTACTCCTTCACCGCCGCTCCCTCGACGGCGACAGGATGAATACCTGACACAGGATCAGGAAGAAAAGCACCATGAAGACAAAGTGCACTCCCCGAAGCTACTCCCTGGACAGCTTCAGGCGCAAGTCCTTACCGTATGCCACACCTCCACCTCTAATCAGGGAGCCGGATAAAGACCGCGGAGCTCATCATTCTTCACTCGCGAGTTCCAGCATGAACTGAGCTGGATCACGAGTTACAAGATGAGGCACGTGACAAACCCTCCTACGAGGATTCTTCTAGCATCACGGCTATCCCTACGAGCGTAAGAGTCTATGGAGGGAAGGTGGCTCTAATCTACGAGGAATCTTCTAGCACCGGGACACTCATTGGAAGCTCTCTACTATCAAACAACAACAACCTAAAGCAAGCCATCACTACACTAAAGGGCATGATCCTGATTGAGTACCCAGGGGCTCATTTATAGCCGAAGGCCTGCAACTGCCAACTACTCGCAGTTACTGCTTGCTCGTGATGAATAGCCTGAGACACTGACAAGGGTCAGATAGATGACTTAACTCCATGCATGTGACCACACTGAGCACAACGAACAAAAGTGAATAGTGTACTCGTGCACCCTCTCAAGTACAAGGCAATAATAGCTATAGTACCCTCATCAGCAACTCCAATAATTGAAGACCACACTGGATACTATGACTACTCGGTTACTTGGATTTGTTTTCCCAACTACGAAAGATCATCGATCATAATCAGAATTTAAATTTCCTGACAGAACAAGATTTACAAGACAATTGTTCGAGTACAGCCACAAGTGTTCGGCAAAAAATACAACACGAGTTTAAATGACTAGTGTTCCTCCAAGGATATGAACTTGGTCATTCTTGCCGCAATAGGCTCAGCCTCCTCAAGATACTATGCATAGGCATCCTCTGTGCAGTTCCGGGCAATACCATCTCCAGCCACCAACAAGTTTGCCCTCAGGTCATATGGCTTGACAACTACAAGGACTTGCTTCCAGACATTCTTGCATAGTCTAGCAACTCTACCCGGGGCACCTCTTAGTCTCTCGACTAGCGAGCGAGGCTCAGCATCATCTTCAGGTGGAGCAATAGCGTTGACTACGTCCTGAGCAGCACTAGTCAACTCTTAAAGATCACCCTCCAGCTTCTCCATAGTTCTAGCATGGCCTCTACAAGACACCATAGCCAATGCCAGCATCAATCCCATCCGATGTTTCCTCTCCTTCTCGTGCTTGTAAGCTGCCCAAGTTTCAGCTAGTGATGCCCTAAGGTGGACAGCCTCATCGGCTACCTGGTCTCCAGTCAATCAGTTGGCTACTTGCAACAGCCTCCTTGCCTTCGAGCTTTGTGTCAAACAACACACAAATTAGAATCTACGACTACAATTAAACATACTAAACAACCACGAGTACTCACCCTGATATCTCTGATTCAAAGATCTATATCAATTCTCCAGTCGCTCCTGAAGGACTTCATGATCGCTCCTTTCAATCGCAAAAGACTTGGCAGCCTCCTCATGAACTCTCAGGGAATTCATAAGATGATGACACTCTTGATCCAATTGCGCTACCCGCTGTGCGGCTTTACTACGCTCCTGAAGAGCCCGAGTATTTTTCTGGGCCTTATCATACAGATCCTACACTAACACAATACAAGCATCAAGACTTGTCAAAATATAATTAGTCAAAGAAAATGGGTTATACGCACCTGAAAGCTCTGGATAGCTCTCTTGATCTCTGGCTCCGATGGAAGCTCGAGTACCGGACCCCCAGTGCTCTTGGCGACTTGAGGCTTCGGCACTTTACTACCAACATACCCTGACAAGAAAAAATCATAGTTAGCTACTGGGTATAAGGGAGCTCCCCTTCAAAAGCACCTCTACTCCAGTAACATACCTATTGCGCCGACTTCACCTACTCCTGTCGCAACAACCAGTGCTAGGGTATCAGCACCAGTCGCGCTCACAGTCGACGCAACTTCAGCCGTTGTAGGCGGCACACCTCCAGAATTCTCGGGGACTGTAAGGCCCTCCTCTGAGCGGACGACCTCCTGCAGCATATTCATGGTAGCACCCACGAGACTTACGTCTTCGATCTCAAGAGCATCATCCATAGTCAAGTCGACTATGGGCTCAGAAACGGTAGTCGACGGACCAGCCTCAACCTCCGCCTCCACCTCAACGGGAATAATATCTTCGGCATCCCTGGATCGATCAAGTCACAACATTATCATACGGCTACAGAGTACAAAAATCATCAAACAAAGGAAAAGACTACACAAGTCCTTACCAGGCTGATCGCGGTGGCAGACGAACACGCCTCTTTTCGACTACCACCGGCTGGATACTCGGCACTGGCTCCACAGGAGCCACGGGAGGAAAGTCCTCCACTCTTTCGCCAAGTCCTGAAAGAACCAAGGTTGAGACTACGTACGCACGACTACCAGAACAGATCGCGTACTCACCACTAGTAACATCCTTAGGCAATGAGGCGTCAGCAACTACTTCTGGTGTCTTCACAGCATCCGCCACCACAAAAGTCGTGGTCTCATCACCAGCTGGGTTAGTAGCCTGCCTGGGGGCTACCAGCTCGGGGGCTACCTACTCAGGGGCTGTTCACCCTAAGTTTAACGGCGCCTCCTCCACGGGAAGCTCTTCAACGGCCATGACATTTGCAGCTGCTTCTCTAGCAATCATGACTACTTCAGGAGAAGTAGCTGTCGGGCATGCATCCCAGGCCCACGAGTAAACCCTGGATGGCCCACTAAGGGATGTACTCGGATATGATAAAGACAAGGGGATAGGCGTATCCCACTCGGACTAGTCAACTATGTGTATGGAAAACTACTCGGGCCATAACCGAGTAGAACTCTGTAATTGTACTCAGCTAGGACTCGGACTTGTAACCCTGCCCTCCCGTGCATATAAGGGCGGGCAGGGACCCCCCTCAAAGAGAACAACTCCAATTCATCCAACATCAATACAAACACACAGGACGTAGGGTATTACGTGATCTAGCAGCCCGAACCTGTCTAAATCGTGTTCCTTGCGTCACCATTGATTCCTTGATTCTCGACGATCCTTACCGCATAAAAGACCACCTAGGGTACCCCCTACGTGGGTTGCTAGTCTAAAACACCGATAGCTGGTGCGCCAAGTAAGGGCACTCGTCGAGTTTCTCAGTGCGAACTCAAAGGCAACGGTAATCATCAAGCCCGTCTTCACCATCGAAGTGGGCGCAACCTTCATTTTTGGATCCTGGCTCTGCATCGCCGATGGTGCTGGTTCGTTCCGGCGCCAGATCATCAACGCTCAGGAGAAGGAATCGGATGATTTGGTCAGAAAAAACCAAGATTTCAAAGTCAACAACTTCGAGTTCGACTTCGAGTCGGACTCGACTTCGGTTCGGACTAGTCGGTCCCAGTCGTTTCTCAAACCAACTTCGACTCCAAAACAGTTTCCAAACGGACTCCGCAATGCAGCCGAAGCCCACCAGAATTTCCTTACTCAAATTCAACTCACACTCAGGAACGACGAAGACGACGACCCCAACTCGGTCTATCTTCCAGAGATACCATTATCTAGTCCAGCCCAAGGACTGGTAGTAACTTCAACATCATAAGGCAGATTCATACATTGGCCAAGTTTGATACCATCTCTTCTTGCCCGCGACTACGAGTCACGCCTTGTGGCTCATATAGACAACCTCCCATACTAGGAAGGAGTCCCACTCACTTCCAACCGCGAGGAAAGTTCCACAGAGATTGCAACATCAAGCTCCAGAAGCTACTACCCAGATAGGGAAGTCTTTGTTATTACTCCAAATAACAACCCGAGTACTAGCCAGAACAGAACCCCCAGGCGATTAGCACAACTCAACAACATCTCAAAAGACGAGTCTACAGCTGACGCCCCGCAAAATGAAACCTCCGATCAAAGGAACCAAAGAAGGATGCGCAATGCTACTCGAGTCGAGCGACGACAGTCGATGGCTGCAAATATTCCCATCACAAACCTTGAAAGAGCTTTTGACGCAGTTCAGGCTCAGGAACATACCACTCCACTTGCAGCAATCACTTCTATCAATCTTTTAACAATGTTAATACCTCAAGACAGGGACAATGAAGCCATAGCTCAGCTCGTGCAGCACGGCAACGGACTAATCGCGTAACTCATGGAGCAAGCTTACAAGCTACTCGACAAAGAATCACCAATCCCATCTGTTCCTCACATCACAACTCATCAAGAAGGCAGCAGAGGTGCTGCATCCAACAAAATGATATCCAAAGAAATGACAACGAAGTCGTCAACCAACCTCGGCAACACAGCCAAGGACCGAGTAAACAAAATGCCCCAATATGCCAGAAGGATGCCGAAGAAGTCAGCTGCACCAACTCAGTAAAAAGTATTCGCCCTACTCGGAAGAACCACGAAGTGTCAAACTTCAGTGATCTATGAGAAATACTCAACAGTCGGCGTGAGCGAGAAGTCGACAACTACAACCACTTTCCTGCTTTCACAAATCAGGTAATGAAGACAAGACTACCTGAGAAGTTCAAGCCAACAAGAATCACCAAGTATGATGGCAAGCAAGACCCTATTCAATGGCTACGATGCTACTCCTTGGCAGTCTAGGCAGCCGGGGGGAATAACAACACCAAAGTCATCCACTTTCCCATCTGCATGGAACCTGCACCGTTGACATGGCTCGAGTCACTCAAGCCCAAGTCAATAGACTCTTGGGCAGATCTGACAAAGGCTTTCACCAACAACTATGCCAGCTCTACAGCTCGACTAGGCAACAAGATCGACCTGAGTCAAATTAAGCAAAAAGAAGGCGAAACCTTACGCGACTACTTGCGACGGTTCTTCGAAAAGAAGGCAACAATAGTTGACATTTCAGAAACAGACGTCATCAAGTGCTTCCAGAATGGACTCTACGATCGGTGAACATACCAAGACTTCGGTCGACGATGACCAGCTAACGTTAAAGACCTCAAAGTCATGGTGCAACAGTGGGCGGACGAAGAAGACAAAGAGCGAGAACGGTTCGGCTCCCACCGCAACCGTGGACACGACAACACCAACAACAATGACCAAGATAGAACTCGACATAATGATACTCGAAACAACTTTTCGAGTAATCACAACCGCAAAAGGAAGCCCGACAACACTGATGCTACCATGACCAACTTGGGGAAAAAGGGATCCCGCAAAAACGATGAAGGGTCGACCTTCACCGAACTACTCAAAAAGCAGTGCCCATGGCACCCGACTAGCAAACACTAGGCAATAGACTGCTACAGCATGCGTCGAGTAATGCAAGACTTACCCGCACCACCACCCCTGAAGAGTACACCAAGAAAAATGATAAGGGCAAGAACAAAGTCCACAACGACGAAGAAGAAGAAGGCGACTTCCAGACCGCCTCTAAGACAATCAACATCATCTTTGGCGGAATCCCAGGCACCGCATCCAAGGGAGCTAGCAAACTGGTACTCAGAGAGATCATGGCCATCGAACCAACAGATCCAACACCGCTAAAATGGTTAGAAGTGCCCAGATCCTTCAGCAGGAAGGACCAATGAACCAAGTTCTCAGAACCAGGCCGGTTCCCTCTAGTACTCGATCCCGTTGTGGTAGGCTCAAAACTGACAAAGGTACTCATTGATGGTGGAAGTGGCCTCAATGTTATCTTCGCCAAAACATTGAGGAAGAAGTGCCTCGACATTACAGAAATGCTTACTCGAACAGATTCACCCTTCTATGGCATCGTACCTGGAAACGCAGCTATACCACTAGGACAAGTCATCCTCCCAGTCACCCTTGGAACTAAGGAACAATACCGTACCAAGTACATCAGATTTGAAGTCACCGACTTCGAGACATCTTACCACGCCATACTCAGAAGGCTAGCACTCGCCAAGTTCATGGCCATACCACACTACGTTTACTTGGTACTCAAAATGCTAGGCTACAAGGGAGAACTAACGCTACAGGGAGATCTACGGCGATCCTACGAATGCGACACCAAAGTCATGGAAATCGCCGCGACTTCTCAAGCGCCTAGCCCCATGCAACAAGTCTTCACGGCTTCAAAGAAACTCCATCCAATTGAACTCGAGATCCCAGAAAACAAGTCGGAGTCCACGAAAGTAAAGCCTGCAAGCGAGAAAGACTTCAAAGCAGTCGATCTCCACACAGGCGACCCTTTCCAAGACAGCCCTGATCGGAACAGGGCTAGATCCTAAATAGGAATCCGCGCTCGTCAGTTTGCTTTAGGCTAACCACGACATCTTCGCCTGGAAACCAGCCGACATGCCTGGTGTGCCCAAGGAGCTGATCGAGCACTCCTTAAATGTTGATCCCAAAGCTACTCCAAAACAGCAGCGACTTCGCAGATTTGCTCAAGACAGACGAGAAGTAATCAAAAAAGAGCTAGCCAAGCTACTCGCAGCAGGGTTCATCAAAGAAGTTTTTCACCCTGACTAGCTAGCAAATCCCGTACTCGTTCGTAAGAAAAACAACGAGTGGAGAATGTGCGTCAACTACACCGACCTCAACAAACACTGTGCAAAAGACCTTTTTGAACTACCCAGGATCGACCAAGTGGTCGACTCCACTACTGGGTGCGCTTTACTATGTTTTCTCGACTGCTACTCCGGCTATCATCAGATAAGCCTCAAGGAAGAAGATCAAGCCAAAACAGCTTTCATCACACCTTTCGGAGCTTTCTGCTACAAAATAATGTCCTTCGGACTAAAGAATGCAGGAGCAACCTATCAACAAGCTATACAGATGTGCTTCAAAAAGCAACTTCACCGCAATGTCGAAGCTTATGTCGATGATGTAGTCGTCAAAATAAGAAACCAGGAGGAACTCATCGCTGATCTGGAGGAAACTTTCTCTAGTCTAAGAGCTTTCCGATGGAAACTCAATCCTACTAAGTGCATCTTCGGAGTACTTTCTGGCAAGTTACTCGGGTTCATCATTAGCCATCGCGGCATTGAGGCCAACCCGGAAAAAATATCTGCCATCACAAACATGCAAGCACCAGCTAGCATCAAGGATGTGCAGAAACTCACAGGCTGCATAGCCGCTCTCAATCGGTTCATCTCGAGACTTGGAGAATGGGGACTACCCTTCTTTAAGCTTCTCAAATGCCAGGACAAGTTCAAATGGACAGAAGAGGCAGACAAGGCACTGACGCAACTCAAAGACTTTCTATCAAAGCCTCCTGTACTCACTGCTCTATCTCCAAATGAAGACTTGCTCCTATACATATCAGCTACTACTCATGTCGTCAGCACGGCAATAGTAGTCGAACGGTCTGAACCAGGCCACGCTTACAAGGTCCAACGACCTGTATACTTCGTCAGTGAAGTACTCTCAGACTAACAAAACCAGTCGGGAAAGAAAGCTCACCACTAGCAATCACATTAGACAACAAAGAACCAGTAGCAACTACTGGCGACATTCCCTTTGCGACATCTGCTCCTCCAGCAGGCAAACCCAGGACTGCCTGATTAGGGACCGGCAGTGTGGTAGCCAACGGAGTCTGGGCTGTTAGCACGGGGACTACTCCAGCATCTACGGACGGTACCCCCCTAGCATCTTCTCAACAGACGCAACATCAACACCCTGTGCGGTTGCGACTACTTCATCTGAAGTAGCCTCATTGTCACCAAGTGCCGCGTCGTCAACCTTTTGAGGCAGATAAAGTGATCAAAAAATATTACAAGTTAAAATCCATATGCTACAAGTGAGTACACGGCTACATACCTTGGCACCCTGAGACTTCTCAGGCGGAGAAGTCGAAACAGACTTAGCAGCAGACCTCTTGCGGACTACTCTGCGTTTCTTCACAGGAGGAGAGGGCTCATCCTCTGACTCATCAACAGTAGTTTCTTCTTCTTCCGACTGCACCAAGTAGCCGGCAAGAACACGGGACTACAAAAACAAGTCGACACTCACAACAAGGGTTCAAAAGTTCACATAGTACAAGTCTCAAGTGCAAGGACATACCACTTCTGGCTCATACCAAGCATCATACTGCCAAAGAGATGCAGGTATAACTGGTACTCCTTGATAGTTCCTGAAGAACTTGGCCAGCAGTGCCTCCACATCATCGTCGGATATATCCTCACCGGACATACGCGACGGGTCGTTAAATCCCGAGTACTCACCCCCTGAGTGATCCCGTTTCTGAAGAGGCTGAACCCTTCTCTTGAGAAAACTGGCCGCCACGTTAATCCCAGTCAGACCGAGTGCTTTCAACTCGGTAATCTACTGTAGCAAATGGTCAAGCTCAGGGGTATCTTCGAGTTCGCTCACCCAGTTCTCCGCATGCTTTGGCGCGTGACCAGTAACCACCGGCAAGCGAGGATCATGGTTCCCAATATAGAACCACCTTTTCTTCCACTTCCCATGGGAGTCAGTCAAATTGTATTCAATATACGCACCCGAGTTCCTGAGTTGGAACCCGGTGCTTCCAAAGACTTCCGTCCTAAGTGCACTGGGCTGAGGTTTACAGCGAAACAATTTCCTCAACAGCTCAAGGCTTGGAGGAACTCCCAAGTAAACTTCGCAGAAGTGTACGAAAATTGACATATGCAGTACATCATTGGGGTTCAAGTGAACAAGTTGAAGCTTATAGTACTCGAGGATACCTCTGAAGAAGTCGGAGGTGGGCACTGCCAACCCCTCTCCACAAAGTGCGCAAGCATCACCGTTTCGTTGGGGTGTTCCTCAAACTGCCACCCATTCGCAAAAGTAGGGCGCCACTTGAGTACCTCCTTCATCTACAGAAGCTTGGCATCGACTAGCGCCTGAACGGCCTCCTCCTTCATCACCGAATGTTGCCACGTCGCTCCAGGTGGCGGCAGCGCAGTCTGGTTCATTGGCCCCACCTTCGACGCCTGCAGCACCAGTTCCTTCCCCTTCTTGGACTTCACCTTGCCCGCCGTTGGAGCCTTGCCTTGGACCTTCTCGGGTTTCTTCCCCATCTTCTTGGTGTGCATCCGCCGGCTTCACTCGCAGCAAAATGCACTCAACCTCGAACCTCTCTCAGAGGAGTAGTAACGGCGGTGGTGGCCCTAGAGAATCATGGTGGAGGAAAACACGAACGGAAAGGTGGGGGAAGAAGAGAAACAGATCTGCTGCAGTGGGGCGTAAAACTAACCGAAAGGGGGCCCTCCAGTTATATCTCCGCCACCTACGGATTCCAAGTGTCAGTTACGCAACGGATGGATTTTAAGCAGATTAATTGCCTTAAACACCCAATGGCTACTCTTTCCAACGGGTTTTTGACCACTTCAACGACAAAAATCGCCTAAGCGCTCGGGGGCTGCGGGTACCGTACCCGATGGTCAGAATTTTCTTTTTTAGATTTTCGAGGGTAAAACAGCCAAGAAGCAGGATTGACCCTAAGCCTGACTATTCGACTCAACCTAAGGCTCGGGGGCTACTCCATATGGAGTGCGATTGTCATCGCATTGCCATATAAAAATTCTCGGAACAGAAGCAACTCAAAGGAGCAAGAAGAGTACCTTCCAGCCACGCGATAGTACTCGAGCACTTCGGACACTGCTACCTCTACGACGAACTACTCGGATAGTGCCCACAGTACTCGAGACTGTGGCGCACGACTACAAAGTACTCGGGGGCTTGTCGGGCATGCATCCCAGGCCCACGAGTAAACCCTAGATGGCCCACTAAGGGACGTATTCGGATATGATCAAGACAAGGGGATAGGCGTATCCCACTCGGACTAGTCAAGTATGTGTATGGAAAACTACTCGAGCCATAACCGAGTAGAACTCTGTAATTGTACTCGGCTAGGACTCGGACTTGTAACCCTGCCCTCCCGTGCATATAAGGGCGGGCAGGGACCCCCCCCCCCAAAGAGAACAACTCCAGTTCATCCAAGATCAATACAAACACACAGGATGTCTAAATCGTGTTCTTTGCATCACCATTGATTCCTTGATTCTCGACGATCCTTACCGCATAAAAGACCACCTAGGGTACCCCCTAGGCGGGTTGCCGGTCTAAAACACCGACAGTAGCCTCATCATTGCCAAAAGTCAAGTCAGCGGCCTTTTCAACACACAGACTGATATCATCAGTATTCTGCGAGTAATACAACTAAGTCAACAAGAAACTCAAAGTACTCAAACAATTACAACGCGCGACTACACACCTTGGTACCTTGCGACCCCTCGGGGGTCAAATTCGAAGCAGTCACAGTATGCTGAGTAGCAGGTTTCTTCTGCACTACTCGGTGTCTCTTAGCTAGAGGAGCGGAAGGCACATCTTCATTTTTACCCTCGGCTACCTCCTTATTCTCGGAAGGTGTGGTCAAGAAACAAGCCAGCACCCTGGACTACAAACTACAAGACAACATTGTTACTTGGAAAATACTACCAGTCAACAAAATCAACTGACTACATCTCCGAACAAAGAAGCAAAAATACCTCTGTGGGTCCATACCAACCGTCAAACTGTCGGAGGACTCCTGTGAGTACTAGCACTCCTTGATAGTTCTTGAAGAACTTACCCAACAATGCCTCCACATCGTCATCGGATACGTCTTCAGGGGACATACATGATGGGTCATCAAAACCCATGTACTCGAAGCCCCAATTAGCACGTTGTTGCAGGGGCTGAACTCTGCACTTGAGAAAACTGGTGGCTACATGGATCCCAGTCAACCCTAAAGATCTCAACTCAGAAATCTGTGACAACAAGTCAGTGATCTCACAGGTATCCTCAGGCTCCGACACCCGGTTGTCCGCATGTTTCGGAGCATGGCTGGTGACTACTGGCAAGATAGGGTCATGATTCCCAATATAAAACCATCTCTTTTTCCAATCGCTGTGGGAATCAGGCAGGTCATACTCGAGATATGCACCCGAGTTTCTTAGCTAAAACCAAGCTCCTCCAAAGACTTCTATCCTAGTCGCACTGGGTTGTGGTTTACACCGAAACAATTTCCTAAACAAGTCCAGACTAGGTAGAACACCCAAGTACACTTCGCACAAGTGTACAAAGATGGCCACATGCAGCACACCATTCAGATTCAAATGGACTAACTGAAGATTATAATACTTGAGAATACCTCTGAAGAAGTCACAGGTAGGCACTGCTAGGCCTCTCTCGACAAAGTGAGCCAGCATCACTGTCTCCTTGGGGTGTTCTTCGAATTTCCACGCATTCCCATATACGAGCCTCCACTCAAGCCCCACCTTTGGTTGGAATAGCTTCGCATCAACCAAAGCCTGAACCGCCAGTTCCTTCATCACAAAATGCTGCCAGGTGACCCCAGGAGGCGGCGGCATAGTCTGGTTCGTCGAGCCACACTTGGGCACCGGCAACTCAGGCTCCTTGCCCTTCTTGGATCTGGATCTCAACTTGCTGGTGGTCGTAGCCTCCCCCTGGATCTTCTCAATTTTTTTGCCCATCTTCTTGGTATGCATCAACTAATCTTGAGGAAAAAAGGAGGTGAAGAAGGCCACAGTGAATTCTCTTCAAAAGATTGGGCGGGGCAACAATGGCAGCGGTGGCACAAACAGGAGCAACGACGCTAGGGTTGCAAAAAGGGCGCAAATTGCAGATCTGCTACGACAGGCGTGCCAATAATTAGCATTGGGCCCCTCCGATTATATCAGCAACATTTTCAGAAACCACCCGTTAATCAAGCAACGGTAAGATACAACTTAGATTTACCACCATATAGTGTCCAACGGCTACTCTGACCAAGACATTTATCCCTTCACCGACTACAAGTAGTCATCCAAGTGCTTGGGGGCCGCGTATACTGTACCCGTAAGATAAAGTTTTCTTTTTCTGAAGACTAAGATAAGTTGAAGCAAAAATTACAAGTTTGACCCTGAACCTGATTCTTCGATTCAGCCTAAGGCTCAGGGGCTACTCCACATGGAGTGCGATTGTCATCGCACTACCATATAAAAAAGTTTCAAGACAAAGACTACTCAAAGCAAACATCGGAAACTGCTAAGAGTACCTTCCAGTCACGCGACAGCTCCGGTACTTGACCTTCAATGAGAAGTACTCCAGGAGCACTAGGAGGAACTTGGGCGACATCTTCAAGTACTCGGAACTGTTCCTCTCGACTACAAAGTACTCGGACGCTTGTCAGCTAGGCACCCTCGGGCCCACCAGAAGACTTGTATGGACCCACTCAAGGGAATGTACCCGAAACCTACTCAGAAATGAAGACTACTCTACAGGGCGCGTAGGCTTCATGGACTCCCCGAAGACTAGTCATGTCAAAAGGAAACTACTCTACCGAGTTAGAGTAGGACTCTATAAACATACTCGACTAGGACTCATGCACAATCCTCCCTGTAACCTTGCTCCCCTGACTATATAAGGGCGGGCAGGGACCCCCTCCAAAGAACGAAGAACAAGATCAATACAATCTACACACAGGACGTAGGGTATTACACGATGGTCTGAACCTATCTAAATTGTGTTCCTTGCATCACCATCGACTCCTTGATTCTCGACGACACCCACCGCACAAAAGACCACCTTGGGTAATCCCTAGGGGGGTTGCCGGTCTAAAACACCAACAGCAGATGAATTCTGGAACTTGAAGATGGGGAACATGAAAGTCCAGTAGTACGCCAACAAGTTTTAGGAATTGATAAGGTTAGCACCGGACGACTCCAACATAGAAAAGAAGAAGATGTACTGGTTTTGCAAAGGACTTCACCAGGGCATAGAGATGCACTTGTCCGCTCAAGACTGCCCTACTCTGCACACACTTGTGGGCAAGGCACTCCATGTGGAGAAGTCGAGGCTAGAGTTCGAGGAGTTCCAAGGGCACAAGAGGAAGCGTCAGGAGCAGTTTGGATGCCCAGGGCCGTCTCAAAGGCTGAGGACTGGACCCCCACAGTTTCAGTAGCAAAAGCCCTGCAACTACCCTTACAGTCGTAGCAGTACATGAACCCTAGTGGAGGAGGTGGAAGCTCATGTACTTAGAAGCTGAGACCACATCAGCCTGCCACTCCGGAGGGAGCAAAGTTGATTGTCTGCTGCATGTGCCATTAGCCCAGGCACAATTTGTACGAGTGTCCGCAGAAGACTTAGGTAGGAGGACAAAACCACACCAAACAATACTAGACACCCATCAACACATAAGCACAGGGAGGACCCCCATAGAGGAACCCAGCAAAAATAGCACCGCCACCTACTGGAGGACGCCTAAACCACTTGACCATTGAGGATGCCACAGTAGCTTCAGACGTCGCTCTTGGTGAGTTTCTTTTTGATACAGTCAAAGCAACAGTTTTATTCGATATTGGTGCCAAATTTTCTTATGTTTCAACCAAGTTTGTGGGAGAACGGTCTCTCCCCACTACGCCTCGACCAAGGCCAATTATAACCAATTCTCCCTTGGGAGAAGTCAGGAGCAACCTGGAGTGCAAGGCAGTTCTGTTGGTAATCGAAAAGCAATAGTTCCTAGCAGATTTGACAGTGTTGAAGTCCTCAGGCATTGATGTGATTTTGGGTATGGATTGATATTGGAACATCCAGGCGAAATTCAAGTACAGTTTGAGCTATTATACCCCAAGATAGCCCCTATGCTATGCAACTTAGACCCCAAGACCATCGAAGAGGTACCCGTGGTGTGTGAGTTCCTAGATGTATTTCCAGAAGAAGCAGAGCTACCCCCAGATCGGGATGTGGAGTTTGTGATTGACCTTATACCCGGTGCAGGACCGGTAGCACAAAGGCTGTACCAGATGTCGACTGATGAGTTGGATGAACTAAAGAAGCACTTGAATAAGTTGCTAGAGCAAGGGTTCATTCGACCGAGTGCTTCACCGTGAGGTTCGCTCGTTTTATTTGTGAGAAAGAAGGATGGCTCGATGAGGTTGTGTGTGGATTATTGAACACTCAACTCCATGACTATTAAGAACAAGTACCCTTTGCCACGAATTCACAATCTTCTTGACCAGCTCAGGAAAGCAATGTACTTCTCCAAGATTGACTTCAGGTTAGGATACCACCAGATGAGATTCGAGAGAGTGACATATCCAAGACCGTGTTCACTACCCGGTACGGATTGTTTGAGTTCATAGTGGTTTTGTTTGGCTTGACCAACGCACCGGCTTACTTCATGAACATGATGAACAAGATCTTTATGGAGGAGTTGGACAAGTTTGTGGTGGTGTTCATTGATGACATTCTGATCTACTCAGAGATAGCAACAGAGCACGAGGAAAACCTTCAGATCGTGCTAGAGAGGTTACGGCAACACTAGCTTTATGTCAAGTTTAGCAAGTGTGAGTTCTCGATGGAGGAAGTTGCCTTCCTATGGCACATGTTGTCAGCAAAGGGAGTAGCTATTGACCCAGCCAAGATTGAAGCAGTCACGAAGTAGGAGCAGCCTCGCAATGTGATAGAGATCAGGAGCTTCCTTGGATTGGCAGGATACTACCAAAGGTTTATTGAGAACTTTTCCAAGATTGCCAAGCCTATGACCGAACTGCTGAACAACAACGTGAAGTTTGAGTGGTCTGAAGCTTGTGAGAAGAGCTTTCAGGAGCTTAAGTCAAGACTAACCACCACCCAGTGCTGACTCTACTAAATATCAAGAAGGACTTTGTGGTGTACTGTGATGATTGCAAGCAAGGTTTTGGGCTGTGTACTGATGCAGGAAGGAAAGGTCGTGGCCTATGCATCTAGGCAGCTAAAGAAGCATGAAGAAAACTACCCAACACATGATCTGGAAATGGCATCTATTGTGCAAGGTCTCAAGATTTGGAGGTACTATTTGATCAGCAACAAGTGTGAAATCTACACAGACCACAAGAGCTTGAAGTACTTCTTCACTCAGTCCGAGCTGAACATGAGACAAAGGAGATGACTGGAGCTAATCAAGGATTATGATTTTGAGATTGACTACCACCTCGGAAAATCCAATGTTGTGGTCGATGCTCTAAGCAGGAAAGCCTATTGCAACAACCTAATGGTGAAAGACGAGCAGCCTGATCTGTGTGAGGAGATGGAGAGACTTAAGCTAGAGATCGTTGAGCAAGGATAGTTGTGTGAACTACAAGTGACCTATGACTTGGAAGATCAGATCAGATAGGCACAACTACAATGTTTAGAAATTGAGTCTCTTCGGGAGCAGATGAAAAGAGGCAAGGCAACTGATTACCGGATGGATGACAAAGGCACTGTTTGGCTGAAGGACAGGATCTATGTACCCAAAGATCAAGCTATTCGTGAGTCTATTCTAAAGGAAGTCCACGACTCCAAGTACTCTATTCACCCAGGATGCACTAAGATGTACCAAGATTTGAAGGAGAGGTTCTGGTGGAATGATATGAAAGTCAACATAGCCAACCACATCGCCTGTTGTGACACTTGCAAATGAGTGAAGGCTGAGCACCAGAGATCGGCAGGGTTGCTTTTGACTAGACTTTTCTTGTGCTTCTACCTTTCCCTTTTTTGAGACAAGCCGGCGTTTGTCGTTGAGATGTGAGGGAAGGGAGCTCTCACATCGCCTAGTGTGTTTGGGTGCTGGACCCTTGGGTGAAGGATCCAGTGATTTGTGTCAACTTCCTTGTTTGAGGTGTTGACCTCAAAGATGATGTTGCTTTGCTGCTTCCTTGATTGTTGTTGCTGCTGCATAAACCCCTACAGCCATATATAGATTTTACTCGTGCATATAGTATAATTCCCCCATTTTCTTGGCTTGCTGCTTTTGGGAGTTGACATGGCCTACCCGCTTCTCGAGTAGATGGTGACTTTTCAAGGTCGGAGCCCGACAACGACTTCGACAATGATGGTTGGGAAGACTAGGGACCGTTCTTCGCTCGAGTCGCCTCTGGAGATGGAGTTCGCCATAGCTTATATTTTCGCTGCGTAGATGTTTTACTTTTCTTGATTTAGTCCAGATGGACTTGTACCAGCATGTGCCGCTAAGATGTACTCATTACTCATGTTATCTATGATATTTGTACTCTGTTACTCTTTCAATTTCTGTGTTGGTATGGATTTGTACTATCTGAGATAGGGATTCGCACGTGGTAGCCATCCTGGGACTATCATCGAGGTGAGTAGGCTTGAATTCTCAAAAATGGGAATTCGGGTCCGTTTCACTGGACCTAGATCGTACAGGCTCCAAGCTCTCATTGGCAAAGAAGTTGACAACTCGTGGAACATTGAACACTTATGTCGATTCTACCCAATAGTCCACATACCCATGTAAATTGGCCATCGCCTCAGTTGTATAGTTACGATTTAATAAAGCAGAGTTAGTTTTGTTCACAAAAGACTAGTCTCTGCCCACTCATGCTTGTATTCACAAGTTCGCACACATATCTTTCGGGTTATTCAACTTGTTGGATAGCAGCAACTTGTGCAAGAGCAAGCCTGCGCATAAAAATATGAGTTGGTCAGCTCCTTGGACAAATCTATCCATCGACAGCTTTCGCAAAAAAACTCATAAAAGCAACTTGGGAGTTATCTACACTAACCCGAGTTTCTATTGAGACAAGTCTGTCTAGTTGCGACTTGTAATGACAAGTTTGCAAATTCCAGGCCCTCGGAAGCCTGAACAATCCAGAGAGGTTGCAAAGGTAGGCTCATGTTCATGAAGTCCTGAAGAGTCTACTTGCTTGAAGAGTTTTGACTATCTAGATACACTAGTACTGGAGCTCCACAAAAAGGAGTCACATCCTCAAGGTATTCTACATAGTGTATTTGAAGAGGCTCACAGGAGTAGCCTTGTGCGTAGACACTCACGACTACACAACGAGCAAATATCAGGGTAGTCCATGAGATGCACTAAACCAAAAAGATTCACAAGTCGACAAGAAAACAAGAATTGCACAAGACTTCAAATAATTTGCATTACAGATAACTTGTTTATATTACCAACAATTGTATTTTGCAAATTACTCAAGGTCTATTTGATTGGCTACTTCTTGAGCAATAGGAGCCATCTCCTCTAGATACTGTTGGAACTACTCATCAGAACAGTCCTCGGCAATCCCTTCTGCAACAGGTGCCAAGTTGGCTTGTGGGTAGAACGACTTCACCATCGCCAGCAACTGCTTAGAGACGGACTTTGTAGTCTTCTTGACATAATCGGTGACCTTCTCAGGTACATCCCTAAGTATTTATGCCAAGGAATGGGGCTCCACGCCTTCCTCCAGGGGCTCCACCATGTCAGCAACGGCTAAGCGGCTTCTGTTAGCTCTTTCAGAGCAAAATCTTTTGCCTCCAACTTGGCCTGCTGCGCTCGGAGTTTCTCCATCAAGTCAACAAGCTAGACCTCCCAGTCTTTGCACAGCTTCTTCTCCTTCTCATATTTATGCTCCAAGGACTCGTACTTCATGGTCACCTTATCAAATTCATCAGTGACTCAGTAGTACGAATTTTGCAAGTCCATGGAACGACTCTGGAGATCCTTATTCTCCTTGGTGAGCTCTGCAACAACAAAGGAAAAGAATAAGTCAGTCACACCAAGGCCAAACAATTACTTGAAGACAACAGAGGATAACAACTTACCCTCATTTCAGGTCCTTAGGCCTCTATTGAGTTTTCGGAGCCGGTCCTTTTCCTCGTCCGCTTTCTGCACAAAATTTTGGTACTCGGTAGCCTAACCATCATACTTCATGAGAAGACGACAGGAAAACTGCCTCTCCTCGACTAGTTTCTGTTCCAGCGCCTCGGCCCGCTAGATGGTGTCTCTATATCCTTCGAGATATTTTGACTTCTCACGGGAGCACTGGATCAGTATCTACAACACAGAGCAAAGTACTCATATAAGCATCGAGTACCAATTTCAAGACGAAGATAAAGAACAGATTTAAAACTTACCTGTGTATATTCACCTACTTGGCAACACATGTCCATCAGCACGGCCCCGAACTCCATGGTGGCTAGGGGGTCAGCTATCAGCACAATTTTCTCTAGATTCACCACAGGAGGAAGTAGAGTGTGATCCTCGGCATCCGTTGCACCGAGAGGGACCATTGCTGGGTTGTGGCCAAACGGGCACCTAGCCCGTCCTAGCACGGGCCCGTCCCAGCCGGCCTGTATTGGCCCGGCTACAATATCGTGCTGGGCCATGCTGTTCTACAGGCCTAGGCTCAGCCTCATTAAACCTTATGTAGGTCGGGCCAGCATGATAGCCCAACAGGCCAGGTAGGTCGGGCCGTCCATCAGCCCGCCAAACAATAAACCCTCCAACAGATGCCCAACTTAACAATGAATGCCAAGATCACAATGAAATATGGAATGCACAGCACATATACATACATGTTATCAATATACATGGAACATATCATAACTCATAGAGACATAGACTCATACAGATCAAGATAAAATTTTATTTGAGCTGTTTGGTGTGGCTGCCACATTAAAAACCTTTCTAGGTAAAACTCACACCTCGTGAGAACCCCTAGAAAGGAAAAAAGAGTACAACCTAGCTCTAGAGAGTTCTTAATGTCTTAAGATTACATGTCCAAGTCCAAATGATCATTACACAAATAGTGCGATACTAAGTAGAAAAATCACATGTCCACCAGGCATCAGCAACAGCATCATCAAGGTACATGTTCTCGAAAGCTAGCTCCAGATCTTTGGTCTCCTTCTCGACATTGTGCTGCAATTGAGCATCAGCCAGCTCCTAGTCCTTCAAGCAAGACAACACCTCCACCATGTCACATGTCAACCACCATCGCCGCTCCTCAAGCACCCTGTCAGCAAGACTAAAAGTGGATTCTGATGATATTGTGGAAGCAGGTACTGTTAGCACATCTTTAGCAAGTATAGAAAGAATGGGATAAGTTTGCTTATGCTCATGCCACCAATTGAGAATGTTGAAGTCTTCATCATATTGGGCGACACAGTCACTATCTAGATATGATGACAGCTCTGAAAGAGATGTAGTAGCTGCAAATAGTGCACCAGTACTTGTCCTCCTTCCTAATTGAGAAGGAGAACAAACAGAACCAGAAGTGCTACTCATGTCAAATTCAGAACCACCAAAAATTTTACCCCAAGCCATTTTCTTCTTATCAATACTAGTACTTGCTGACTGTTGGGGTCGATGCAAGCAAACTTCACCAAACTTGGTTTCATACCTTGAAAAGATCTTAGTTAACTTACCACGCACATCAGTTGGGTATCTGGAGTAATCTGTACTAGTAAGGTTAGATAACAAGCGAAGAACATTATGAAAGCCTTTCATCTTAGCTCTAGGATCCAATATAAAAGCAAAGCCATATAGCATAGGTATTTTCCTCCAATATTGTAGAAACTTATCTTTCATAGGAACAACAACATGTCTAAGCAATTCATCATTCTCATATGCATTGAAATGTCCAACAATATCAAGAATATGATGTAGCATTAGAGAAGATGTAGGATAATAAACACCGGATAGAGCAACTGTTGAATCATAGAAGAGTTCAAGGAATTCCAATACCTTTTGAGCAACATACCAGTGGTTATCAATGAATAGTGGCAAGCCATCACCATGCAAAGGATACTGAGTTTTGATAAAGATAGAAAAAGTACTCTGATATGGCACAAGATGCTTGAGCATGAGGTACGTGGAGTTCCATCTAACATCCATGTCCAAACAAAACTTACGTGGACGTACACCTATGCTCAGGCAATAGCTTTTGTATGCTGCAATGCATTGGTTAGATTAATTCAAGAATGATATAGCAGTTCTGAAATCCTCAATGTAAGGCTTCAAACATTTCATACCAGATTTAACAATAAGATTGATAATATGGCAAGCATAGCATTGATGCATGAAAAGAGAACGCTCTTCTTCTATCTCCTCATCAGTTGCATTATTAGAATTAAGAGCAGATAGTATATAACAAGACAAAAATAGGAGTTAACTTATCCATGGTTGTCGAGTTAGAAGAAGCATTATCAAGAGTAACAGCAAAGATCTTATCAGTTAAACCATACTCATCAACCACCATGGCTATACGCTCTGCGATGTTGGCACCAGTATGTGACTCATCAATGAGTCTCAGACCTAGCAATATTTTTTCTAATTCCCAATTAGCCTTAACAAAGTGAGCAACCACACTAAGATAATCCTCCTTCGCATTTCCAGACCATATATCAGAAGTAAGAGCAACAGAGGAAACATACAACACTTGTTGGAGGTATGCCCTAGAGGCAATCATAGAGATGATGATATTCCATTTGTATCCATGATTTGTATATTGTGTTCATTGAATATCCATTAACGGCTACTTGAATTGATTTGCAATTATGTGAATTGTATGTGAAACTCTTTACTTGTATGGTTATTCTAAAGTTGTCCCTAGTCGGAGTTCATGTGAGGACACACATGAATATTAGACTAGCACATGTATTAGTTGATGACTATGTTTCACAAGTCATGGACATGGAGATGTTGAACTAATAATGTGGACACATGTGGAGACATGTGCTAGGACTGACCCAACACGAGAAGTAGTTCTCTCTTTAAACAACATATACACTTTGTCCTTAGACCTGAGATTGTCGCATGTATTCTAGATGTGGATCGACCTACTTAGGGGCTATCAAACGCTACGCCGTAACAGGGTAGTTATAAAGGTAGCTTTCGGGTTTGTCAAGAAGCATGCTATGAGACATGGTCAATCAAGATGGGATTTGCCCCTCTCTAATTGAGAGTGATATCTCTGGGCCCCTCGAGTGATCGAATCCAAAAATGCATGGCCATACTACGTACGGTTAAGAGTTAACCTACAAAGGGATTCCGAATCACAGGATCGAGAAAGAGCGGTCGGCTTGAAGCTAGACCAAATATCGTGAGGCAAAGGGAATAGCATGTATATTATGTTGTGATGGTTCGTCTGATATGATCTTCGTGTGAGTATAGGAGTTGACACGTCTTGCTAGAGGCCGCTACCGACTATTGGGCCGAGTAGGAGTACTCGGGCCATGTCTATACGTATCCGAACCCATAGGGTCACACACTTAAGGGGCTGGAAGCCCAATTCGGATCTGATCCGAGTTGGATTAGGTTTAGAAGTACTAATGGGCCTCGGACCCAGAGGCCCGTTAGGAACCTCTATAAATAGAGGGGTGGGGGCGCCCTAGGGTTTACACCTTTTTGGCGAAACATATCTGCCACGCCTCCCACGCCCTCGCCTGTTGCAACTCGCGGATCTAGCAGTCTGGCTTGCGACGCTTCCTCCCTGCACGTGTGGATACCTTGGAGGTGTTGCGCCTGTAGCACTTGGACGAGCTGCCGACGAGCCACGATGAGCCGCCGACGAGCCGCGACGAGCCGCGGCACGAGGGTGATCTTGCTGCATGTGGACGAGCTGCTGAGGAGCTGCTGGACGTTGACGTGATTGACTACGTACGACTACGTTGATCGACTACGTACGACTACGTTGATCGTCTTCACTGCATCGACGCAAATCTACATCTTCCGCACCAGTAGTGCGTCGAGTGGTAATCCCGTGATCCTTATACGGCAGTTCTTCCTGGTTTTACGCGGTAGAAATTTTGATTTGCGCTAGTGTAGCCTACCTCGTATCCCAACAACACTAACATTTCCTTAAGCTTACCACGGTGTTCACTGAAGTGTTTTACCATATCCCTGGTGGTGGTTTGCCTAGAGAATTTAGAAAATCTAGGGTTATGAGCACGGTTTATGTACTCTTCAAAGGCATTAGACTCTCCAAACCCTAAAGGTGGACTTTCCTGGCTATCAAGCGGCAAAGTTCAGTACGAGCAATAGCATCAGAGTACTCCCAGTGATGGATAGAACCATCAGGGTTGAACTTTAGCACATTTTGAGCCATGCGATCATTTTCTTTTCTCTTCCAGCAAGCAAGAATGTGCCAACGCAAATGTCCAATACTACTAGAAGATTTGCCAGAGTACTCATGACTACAATGAAGGCACCTAGCACCATACCTGACCTTCTTGCTATTCCTCATGGTGAAGAGCTCCTCAAAGTCGTTCCACACCATAGAGGTGAAGTTCCTGTACCTCTTTATGCTGGAGTTCACCGGTGGCGCGGGCAGGCCCGCAGCATCAAGGTTGATAGCAACTGCAGCGCTGCCACTGGCCAAGCTAACCCAGAGGACATTCTCTTCTGATGACCAAGGTGTATCGGAGGTCGATGTATCAGTCTCCATCTCTGAGACTCCACCTACCTCCCTCCTTCTTGCCTCCTCGGCGGCTCAGGCTCCTCAACGACGCGCGCCGCACCCGCGTGAGCACGATAGCATCATGCTTGGCCAATGACCTAGAAGAAGTCAAGAACAAGAACAAGATCAAGATGTGAGAAGGGGAAGAAGGTCAGAAGAACAAGATATAGATTGAGAAGGGGAAGAACTTACTTGCATTGCTGGAGCACTCGAGCACGCCGAGATCTAGATCGAGAAGGGGAAGGAGGCACCGAGGCAGATAGGCGGAGGTGGCAGCGCGACGCCGGTGACCGGTGGCTGACTGGCGAGATCTAGATCAAGAAGGTGAAGGAGGTGGATAGGCGGAGGGCTGAAGGTGGGACGGTGTTGCGGCGCTAATGACCGGTGGTGAGGGAGGGAGCCAAGGAGAGGGAGGGGAATGACCGAAGAAGGAAGACAGGCAGAGCGGAGCCACGGCGGCGAGTGGCGTTGGCGAACTGGCGATTGCGGTGGACTGGTGGAGAGGGAGGAGGAGGGGATTAGGGTTCGTGCCGTGTCTGGGGCGAGGCCGCGGGAGGTTATACGTCATTACATAGGCCGTGGTCGTGCCGCCCGTTACATGGGCCATGCCACAGGCCGCCCGACGTGCCACATCTTAGGCCTAGGTCCGACCTGCTACGTCGGGCCGTGCTGGCACGGGCCCGTGTAACGGCGGGCCAGGCCATGCTGGTGCTAGGTCAATACAAGTCGGGCCTCGTGCCACCCGTTTAGCCCGGCCCATTTGGCCAACTATACCATCACCTAGCTAGTCGATGAGCTAGCTTCTGAAGGCAAGGAGGGAGTCGCTGCGTGACTAGTTGATGGCCCCGCCTCGGGCGGCGGGACAACTGCTAGCACCTGCAGCACCCCAGCAGCCTCCACGTCAACTTCTATCTTGGGGGATACATGTGCAGCCTCGACTTCACCAGCAGCCGCCACCTCCACCTCAGTCTCTGGATCCACCTCAGCCTTTGGCTCCAGCTCGGTATCTTGATTCAGCATCAGGCCCACCAACTCTGTCACCACCACAGAAGTACTCTTCGCAATGGGGTCAGCCTCCGGCAGCTCGGAGACTAACACTACAGAGATGCCAAATGATGACAATATATCGTGCATAAGTGCTGCTACGAGAGACACCGCACCTAGTGCGACTTCGGGTACGGGCTACTACTCTAATGGTGGAACTACAGGTTCCAAGGTGAGCTCGGGGGTTGAGCGGCTACTGCCATCAGCACTAGACTTTGTACTCGGGCCCTCAGCTTCCACGCTAGTGGATCTCCTAGAACAAGACAAGTGTTGCAACACATTACTCGGCGATACTACTTGGCAACATCAAGTTAACATCGATACACGGACACTTACTGGGTGGACCTCTTTATCTTGATGGAGGGCCCGGTTCCTAGGCGCAGTGCCTTGATGGTAGGTGATGACTTCTTTGGCGCAGCTCGTTGGATCACAGTTGGATCCCTGCCAGCCTTAGCCGTCGTCTCCTCTCATTGAGTACTCGGTGCTGGGACTTCTTCTATAGTCGGCAGCCTCTGCTGCACGACTACAGTAGTCGGCTCTTCTACCTCTGTCTCCACCTCGACTACCTGCACATCAGCAATGTAAGAGTCAAATTCTGGTGATAAAGCAAAACAACATGCGGGTACTCGATCCTCGAGATCTTGTTACTTGAGGTAGGACTTCATCGGCCGATGACTTTTTGACCAACCATTTGGCGGCGGTAGTACGCGCCTTCTTCGGGGGTGGCGCCACTTCAACTTCCTGAACATCCCTCGCTGCACGCTTTGATGTCCCAGAAGATGACCCCGCCTTGTCAGACAGACGAGGCTTGACGACATATTTTCAGTAGACTTTGAATCAGAGCTGCTGAAGCAGGACCAATCCAGTGAATCCTCCCTCTCCTTCTCCTTTTCCTCCTCCTCCTCCTCGATTGCCCTCTGGACATCCACAAGGGACTGCATGCGGGGCATGACATCAGCACCAGGTGGAGGAGGGTTGGAGAGATACAAGTTCAATTCATCCTGCAAAAATAGAAGACTAGTGAGTAAGATGACAGATGTCAAAGCTACTACTCGGTGGCTGTAGGCCACAGGTACTTATAGGATTTGGCGGGTTAGCGGCGCAATAATCTCTCAAGCCAACCGGGATTCCCTTGACTCCCTTGAAAAAATGCTTCAAACGCGCCATCACTTCGACTGGTGATAGCTGCTCAGACGTCATCCGTGATGGATCATTGGGACCCGAGTAGTTGTACCCTACCATGCAACACAGCTGCAGGGGCTAGACGCGCCACCTCATGAAGCTGAAGGCCACACTAATGCTAGTCAGGCCATCTTCCTTGAGGCGAGTGATCTTTGTAATCAAGTTCGGCAGCTAAAAGCTATCAGCAGTACTCAGCTTGTCTAGCCAGTGATTGTTCCACACTGGACGGTATTCGGTGACCTTGGGAAGACAGGGCTCGTGATTTCCAATGTAGAATCACCATTGCTTCCAATCAGAATGGGAGTCTATGACTTCGTACTCGATATACTGGCTCTTGTATTGCTCCCGAAGTTGAATCCCCACCTCTCCAACTACTTCCGTATGGTTTATCTGGGGTTGGGGCTTCACTATGAAGAACTTCCTAAACAGCTGGAAGTGGGGCTGAATGCCCAGGAAGGCCTCACAGAGGTGCACGAAGATAGCAACGTGCAAGATAGAATTGGGGTTGAGGTGGACAAGCTCCAGATTGTAGAACCTCAACAGACCTCTGAAGAAGTCGGATGATGGCAGATCCAGCCCGCGCTCAACGAAGTGCGCGAAGATGACTGTCTCATTTGGGTAGCTCTCCAGTGGCCACGCATTGCCGGCTGCTTCCCTCCAATCAGTGAACTCTTTCTCCTGGAGGAGATTGGCATTCACCAATACCTGGATGTCCGCCTCTTTCAAGATGGATCTCTTCCAGGCGCTGGCTTGATTCGGCGGTGCCGTCTGGTTCGTCTTCCCATACTTGGGTGCCGGTAACTAGATCTCCTTCTCCTTCTTGGCAGCCTTGCGCTTCTCCGACTCCGCCACCTTTCTTGAGGGTGCCTTCTTCGGTGCCATTGCTCCTATGGTCTTCTAGCGCATAAGCTGGAGGACTGGACAGTGGGGGGTGGCGGCGCTCGAGCTCGGGATGGCAAGCGGCGGTATTAGGGCAACAATGCAGAAGATGAATGGCTTGGGTGCACTAGTTTGGGTGAAATAGAAGGGATAAGATTCCTCTGATATTTATAACCATGGCACAGGTAACCGAGAGGTGAGAATTATGGGGAATATTCTATTTTTTAAGCCATCAGTTATCACCGGAACAGTTACCAATTTCTTCGGAAGAGATAAGATTTTCTGAAGGCAAACAGTCATGTTGACCAGTGGTTGACCCTTATACCCAAACTAGTCGTGTAACGGCTCGGGGGCTGTATCCCACGTGCCTGTTGGATAAAAGTTTTTTCTCCAGATTTTAAGGGAAAAATGTGTGAAATTACAAGATTGACCCTCAGCCTAATTCTTCGATTCAACCTAAGGCTCAGGGACTACTCCATATGGAGTGCGATTTTCATCGAACTTCCATATAAAGTTCAAGGTTGAAGATTCAAGACTAAGTTAAATGAGGCTTGAGTACCTTCTAGCCGTATGGCAGTACTCGAGCACATTCGTGGAGTACTCAAAGGAGCACCACAAACTAGTCAGCGACGTCTACAGAAGTACTCGGGACTACTGCATTTGACTAAAAAGTACTCGGGGGCTTGTCAGCCATACATCTATGGGCCTACCGAGAGGTTTGGACAGTCCTACAATACGGGGTTGTACACCAAAATGTATCAGATATGGAGACTACAGTGCAGGATGGCGTGATCTACGTAGAGGACAAGGACTAGTCGAGGATTAGGAAACTACTCGTAGCAATTAGAGTAGGACTCTCTGATCGAATCCGACTAGTACTCTTGTACATCAACTGACCTGTAACCCTGCCCCCGGCAATATAAGGCGAGGCAGGGACCCCCTCCAAACAATCATCAATCAATACAATCCAACCAACACACAGGACATAGGGTATTACGCAATATAAGTGGCCCGAACCTGTCTAAATCGTGTGTTCGAGTTCACCTTCGAGTTCCTGATTTTCAGCGAGCCCCACGCATAAAACACTACCTTGGGTACCCCTCGATAGGTTGCTAGGTCTAAACACCAACATCGGCCGACCTGGCCAAAGTCCTCAGGTTTGGCCCAAGTCTGACCCTCCCGTCTCCTACATCAAATACTCAACAAAGCTTATGGAATTTGTCAGAATAAAAGCCTATAGTTAAGATGATTGCGTCGAATGATCAGTTTTGATATATATTGGTGGTCGAAAATGATGTGTTAACTACCGCCAACACGCTTTTAATTACTTTTACAAGGTCTAGAATTTGTTTTGATCCGATTGTGTGCACGATTAATCTGTCCTTAGTCTTGGGAAATAGAGTCATGAGTTAGGGAAGGTCTGGACTCTAGAGTGCACATCAACTTACCAGTATATCAACACGTAGCCACAATGTGTCCTCCTTCCGCATTTGCTAGTGTTCCAGGGCCTCTACCTGTTGGAAATATGTGTTTATTTCTACCAGATATAAACATGAGGCATATTACACAACCCTTTGCTACTGCTATGTAATCTAATTCTAGTTTCAAACAGACAAGCGTAACCCGTAACAAACTCATGTAAACATTGTGCAAAAGCAGCCTATATAAGGCATATGTAACTAGGACTAGCAAGCATATAAGCTTCCTACACATGATATAACCCATAATAGTAATAGATCGATTCTATTGACTTATGGATTAGCGTTCCGTCCTCGGGTAGACGTGTCGCAGGGTTACACGATGCAGTGTAGATTGAAGATGTGGCAGCGTCGAATGTAGTCGATCGATTCGAGCGGTCGCGCAGTTGCGCTGCCCAGAAACCTAATTGCAAACCCTCGTGTAGGCTTTGCGACGACAACGGCTTGGATATACCGCTCACCCTCCTCCTCAGTGCACGTCAAGGAGAAGAGTCAGCGAGATTCAGCTAATAGTATCGGAGCACAAATCACCAGATGTAAAAGCGAAAGGAGGAGTTCATGGGTTTTCCGCGTGTACTCTTCCTGGACGTCTTTAGGGCTCTTATAGAGGAGAAGACAGCCCTCTGCTAATCGTTTCCGCTATAAGATCGCCCCACTAATTGGTATTGTTAACCATCCAATTAACTCAAGATTAAGGCATTGACTGCATGCTTATCATCTCTAATGATCGTTGTCAAAGGTTGCACGCAAGCGGCAAAAGATTACACCAACTTGGCTTGACTTCCGCTACCTCGCAAGTCACAAGTCACACGGTTGGTTACACAAAAAGAAACACGAATACACGCATGCCTTGTGTGACCCAAGCCCCGTTCTCTGCTTTAGTTATGCACTTAGAGAGGTGAGAGTGCTCTCCTATTTAAGTTGACTTGCACCAACTCAAACTAACTGTATGGAACTATTGAATGCCATGCACTCTTGCTTTAGAATTCCATTAAATAGGCCTTTCTATGGGGCCATTTTTCCAGCTGTCTGTATACATCATGGTTGCAGGGAGTTTGGTAATAATGCCCGCTGCCACAAATCTGTCCGGCAAAGAAGAGTCTAAACTTGCAATCTCTCGTCTCTCCGACCATTATGCAACCTCGTCCAGATGCGTGAAGATTGTAAGGATGGTAAAAGGTAGAATATTCTATTAAATATTTATATTTATCATATTATAATAAGGAGATTTTGTACCTCCTTGATGTCTCGGAGTTTAATGCTCGTTAGGTGCTCTTTCTCTTTGAGAATGATTAAAAGAGATTTCGTTGTAGGGAGAGAACACCTTGGAGAGGAAAAGAAACAAGAGAGTTAATTATTTCATTTAAAAATAAAAAAAATATGCAAAATAAAATCAAGAAGTTACTCCCTCCGTTCCAAATTGTAGGTCGTTTTAGCTTTTTATGTTCATAGATATTATTATGCACCTACGTGTGAGGAGCACCCTTCTTTTCAAGCTGCCTCTTTGTTGAAAAACATCGGTTCTTTGTTCGTTGCTCCTTTTAGGTGCATAATAATATCTATAAATATAAAAAATTAAAACAGTCTACAATTCGAAACGGAGGGATAGCTAATTAAATATAACCTTTCGTTCCAAGAGGAGCAACGAACACAGAACCGATGTTTTTGTACGTAGAGGCAGCACGAAAAGGAGGTGCTCCTCACACGCCATAGGAATGCCTTGATTGAGCCGGCAGACCATCTTTCTACTCTACGGTTTGACTTTGACACCGTCAACCGACATGCAACAGGCGTGGCCGGCCTCAACCCCCGATGGGCAGGAGCCCCCTCCATTGAACCTCGACCTCCCTCTCCTCACCCAGCACACAACCGCGTCCACATCCATTGCGCTCGCACTCCAGCGACGCGCCAGCGAACTATCGCTCTCCTAACCGTCCATGTCCGTACAGCACGCGCGCGCGCGCCCACGCCCCCGCTCACGTGCGTGCCCCGCCACGAGTGGGAGAAAAAAAAGGAGCTCCCCGCGAGATCCCGTGGAAAACGGCCGGACGCGGCCGGAGATGCTGCCACGCGCGCGGTGGCGTCACGTGCCGGCGACCACCAGCCACAGGCCACCGTCCTGATCCTGCCGTGATCCTCATCCCCTCGCTTGCCGTGCCGGGACCGTGTGACCAAGTTGGTGGTGAGGTCGCGTGGCGGGTTATAAATGCTGCCCCCTCGCGCCACCGGCTTCTTCCTCCCACTTTCTCTTTTCCGAATCCCCAGGCAGGCAAGTGCGCCGGCGAGGAGAGCGGACCAGGCAGCGAGACCGAGCCGCGCGGAGGCTCGGGACGGGAGAGGACGAGGAGACCCCAGAATCGCAGATCTTTCCTCCTCCATCCCGCCCGCCCGTGCCCAATCAGCGCGTCGTTCTTGCCGCCGCCGCTGCCGCCGCTTCCTCCGAGGTGAGGTGATTCCTGCAGCCGACCATCTTGTAACTCTCGGTGGGTGGGGATTGATTGATGGGGGCTAATGGTGCCCGCGGTTGGGTAATGCGGCGGCGGCGGCAGGGTTTGGTGCCACAGCGGATGCTTGCCGGTGCAAGCGTTTCTTTATCTTGGTCGGTTGCAAGTACTGTTGGTGTTTTTGGGTTTGGGATTGAGCCCGATGCGGACATTTTTGGAGCGTTCTTGCGGTAGCGCCATGATTAGGATTGGGACTGTGAGTCTGTGAATTTGACTCTGTTTTCGTTTGTTGCAGGGAAATCGAATAAACAAGGAGCTGCAGGATGGTGCTCTGGGTCTTCGGCTACGGGTCCCTGATCTGGAACCCCGGATTCGACTTCGATGACAAGATCCTCGGCTTCATCAAGGGCTACAAGCGCACCTTCAATCTTGGTATAGATGCTTGCACGCGCCTGATTGGCAATCCTAAATTCCTAATTGACCATCGCTTGTGACTTGCCACTATCGTGGCTTCACGTATGGTGGCGTCGGGTTGGCCTGCACCTCGAGGTTTACGCCTTCTCCTTTGTTTTTCTTTCTACAGCTTGCATTGACCATAGAGGCACACCGGAGCACCCGGCAAGGACCTGCACGCTTGAAACAGACGAGGAGGCCATATGCGTAAGAAGCCACCTTTATGTTTCCCCGCTTTTCAATATTCTTGTTGCAGCGATGGTTTATCTTCCATGGTGACACTGCACTTGCAATGGCATTCTAGTGTAGGTTATTACCGAACCTGGGAAAATGCTTGTAGTTCTGAGTTCTCCCTTATTCTTCTGCATGCAGTAGGGATTGATTTGGAAAACCAGATGCAGAACTAAGTCATTGGCTGAATTTGCCGAAATGGCCTTCTGTTTCTGCGGGACTAGGAAACAATGACTTCTCATTTTACTTGGTTTAAAATGAAGAGAACTAATGCAATACTATAATCAGCATTTATAGGTTGCCTCTATGGTATTATACTATATACATTGCAACGTGGACTATTGTCTCCGGGTAACATATTTAGTTCACTTGAGTTTTTCTTGCCTTCCTTGCGGAAAACATTAGAATGGACAGTGTTACACGGTTTTGGATCATAATTTTGTTATGGGCCACCCAATGTTTCAACATGCAGGTCTTATTTGGGTCATATCTTTGTACCGGTTAATCATCCGTATTGGCATGTTCAACAGACTGACCACTTGTATATCTGACATGGGCACATGCAGACTATAGTATACACCAGCTGAAATTCATGAAAGATGGATGACTAATATCTGGAATCCATATGCAGTTTCTCCTCTTTAACAGAATCTACAAACCTATTCAGCGAGCATACTTGGCTTGTTTTTATGCTAGTTTGCTCCAATATTCTGTCAAAGACTTGCTGTGCACTTTAGTCCTGAATGTACAAATATAGTTCATATCAAGTAAACATGCATAATACTTGTTCTAAACTTCTAATTTTATGATCATGATAAGTATGTCTTTTTATCCATTTCATATTCTTTACAGTGGAGTTATGGTACATTTAGTATTCGCATTCTTATTTCCTTGTGCCAATTGTCTTAACAGTTGGTATGATTGTTTGCAGTGGGGAATCGCATATTGCGTCAAGGGTGATACAGACAAAGAGCAGAAAGCAATGCAGGTGCAGTGCATTTTCCCAGTGTGTTTTGCATTCCAAATGGGGGGAAAAAACTAGATCTTTTAGGCTAGATTTACATTGATTTTTTTTCACATTTCAGTACTTGGAGAGAAGAGAGTGTGAGTATGACCAGAAAATATCTGTTGACTTCTTCAAGGTATTACTCATTTATGTGAAGCATTAGATTGAAGTAAGTTTCCTTCCCTTTCCAAACTCTCATTTTCCCTTGCTGAAATGTCAGGAAGGAGATTCTCTGAAACCAGCTGTGACCGGCGTACTTGTGTAAGAATCCAAACCCAAAAGTATCAATTCCATTTTAAAATTCTCTGGAACTCACAGAGTTTGGTGTCATGCAGTTTCGTATCCACACCTGATCCAATCGGCAACAAGTACTACCTTGGTCCTGCCCCTTTGCAGGATATGGCAAGGTGGGACCTTGCACTCCCTTATTGTTTTTATAGCAAGCAGGTGCAACAAGTACTTCATCAAGCTTTTCTTCTGACTTTTTTCTCTTATTTGCAATGGCAGGCAAATTGCTACAGCCAATGGCCCCACTGGCTATAATAGGGATTACCTGTTCTCAATGGAGAAGGCATTGGCCAGCATAAGTAAGGGAGCCTTCTTTTATTTGTAGTTTTGTTTCACTAAGCGATTAGCATTCATTGGTTTCTCTGTCTATTACAATTGCTCTCTTAAACATGGTTCTAGTTGCGATGTACATTCTTATGATTCTATCCTTACAAAATGGTTCTTATGCGCCTTTGCAGTCCATGAGGACGATTCGATCATTGAGCTTGCGAATGAGGTGAGGAAGGTGCTGAACAGAACAAAGGAGGCCAAGATCACTGGCTCTGACGTATCCTTGCAATCTCATGTTCCTCTGGTGCACCTGTCTGCGCTTCCCGAAGGCACTGTTGTGGACTCGAGATAGCAAGATCCTTGAAGCCCAGTTGGATCAGCGGAGGAGATGGAATGTCCTCCGACCATACTCACTCTTGATGTTGTTCCACCAGAGACTCTGAATTTGCTTTCAGTTCTTCCATGTTTGTGGCCATCGTGTACTGAATTTTCCTTTGCAACGGTTGTGGTGAGGCTGTATGTACCTTTCAGATTGAAAATGCTAAAGCCGGCACTAGTGACATTTGTTTTAACCCGGAGGCCAAAATGTCATTTATGTTTTCTATAGTTTCTTTGTCTTCTACAGTTTATGAGGTACTTAACAGAATTTTTTTTGCGGGAATACTAACCAGAAATTGGTGTGCATAGTCTACCTTAGAGAGAGTATCTTCAGCAATCTCTCTTTCCCATCCAAACCATATTGGAAGACTTGATACGGCTTATGTTGTCAGACATGAATAGTATGTGGGACTGGCTATTTGGAATCCATGATTTGTGGTGTTTGTTTGCTTTAACATATTTTACTCTCCAAGGACACTGGTTATTTATGGATACTGTTTCATGGATTGTCCATCACTATATGACTTGATTGCACTGTTGCAGGCTAAAGATGATGCATACATGTGTTCTACTTGTTTAAGTGAGATGATTCTTCTAGGTACAGTAGAACCACTCCATGTTTAATTCTAGAAATGTTGTTATTTGTAAAGAGGTATAATCCATTTCATGTGTAGAGTCCATCATGAAATGTGGCTTCATGGAAAAACATTGTTGATGCTCCTTTTATGAACACTTATGTTAATTTCAGGATATGGCTTATCTAATGGAAGATAGATTGATACTGACTTGTGACTTTTTATGCTCTGTGGATGTGATCTGAAATATCTTGTGTGTGTCGTTTGTGAATGTTAATTTCTCCACACTTTTTTTTGAGTTCCTTATTTGGATTAGCTGCGAGTTTGAACACTGCCCATTAATCAAATGAATCATTAGAACTATTGCCAAATATCAATGTTTTCAAACAAACATGTAGTTAGGACTTAGGATTTTGCAAACAGCCATTCCAAAATTTTGTATGGGTTTTAAGTTCATCTTTTGGCTCCTAACTCTCAAATATGACTATGGAATGGCTTTCATTATCACAGAATAGTAGCGTGCGCTACTGAATGTTGCATCTCCTATTTATTTGTACAGAAAGTGGTTCTCATTATCATATGACTTCGTCAAACTTCCTTGTACATCTATGTTAAAGTTGAATGTTTTGAAAAAATAATCTATGTTAAAGTTAAATTAGTCCAATTCATAGTGCTTGTCCAATTCAATGCATATATGACTATTGTTTAAGGCTACTAGATACGTGGTTATAGATAGAATTTTGTTTTGTCCTAGCAACGCACACGATCCTATAATTTGGTACCTTGTCAGATGTGGTATAAAGGCTCGTTTCTGAATCTGTCCGTTATAGAAAAAATATGTTTCAAGCTGCATGAATTTTTTATATTATCATCAGAGTTGCTTAATTGGTTAAGGTCGCAACTTCTAGTAAGACCAAATTTTCGGCAATATGATTGGTTGCATATCTGAAAACTAGTTAAAATTGTAGCTAAAAGTTTTCAAAAATTTTGAAATTTCTCATTCGTAGATAAGTTTATATTATGATCATATACAAAGATAAGTCCAAACTCGATCACAAGATAAAAAATGATAACAATGTCTAGACACCTAGACTCATCTAGAGTACCTGATCTAAGAATTTTTTTTTGCAGTGAAACAAAATGTTCCAAATAGACAAATTAAAATCTCATTTCATTTTACTTTTTCTATCATGGAGGGTGCATATGCATCCAATCGTTGGGTTTTAATCCAGTGGCGAAAAATTTAACAGATTTCACTCATAAAGTGTGTCAACACATAAATAGAATCCTAAAGAACAACGCATTGGTAGATGCATTTTCCACAAAAATAGCAATTGTTTCGGGAATGTTCGAGCAACTCCAAGTGTATCCTAAAAAATTCTTCCCCAAAACTATGTATTGGGGGTTCTTCCAAAAAAATTTCCCCCAAAAACATATCAGTCCACAGCAGATCGTTAATAAATAGCCCCCAATATTTCAAACACAGGCCACGTCATCGTATTGGGCCCATCAGAAGGGACGTGTGGGCGTGCGGGAATCAGGATTGGGGGAGGAACACCAACGCTAAAATATACGTGGTGGCAGGCTGTTTTTTAGCGTCGCTAAAAAATTAGGGAAGGTTTAGGTGGATTGTTGGAGTTCATTTTTTCTCTCTTTTTTCCTAAAAAAGATATTGGGAGTAAGATTAGCAGTCTCTTGGAGTTGCTTACCATCCCAAATTCTCTCTCTTGTTATTTTCTTCTCTCTGAAGATTACTCCCAAATCTTCCCCTTCCCGTTCTCGATTTATCTCCTTCCTCAGTCCTAGCAGTTTGTCGCGCCTCATCATAGGCGACCTCGCCGCTGGTGACTTGAAGCCTGGCCTCTTCCGACTGAAGTCTTCTCTCGTCAGCAAGCGTCGCCGCGCTCCTCCTTCTGCCCTCTACTGTATGTACTGGACTGGCGTTGAGTGCAGGTCCGTCGGGGCTCGGATCGATTTCTTCCTTTGCTAAGTAACCCTAACTCGCATGGACGAATTGATTTGTTCTGTTATAGCCTTCTTGGTGATCTTTCGTTCACTGTGACTTGGAACAGAAACACACCAAATCTTTTATTCTTACTAATCTAGTCCGTCATCTATCCAACCATGGTTAACATGCAGTTTATTTTGTAAGAATTCCCCCCTCGATATGTGCCCCAGGAAAAAGCTAACTTAGATGGGCTTGCGTGCTTGGATCCAAAAGAATTTGACTGTATTAATACACTTGTATCTTCAGTTCAGTATTATAAGTTGAATTAGCCGAAGATCATATTGCAGAAATGAGTAAGCTGGGAAACATGTTCTCGGCTCTACGCCTAGATGCTGAAATTAGTGGAGAAGATGACAGACTTGAAGTTGCCCAGGCATCTTCCAGCGCAGAAGAAACTGCTTCCAGGGAACGAGGTTAGTACTGCTGTAACCATTTTGGTCTTTGAATGGAGTTTGTGGATAACAAGCGATTAAGTTTCCTTTCTTTGTTCTGCATGGCGAATTGCCTATCTAGCTTATGGGGTCTCCTCAATGGAAAAACAGTACCAACCAGAAATTTACCAGTGACATAATAGATATTCTTCTTGAAATGATTTGGTAGTGCAGCAATTTGCCAAGGTTCTTGAGCCCTTGTTATCTTTAGCCTGAATTTTATCTGAAAAGGAAAGGACTGGCCACTAGAAGAGTCTCTGATGTTTGAGATAAATTAGTCCATGCACTGTTAGATAAAATTTTGGTACTGCCATTATAGGCTAACCCTTTTTGCTGTAGTAACAGAAGAAAATTAATCTGCTTATTTTGGTACAAGACACTCAGTTTGTACTTCTGACTACACGGATTTAACGTCTTTGATTAGGCCCACATGCTGATGGTATTTATTCCAGAGCTTCAATTTGTCTCAAATGATTTCACTGGAAATTTCATTCCCTATGCAGATAAAACGCAGAATGGCACAATCGTAGTAAACTATGAGGAAGGGACACTTGTTTCGTCATCTGGTGATTACAAGATGCCTTTAGTATGGATAGACCTGGAAATGACTGGTGAGCCTTTTTTAAATTTATGTCTTAAAATTATTAGGTGTTTCACTTGTTTGTTCTGATTTCATAATTTTCTTTTGTGTCTTCAAGTTATTTCTATACTGTTTCAATTGTGAAGAAATTAGTTATGTTTTGTAATAGTGCATCTCGTACTTTCAGAACTTAGAAATCATGGTGTTATTCATGGCTTCATATGATGTGCTTTTACATAGTGGATATGGTCCAACGTAACATTTCTACTGAACAACTGGACAAACTACAGACTAAGGAGGGTCCAATCTCATATTTCCACAGAATAAACATTTTGTATTATCCTGAAATAAGATATATAATCCAGAATATTTTATGATGACTTCCTTTCCTGGGACATTGTTGATGCTAAATATTTTGAACTCTGACCTCATGAGAGGTGTTGCTGCTTGTAAACTAATTATTTTGTTATCTTTTTAAGATAGTTTGTTTTATTAATCGATATACCGAATAAGAAGTAAATATTTTGTTATATTTTATATTCAACCTTGATAATATGTTTCAGCCTTAAATGACTAATGTAACCACACACTTCCTGGATTGTATAGGTTTGGATATTACAAAAGATCGGATTTTGGAGATTGCTTGTATTATAACGGATGGTAAACTTACAAAACAAATAGAGGTTGTTGTTGAATTGAAGTACCTTTGTTGGTTTGTTGACTTTGTTCTATATTTGATGGTTTTGTTTCTCACTCCTTTTCTGTAAAAAGTCGAGGACTTTATTTGTGGTATACTGATGTTTTTAGTTTACTATCAAATATAACATATTAATCGCTCTGCTCCTAAATACCTCAGTTTGTTAAATTTGCATGGAGGGAGTAGATATCCAATCTAGGTAGTTGACATTTTTATAGACACAAGTGATTAGATCTGAAAAGCTTGACTCAAGTGATTATAAGTTATAGCTGAAAAGCTTGACTGCATACTCATAATGGATACTTTTATTTTTAATAACTGAAGGTGTAGTGATTTTAACTAGAAATATGTGTACAGAGTTGACCCCAGTTTGCACACCAGATTATGGTGATAGGTTTCATTGTGTTACACTATCACTTTTGTGATAAATGTGTCTAATTTCAATGCCAGGTGACTGCTAACTAGATTTTGTTTCTTGACATATTATCCCATTGTTACCTGATGATCAATATGGAATATGATACTTTGAATCCTTTCATACAGCATCCATGCCAATGCTTCACCAGTGACCATATCGTTAAGCAAAGAAAATGTTTCATTATTTGTATTTCACTAGTCATGTCAATGTCACATACATTCTGTCAGCACCATCTTTAAATATAATTATTTAACATGTTTGTCTTGCTATTTTGTAGGGTCCTGACTTGGTTATAAGCCAGAGCAAAGATTGTTTAGATAATATGGATGAATGGTGCAAAACTCACCACTCAGCTAGTGGTAAATAACACTCTTTTCTAAAGTAACATTTGTTCTTATATTTTTAATGTTTGAATATAAATCTGATAGCACTGATTTCTAATTTAGGTTTGACGGAAAGAGTACTGCAGAGTGAACTTTCTGAGTGTGATGCAGAGTCACAAGTATGTTTTCTGCTTTTGTGGTCACATGTCAGTTTTTTTTCTTGGAATTTTGTTTGTAGACATGTGAAGTTGTGGCACTTAACATTATTCAATATGCTAAATTCTTAGGCTTTTTTCTGTCTCCAGTAACATATCTGCAATGCTCTAGTAATTAGTTTAGTTTAACACCTTTGTTCAACACCCTTACATGCTATTGGAATATTCTTAAAAGCTTCAGACAAGTTCACAGTATTTTTTTACTCACCATGTTCAATGGTTACCTCAATCTATACCCGTAATGTCTAAGTATCTCTGAACTGTACACCTGAATCCCTGTAGTTCAGGAATTTGGTCATGTTACGTGCCAATATCGATGCTTGCTTACTCAAGTAAACTGCTTGAAGAACTGTTTAGATGGTGTCTGTAGCCCTGCCAGAAAGTGACACTTAGTTGCCTCCAAGCACACACATGTGCTGAATCAGGAACTATCGATGCTTGCTTACTCAAGTAAACTGCTTGAAGAACTGTTTAGATGGTGTCTGTAGCCCTGCCAGAAAGTGACACTTAGTTGCCTCCAAGCACACACATGCGCTGAATCAGGAACTCACCATGTAGTGCTTCAAACATCATAAGATACATGCCAATTTCTGGGAGCGAAAACAGTATGTATGTGAAGTTGACATGGAAATGTGCTCAAACTTATGTCAATCTTTTGAAGTTAAGGCAGTTCATTGGGAAACTAATTTGATGAAACACTATGGTAATATATGGGCATGAAAGACTAGTCTCTAGTAGAATATTAATGCAACATGATCAAATTGTGTCATGCACTTGGGGCCATTGCAATTTTTTCATTGTCTGCGAAATTGGAATTCATTTATGAAGTCCATCTAAATTCTTTCTTTTGGATAACAGCAGTTACATCAAACTATAATTATTTCCTGCCTCTGTTTGTATTAAATTAACTAACTGTCACACTGAAAACACTTGATGTCAAGAATCCCCTTCCTTGAATGGTCATAGTCAATGCAATGTTTTGTTTCCTTTTCCTAATAACAGAGAATATTCTATTGGTTCATTGGCAGGTGTTAGATTTTGTTAGGAGGCATGTAAGTTCAGGCACTCCACTGTTAGCTGGGAATTCTGTTTATGTGGATTTATTGTTTCTGAAGGTTAGCATGAATAACTTGGAATCCTTCTTTTGTCTCTGTTTTGGTGCAGTTGCTTTTAATTTTACTCAGCACTTTTACTAAGTCTAGTGTTACCCCCAAGAACAATGGAAGTAGTCCACTTGACCCTCAGCTTCTGAATCAGTTACTAAACTCCCTCATTTTCTATAACCAAGACATTTTACCCTGATGCTTTCTTTCGAAATTTTGCTGATATGGAGATGGTTTTGCTTTTGTTACTTGTCTTAAATTCACCGAACTAGACTACCCAGGTGTGTAAAGGACCTGGGTTTTAGGATTTGAGGTGGTTAAATAACTATTTAAGGATGTTAAAAAAAATGCTTGCTACCACCTATGCTCACAAACGTTTACTATTTTCTGTTGGAAGATGATTATAAAAGTTAATAGAAGTACAATATTATGTAAGTACTTTGAAAGATAAATCACAATGTATGATTTCAATATTTCCATTCTCAATATTTTAAAAGATATTGATAATCAAGGTTTGAAGCCTTTGGAAGCTTAACAAAACATGCCACGTAATAAGGACTGGAGGGATATGGAACACATTAATTGCAATATATTTCTCATTATAAATAGGATGGCTATTTCTTACTTTCGTGAAAGCGTTTTCCTTTTCAACTTTGAGTTTTTTTCGTCCTTTGGTGGATGACATTTCTGTTGGTGTATGTGTGTATTATGGCCCAATAAGGCCCATGTATGACTGCTATATAGCTACCCACTAGGGTTAGCCCAATAGATAAGATTTATCCTCTAATATGGTATCAGCCTAGGTTAGGGTTTACCTGGTGCCTGGCCGCCGCCGCCGCCGCCGGCCGGCATCATGGCCGGCGACCCCCTTCCCCCTCCCCTCTCCTCCTTCCCCTCCCTTCCTTCCTCGAGGGCGCAGATCGCCTCCTCGGGCCGGGCTCTTGCGGCTGCGGCGCTAGCTGCCGTCGGGGCGGGCCATGTCGCCGCCGCCGCCGCCGCCGACGGGGCTGCGGACGGCGCGGATCCTGCCGCCGCCGCCGCTGCGGCTCGCCGCGCGGGCGCGGGCGGGCGTGCGGGCGGGGATCCCGCCGAGGCGGATCCCGCCGCCGCCGCCGCCGCGGCTCTCCGCGCGGGCGCCGGCGGGCGTACGGGCGGGGATCCCGCCGCCGCCGCCGCCCTCCACCAGGACGCGGATGTTCTTCTGCCGGGCGGGCGTGCTCCTGCTGGTGCCCCTGGTGATGTCCCAGCGGGCGCCAGGGGGGGCATGCTCGCCTCCCTTTCCCCGCACCGCCTCCTCTGCCACCTCTGGCCCTACACGCCGGAGGAACTCCCGAGGTAACTCTCGCTGCGGCCCTCGTCGCCGCCCGGGCTGCTGCTGCCGAGGGTCAGGCACGCCTGCGCGCAGCAGCCCTGACCTGGGAGCGCGAGCGTGATGCGGCCGACGTCTTGGCCCGTCAGATCGCCGAGGCGGAGCAGCTCCTCGCCCACCCGGTGTCCCACGACAGCACTGCCACCTCCTCCGGCTCCGGTGCTCCCCGTCCTCCTTTGGCTGTCTGGACCGACCCGGCCGATCCCCTCGTCGCGCAGCTCCATTACCAGGCCGGGGGTGTTCAGAACATCAAGAGCTTGGTCCCCGTCGTCCTCGACCCTGAGTCGCCCTCCTACGCCCGCTGGCGGGACATGGTGCTGCTCATTCTCCGCCGCTACGCCCTCGACGACCATGTCCTCATCAACACCTTCCTTGCGGCCCGGACAGCTACGTGGCTTCGCCTCGACAGCATCGTCTTGTCGTGGATCCTGGGCACCATTTCCCTCGACCTCCACGACCTCGTCCGCGGCACCCCCGAAACCACCGCCCGCCGGGCCTGGCTGGCGCTCGAGGGCCAGTTCCCGGGCAACGCCGAAGCCCGAGCTCTTCGTCTCGACGCCAGCTTCCGCACTTTCGTCCAGGGCGACCTCTCCGTTGGCGAGTTCTGCCGGAAGATGAAGACCATGGCGGACTCCCTCGGTGACCTTGGCTGGGCCGTGGAGGACCGGATCTTGGTTCTCAACGTTCTTCGCGGCCTCAACGAGCGCTACGCCCACCTCCGCACCTGGATCACCCGGCAGCGGCCCTTCCCCACCTTCCTGCAGGTCCGTGATGACCTTGTCATGGAGGAGCTTACTCAGGGCATCCAGCCTGGGTCCCTTCCTGCGCCGGCCTCCGCGTCTTCCTCGACCGTTCTTGCTGTGACTCCACCGTCACGACCCTCCGCTTCGCCACCGTCGTCCCTTCTTGGTCCTTCCTCCTCCTGGGCCGAGCGGGGGTGGGGGGGGGGGGGGGCGTGGTGGCCGCCGTCGCCGCGGTGGGGGGCGTGGTGGGGGGCGCGGTGGGGGCACTCCGGCGGGCACATCGGCGCCTCCACGGGGCTCTCCCTGGCCGTCCTTTGCCAACCCATGGTCAGGGCGCATCTCTATGTGGCCTTTCCAGGCCACCGGAGGCGAGCCTCGTCCTCCGACCGCCATGCTCGCTGGCGCTGTCCCGGCTGCTCCGTTTGCGTCGCCGTGGGCTCCACCTCCCGGGGCCTCGCCTGGGCCTGTCGGGTGGGACCCGACAGCCTTGGCACGCTCCTTCGGCACCATGGCCCTGACTCCTCCAGTCGGTCAGGACTGGATCGCCGACTCGGGTGCCGCTTTCCATACTACACCCGACCCTGGTATCCTTTCTTCCGTTCACCCTCCTTCTTCCTCCCACCCTTCGTCCATCATGGTCGCAAATGGCTCTTGTCTTCCTGTCACCTCCGTGGGTACAGCTCACACTCCCGGTTCTTTTCGGGTTTCTGATGTTCTTGTTGCTCCCTCCATGGTTCACAACCTTCTTTCTATTCGCCGTTTTACCACTGACAATTCCTGTTATGTTGAATTTGACTCCTCTGGTCTTACTGTGAAGGATTTGGCTACCCGGCGACCTCTTCTCCGATGTGACAGCACCGGGCCCCTTTACTCCCTCCGATTTCCTGCGTCCACTTCTTCCGCTTCGCCCTCCGCTTCTTCAGCTGCTTTTGCCGCCACAGCTTCTTCCACTACATGGCACCGGCGTCTTGGTCATCCTGGCCGTGCTGTCCTGACACAGCTTAGTCGTAGTTACGACATACCATGTACTCGGGCTCATGATGAGCACCTGTGTCAGGCGTGCCAACTGGGCCGTCATGTTCGACTTCCTTTTCCTACCTCCTCTTCACATGCGACCCATGTGTTTGACCTTGTACATTGCGATCTATGGACATCGCCTGTTCTGAGCATTTCTGGCTATAAGTACTATCTTGTTGTGGTTGATGATTTCTCTCATTATTCTTGGACTTTTCCCTTGCGTGCCAAGTCTGATACTTTCCCCACGCTTCTCCACTTCTTCGCTTGGGTGTCCACTCAGTTCGGTCTCACCATCAAGGCCGTCCAATGTGACAACGGCCGCGAGTTTGATAACACCACCTCCCGTGCCTTCTTCCTCTCTCACGGCGTGCACCTACGCATGTCCTGTCCCTATACCTCCTCCCAGAATGGTAAGGCTGAACGCATGATTCGTACCACGAACGACACCATGCGCTCTCTTCTGTTCCAGTCTTCTCTCCCTGCCCCCTTCTGGGCCGAGAGTCTTCACACCTCCACCTATCTCCTTAACCGACTACCTTCAGTTGCCTGCCCCGCTCCCACTCCACACCACGCTCTCTTCGGTACCTCCCCTCGCTACGATCACCTTCGGGTCTTCGGGTGTGCGTGTTATCCTAACACCGCTGCCACCGCTCCTCATAAGCTGGCTCCCCGTTCGACTCAGTGCGTCTTCCTCGGGTACTCCCCGGATCACAAGGGGTACCGTTGCTTTGACCTCTCCTCTCGGCGGGTCCTCATCTCTCGCCACGTGGTGTTTGACGAGTCCGTCTTCCCTTACTCCACCACCTCCCCACCTCCTTCCACCTCCGACCCTGATCTCTCCTCCCTGTTTCCCACTGACCCGGTGGACCAGCCACCGCTACCGTTGTGTCCTGCAGGTACTGCTCCGCCGTGGTTCTCATCGGGCTCGACGTCCACCGGTGCTGTCCCTGACCCTGCGCCCAGCGCGGGCCCAACGGTGCCGGCCTCTGGTGCTGCCTCTACCCCTTCGCCCTGCGCGGGACCGGTGACACCGCCCGCAGCACCTGCTGTCCGGTTTGCGCAGCCCGTGCGCGTCTACCAGCGCCGGGCGCGGCCGGCTCCCCTGGACCTGCAGCCGGCCACGCCTCCGCCGTCGCCGCCTCAGTCATCGCCGGTGGACTCTTCTCCGCCGGCGACGCCTACACCACCACCACCTCCGCCGGCCCCGACTGCCCGTGTCGCGCCGTCGGTGTACCATCCGCCTCTCCTACACCGGCACCCGCGTCACGTTCACCCTATGGTGACGCGACTTGCGGCTGGTACCCTGCAGCCCCGGGCTCTTTCAGCGATGCCCGGCGCGCCGCAGGTTTCTCCTGTACCCTCCTCCGTCCGCGGCGCCCTGTCGGATCCTCACTGGCGCCGCGCGATGGAAGAGGAGTACGCGGCGCTCCTCGCCAACCAGACTTGGGATCTGGTGCCCCGTCCGCCTGGCTCCAACGTCGTCACCGGCAAGTGGATCTGGACACACAAGCGGCAGGCTGATGGTACCCTCGAGCGGTACAAGGCTCGCTGGGTTCTCCGGGGTTTCACTCAGCGCCCTAGTGTCGACTACGACGAGACGTTCAGTCCGGTGGTCAAGCCAGCTACTGTCCGGACTGTTCTCTCACTGGCTCTCTCCCGCTCCTGGCCCGTGCATCAGCTCGACGTCAAGAACGCCTTCCTGCACGGTACTCTGACTGAGACTGTTTACTGCAGCCAGCCAGCGGGGTTTGTTGACTCTTCTCGGCCTGATATGGTCTGCCGGCTCAACAAGTCACTTTATGGCCTCAAGCAGGCCCCTCGAGCTTGGTATTCGCGGTTTGCTGCCTACCTACTGACGCTGGGTTTTGTGGAGGCCAAGTCCGATACTTCACTGTTTATCTATCACCATGGTGCTGAGACTGCTTATCTGCTGCTCTATGTTGATGACATTGTCCTCACTGCCTCCAGTCCGTCCCTCCTACGGCGGATCATCACCTCACTTCAGCAGGAGTTTGCTATGAAGGATCTGGGTGTGCTCCATCACTTTCTTGGGGTCACCGTTGAGCCTCGTCCGGCTGGCCTCTTTCTTCACCAGCGGCAGTATACTCTTGATATCCTGGAGCGAGCTGGGATGACTGACTGTAAGCCCTGCTCCACTCCAGTTGACACTCAGGTCAAGTTGTCAGAGGCCGACGGCACTCCTGTGACAGATGCTACTGCGTACCGGAGTCTGGCTGGGGCCCTTCAGTACCTCACTTTCACCAGGCCGGATATCACTTATGCGGTTCAGCAGATTTGCCTCCACATGCATGATCCCAGGGAGCCCCATCTCACTGCTCTCAAGCACCTACTCCGTTACCTCCGGGGCTCTGTGGACTACGGCCTCTTCCTTCACAGGTCTCCCTCCACTGAGCTCGTTGTCTACACCGATGCTGACTGGGCCGGGTGTCCGGACACTCGGCGCTCTACCTCCAGCTACGCCGTCTTTTTGGGCGGCAACCTGGTGTCCTGGTCGTCCAAGCGTCAGCCGGTGGTCTCCCGCTCCAGTGCCGAGGCGGAGTACCGCGCTGTCGCTAACGGCGTGGCCGAGGCATCATGGCTTCGGCAGCTCCTTGCCGAGCTCCACACCCCTTCTTCCCGGAGCACTCTTGTCTACTGCGACAACGTCAGTGCGGTGTACCTCTCCACCAACCCTGTTCAGCACCAGCGGACCAAGCATGTAGAGATTGACCTTCACTTCGTCCGGGATCGGGTCGCCATCGGCGATGTTCGGGTCCTCCACGTCCCGACCACCTCTCAGTTTGCTGACATCTTCACCAAGGGCCTCCCGTCACCTGCCTTCACCGAGTTTCGCTCCAGCCTCAACATCACCTGTGGCTAGTTGCGTCTATGGGGGGGCTTGTGTGTGTGCCTTTCTTTTCATGTCCAGTCTGCAACTCCGTTGCGTCGGTAGTTCAGACTGCAGGGGAGTGTTGGTGTATGTGTGTATTATGGCCCAATAAGGCCCATGTATGACTGCTATATAGCTACCCACTAGGGTTAGCCCAATAGATAAGATTTATCCTCTAATAATTTCTGTCTGATGTTTTCCTGCCAGAAGTATATGCCACAGCTTGCAGCCATCTTCTCTCATGTAACTGTCGATGTGAGCAGTGTAATGGCTTTATGTGTCCGATGGTATCCCAAAGGTAAACTAAATCCAATGACAGATGGCCATGGATAAGCACTTTAGTTTCTGTAGCTAGTAGTTATAAAATGGTTAGCCGTGGCAACATGTTACATGTTTAAGCAACGCTGTTGCTATTTGGGTGTATACCAAATTAGAATTTGCAGCTTTGCTTCTAATTTGAGGTGATGATTGGTACTTAGCAGCAAAGTAATGCTGCTGTGGTTTACCATCTGCTAGCATCTTTAAGGGACACTCGTGAATATAAGTAATCTTGCAAGACTTGTGATGAGATTTGAACTTGCCCTTTTGTCATTTTACTTTGACAGAAAGGAAGCAAACTCCAAGGAAGCAAAAGGCCCACAGGGCAATGGATGATATTAAAGAAAGCATCGCTGAACTAAAGTACTACAAGGACAACATTTTCAAACCACAGAAATCTAAGCGGTAGCCGCATGGGTGAAGTCTGCAGCCACCTTGTTGAGTAGTTGAATCAACTGATAGCCAGAATTGGAGGGGAAATTTCAGGTTAAAAGTCTCATGCCTCGTTGAGCTCATATGCAAGGGTTCCACTTTGATGTTCTGTATATATTATTTAGTGTTAGGACTTCAGGCTTATTGTTCGGTTGGATTCCGAACACTACTAATGCTAAATGAACCTCCTTGTTACTGCATTGCGTACATATATAGATGTTCAAAATTACTTTGCTACTCCCTATGATAAATGACATGGTGTCAATGATGGGCTCAGACCTCAGATGCTGCCTCAACGTACGGTGTGCCCCTGCAAGTGTGTGATATACACTGAAGCATCCTTCTATGTAACTTGAGGGGCTGTGCAATTTAGTTCTGCTTCACTAGATAAGAGGTGCACATAGTTTTATTGATGTAAACAATGAGTATGAGCATTTCCTACAAGATTCATCTTTAACAATGCAAATATTTCCAAGCATAGGTGGCGCTATTTCAAGTAATAGCGCACTAGATTATATGTTTTCTTCTTACTTTATGTTTTAGACTCAAGCATATTATTTGTTAGAATGATAACAGTTTTCTTCCTTTATGTTTTAGACTCAACCATATTATTAGTTAGAACGATAGCATATTAACATGATCGCCCGCCAACAATCACCCCCCCCCCCCCCTCCTGGTTTAAATTGTGTTTTTTGCTTAACTTCGTTGAGTTCCTTTTTCTTAGTAACCACTCATAGTTACTGTTGAACAAGGGCATTGAATCATAGTGGAGCACAAGCTAAATGAAACAGATGAATTATAAGATATTATTGATATCTCTATTAATTACCCTCGGTTATAGAACAAATGCATTATTTGAATTAGCTGAAACTCCATCAGGCAAGTCAACATTTTTCTCAAGCAACATGTTGTAAACAGGCGCTCAATTTTAGAATTGAACTAACAAGCAAACAGCAACAGCATACAAGATATCAGAACCCTAACAAAGTATTGCCATGCACAAAATGTTTTGGTGAAGGTAAAATGTTGAAACCGTAGCAATAATAGTTACATTTCATACATCAAACCACACTATCCAAGCGCTATCACCAGTGCCTTCTTATTGTTGTGCTGCCTTATGACTAATTAAAAAATACCCCTGAGAAGGCAGACTGTCGTCCTGCACTCTAATTCCTCTCATAGTAGGAAGAAACTGCTAAACAAACAACAAGAGCAGCTGTCCCAGTCCTGAGCACATCACCTTCAAGGTAGATGCCAAGCTGCCTACACCTAACTGCATACAAGGGAAGCTAATCGCATCAAAGTTACACAAGATGTAGCATATCAGTGTGAAGATTGGAAGCATCTGATGAGCTAAAGAGAGTTGTCCAGTATCTTGGATGCTCAGTACATGCCAGGGATGACCCTGTATGGTACTTTGTTGCAGTACATCTTCCAATACTTTCCGTACCTAAAGGAAAACAGGTAACTAGTATCAGATTATTTAAGAGAGATATGGCGTGCTTAATTTGTAACCAAGTATCCTGGAATATTAATCTTTCTTAATAGAATGGGAGCAACTCCAAGAGTACGCTAAAAAATTCTTTCCCAAAACTATGTATTGGGAGTTCTTCCAAAAAAAATTTCCTCCAAAAACAAATCAATCCACAGCAGATCGCTAATAAATAGCCCCTAATATTTTAAAACAGGTCACGTCATCGTATTGGGCCCATTGGAAGGGACGCGCGAGCGTGCGGGAATCAAGATTGGGGGAGGAATGCCAACGCTAAAATATACGCGGTGGTAGGCTGTTTTTTAGCGTTGCTAAAAAGTTGGGGAAGGTTTGGGTGGACTGTTGGAGTTCGTTTTTTCTCCTTTTTTCCCTAAAAAAGGTATTGGGGGTAAGATTAGCAGCCTCTTGGAGTTGCTCAATCTTTCTTTTAGTAGTAAATGTTTAACAGCATGATCTTGTGCCAACGCTAACAAAGGAGAAAGTAAAAATATTTAACTGATCCATTACCAATTGTCATGTTTACTTACTTTGATGAGCACCGATCATCATCCCTCTTCGCTCGGTCAAACAATAATATTGTTAAAAAGATCACGTAGAAGTATGGCAGGAACTGCAAACACAGGACAAAGTTACAACAATCCTGAATAAATTTGTCATGTAGCACAATCTAGACAAGCTTACATGACTGAAAAGAGCAGGAACAGTCCAGAAAAATGCAGAAAGTATCTCTGGGACGTAGTGGAAGTGCCGTGACAAGCCCCACCTGTTAACGTGGAAAACAAAGTTTGTGATTGTTACTTTCATTCAGAGAAACATGGTTACCAAATTTTCTACGAACCATGTAAAGAATTTTCAAACTCACCATCCAGAAGTCAAGAGAAGACTGGTTTTATTTTCTCCCTTAGTAGTCTGATATGAGGCGACAATCTGAAATTTTGCACCAAAAGAAAAACAATTCAGGCATGAAATTACTATCGTTAAACTCTGGAACAAGTTAGATCTATACGCTCTAACCTTGGATGGAGCCTTGCCCCAGACTGAGCATTTCCCATTCGTCCGTCGAAATTCTTGGCGCTGGCGGTCACAATCATAGTTTATGTATATGCACAAAATTCCAGCAAGAAGAATTGAGAGTGCTAGCTGCAGAAAGATTTGCAGAGGGCAAAGTTAAGCCTTTGGAACTAAGCTTGTAAATAAGCAGTGGAGAGAGAGTAAACAGCATCCCAAACTATATCATAGGAAAGGTTTTTGGAAAGAACCTGGGGACCCAAATTCACAGGGTGGTTTACAAGGTACATTCCAGGAGAGGTATATATGGATGGAACCCATACCAAGCATCCCCAGCAAATGTAGAAACCAGCTGGTGGAAAATCATGACAGACAAATATGATAACAATAAAAACATTGATGATAGAAAAATAGATAGGAAAATAGAGTGAACATTGTAACTTAAAAGCTAAGTTTTCTACACAAACCTCGTCCTGGTGTATCACTAAGCAATTTATGGGGTTTCTTAAGAACCCGCTGTCTCAAGGTTCAGGCCCCATAGGCTCAACAATATCTAAATTCCTTTTATCATTGTTCAGTACCCACAGGTTCGATGGCAGTGAGATGGTAATCACAAGTCTCTTATTCAAAAAATTCTCTATTTTGTGTGTTATGCACAAAACCTCTATGTTTTTTTACACATCCTATCTTTGCTACATAGGAACTTGAGCTAAGCTCAGTTGGTTGAGAGTGGATGTACGCCCAGACCACCCAAGTTCAAGTCCTCATCAAGGAAAATTCAGATGCTTATTTCTTCTTAATACAAACTGCCTAGTTCCGCCTAGGTTAGTTGGCTTTTTTGGGGTTAACTTTTATATTTTTTTCTATGCTTTTTCTGAGTTTATTAAATTGCCGTTATAATTATTTCTTGAATACAGATGGCAGTAGATGCCCAACATATCTTGCAGTTTTTTGTGACTACAGTTGAGCAATTATATTATGTGAGCAATTCCACACATGAACATAATATTGCTCAAATAAAATCTAATTTCACTAGTTTTTATGAAGAAAAATTCTCAAATGAAAATTGAACATGCATGCAGCACTTTAGATAAAGAGATATCCAGTGGAGAAAAGTCATTTGAATTCCATGCCATTTAGCAAGAAAATAATTGTAGTTAAACTCATAGTAGAGCTGCATACCTCTATCATGAGCAATGTCCATGGTACACCAATATCCAGATTCCCACCAAAAGAACTTAGTGATATAGATCAACATCAGTGCAGTATTCACAAGCATAGAATCTGCGACTCTGCCATTCATTTCATACTGCAAAGTTTCAGAGGAATCAACTGTAAATACCCTGCCTTGTAAAATGTAGGCTTTCCATCATTAAATTGGCATGGTATTACAACACATAATAACACATCAGTGAGTAACAATACCAAAAATTGTGAAACTAGTACGACAGAAGATATTATAATATTCTGACCTGCTTTATGCAGTAGGTTACAGCAAGAACAGCCCAGGACATCATGCCAAAACGACAGTTTGTGAAGACTTTGATATCAAAGTACTTGCCAATCCGAGGGTACAGTTCCATACCCTGACAAATCGAGCTTTATAAGACAGGGCTAACAAAGAAGCTTTTATTTTGTTATCAAACACATGTATAATTAATGACTTACCCAATAGAAGTCGATTATCACATTCCCTGAGGATCCAGAGTCAGAAGAAGATGGAGCTACGTGACCCTAGCAAGGATACGACAATGTTAATGAAATGAAACATGGTATTTAATGATAGAAGGAAATAAAGATCATTTTAACTAAGCTCACCTTTATGTACAGAAAAATACAGAATACAAAGCTTCCAAAAACAAGAGCAGAGTATATCTCCCCCAAGTGGTCGTATACTATTGCAGGGTTAAATATTCCGAACCTGACACAAAACTTTCCTTTTGTTAGTGTGGCATAACATATACTTGTGAACAAAATTTAAGAGGCTCAATAACCAAATTTGGAAGGAAATGTGGCTTAAAAAGTTGGGGAGACAAAGGAAACTACTTCCTATGTTTATAACAACATGAGATACAGAAAAATGCATGAGAAACTGAGAAGCATCAAAAGACAGAAAACTACACAGATAACTGCAAGGAAATAATTGACCCCTTACAATAATTACATTATTACTTTGGTGTCCACAAGATAAGGTTCCAGAACTTTATTTTGCTCGGGTTGCAAGATGGATCAATAGCCAAGATAGCGCTGACAACAGGTAATCATAGGATGTCAACAACTATTCATTTCATGCTTGCCCTTCAATATCTCTTCAAAGGGAAGAATGGCAGTAGAATAATTTTGTATCTGGTAGCCTTTAACAGTTAGCATGGTGAACAATCTATTGAAGGTCAGTTAATATTTTTATCAAAAAAGAAGAGACAACTTGATATTATGCGGACAACAGGTCCATCAAAGAAAAAGGATAGCCTTACCACCACAAGCCAAGGTAAGTTATCAAAGTCACTGCATATGCTTGTAAGCCATTTGCCTGACAACAAAGAAAAGGGCAATAAACAAAATGTGAGATATAACATATGAGGCAAAAGGTAGTAGTACTAAAAGCTTGGCCTATTCTGGACTAGTTTGTTACAGTGATCCAATGAATGACAAAGCAAAATTGACCATAATACAAATGACAATTAAACATGCTACTATGCTAGTGTTACTGTCTCACTGACGCAGCAGGTAATCAGGCAATAATTGTCCAATGTTGCTCTAGTTACTAGTAATTAAGATAGTAAAACATGTGCAATCACCAGCAAGAATAAGCTACAAAGAGACTACAATTGACCGTCTTCAGTTTCAGGCAAAGGTTTAATAATGCCATTTTGGCGAAGGGGCAAAATTCACATAAGTTCGACAGCAGGAGTGACAGCACGAACCTTGTAGATGGGCACGTTCCCCGCGGGGGAGATGGGACCCTCGAACCGCTTCCCGGGGAGCAGCAGCTGCAGCACGGCCTCGAAGAGCCCGAAGCCGAAGATGATCTTCCACGCGACGACGGTGGGCATGGGCCAGATGGCCTTGAGCCCCTCCACCACGCCGTGCTCCCGGAGGTGCTCGTAGGTCTTCACCACCGATCCGTCCGCGTGCACCATCGTGTACCACCTGCGCCGCGCCGAGCAAAATAAATAACAAACAGACGAATCCGTTCTCTGGGGGAAGTTCAGGGTAGCGACGAGGCGGGAGTCGGGGCGATCCCAGCGGCGGGCCAGGAACGCGGCGCGATTGGAACGAATAGGGGGAGAGGAAGGAGGGGCACTCACAGGAGGATGACGAAGGGCGGGCAGAGCGAGAGGAGCGCGAGCATGGAGGAGTAGGTGACCAGCGCCGAGTGCACCGTGGCCGGCGGCACGGGCGCCGCCGCGGCCGCGGCCTGCTTGGCGGCGGAGGCCGAGGAGGAGGGCTTGGCCTTGGCCATGGCCTCCTCGCGATCTCGCGCTGCGGCTGCGGTGTGCGCGGCGCCGAGCGGGGTGGGACTGTGGGAGATGGTGGGGAGGAGAGGAGCAGCAGGAGGGGGCTGGCGACTTGACTTGGAAAAGATCTTGGAACGGAGTGCCGGGGTGTGCTCCCGTCCTCCGATCCCGATCTGGGGCGGCATGCCGCTCACGTGCGCCAGCGCGGAGTGAGCGGGCCCGGGGGTTTGCCACGCGGGGAGCGCTGTGCGTGTGCGCACGGCGTGTCATGACTCGCGCCTCGTGGCATGTGGTTGTTGATAGCTTCATCATCGTGTGGGTTGGGGTAAAACACATATAGACACATTAGACTCCTCTGAGATAATGAAACAATCCCATTCCCCTCCTATATCCAATTCCCAAACTAATTTATTAGTCCATGCAATTCAAGCCCCCACTAATGACACACTCAGCAATCATTCAAGTTGGCTGCAATAATCATTCACATGTGAGTGTTAAGGCCGGATATTATTTCCTTAATTAAAAAAAGGCAATTATCCATAGTAGATTCAAGAAATAATCACTTGGAAGCAATTAATTAAAGAGCAAAGTTCCAAAATTGGGCATAGGCATCGATCATTCACTCAAAATCCCAACAAGATACATTTTCTTCGTTGCAGACTATTGGAAGTTTCAGCATTCGTGTGATGGAGGTCAAATGTTAATATAGGGTGGAAAAGCTTAGAATACCATGACCCAAAAATCTGAAAGCCACATCATGGTGGGCAGGATCCTTGTTACCATGAACATGATTATTTATGATTAATCGTGGAGCAAGAATACGGAGTACAAGACGAGCGTGGCTTGCCAAAAACCTCTTAGTAACTCATACTGCTGAGTGGACTTCCAATAACATCATCAAGTTGGGTGATTGCTGTCTCAACCATTTCCTTCATCTCAGTTTGATGTATCTCTTCTTTCTGGAGAGATAATTACTTCGGTTAGCACAAGTATCACAAGAGCCAACTTCTTCCATATAGTAAAAATACAATATAGAACATGGAGATATTTTTAGAAAGGGACATCATCACATCAATGATGACGTGTGAATTGTATTTCAGCTTAATACATTCTATAAAAGGTTGCAAATAACATTTTTTATTTTTTAAAAAGGAATATTTATGTATACATCTCACCGAGTTTCTGAAATTAGTTCCTTATTGCTTCCTTAAATTTGCAGGAACGGGTCAAATGAGGGCTGAGTTTGTGTTTAATTAGGGTGGTTATGATTTAAGAATGTATATATTCAGAAATGATTTTGTGGTTTTCCCTAAATGCAAGACACATGTTTTTATTTGCATTCTGCTACTAACAAAATCACTTCATTGTTTTTCCATTTCTTAATCAGAGCAGAGAGACATTTCTCAATTGAAACATTTATTTTCTTAGCACTTCCATTTAAGTTGTTTAATTATAGAGCAAAGAGACAAGCCAAGACACAAGTAAAAAATGTCAAGAAAAATACTAAAATATCAAGAAAAGTGATCAACTTTGAAATAAACTTAAAAGTCTAGACAAAAACTATGTTGAGCATTTTTTTAGTATGCTTTGTAAAGTATGTGCAAGTCTTTTCCTTGATTTAAAGTCTAATTGTAGAATGTTTTGAAGAAGTTTCAAAGGAATTATTTTCCTATGTTTCTTGGGATCTTTCGATTTCAAATCATCATTGTTTTAAAAAAAAATAGATACTTATTATTTTCTTGGCTGTTAAATTCTATTTGCCTACTAATAGATAGGAAAAACTTAAAAGTATACATACACCCTAGCCATGTAAGCACCTTTGGGAGAATGAACCAGTCAACGGACAAAAAGAGCATAGTATCATTTACTCCTAAGATGAATGGAGGAAAATACAAGCACCCACACTGGGTAGCTTAGTTCTCATGGTCCCTTAAAATTGAACACATATTTGCGACTAAAATGTGATTAAATTGGATATGTGATCATGTAAATGTTAAAAACAATCCTTCTATGATAAGATGCAGTTTAATTGATGAACCGGATACTAATTAGTTCACTGTGGCAAATGGCACTACAAGGCCAAGAGGTACGACACTCTATATATACACTGATACACACATATTTCTACTGTAATGTTGTCTGTCTCTGTAAGAAAAATAAACATTTACTGGAGCCACATGGACGATGTGGCTACACAAACACAATAACTAAACTTAGATATGTATGAATACAGGTGTATTTGAATCTACAAAATAGCATCGATACCATCACGCACTAAACTGGGTAGTGCTAAAAAACCTTCCTCAATGGTTGTTGTAACACTACTCAGTCAACTTGTGTGATTCTAAAAAGATGTACCAAGAATATGTGTGGATACCACTTATATGAAAATACTTAGGGTCTTGCTATTTTGCAATTTACCACGTGCCCAGAAAAAGGTCCTTTTTGAAGCGACCTCTTCCAGATCCAGCTCCATAGCCTTCCTTGTGGAGGCACTCCACTTCATCACGCCCCCTCCCCATGCTACCAGCTGCTTGTGATGGCTCTCTCGGCCCACCCCAAAACCAGCCAATGTACCCTTGATCCGGATAGTCAGTGGAGATCTCACTGCCATCTCTCCCATTGCCACTGTTCGCTCCCACAACCCTCGTGTCTAATCCCGATAGTGGTGCATGTTCTCGCCGGCAGCTCTCATCCCCTAGCTGCTAACCCTATGGCTGTTGATATGCATCACCTGAAAGCTGCCCTGTTTACGTGAACCTACACTGCAGGAGGAGCGAAAACACTAAGGGCCCCTTTGGGAACGCAAATCCCCTTCGGGATCCCAGCGTTTTCCCTGGGACGAAAGCCCCCATGGAAAATCAGCCACGGGCCAAATTGATCCGGCCTTTGGAAACCCTCCCAAACATGCTCCCCCACCTGACCCACTCGTTTTCCACGAGGTGGAGCTCTCCCACCAGCGGACGTTGGGCACATCCTCCCCGTCCTCTCTCTAGCGACACGCCGCCTCCGCCTCCCTGCGCGCCGCTCCTCCTCCTTGCGTGCCACTCCGCCTCCCTGCGGCTCGCCGCCGCCGCCTCTCCATCCCCGGCCGGCTCGATCTCCAAGATCCGGTGACTTCCCCGCCGCCTCTCCATCCACTGCTCCGTGACTTCCCCGCCTTGCCTCGTCCCAACGGTAAGCCCTTCCTTTCTCCTTCTTTTCCTCCCCAGATCCAATCGCGGTTCCGGGCATAGATTTCTTTGCCTGTATGCTGCTGGTTGCCTGCCTTGTTGTGGTGCTATGTAAGCAATCTTTACTTGTGGATCGACCAATAAGGCCATGGCTTGCTATGATTGCCTACTTGAAATTTGTTGCCTACTAAGCTTCAGCCTACACTCCTGTTGCAATCAAAGATTTGACAGTTTTCACATTGGTCACTTCGAAAGGAGTCATGATGTAGAAGTCATGCAATTAGGAACCACCATGCATCTATAGTCATTAGCAGAATACTGGAATGAGTCTCTCTTTTTTTTCTGTTTATCCTTGCATCATGAGTTATAACACCTTTATCTATGACGACTTCATGTCCTCTCTTCCCTCTAAAATTGAGTACTTTGAGTTGTCTCGATGCTACATTTGTTTAAAGCTTCATGCTTTGTTGTATGTCTGTAGGTTAGTTTTGTAACAATTGGTATTGTAGGAAAATTGTTGCTAAACCTCCTTTTCTGTTCCCTTTTTAGTTGCATAATTTCCTATCCGCACTCCATGTTATCTTGCATTGACTTGTGGAGAAAATCCTATCTGCCAGACAGTATTATACTATGCATGCATGCATAATAGAAACCATCATTATATTTACGCTGAATGTTTTTTTTTTTGTCATATTTCCTTGAAGGCAGTGAAGAGTTCTAAAAATGAAGAAAATGCAAAGTTCAATAAGAACCACCAGTTCCTTCTTTTGAAATCATTTTAGCTCCCAAAATACTAAAATTAATGGCTTGAGTTATGTGCCTCGATATGGATGGCAGATATAGGCAGAGTATAGCTGGTGATATTGTGTTAGGCAAGGAAGCATGTTAGCCTGTTGGTTGGTTGGCCACATGCAGAGCTGTTTGGCAAATAAATCTTTTGGAAAATTGGTGACATATCTTAATAGTTAATGCAATTAGAAAGTCATGCAATTAGGTTCCAATTTTCTAAAAGACTGCTAGTATGACTAAGATAGCTGTAATCTGAAGCTCTTCTTGTCCTAGTTTTCATCAGCAGTATGTCTTTTTCATAACCTGTGAGCTTTTGAATTACTTGATGGGGGACCTGGCATTGAATAACATGGTTTGCAAGAGATAAATTTAAGAATTGAATGGTTTTCAGATGATATGTTGGTCCTGACCATTTAGGGGAAGTGCTACTGCATACTTCTGTTTGTTTGGCTTCCATTTGGACCATTAGCATTTGTGCATGCTCTCTTTAAATGCCTTAGCTAGCAACATGTAATCTGCTCAGGTGTCTTAGAACTCTGATTTGTGTATGATGGTGTCATGCGTTGGGCTTGGGCCTTTTTGCTGATTCTGTTAGGTGAAGGGCTGAGCTGCTGCTTTATTTAATTATCTTGGCATGATGAGCTGAATTTTCTTGTGCTGTATTCTGAATTAAATTTATACACCAGAGTACTCCGAGCCATGAATTTGCTCGAAAACCTCAATCTTAGATCTGTTGTTAATCACCATCATAAACATACTAATTGTTTTCTTTGTTAACTGATGTAGCTTACCTGTTGCTTCTGTTGTGTTTGACAGCATCCTGATGACAGCATTTGTTGGGGCCATTGCCTTCGCATGCTTCTCTTGCGCTGCCATCGTGGCCAAGCGCAGGGAGTACCTCTACCTTGGTGGGTTGCTCTCTTCTGGCCTCTCCATCCTGCTCTGGCTACAGTTTGCCGCCTCCATCTTTGGCCGCTCCACTAGCAGCTTCATGTTTGAGGTTAGTGAGATTGTATATGAGTGCAGCGTGCTTGTGCTGTACTGCTGTTTGAGTGGTATGTTCCTTGGCTTCGTTTACTTAAAAAACTTGTATTGCATCAACGGTGAAGTTAAAAAATTCGTGGAGCGCGTTTCTGGTGTTCTGTCTATTTGCTGATTGAAAAACTTGTAAGCCAGTTGATGTTCTGTCTATTTGCCGGTTAAAAAACTTGTGAGCCGGTTGATGTTTTGTCTATTCATTTTTGGTGAAGTTAAAAAACTTACGAACCCGAGTGACTATTGTTCAACTTGTATTCATTGTTTCAGCGAGTTATGCATAGTTTCTCTTTTTTTTTTCTCTGTGTATGTGGCTGCGGTGGAGAGCAGCAGCAGCTGGCCACAGCATGAAGTTAAAAAACTTACGAACCCGAGTGACTATTGTTCGACTTGTATTCATTGTTTCGGCAAGTTATGCATAGTTTCTCTTTTTTTTCTCTGTGTATGTGGCTGCGGTGGACAGCAGCAGCAGCAGCAGCTGGCCACAGCATGCAGCAATAGCAATAGCCACAGCAGCAACTGGCCACAGCAGCAGCAGGAGCAGCATAACAACAACAGTAGCATCAACCGGCCACAGCAGTAGAACAGCAACAGCAGACGGCCACAACAGCAGCAGCCGGCAGTGGCACATGGTTGATTGTGCCGAACTTCCAAACAGTGACGGGGGAGAGAGGACAGAAAAATCCTCTCCTGGAAGGGATTTGAAAATCAAGAAAAATTCCTATAGAGGTATTTCTTCCCTGGGCTAATCAACCCTATGCTTCCAAAGGAGCCCTAAGAGTACTAGCAATAGATTTATCAGGTGCTAGTTTTGCAAAGAATAAAAATAAAAAATCAGGTGCTAGTTAACTCCTCGACACTGTGTCCGCGATGAGGCCATGCGATCCCTACTTTAAACGCAAATGCTCCAAGTTAGCTGCAAATTGGATGTTACATCAGTGTAGATCTACACAAACTCTATGAAATGACAGCACAACAATTATTGGGCCTAGACTTTCAAAGCGTCGTGCCACGACATTCCAAAGAAACTACAAAGTGGTGTGGCGTCAGTATGAACCCATGACGCCGTAATAGGTTGAATACTCCGGAGAAGATACCAGTGAATTTCCAAAGAACATAGGACTTTGACTCACTTTGATATGATGAAGAATTTTGCAGTATGTGTTTTTATTTACTTGAGCAGAAGGCAAAGTAATGAAAGCTACAAGTCCTACTCGCCGTGTCCATCCTTGTCCATGGTTGTTTGGTTGGTTACCAGTTCGTGCAGTTCGTGTGCAGCGCAGGAAGGGTACTGACGTCACCTCTCGTGACGTTATATATGGACCAAGAAATTAAAGACAAAAGCAGCAAAAGGACACCTGTAGAGATATAAGAGAGGATGTGTGAACGGAAGAAGACAGGCGGCGGTTTGTACAGTAGCGTACCTGGACGAGCGCGGTGTGCGTCACGGTCCCCGACGCGGCGGTGACGTTGGCGGCGATGACGCGGAGGCGGAGGCCCTCGAGCGCGCGGCACACCTTGGCGACGGCGTCCCTCCGGTGCCGGCACGCGACGCTCACCACCAGCACCTTATCCCCCGCGCCCGACACCCTCACCTGCCATTTCGGGGAAACCGGACAGTTCAGTCCAAGCCGCGGCCGTCGCCGTCCGCGCGCGTGTCGCGAGGGCAGAAGAGCTAAAAAGCGTCCAAGATGGCATGCAGCTGGCGTCGGTGTCAGGAGTCAGGACCCCGGCCGGTCGCTTGTCACCAACTCACCATTAATACTGTTCATTCCTTGAGCTCGTCGCGGCACGGCGCGCGTAATCTCGCGTGATTAATTGGTTACGTACGTACCTCTAGAGCGTCGACCGGCGGCGAGGAGGAGCCGTGAGACGAGAAGGACGGGTTCCGTTTCATCTTCTTGGTCGGCGACACGGCCGCGCAGTCGTCGTCGCCCCCGATGGCGGCGAAGGCCGTGGCGGCGCCGGTGAATGGCATTGGCATGCCGATTAATAGCGGATGGGGGTGGTGGTGCGCGGTCGCGGCAGCGGCCTCGAGGAGGGCGAGCTCCGCGAGCAGCTGGTGCTCGAGCTGCTGCAGCTGCAGGATGTACTCGATGGCGTCCTTGATGATGGACGCCTTATCCATCTGCGGGCACATTCATTCATTCAGATGAAGAACACCCAAACAAGGTCTTGATGATTCATGAAGGCACGTACGTACTACAACAATCACGAACCTTGGTGATGTTCGGAACGACGCTGCGGAGGGCGTAGAGCCTGTCGTTGAGCCTCCGGCGGCGGCGCTGCTCCGTGACAATGACGTTGTTGTTGCCTGGCCTGCTGCCGTCCGACCCCGCTGCTGCCGCCGCCACGGAGGAGTTGGAGCCGGCGTCCGGGGCGCTGGAGTAGCCGTCGTGGTGCTGGCCGCCGGCCACCGCGTTGTCCCCGTCGGCCCCGATGTTCAAGCTGCAATCTCTCCCGCTCGAATTTGAGAAGGAATAATCCAGCACAATCAACAAATGAACACGGCGGGATTGCGTGCGTTACCTCTGCAACCCTTCAACGTCGAGGCAATCCCAGAGGCACTCCAAGCTGTCACCCATCGTCGGATCCATCGCTCTTGGGTTGCTGGCGCTGTTGCTCGGCAGAGGGGCTGTAGCCAGTGGATGAGGGGAGGGGACGGGAGTGCGTGCCAGCTACAGGCTGTTGCTGTGGATATCCGCGTGGCGGGCCACTGGGTCCTCCCGCCACGCGAATCCCACCCAGCCGTTGGATCTGCGTCGTGACCGCCTGACCGGCAGGCTTCACTTTGCCGGTGCAGCGATCAGATCCACCGATGACCGGCAGGCTTCACATTTAACAAAAGAGTAAGGAATATTAGTACCTAATATGTGTTGAAATAATGGGCCTAGCCTAATTTCAGAATTCCAAATAAATCTCAAAGGCCCATATAGGCAAGAGGTGGAGTGGTGCAAGTCTTTAGTCCCACATTGCTAGTGGAAGGGAGGGATGACCAACTTAAATATGGAAGTTGTCTCCACTCCTTCAAGCTATGTGTGTGGGGAGAGAAGGAGAGCTCCACACGCGCGCTCGCTCACCACGCCACTTGCCTCCTCTCGCTGCTGGGAAGCGCTCTGCGCGACTGCTCGATCGCTTCCTCCCGCTTCGTCAAGTTCTTTCTTTGTCAACTCCTTCACCACGGCTCGTCTACCTCTTCGTCACTTGCGACGCTAATCGTCGTCGCCTGCTGTATCCGGTAGTCGTCCAGGTACTAGCAATCGAAGGCAACCAACCTTTACACCACAACTACAATGGTAGCAATCCTTCGCTCTGGTAACAGCAACAGAGGTGGCCAAACAACCAGGTCAAGCTGCAAAGACCATTTCATTGTGTATTCCATGGAAAGCAGATCAATCACGCAACAGACTGGTGCCCCGTCACCTTGGAAGTCAATGCGAAGTGAGCCGCGGAAAATAAAGCGGCCCAAGCACCCAAAACCATCCACCACACTGCCTTTTACCCACACCCACCATATTACCCAAGCCCAACCAACTTCGCAGTTTATCAACAACCACTAACATGCCAACCTTCACCCTCTTTCCAACCCCAACATCCCATAACCTCACAAAACGCCAGCTTCGTGCCTATGCAACCTCGCCAAGATATACCACCGCCACCACCACATTTCCCTTATGAAATTCCGAAGGCTGAACCAAATCCACTAAATAATGACCGTAAAGCCCTCCCAACCTTCGAAATGATAATGCCAATCTCCAAAAGATCCTCCCACCCTGAACCTCGCGAGGGCAGCCCCAAGGCACTCCCAACCTTCGGCATGATAATGCCAATCGCCGGCAGTTTTGCCCTCGAATTTGAAAATAAAAGGCAAAGGAGAGATTATTTTAGACAAGTCAATACCATCATACCATACGACACTTCAGCGAATCCGGAATGGGCACATATGCCAATCACTTTCTTAGAGGAAGATTTCAAATTGAAGACAGCTTCGCACAATGATGCGATAGTGATTGATGCCATTACTGCCGGCTGGAAGATAGAAAAAGTCTTGGTGGACAACGGCAGCTCCGCGGGCATTATCTTTGCTAACACATTCAGGGAGATGAAAATTGACCCGCACCTTCTCCAACCAGCAAAAGTTCCGCTCCTCAGCTTCGGAGGGAAGCCAATCAAAATCTGGGAAAGATATCACTTCTAGTCTCTTTCGGCAGTCAAGACAACGCAAGAACTGAGCACATCACGTTCAACGTGGTTGAAATGTATTACCCATATTTTTCCGTCCTCGGGTGGGGTTTCATCAACAAATTTGATGCAGCCATCAGGCAACTCTTCCTCTGCATGAAGATTCCGGCCCCAAAGGGAGTCATCAATGTCTATGGTGACCAGCAAATAGCAAGAAATATAGAGAAAGGTGCAACACCAGGCCAAAAGAATGTCCACCATCTGGCCACCCGAGCGAAGCTGAACCACAAGAGAAAACGAAGCCTTACATTGAACACAAGATAGACAAAGAGAAGATCAAGATAAGTGCTGATGGTGAAACCAAAAGGGTCCTTCTTGACGATTACATTGTGGACAAACATGTTACCATCGGGGCTAACCTCGATCACAAGGAGGAGCTCAAACTGATCACGTTATTAAACAGGAACAAGGATGTCTTTGCCTGGTCCGCAAGTGATCTCCAGGGGGTAGATAGAGAGATAATTGAACACAACCTCGATATTAGGCTTGGCGTGAAGCTGAAGAAACAAAAATTGAGAAAGATGTACGAAGAAAAGGCACAGGCAGTGAAGGCGGAGGTGGACAAGTTGCTCGAAGCTAATGTGATTAGGCCCATACTATACCTAGAATGGCTTGCCAATACTGTTCCGATCAAAAAGAAGAATGGAAGATGGAGAATGTGTATAGATTTCACGGACCTAAACAAGGCTTGTCCCAAAGATGATTACCCACTGGAAAGGGTAGATAAAGTGATGGACGATGCTGCTAACAGCGAAATGCTTTCGTTCTTGGATCTATTCTCAGGGTATCATCAGATTAGAATAAAGAAGGAGGACGAAGGAAAAATAGGCTTCGTCACCTCGTTTGGAACCTTCTGCTTCGTAAGAATGCTAGAGGGGCTGAAGAATTTAGGCCAAAGATTTTTGAGAATGACCGCCATCATGCTCGCCCCACAGCTTCGCAGAAACATCCTTGCTTATGTCGACGACATAGTTGTAGAGCAATACAATATCATGTCAGTTGGTACGGTGTTTACATGAAAAACGTGCTTAGCATGAATTTCAGTATCCTGACGTCTTGGAAAGACAATGATAACAAGTAATCTTTAAAGGATCGTGATATCATTTATTTAGTCCACTTTAGCACCTGTAGCTAGCAAATTTCCTGTATGCATAGCTTAACATGCTGGAAAATTAGTGCTACTACTAAAGAGTTTTGGGTGCTAAGATTATAATGCCAGACAATCACTTGTAATTGGTTGATGTATATGCTTAGACTGAAGTGGTAATTGCTGGTTTTGTATTGAGACTGGAGGGATCTTTAACTACGTTCTTGGATGCATTGAATGCTCGATGAATTGCAATATAAATGTTTTCTAGCCCGTAGCAACGCACGGGCACGATCCTAGTAAGATATTAGTATGCAGCAACTGTATTCAGTACTGCAGTGGAACATATTTGGTCCAACCATATGCTTTAGTGACTTGGAAGCTAGGATAACCACCACTGGGTTAAATTGTTGAATCATGGTAATTTCAGAGAATCTCACCTCTCCTCCCAGGTGAACACAGTCTGATTGTTGACACCTATCCACAATCCCCTTGATAACCTGCAATATGCATAGAGAAGTTATGAGAGAAAAATCAAAATGTCAATGCGCAGAAAACCGGCACAATAAAAATGAGCAGGGAAAAATTGTTGTGTTTAAGTAAGCAAAAAATAATGTCAGTGCCTTCTCTGCAAGGTCAACATCAAGCTTGCTCCATAGTAATCTTGGAAGAACAATGGTCTTGCACCTGAAGTTACAATGTCATTGACACTCATAGCCACCTGACATAAAGATCTAAAACCATTCAGTCACTGTGGCGGATAAGGAAAACACAGGGCATATAGCAAAGTGAGCACATACCAGGTCAACACCAATTGTATCATGAATACTGGTTTCAAAAGCAAGCTTCAGTTTTGTCCCTACACCACCAGTTACCTCAACATAGCAATTATCCCCTGCTCACCAAAGCATCACAGAAGCAAAATTTTCAGAAAGACCTACGCGATGAAGGATAATAAAATTGGAAGTACCACTCTACTACACCAAAGGACCTCTGGATATCGTAGCTGACTGAAGGAAAAACTCGCTTCCCACACTTGTCGCTTTCCACAACTGCGCATTCTCAACAGCTATATACTCAACAAATTTGTTTACACTTAGTTAACCAACAAGGCCTTTATCACCCCCAACCAATTTTCCATCTAAGCACAAGCATAGACGATAATTGCTTACTTACAAAAGGAACAAAATCCAGTGTTTTTTTTTACTAACTTGAAAAAGGGCACAAGCATACACGGCCACTTTTTTTCTACCAACATGGAAAAGACACAGAAATTCCAGCAAAAACAAATTAAAGAGGACGAGATCGAAGTTAGCAAAGACAAGGCGATCGCAAATTCGCAATGCATTACCTAAGATGTAGTGACCACCGAAGCCGCCAATCCCGGGTGTCATCTTGCGAATGCGGCGCACAAGCTCGGCGCCGGCGTCGATGTCCACTCCGGCGCCCTTGTACGTCATGCGTGCGCGGCTAGCCGCCTGGGCGAGGGGACGGCGGCGCGGGACCAGCACCACCAACGGGGGCGACGGCGCGCGGTCCGCAACTCCGGCGGGGCGACGGCGCGCGGTCCGCAACTCCGGCGGGGCGACGGCGCGCGTCCAGCCACCGCGGCGCGCGTCCAGCACCTCCGGCGGGGCGGCCAGCCGCCGCGGCGCGCGGCCAGCACCTCTGGCGGGGCGGCCCGGCAGGGCGACGGCACTGCGGAGGTGGCCAGGGTGGTGCAGGACGGCTGGCGCGGGGGAGTAGCAGAGGCCCAACGACGCGCCACCCGAGCCGCGCCCAGGGGCGGCGGCGGTGCCCAGGGGCGGTGGCGGGGCCGAGGCGCGCCGGCCGAGCCGCGCGCAGGGGCGGCGGCGGCGAAGCCCGGCGGCGCGGGGAGATCGGACGGTTAATAATTGTTGTACGACTCTTAAAGCACCGGAGGCCGTATAAGCAAACTGGCTTCCGGAAGCCAGATAGGATTGGCGGGACGGGGACGGGGAGGCAGATGTTGCGGCGCCGAAAAGCGATCGGAGATGTTGTGCGATAAAATAGTGGAAGGAGGCGTCCTTTTGGGCCGGACTAAAAGTGTGATTGTGTGAGAGGAAAATGGGCTTGTTAGCCAATCAAGAACGAAAAAAATTGGTCCATTGATGCTTTTGCTCTAATCGGACGGCCTGCTCTCCAGCCCACCATGTGTTACATATCATTTTCTGATCCTTGGTACACCAGCTTGCCTAGCATTGTAAAAAAAAAACAGCATAAGATGCGGAGAGAATATTATGTACTTCCTCAGTCAAAAAAAATCATTCTATGATTTAAAATTCATCAAAAAAACAAGTCATTATATTCAATTTGTCATGTGTGCATATATGTATGTAGCAGTGTGCATATATGTATGTAGCAGTCAATTAGTACCAAATATGGCTAATAAATAGGGGAAAACGATGTCATTTTACCTTGTTAATTTGTTCTAAAATTTATAGGCTGACTTGTTTTGGGACGGAAGGAGTATCTGTGTGGCAATGGACATTGATGATTGACCAAATTGGTAACGTGGTATTTTCACAATTTCACGGTTAAATCACCATATCACTTGTTTTGTGAGGATAAATTAACAGGGCCAGGGGAAGAAACTCAGCTTCAACACATGTCATGTATAAATGCTACTCCCTCCGTCCCAAATTGTAAGTCATTCCAAGAATCTTGGAGAGTCAAAGCATCTCAAGTTTGACCACAATTATAAAGAAAAATATAAAGATTTATGACATCAAATAGATATACTATGAAAATATAATTGATAAAGAATCTAATGATAGTTAGTTGACATCATAAATGTTATTATATTATCATATAAATTTGATCAAACTTGAGATGCTTTGACTCTCCAAGATTCTTGGAATGACTTACAATTTGGAATGGAGGGAGTACACAAAATCACAGGAAAACAATTGTGGAGTTTACAAATTACAATGGGTCAAACTCAGGTTCAACACAGGCCATGTATAAATGCTAAAAAAACACGGGAAACAAATTGTGTGGACTTTACAAATTACAGTGACCCAGGAAGCTCAAGCATTTGTTATGCTAAGCCGCTCTTTTACCTTCATTTTTGAAGTCCTACGTGTGCACAACATTCTTATGTTATCGTTTACCCCTACACCCCCAACCAAAAGAATGGTTGGATCCTTAATTTTTCATCGTCTCAAATGAAATCGATACTCTTTGATCACTGGTGCTTCCCCAATGATAAAAAATATTTTTAGGAAAAGAAATTTTATTCTAGTGCAAGAGTTTTGCACGCAACCAACCTGTGTACAACAGTTTTTGTAGAAACAGACTCGGATGAACAGCACTTTGTATTGATCACCGATGTACAGATTATATACAAGTACAGGAGAGTTCCTATCCAACTAACTGAACGATCCAACTAACTGAACGATTCTTCAGGGAGCCCGGCGTGCATGGCGAGATGTTGCGTGACTGGAAGAAGCACAGGTAGTTGTAGATGCCATCTTAACCCCCCCCCCCCCCCCCTCAGTCTTAGCGTAGGGTTGCCCGACGCAGAGACCGACTCGAAAATCATCGTGTAGCGCAAACGGAAGCCCCTCATGAAGATATCCGCAAACTATCTGTCGCTTGGCACATGAAGAACGCGAAGCTCGCCAAGGGCAACTTTCTCCCGAACAAAATTTATGTCGAGCTTGATCTGTTTTGTGCGTTGGTGATGAACTGGATTCCGAGACATGTATACAGACGACACGCTGTCGCAGTACACAACCATAGCCTTCTGGACGCCATGGTGTAGCTCGCCAAGCAAGTGCCGCAGCCAGGAACATTCCACGACGGCGTTGGCAATGCCGCGATACTCAGCCTCCGTGCTGGATCATGAGACTGTGTTTTGTCTCTTGGAGGACCAAGACACTAGGGAATCACCGAGGAAGGCGCAAAACCCCGACGTGGCCTAGTGAGTGTCTGGGCAGCCAGCCCAATCGGTGTCGGTGTAGGCAAGCAACGACAGCGTAGCCGTGGCGAGCAGGTGAAGACCGAAACCAATGGTGCCCTTGAGGTACCGAAGAACATGCTTCAGCATGTTGGCGTGGCAAGTGCGAGGGGCGTGCATATGCAAACAGACCTGTTGGATGGCGTAGGCTATGTCAGGTCGTGTGAGCGTGAGGTATTGGAGAGCGCCAGCCATACTCCGGTACCACAAGGCGTCGAAGATTAGGTTCCCTTCAGAGTTGGACGCCTTTGTGCTGGTGTCAGCCGGTGTCGATGCTGGCTTGCAGTTGGCCATGCCCGCACGCTCAAGGATATCACGCGTGTACGCCGCTTAGGAGAGGAAGAACCTATCACCGCGGCGCTGAACGTCGATGCCGAGGAAGAACTGCAGAGAACCCATGTCCTTGATGGCAAACTCCACTTTGAGATGGCCGATGATCTGTTGGAGCAAGGCTACCGAAGAAGCGGAGAGGATCATGTCATCGATGTACAGGAGAAGGTACGTGTTGTTGGTGCCTTGGCAAAGAACAAAGAGGGATGTATCAGTGCGAGACTGGACAAAGTTGAGTGTGAGGACATGGCCGACGAAGCGCAGGAACCACACACGAGGAGCTTGACGAAGACCGTACAACGATCGAGAGAGAAGACACACATCATTGGGACGATCCGGATCGGCGAAACGAACCGGCTGCTAGTAGTAGACTTGTTCTTGGAGATTCCCATGAAGGAAAGCGTTGGAACCATCTAGCTGATTAGCCGGCCAACGATGGGATGCGATCAGGGTGAGCACAGTCCTAATCGTGGCTGGCTTCATGACTGGTGAGAATGTCTCCGTGAAGTCGATGCTCGGGCGCTGGTGGAAGCCGCGAACAACCCACCGCACCTTGTACCTCTCGAGCGAGCCGTCGGGGTTGAGCTTATGCTTGAACACCCACTTGCCGGTGATGACGTGGGCATGTGGTGGACATGGAACGAGGTGCCATGTCTGGTTGGCTAGCAGGGCATCAAACTCTTATTGCATGGCGGCGCGCTAGTGTGGATCCTTCAGGGCGGCGCAGGCGGAGCTGGAACCAGCGAGAGTGCGGACGACGTGCTGGCCAGTGCATACTTGGGGTTGGGCTTGAACACGCTGGCCCGAGAGCACGTCGTCATATGATGGCGCGACGGTGGAGCCGGAGCTTCGGCTGGCGAGCGACGGGCACGGCGTCGTCGTGGGCACCATGCGATGGAGGTGGGAAGGACATCGTAGGTGGCATGGACGGAGCAGGTGAGGGAGCTTGTGGCGAGGACGAAGGTGGCGGAGTGGCCACCGGCGAGCGCGGTGACTGTTGCGGCTGTCGAGCTAAGGGCGCGAAGTCGTGTCGCCGCAGCAGCGGGTCGTCATCGATGAGCGCCGTAGGAGGTGCCGTCCAAGGTGCCGGTACAGTGTTGCGGAGTGGGAAGCGAGTTTTGTCGAAGACGACATGCTTGGACGTGATGACACGTCGCGTGGCGAGGTCGTAGCAGCGGTAGCCACGATGACCCGACGGATAGCCGAGGAAGATGCAGGCAGTGGAGCGCGGACTGAGTTTGTTGGGTGCCATGGCGCCGAGGTTGGGGTAGCAAAGGCACCCCAAGACCCGAAGCATGTCGTAGCATGGAGGTACACCAAGGAGAAGCTCATGTGGCGTCACAACGCCGGTAGCGCGGCACGGCCACTGATTCAGTAAGAATGTTACTGTATTCAGTGCCTCAGCCCAGAACTTTGGAGGAGCTGCGTTATGAATCAACAGGGTACGTAAACAATCGTTAATAGTACGTAGCACGGTTCCGCATTGCCGTTTTGCTGCGAGGTATACGGACAGGAGAGACGGAGGGAGATCCCGTGGGTATGGAAGAAGGCACGTAGAGCATGGGAGTCATACTCCCTGCCATTGTCAGTTTGCAACGCTAGAAGAGGGAGCCTGAACTGTGTCTGAATGTATGCGTGGAAGGATCGAATGATGGGAAAAACGTCCGACTTGTTACGAATCGGGAACGTCCAGATGTAATGTGTGAAATCATCCAGGAACACAACATAGTATTTAAAACCTGAAATGCTAAGCACAGGTGATGTCCAGACATCCAAATGCACAAGTTGAAAGGGAAATGGGTTTTGGTTTCAGAAAAACTGAAAGGAAGGCGAACATGCTTGCCCAAACGACATGAATGGCAAGAGTGAGCCTCAGACTTATTGCAACTAAAATCAAAAGACTGCAAAACCTGAGCTAACAAATGGGAGCCAGGATGCCCAAGCCACTGATGCCACAAATCCACCGTTGTCGACAGAGATGCAGTGAGGGAGAGAGGTTGTGGCAGTCGCAGTGGGTAGAGGTCGCCGGAGCTGTCACAGCGGAGAGTCTCCATTCTGGTGGGAAGATCCTTTATAGAGAAACCAGAGGGATCAAACTCAATCGAAATGTTATTATCACAGGTTAATTGGTGGATGGAAACAAGGTTCTTGACTAGAGCAGGAGAAACAAGAATATTGCGTAGATGAAAAGGATGGGATGATGTGGGAAAGGAGATGTCGGCTGCATGCGTGCGAGCACCATTTCCAACTATAATAGAAGAAGAAAGGGGACGGGAAGAATGGAGGTTACGAGCAGAAGAGGACATGTGGTTGCTGGCTCTTGTGCCCAGGAACCATTCAGCGGCGCTTGGCAGCAGTGTGGCGATGCTGGCGGTGTTCAATACGGTGGAGAGGGCCAAAGGATCCCAGGTGGCGGCGCTTGGCTATGGAGGACCTTGGAGAGTAGGAAGTTGCGGCTGATGAAGTGTCGCCATAGCCTGCTGTGGCGGGAACGGCGGTCGTGGGACGAGGACACCAGAGCCCGGGGCCCGCAGAGGCCTGGACCAAGCCGGTCCACAGATTATAACCATCGGTCCACGGAGCAGACGGTGGGGTGGAGTGTTGAGGTAGACCGCCACCGCCGCCACCACCAGCAGGGGGTGGAGCGTCGGAGGAGGAGCCATAGCCCCGCCCTTTCTTCTTGTTTCTATAGCGGGAGCGCGAGCCGGAACCGGAATCGCCGGATCCGCCGGAGCTTCCATTGGAGGATCCACCAGTAGCGGAGCCACCGTGGCGAGCGAGGTAAGCCTGCGCGGCGTCCGCCGTGGCGTCGTGGGAGTTGCTGGCCTCCTCCAGGAGCAGGTACGACATCGCACTGCGGAAGGTGTGGGGTGGGGACTTGGATTTGATTACCGGCTTCACATGACGGTACTTGGGGCTGAGTCCGCGGAGGAGGTTGAGAACCTGACTTGGTTTTGAAACAGGATGGCTGACGTCACGAAGCTGGTCGGCGAGGCGCTTGAGCTTCGTGCAGTAGTCGTGGATGGACAGGTCGCCTTGCTGGATGCTGCGGAATTCAGCCTCCAGAAGAACAGCGCGCTCAAGCTCGTTGTCGTGGAAGTGGCCCTCGACGTCAGACCATAGCGAGAACGCCGTGATGCGGGGCTTGTGGATGAGATCGAAGATGTTCTTGTCAATGGTGGTGTAGATCCAATTGACGAGGCAGCTGTTGATTTGGCACCACTCAGCGGTGTGCTGGGCGAGCGGCGTCGGAGAGCGCACATGATCGTCAAGGCCAAACTTGCCGAGAACAGAATCGAAGAAGCAACACCATTGACTGTAGTTGGCCGCATCAAAGTCAAGTAGAATGGGGACGTGGGAGCGGACGTTCACCATCTGAAGGACGGCGACCGGAGCTGGTTGAGGAGGGGCTGCATCAGAGAAATCGTCGGAGGAGGCAGAGGAAGCAGAAGAGTTAGCCGACGATTGAGCCATGGGGGTGGAAGCTGTGGCGAACGGATTGGAGAGGGTGGATCTGTCGGTCACTGAAACCATGTAGAAACAGACTTGGATGAACAACACTTTGTATTGATCACCGATGTACAGATTATATACAAGTACAGGAGAGTTCCTATCCAACTAACTGAACGATTCTTCAGGGAGCCCTGCGTGCATGGTGAGACGCGGCGTGCGCGTGAAGGACCGGAAGAAGCGCAGGTAGTTGTAGACGCCAGCTTAACAGTTTTAAAGAAAAACTCTCAAAAAGCAAACCAAGTAAGGATGTGACTAATTAAGTGCTAAGTCTCTTAAAAGACGACCACCTGTGCTTGGCAAAGATCTCCATAGCTACAATCTTCGGCGTACGACAAGCCCACTTTAGGAGTGGTCTGTTGTTCTTTTTTGTGCAGGATGCTCCAGAAACGTGTCCAGTAAGTTCCCCTTAAAATAACACGCAAATAAGATTATAATCTTTTTTTTTATCAAATGTCATGTCATTTCTACATAGCCTAATAGACAAAAAAAAATTGCACTTGCTCCCACACAAATTTGAGATCGCATATGCTGGCCTACTTAATTGAACCACACCCCAGGTAAAATCGGCTATATCTTTAGGAGGTTGCAAACCAAATGCCCGTTGTAAAGATTCTCCAAATAAATCTTGCAACATGACAATGCAACATGACAATTAAAGAACAAGTGCTGGATAGTTTCCTTATTGTCACAAACAACATCGTTGACCCCCTTCCAATGTCTTTTTGATATATTGTCTTTCATTAAAATTACCCCTTTTAAGTCTCAAAACCACTTATCCTCCCAGAACCTGGTCTGAGTACCATTGTGAAGATTAAAGTGGAGAAATTAAGGAAGCAATTTTTTACCTTCATAAGGCTTGATCAAAAGTGTGAATCTCCCTGCTTCATTGAACTTCACCAATGATCTTATTTTTTTAGGTATTTCTTCGTAAGAAGCTCCTAACAAATCTTATCTTCATTTATTTGCTTATACAACCCCTTACTATGGAAACAAAATTTTGGGTTTCAAGATTCAGAATTCCTAGACCACATTGGTCTTTTGGTAGACAAAGAATTCCCCATTTCGTCAACCAGTATTTCTTCTTATGGTTATCACTTTGTCAAAAAAAGGTAGACCTATAGAATTACAGTTTCTTAAGAATGTCTTTTGGTATTTAAAAAAAGACATCATAAACATGGCCAGGCTACTCAAAATAGAGTTTATTAGGACTAACCAACCACCACAGATCAACAACTTTCCTTTCTAGCTACTCAACTTTTTGTGAAACTGCTCTTCAACCGCCTTCCAATCTTTATCATTGAGTTTGTTGTGATTCATGGGAATACCCAAATACCGGAAAGGAAAATGTCCCATTCCACATCTAAAAATTTGTGAATATTGTTCCTTATAAACCTTTGTCTTTCCATAGCAAAATAATTCACTCTTGGTGGAATACTTTCTGTTGAATTTGGCTACTTGATGGCTCGCACAGTCACGCTTGTTTAGCCTGCTTGTTTAACACACTCACCAAAGTACTCCCTCTTAGGTGCATTTAAGAACGGAGGAAGGAGTACTTACTTCGGATCCCACATGAATTACAAATATTCGGCCATGTAGCTTGAATTATCTGACGTGCATTTGTTGCTCTTTTTAGTGTTCCATGAACTCATTGTTAATTATTTTTTGTGTACGTCCATCCATCGTGTACTCGCATGCACAAAATTTATGAATTGGTGAGATCCGCATTATGATCTATTTTTTTTATCATTCAGTATTATGTACTTATTCAGCCATTTCAAAAGACTATAATGTATAATCAGAGTGGTAATATTTCGAATGTCAAGTACTCCTCCGTCCCAAATTATATGTCGTTTTGACTTTATTAATTCATAAATTTTGCTATATAAATTTTGTTATACATTTAGATTTAATATATCTACGTCCAGAAAAGCCAGTAATCAACGATGTTAATTTCTGTCTCTTCACCAGCAGCTAGCTAGCTCAGTGTAGTCAGCATCCATCCAGCTCCAGCCAGTCTCTCCCCAGCAGACCGGAAGCGCTCCGAAATTCCAACGTCTTTTCCTTTCCTTTTCCAGCGTGCCAAGCCATGCAAAAGTGCGCGCTCGCTTCCAAACAAGAAAAGGGTCGTCGGCAACAGGAAAGAAAGACTGCGGCTGCTACAGGAAAGACGGACGACGGAGTGACAACGAAAAGTGGTGGGAAAGAAAGAGAGACGGTCAGAAATTTGCGCCCCTTCCTTGCGGTAGCGCGGTGACTGCTGTCCTGTTTGCGTTGGGAGCCGCGGTTCTCTTTTCGCTGTCACCGATTGCGGAAAGAACATGCAGTCATTCCAGGCAGGGGCTCCACACTTGTACATTTTGAATCGCCATGCAAGTAAACGAATGAATAGCATCAGTAAACGAATTGTGATCATGGATAAAGATAATGAAACGATGTAGATAATGGCTCACCACTAAGGATAAAATTCTGAACATTTAAATACTAATTAGAAGTATTAAACATAAACTAATTACAAAATTAATTGTACATATGGAGACTATTTTACGTGACAAATCTATAAGTTCATAATTTGACAATGTGATGCTACATTAACTATTTAATAAATTTATCTCGTGAATTAACCTCCATTTGCATAATTAGTTTTATAATTAGCTCATATTTAATGCTCGTAATTAGCATCCGAATATTTAACGTGACACAAAAAACTTTAATCCATATAACCGAACAAACATCCTAAATGGTTATAGCTTGCTTGATCAGCCGCACGGGAGGGGCGAAGCGAGGACCGAGGATAAATGACTGGAGGTGGAGGAGAAAGGAGGCCGAGTACAATTCCGAAATTTCAGAATTCGTGAAGTTTCATCTCCGGCGACCCTACCGCCGTGATGCCATCGCTCAGTGATCGAAGGTCACAGCCTAACAAAGGCTGTCGAAGCTGTCAGTCACACTCACATCACCGCTGGCCTCGCCATCGTTTGTCAAGTCGCTCGGAACGAGCTCATCTTCGCTGCTGGCACCAGCACTGTCACCGTCCTGATTTTCCTCCTCGTCCGCGCATAGGTTCAGATCAAGGCCGCAACCGCCCCTCCGGCGCTTGGATTCCCTTGGCAGCCGGACATTCTCCGGCTTCCTCTTAAGATCGCCGGATGGCAACTCATCGATCCACAGCTGTAGAACATTCTTCATGTCCCTTGAATCAACCATCGTATCCGATTTTTGCGCCGTTGCTTGCATTGCGTCCATGTCCTCGCTCCTGTGACGACAGGCCTCGTCGGGTGTCTCAGCGGAGTCCGGAGGTAACAGGCTGAGCGTGGTTTTCACATCCTGGTACTTGATCTCGTTCGTCCCAAAGCTTAAGCAGAGGCCTGGATTGCTAGAGGTGGTTGCATTGGGTAGGCGAGTCGGCTGGTTGCGCCGCAAGTGAACCCTCCGGCACAATCTGCTCCATTTCCTCTTCAGCTCCATCAGATCCTTCATCAATCGAACAACACAAATCGTCTTGAGTACGGCATTGTTCAAATGAACACATTCATCCTGATTTTTTGCAGCTGCATATGCTGGGTTTCTTGGTTCTTAATTACCTTGTGTGACGTTTGGGGCTCATCTGCCTGCGGCCAACCAGGGAAGAAGGTCAGCGCAAGATTGGTGCCTTCTGCCTTTGCCCTCACAGCTGATGCTTCAATCTCGTAGTTCCTTGCGCATTCGACGCACAGGACCGGCACGCCATCTTCTTCTCTGGGTAAGAAATCCAGCCATGGAAACTGAGCAAGTTGGGCAACCTTGCCGTCCGTTTCTCTGCTAAGAGCAAATGCAAAATAAGCTTCAGCCTTCAATGTCGCAACATTATCAAGTAGGAGTATGCAATTGTTTGCACTCTAAGATAGGCCAAATATTTCAGGAGTTTTCCTGGCTACATTCCACTAGTACAAGAAGCACAAGCAGTAGGCAGTCAGGCTATGCCTGTCCAAACAGAGCACACCAAACCAAAAGCAGAGCACGGCAGGAAGCAGGCGACAGCACCACATCAGTCCCAGCAAAGTGAAACAAAAACAAAGCAAAGCATTTACGAAATAAAAGAACAGTAAATAAGCAACAGCGCTGCCACGCTTTTGTCACCTTGTTGCGGCGCGTGGGCCGAGAGCGAGGCCGAGGCCGAGGCCGGCGCCGGCGCCGGAGGGGACGGCCACCGGCTGCAGCGCCCACTCCGCCTCCAGGGACGAGGACGACCGCTGGCACCGCATGTAGGTCCCGTAGCTCGCCGCCGCCACCAGCCAGGCGCGCCCGCCAAGCGACGCTGCGCGGAGCTCGCCCAGCAGGCGGGCGAGCTCGGCAGCCAGACGCGCCGCGGGGCTGAAGCCGTCGGACGCCGCCTGGTTGCGGGCGGCTTCGTCGTCGTCGTCGATGGCCCAGCGCATGTCGCCGACGTAGATGACCAGGCCTCCGGTCTTGGTGCTGGTTGCGGCGGCGGCGGCGGCCACGGCGCGGCGCAGGTCCGCCACGCACGCGTCGACGTCGGCGCTGGTCATGAGCCGGACGTGGGCGTGGGACAGGTGAAGCCGGAGGACGCGCGCGCCGCGTAGCTCGTCGGGGACGTCGCCTCGCTCCAGGCGCGTCATCAGCACGGCGACCGATGCCTCGGCGACGGACACCGAGTCGGCGACGACGACGGGGTTGGTTCTTCTCCCCTGCTTCCGCGACATCACCTCCAGGATCGCTCTCACGTCCTCCTCCTTGCATGGCGATTCGGACTCGACGTCGGCCTGCTGGTAGTTTAAGAACGGCGCCGGCCACGACGCACTGCCGCCGTAGGCGCTAGGGAAGCCAGCAGCGTACGTCTCGAGGAAGGACTGCGGCGGAACAGCCGGGGCTGCCGCAGGGGACGATGGCGTGGAGGAGCCGTGGTGGTGGCCGGGGCCGAGCATCATGGCGGCGCTCTCCTCCTCGAGGTTGGTCTTGACGGCGGCGCTGGAGAAGCCGGCCTCCTTCATCACCCGGCTCACGCTGGGGTCGTCGAGGATGGAGATGATGAGCTGGTCCAGCTCGACCTTGATGGTCAGCATAGGCTGCTGCTGCTGTGGGGAGGTGGACGGCAGGCCCGGCGGCGACGGTGGCTGGGTCTGCAGCTCGACGCAGCCGCGGCGCTGGCTGGCCTGCGCGCGCTTGAGCGCGGCGACGAGCGCGTTGGACAGCGTTGGGCTGGGCTGGTGGAGGATGGACGCCGCGAAGGACGTGGAAGACGCCGAGGACGAGCACGGCGACGAGAGCGGCGAGCCCGCCACCGCATTGGCCGTGGGGAGCCGGTTGAGCGCGACGTTGAAGCAGAGCTCCAGCGCCCGGCACTGCGCCGGATGGGCCGGCGCGCAGACACCGCCGCTCCGGTGGGACGACTTGGCGCAGGCGCGCCTGAGGAGGCCGTATGCCGGCGTGGAGGCGGCGGCGGCTGCGAAGAGCGGCGGCGGGGACGAGGAGGCGCCGAGCAGCGTGTAGGCGACGTGCAGCGGCGTGACCTGCGCGTGCCCCCGGCGGCGCGCCAGGCCCAGCGAGAGCTTGAGCACCGCGGCCGCCTCGGCGGTGAGCGACTGGTGCACCGTGTATCCCCCCACCCGCATCGCGGCACCTGTCCTGTTGCTGCTGCTGTGCGAAGTGTGTAGGTGCGCGCGGGTGGTGGTCACTGTTCAGTGTTCTTGAGAGTTGAGACAGGCCACTGCCGCCGGTCGATCTAGCTACCTACCTGTGCTTTAATCGTAGTGGAGTAGCGTTTCAGTTTCTTTGGCCATGGACGCGCGTAGGCGTAGCTCTCTGCGGGGTTTTCTTTTAGGGCTGTAAAGTATAGATAGACTGGGCTCCGACGCAAAGCGGCTTTATCGTCTCTCTCTTTCTCATGCATCTGATCGGCATGCTCTTTGTTTCTCCCGATTCATCTTTCAAAAGATTCATCTGTGGCTCGTGTCCCTTTCTGCAGAGGAACAGAGAGGGGCAGCCGGGCAGGGTCAGTTTGTCTCTTTTCCACACACAGTGGGTGTGGGGCCGTGGGGTTGGGCACTTGGGCGTAGGCTTTGGTTTGGTTTGGCACCCTTTCTTTTGTCCCTTTGTATGTTGCCCTCAGTGATCTTTCCCTTTCGACAGCTAGAGCATAACCTTGTGCTCCATGCATGTTACTGTAGTGCTTAGTAGTACATCTTTTGCTTGCAAAGGGATCATCCATTCTCTGACATTCTGAGTGTAACCCACTCTGTCAAGATTCATTCGCCTGACGTCCTGTGGGGCGTTGGCTTCAGCAAATCATACGATAATCGCCCCAGCTCCTTGTCCCCGGAAGAGATCCTCCCCTGAGAGCCTAATGATTGGTCAGGCTCAGGCATCATTGCATATCTGCATTAGCATCAACACAAGGTGTATTCCTACCGCTGCGGTAATCGCATCACTAACCTCCTCCGTTCTTACCTTCGCAGTTTTCTACGGTCACCGTCGTCATCAGCTCGCTCTCTGCCCTAGAGATTGAGAGTACTACTACAGACTGAGACCTTAATCCGGGAGCAGACCGAGTCACGGGCGCCATGGACGCGCCCGGGCTCCATTCCCCGAGGGAATTCCACTCACTCATTCCATTCCATGGGCACGTCGTTATACGACGACAGAGCCGATCTTTTCACGCCCCGAACTCTGTGCGCTCCGATCCATCCATCCCTCCCTCCTCGTTCCTTTCCCTCTGTAGCAGGCACAGAGAGTGCTGGGACCCTGCCGGCGAGCCTCCGGACCCGGCGCCTCTGCCAGGAAGGAGGAATTCAATGTGGTATGGATGGGATAGATGGTGGACGACGACATTGACGGGCTCGCACTAGCGTCTAGCGAGCGAGAGGGCACCGCAAAGCGGGCTTTCCCGGCGGCCTTTTCCTCGGACTCCGGGGTGCCGATGCTTCGCTATCGCCGTCGGGCTCACCCGGCCGCGCGCGGCCTTGACCGGCGGCCGCGTGCTGGTGGTGCGGTGCCGCGCCCGCCGGGTTTTCAGTAGTGTGCAAAGGGGTTAGTTCGCCGTGAGATGATAGAGCAAGGCGCACAAACTTTTATGAAAGAAAAGGGTTTTGCTACGGGTACTTGGGAATGACTATGGACTATTCATTGACATAGATCTGGGGTAGTTACGGTGAATTATTACCTCTTAGGATGTAATAGAATAAATATTTATTACTATTTATTTTTATTTTGAAAAATATGAAAAAGTACGGAATAATCTTTCTAGATCTAACTTCCCTGCATGCACGGTTGCATCACATCTAACGTGATAGGCTTTCAAAGGGGGAAAAAATCAGAGTGATAACATGAGAGGCTAAATAGATTCAACTTGCATCATGCACGGTTGTATAGAATGTGATGTGATATAGAGTTTCAAAGAGAAAAAAAATGTGACGAGATCACATTATTAGAGGCCAAACGTGATGTACCGTGTTAATTAGTATTCATAACGTGAACATGTGCGGGATTGTTGTTTGTTCTAATGTGAATGTGACATGGCATCAGAGGAAAAATGATGCATATCATTTTAATTTTTTCCCCTCACAATGAAGGGAACATGTACAGTTTTCATTTTTTCCACGACGTGAACGTGAAATCATGTTTGATCAAATAAAATCTTTTCCCCCTCCATGAATGGATAAGGGATGAAAATTATAAGCGCTGCGATATTGCCGGCCTTATCTATTTTTTTAAAGATTAGGTCCTGTTTGTTTCCATCCTTTTAAAATTTTAGCTCCTAAAAAGTGACTAAAATGTGACTAAAGAGCCAAGCACTCCTCCTAAAAAATGACTAAAAAGTTTTAGGAGGCTAAAAAGTTTTAGGAGGCTCAAAACTTTTAGTCCCCTCACCCCCTCCTAAAACCACTGGACTCCCACTACCCGCCGCTCGGGTGCTCCCCCGCCGGATCCCCGCCGCCACCGGATCCGGGAGAGGGAGGACCGAGAGGGGGGCGGCGATGCCGGGGAAGAAGAGGAGGGGAGGGGTGTGGCAGCCGGGATTGGAGGGGAGGGGGCGGCGCCAGCGGGAGGAAGGGAGGGGGCGGCGGCCAGGGAAGAAGAGGAGGGGAGGGGCGCGACGGCCTTGATTGGAGGGTAGGGGGCGGCGCCGGGGAAGAAGGGAGGGGAGGGGGTGGTGGCCGGGGGAAGGAGAGAGGGGAGGGGCGCTGGCGGGAGGAGGGCGCCGACTGCCGCCGGCGGGGGGCAGCGACAGGGCTCGGGGCTGGGAGGGGAAGGGCGGGTACGTGTGTGTGTGGGGCGGGGCGGGGAAGAAGAGGCTCCAGGCAGAGAAGGAGTAGGGGCATGGGGAGGGCAGCATGGTCTTTTTGCCATAGCATTTATTGCCTTTAGTCAGTTTTAGACATTGGAACCAAACAATTTTTTAGGAGCTGACTAAAAGCTAGCTAAAATTTTAGGAGGGTGGAAACGACCTTATTTTAATTATTTAATTGTATCTTTTATCTAAAAACTGACGGCTGTGATTCACTCGAACTTTTACCTCCTAAGGGCAAGTACATTGCTACACTTCAGCAGTCTCATAGGTTGTCTCATGCAATGCCATATAGGATTTTTACTTATGTGAAGGAGAGAGGGTGATAGGAGAGAAAGAGGTCGTTGTTTCGCTAAACAACCGCTTTATAGGCTAAATTTTATGACTACAAGACGACTACTCTATCATCGTATGACTTGTGGTTGCATGCAACTCATAATATTTTTTTTCTATGCACAAATTAAGAGAATAGAATTACTATGAGACAACTTAAAAAGACAACCTATTATACAAGTTATTTGTTAAGTCGTCTCACGATTACGTGTCAATGCATGAGACCGATTATTAGACAATACCAATGTTCTAAGTGGTAATCCGAAGTACCGTAGCATCCTTACCACTATGCTATGGGTGATCTCGCTTGGTCCTAACAGTGCAAAAACGAATGGCTGGTCCAGGATAGCAGCCATTTGCATTAGACAAATAAATATGATAAAGTATTCGGATTAAGTGTTTTTAGGCAAAGTAATATTATGAGCTTTCTTTTTAATTCAAAACAGGGTCAATGCGCAACATGAAGTATATCGCAGAAGCCTAAGGAGGCCTAAGGAGGTCGGAGCAACTCCAATAAATTGAGAAAACCAATCCCCTATCCTTTATTTTTTTCTTAATCCTTTTATGTCACATCCTCTCACCTTTAGAAAGGGTAATTCACCGTCTCCCTTTTCATACTCCCCTTCTCTCCTTTCACTTCCTCCCGCACTATTTCCTACCAGCGATTACTTCTGACCGTATGATGCCACCAGCTTGCCATGCCATAGACCCTCCGCATCGGCCTACCGCACGCCACTCCGCCGGCTACACACCCGCCCCACTGCGTCGGCCACCGCGTCGGCATGCCACTCCGCCGTGGCCGTCCTATCCAACTGGGCTATTGCCCCGTGCGGCTGTGCTCCCGCCTAAGTGTGTCAGCCAATGGCCCGCTATCCTGTGTCGTCGTGGCTGCCTCGTCCATCCGCGCCGCCGCACCTATCGCTGCCCCATCCCATACTCTGCCACATTGTCGCCCCACCGGCTGGCCGCTGCATTGCCCCTGCCACACACGGGTCATGGTCTTCCTTCACAAGGGAGAGGAGATCTAGAGGAAAAGAATAGAGAAAAAGGAAAAAAGATTACCTATTGATAGTGGGGCCCACATGTCAGATGAATGGGATAGGGAGATAGAGAAAGGTGATTTGCTGCAACATTTATCTCCTTTGTGTTGAAAACATGTTTTCTCAATTCCCTTTGACTAGTACTGGGGAATGGAATTTTCTCTATCTGTTGAAGTTGCTCTCAGTGCAAGTGAAAAGGAGGCCTTGTATGAGTAGGAGAGAATTAGAGAATAGTCCACGTGGAGGATCATGAGGTGAGGTGATGCATGTCAACAGCAGAATAATTACTCTAACTGTAAGCATATTTTAGAGCACAAAGGTTTTAGAAAGTTATTTGGCTAACAGGCATAACAAGCATTCATGCGGTGCTTCTGTTATACTGGATAACCTAAAAATTTCATCTAGTTATAGAGGTATTTAGTGTCATGAACTCATGATGTCGCTATAGCTCAAAGAGCCTCTCCAATGGGCCCATGTTACTTGGTTCCGCACATTTAATGCACCTATTGAATCCATGGAGGAACATGCTCCTCCCATAGAATCGGCTCCCATTAAATTAAAGAGGCATTGTTCTCATGTAACAACAATTTAAGCTATATAAATTCAACCGCTAGCATAGAAAATCACTCAATAAATGCATTAAAAACTATAGTTTCCTGACTATTACCGTTGCCTTACTCTAGCCTCCTCCTTCAAATAGCATATTTCTACTTGCAAGTTCAGTATCGTTTCTCCTTCTCATGCATTCTTCTTTTTTGATAAAGGAAGCTTTATTGATCTCTAAAAATTACATCAAAATGATACAATTAAATTAAGACCACTCCCAGCCACTACATAGCTAAGTTAGGATGCACACAACCAAAAATTATTTTTAAAAAGAAAAAAGAACAACATGAGAACCAACACCATGCCGTGATGAGCTACAACACACTAGCTATCTTCAACCTCCTAATGCTCCATTGTACCACTTGGAGGCAAAATAGGTCCCCCAAAAGCAATGCTTCCAAGAAGGGAATGGCATACACATGTGCTGCCATTACCATGATCCAACCAGCGAAGACCAGACCATAGGTTTTCACCCTAGAAAGCATTCTTCGAACTCCAGACAATGCCTTCAAGGAAGCGACTATCACCATTGCCAGGTCCAACCAATTAAGGCCATACCTAGGGATTTCACCCTGAATTAGAAGAATTGGTACTAGAAGAGCACTGCCTAATCGAAGTCCTCCAGTGTTGTTGCCTCCTCTTTCCGAACCGGTGCTACCATACTTCTTGGCCTTAGCTTGACTGTAAACGGCCAAATGAACACCACAACTTTATATGTGCCACCCTTCAATGATAATGTTGCCAGGGAGCCGATTGGCACATGTGCTAAAAATCCGTAGGATCCATCTGAGGAAGATCATGGACCGATATAAGTGAACCTTTTATTCAAAACCAAGATGACTCTAGCCTACGTGTTGTTGTAAGAAGTAACCGCACCGACAATGATTAGTCCGCCAGAGAGATGAGTGTTGACGCTCATTATTGACACACTTTTAGGGGCATTTAAGTGGTGTTTTCATACATATTCTTATACTAACCCGCCACTTGACACTTGAAATAACCCTATTTTCGCATATGCATTGTATTTTGGAGGACATTCTATTTTTGCAGGAAATTGGACCTAAAAGTATATTTTTGGACAAAACCCCGAACGAGCAACAAACCTGTCAAAGACGAAGGCCAATAGGCTCAAAAAGAGCCCAGGTCGATCGTCGGCCTGGTGAAGCCCAAGCCGATCGGCCAAGGTTTTCTAGCCTCCTCCGACGCTCATTTTTGGCAAGCACTTTTCCAAAATTACTGAAGGGTTAAGTTTGTGAAGATATGGCAAGGATCACATCGAGATCAAAGAGGAATCAAACAGGATCAAGTAGAGATTTGAAAAGTTATAGAAGATCAATCTCATCCGGAAGCTACCAACATGCCAGGTCCACATGCAAGTGAAAATAAGACTTCAGGACACCTAAGAAGACTTAGGGACAAAGGAGGGTGCGACAGGCCGCAAGGAAGGGCCACGCCAATCGGTCTAGGGCTTTCCTTGCTCCTCTTGCCTTCCAATTTCTGCCACACGCTCTCCAGAATATAAATACTCCAAAAATCCACAGAGCCCAGAGATAAATCCACCAGAAATTGACAAATAGAGGGATACACACCAGAGGGAGTTGAGGGTCACTGCAAGTCTTCAAGGTTGTCTAGGAGATGGCTTAGGCTAGACCCTAGCCGCCATGGTCATCTCTACGTGGCAAAGCCATGGTGGAGTTCTGGAGCCGAGCCTTGTGATCATCAAGGCTTATATACACACAATGGTGATATCAATTTAATCTTGTACTTAGTTCGATCTACTATAATACATGCTTATTCTCATATGTTTAGCTAGCATATGTTCTTAGTAGGAATAGATGTAATTGTGGTGATTAGTCTATGTCTTCCAGATACATCTTTGTAGTGCGTAGGAAGTCGGTGTGATTACCCTTGCGTGGTGACAGCATGTGGGAGGGAAAAGGCCGAACAATTGCGTAATGTTTAGTAGGATCGATGGCGAGTATTGTGGGAGTCATTTGAGGTAAAGCTTTGGGAAACGGGAGGCGTTAATGCGCACCTCATAGTGGTGACCACAAGAAAGTAGGCCACTTGCGAGCCGCCTTTTTGAGAGATGACTCTTTATCAAGATGCTACATAGATTGGTTACCACTTTGGCTGGAACTACAATAAGAAGATAATAGGCTCATGCTACCTTTGGTTGTGTTACCTCATGTATATGGATGTGATCTATTTATCCTATCTATAATTCTTATCTCACGATTGGGTTTACATTTAAATGCAATCCATGCTTCATGATAGGATTATATCCGTTTAGCTAGATAGAGAACCCTACTTGATAAACCTTGGATGGAATACTCTAAGAAAAAAGCTACGATGATCCGTGCCCTTGCGGTTCACAACTTTGTGTGCTAACTGCCGTCAACAAGCTTTTCTGGCGTCGTTGTCGGGGATCGGTAACTTGAACCCTGGGGTGATCTATCTAATTTTTTCGGACTAACCCTAATTTTTTCCATTGCATATATCCTGTTTTTCTTGTTTGCGTCCTTGAAAGTAGGTAAATACTAGATGTCAGATGATTGAACATGGACTTTCATGTCTCAATTCACTCCGATAAGATGATAACAACATCAAGCCCAACTCTTTAGCAGTAGGTGCTAACTTTGTTAGTGGCCCAGTATCTGTTATTGAGTCCACACCAATAAAGACAATACAAATGATGAGAAACAAGGTATGTCACTGTGTCAATTAATTTTTTTAAGATTAATGTTTCTTGGAGATTTATTTATTCAAGTAATAGGTGGTCATGCCCAAAAAATTGCAAGTTGGATCATCAACATCTCAAGTTGAATGTTGCTGTTGTAATCAATTTTCTACCTATGATCAGAGATATACAATAAAGGAAAAGTGAATATTCAGAAGCTCCATCAAGTCTTCTTTCAAACACATCAATAATTTCTAATTTTGGAGATCCATACAAGGAGTTATGATAAAATATTTCAACGCTGCACGTTCTGAAATCAGCTCGGGATAGAACGTAGTGCCAAAGTAAAACGGGCGTAGCTCTTTCATCCAGAATCTATTTTGATTGAATGACCACTTGTTGGAAAGGGAATTTGATGCACTTTGAAATGGAGTAGAAGTTTGGTACATGTTCTATACTGAACTAAGAGGAATTCAATGGAGAACAGGCAGCAGTGAAGAGCGACGAAGGAGGTGATGATGATGTAAGCAAACATGTTAAGAAAAGAAAGATTGGAGAACCTCTCTGCACAAAAGGTGATGATTAGGAGTTGATCAAGACTGGAGGAAACAAGATTAGAAGCACCATGACACTACCAATCTTCTCTAGTGGGATGCTTAGAAGCTTCTAATTGAGTGATGCAATTAAGGAAGAAAACTGCTCAGATCGTCGACACAAAGCGTTGGAGCCTCCTCTGATCCCGACACCTTGGCTAAAGCAAGAATTATGGAGAAGATGCATCATTTCTACCATGATATTCCCTGCTGCAGCAATGGTGACAACCTTGAAGCCAAAGGATGTGTGACATAATGCCCAAAAGACCACTAGATCAAGATCATCAACATCTCTGGATCAATGCACGACAAACTACTATTGTCATCGAGATTTTGGCTCAACCTTAGAAGAAAAAAACAGAATATTTTTGGATATTCAGAAGCTATATGAAGTCTATGTTCCAAGAAATTAAGAATCAAGGCAATCAGAGATTCCTACAAGTGGTTATGGTCAAATCATCGAACGTCGTGTGTCTTGAAATCAGTTCTGGACAGCACACGGTGCTAAAATAAAATGGGCATAACTCTCTCATTTGAACTCCATTTTAGATGAATGATCACTCGTTGGAAAAGTAATTTCATAAACTTTTCAATAGATATATATTTTGGTATATGTTCTGTTCGGACGCAGGGGAAAATTCATGAAGAAGAGGCAGTAGCAAGCGATGAGAACAATACGAAGGAGATGAAGATGACAACAATGAAGAGGAACTTGGGCAATGCTTTCATCAAGCATACATGATCAAATTCAGAAGCTTAGAACAACACAAAAACCTCCAGAGTATTGGCACATTAAGACACGAGCAGGCTACATCCAATACAAGAAGATGTTAGAAGTGAACCACGATGGATTACAAAAGATGACATCAAGTTGCATGGACACTTTAGATTCTCGCACAAAGGACCATGGCTTCGCATGAACATGATCGAGGTGAGTAGTATAGCTATATGACTATAACTAAAGCGCTTTTCAGAGGCAACTCGTCTTTTTATTTATTTTCTTTATTAAGATGACGGTCTATATTGTTCTCTTAAATCGAAACCATCAAGTGATATTGTACCATTGCTCTAACAATTTCCACAACAACATGTTGAATGCTTTAAATAATACTGAGAGAGCACTTTGTTATTTGATTTTGGAAAGCTTATAGACCCCTTTTTGTGTACTGTTAGTGTTTAGAGTCCTTTTCTTTATGTCTTTTTAGAGAGAAATATGAAGCATGGCACCACCCCTTTGATTCTAAACTTGTGGTTAGTTAATTTAGGCTAAATTTTGTTTTATTTTAGACCACCTCCATATCATGTCATATCATTTTGTTTATCCACCTCATGTTGCATTGCATTTTCATGTTGTTTTTATCAAAATATTTTTCCACCTAAGCCTTCCTATCAGCCCAGCCAAAAACTAGAGCCAACAGAGGTTGGATTAACTTGTGTTGATCAGTTTGTTGCACCATTCAGATCATCCTAAATTGTTTTTTCCTCTATTCTGACTACACTCTTACCCAGAGTCATCCTAAAACCATAGGTTTTGCTTTTCATCCAAAAAAAGCCCTTTCTTTTCTTTTTATTTTTAAAACCCCCTTAGTTAGAATTTCTATGCTTGATTTCTTTCTTCAAAATTCTTGTTTCAAGCCAAAAATATAGGATACTATGAATCTACCCTTAGCCTTGTTAGTTTGGTTGTTGGAGATTTTCGATGAATGATTTTGTTATTGACATTGCTTGACTTCTTATGAAGTAGCCAGCCTTGCTTTGTCATTCTAAGTAATTCTTTTTGACTCAACTAATTGCGGAACAACATCGATAGTCTTTTCAACCTTGCTAGCCTTTATTTTTGCTAACCCTTTTGCATGTGCATTTGCATTTGTTCCCTCATTCATGTGTTAGCTTGGCTTTCTCCTAAAAAATTAATGCTTCTAGGACATTTTCCCTTTGCAATCTTGTGTAAACGTGATGTTTAGACTTGGTTGCCGACCATCATCATTCAGTTTAATAAACCTTGCTAGCTTTTCATATCATCTCCATATTGTGTTGGTTGATTTTTAAGCTTTTCAATGCACCTTATTTTTCTTGTGCTGGAAAGAGTTGTTGATCTTGGGATAAGCATGGTGTGTGACCTTGATTAAATATTTTTTTATGGCTATGGGGAATTTTAGCAACCTAGTTGTAAGCATGGTGCTTAGAATTTGGTGCAAACATTGTCTTTGTTTATGATCCTATCTATCATTTGCATTCACATTTGTACTCACGTACACTCATTAGGTTTTTGTTTATTCTATTGGATTAGCTACGCCACAAGTTAAAGTCTTAGGGATGTTGTTGGTTTGTTGGCGATTGCTTCTACTCCCGGCAGTCATCTCGGGGGTAGTTTGTGCACTTGAATTGTTTTGCAGGCATGGTGAAGCGCTTTCATGAAAAGAGAAGAAATTGAAGGACAATAAAGGTGACAAAAGTGAAGAAGCATAAAGACAAGCTCCGGACACTGAGAACAAGAAAGCTTCATCTTCTTCTTCCATGCCTAACACAATGCTAAGCATGGGGGAGGACTTAGCGGAAGAAGAATACAAGGATCATGGTTGCCAGAAGATGCTCATTTTTCTTCTTCCATGCTAAGCGCAATGCTTAAGTATGTGGGAGGCTGTGCTACACTTCATTATAAGCATCGAAAGGACGGTAAATTCTTCCTCAACCTTATCTTTGTACATCTCTTTCCAAATGCCTATGTATATAAGCCTTCAATCATAAATTCGATGCAACCTTTGTATATGTCTCTTGATAATAACATGGCTACTAGAGTACAACCTAGTTTTTGTTTTCTTTAAATCATGATCACTATCACCTTGTGCTCACCACGATGTTAATAATTTTAGTATAATCTTACTTATGGAAAAATGATGAAGGTTGCCGCTTTGTTTTACCTACACAATGTTGTATATGACTTGACCAATTGCTCTCTGTTTAATGAACTTAAATTGATTAAATACTGGCTCTTTTAATTATGGAGGTTAAATGACTAAACTCTAGACCCACAAACTCTATGTTGCTCTTTGATTTTAAGTTTTCTGATTACCTGATAACTTGAATTGATTTTATTTAAAATTAATTCATATGCTATCTGCATTTGTGAATCTCTTGCAAAGTTCTACCTATCAGAGCCTATTTACACACATATCTTTCATGATGAAACTTTTAGATTGCAAACTTATATTTTGATGAGTTGGATTAAGATTTATTTCTGTGGAATGAGACTTAGAAGTTGGCCATCTCATTTGTGTAAACCTTTTTCTTGCTTGCCTTTTTGTCCATGCATTGTGAGTTTCTACACTGGAAAGCTCACAAACCTCGCCGAGCATCCAACCTAAACCCAAATATATCATTTTTGTGACTACCTCCTTGACCACAACCTATTATTCGGTATGGAAAAATATTTCGACAATGATTCAGAAGATTAATCAGTGCCTTTTTAAGAAAATCAAGACCTGGAGGCATCCACCAGTACGGAGAATAAAAAGCGAAGAAAATAGAGGCCAGAAGGGGCCAGGCCGATCGGCATGGACACCATCAGGCCGATCGGCCTGAGGTGTTACCCCCTCTGTTCCCTCTGAAATTTGGCGTGGAAGTCCCTCTAGAGGAATAAAATAATTTTTTTTGTAGAAGATTGAAAATTTTGGTACTTACATTAATAGTTTATCTTTCTTCCTTTTCATACTCGGGGATGAGCATCGTCTAAGCATGGGGGAGGAGTCATCGCATTATCTCTGATTACTGCTGCGTAAAATACTATGTTGCAAGAAGTTTTGAGAAGCAAAATGAAAAAAAATGAGGAAAAAGAAGGAAAGAAGAAAGAAAAGTGACTTGAGATGAGTATTTCCATAAGCTTTTGCAAGAGATTCTCACTTGTGTTGGATTTGCATCTTTTTGAAAAACTCTTAATGATGGAACAAGGTCATCTGAAGTTTAATTAAGTTCAAGAGCATTGCATTTATGTTATTGTGGTATGTTCTTTATTGCTAGTCTATCTTTCATGATGAAAAGTAGTCGCACACAACTTGAACTTTAAATGCTAAATACTTGAGAGAGCAATGTGTCTTGTTATGAATAACTGAGTGCTGGGATGACATCGAAGGGCAATGCTGATTTCTTGATCAAGCAAGTATCCTGGACCTGCTCGAATACGAGCAAGGTTTAAGCATGGGGGAATTGTTGACGCTCGTTATTGACACACTTTTAGTACCATTTAATTAGTGTTTTCATACATATTCTTATACTAACCCGCCACTTGGAACCTGAAATAACCTTGTTTTCGTATATGCATTGTATTTTGGAGGACATTCTATTTTTGTAGGAAATTGAACCTAATGTATATTTTTGGATAAAGTCCCGAATGAGCAACGAACCTATCAAAGATGAAGGCCAACAGGCTCAAAAAGAGCCCAGGCCGATTGTTGGCCTGGTGAAGCCCAAGCCAATCGGCCAGGGGTCTTCTGGCCTCCTCTAACACTCATTTTTGGCAAACACTCCTCCAAAATTACTTAAGGGCTAAGTTTGTGAAGATATGGCAAGGATCACTTCAAGATCAAAGAGGAATTAAAGAGGATCAAGTGGAGATTTGGAAAGTTATTGAAGATCAATCTCATCCCGAAGCTACTGACATGCCAGGCCCACATCCAAGTGAAAATAAGACTTCAGAACACCTAAGAAGACTTGGGGATGAAGGAGGGTGTGAGAGGCCACAAGGAAGGGCCAGGCCGATCGGCGTGGGGCTTTCCTTGCTCCTCTCGCCTTCCAATTTCTGCCATGCGCTCTCTAGGCTATAAATACTCCAAAAATACACTGAGCCCGAAGATCAATCCACCAGAACTCAATGAATAAAGGGACACACACCAGAGGGAGCTGAAGGCCATTGCAAGTATTCAAGGTTGTCTAGTTGATGGCTTAGGCTAGACTGTAGCCACCATGGTCATCCCTGCGCGGTGAAGCTATGGTGGAGTTCTGGAGCTGAGCCTTGTGATCACCAAGGCTTATGTACACACGATGGTTATATCAATCTAATCTTGTGCTTACTTTGATCTACTATGATGCATGCTTAGCATATGTTCTTAGTAGGAATAAATGTAATCATGGTGATTAGTCTATGTCTTGTGGATACATCTTAGTAGTGCGTAGGAAGTCGGTGTGATTACCCTTGCGTGGTGACAGCATGTGGGAGGGAAAAGGCCGAACGATTGTGTAATGTTGAGTAGGATCGATGGCGAGTTTTGTGGGAGTCATTTGAGGTAAAGCTTTGGGAAATCAGAGGAGTTAACGCGTACCTCATTGTGGTGACCACAAGAAAGTAGGCCACTTGCGAGCTGCCTTACTGAGAGATGACTCTTTATCAAGATGCTACATAGATTGGTTACCACTTTGGCTGGAACTATAGCAAGAAGACAATAGGCTCATGCTACCTTTGGTTGTGTTACCTTATATATATGGATGTGATCTATTTACTCTGTCTATAATACTTATCTCACGATTGGGTTTACCTTTATATGCAATCCATGCTTCATGATAGGATTATATCCATTTAGCTAGATAGAGAACCCTAACCAGTTTACTGCCAATCCATGTTTTGATAAATCTTGGATGGAATACTCTAAGGGAAAAGCTATGATGATCCGTGCGCTTGCAGTTCACAACTTGGCATGCTAACTGCCGTCAACAAGGAGAAACAACTCTGTTGTCTGCACCCTCATTATCTCACTCATGGAGCCGGATGCTGCCATCTCTTAGATTTGAGCACCCTACTGTTAGGGAGACAAGTGGTCACATGGGCTGACTAGCCACGCAGCCAACACCGCCGCTGTGTGTGGGCATGATCCCCCATGAGCGGGTTCCACACCTAACCTAGCACCACAGGAGGTCAGTTGTGGACGTGGTAGCGTTAGGATTGCTTTGGTGGTGCTCCTTCGAGGAGCAGTAGGTTTGTCCCAACCACTCCATTGTGCAGCGACAACATAACCTAGCGCACTGGTGCTTGACCGGTGCAGTGACGCTCAAGTTGCCAGGGATTCTAGATTTGAGAAGGGAGAAGCAGGGAGAGGGAAGCAGTGGGGAAGGGAAGGACACCTTGCCATTACCGTCCTTGTCGATGCCGAAGTTCTGACCGCTAGCTCTGCCGGCATCACGGTGGGGAGGCATGGGGTGGTGGCGGGTTCTGCTGGATGGGTCGTGGTGGGTTCTATTTGGATGGGCGGTTCATGCATTCTTCTATTTGAAATCAACCAACATGTAGAAACATTGCATCCTCCTTGTTCCTAGCATACAAAGAGTGAAGCAAGCTCAAAACAAAACATACAATAAAAATAGTTCTTTGTTCAGATGGATCCCTTAGAGGGAAATTTCACTAGATTGAGTGCCTCTGATCATAGAAATCCAAGAGCATAAAACTCTTACTTCCAGCACATGCAAAAATTTCCCACACAACATCTTTAACCATTCCTAGTATCCCCAAAATAACCCACCATTCAATCATTCTCTGTATCCCCAAAACAGCCCACCATTCAACAATACACAATATTCCACAAATAGTGCACCTACACATTTCATGAAGAATTTCAATCCCTTTGGTGATGTAGGAAGCTTCCAATAGTATGCATGTCAAATATCCTCCAAGTTATTAAGGTTTTCAGCAACTACCACACTTGTGGTACCAAGGTGTTTCTTCATATGGCTCGGATTCAGCATCACCACAATAAGAAGGAAGGGGAGTAGATTAAGTGGAAGAAGATTCAAGTGATAGCAGTCCGAATGAAGGAAATAAGGAAGGTTGCGAGAGTCAACTGCTCTGATGAGAACCTACGTCCAGTAAATGTTGGCTAAAGTATTTTAATAGATCCAATTCATGGCATAGATTGGAGTGGGGAGTTGTATTGAAATAGTGTAGTAGAAGAATTCAATTACAACAAGCCTTAAGGGGAAAGAACAAGGTCAAAGGGACAACTGAAATGACATTGGGAAAAAATATGTATGGTTGTTGCCAACTTTAGTGGGGTTTATGGCCAAATAGATTTTTGTAGTGGTGATATGATGAAATGCTGATGGATAGAGCCCATGCTATGTTTAAACCCAAAATCAAAAAGAAGTCATTTACACTAAAATATGTATGAAAAATTCTTAAGGATCAACCCAAATGATGTAGGCTTGGTATGGATCATGAAGAGAAGAACAAGAGGACTAAAGTGGATAAATCTTGAGCATATGCATCATCTTCAAACCTTGACAAGGAAAGGAAAAAAAATCCTACCACAATAACCTCTAGGCTTGTAGCTATATCAGGATGGTTTTGTTTCATGATGCAATGTCAAAGAGAGCAGACACACTTGTAAAAATAGCTAAAGCAATAAATGCAAAGGTTAGGTTTGATAAGCTGAGCAAATACTTATGATATACGGAGAAAGATACTTCTAACTTCAGTGCAGCAAGATTGAAGATGCATGAACAAATCCTAGAGGAACTAAGCAAGGATGTGTTTCCACCTTCATATGATTGACTAGTTTCCTATTAGTGCGCACTTATATATATTAGAGTGTACTTCCCTGTTATGTAGTGGTCTATTATTGTTTTAGTGAGTACTAAGTATGATGTATCGAAGTAATGGTTTACTAAATGTAATAGTCTATTATTTTAGTGAGTTCTAAGTGTGATGTATTCAATATAATAGTCTAATTAATGGAATAGTACCTCATTATGTATTCTTCATGCCCTAAGTCACTTTGCCACAAGTACCATCTACAATAGAAAGCTTAGAAACTTAGAAATGGGTTTTCACATTAATAAATAATGGAATACAAACAAAAGTGGAATGCATATGTTATAATTGTTGGAGAAAACTACCTATTGGAAAACTCACAGTTTAATAACTCATAGTAGGTTCCGATGGTAATAAATCATGTGCGGATCTAAAGTGACATGTATCTGTTAGAAAGCTAGCTATTGTAGTAACTAGCAGTTGGAGAACTAGTGCTTGCTTCAAGTTGGAGAGGCATGTGGATTTCTTGGAATGTTGGATAGTCTTTACTGCATGCATTGCGGGTGGGGAAATTATCTAGTTTCATGGAAGGGGTAATTTACCCGAGGTGATCATGAGGTACCCACAATAATGCTCGAATTGGTTGCCTCCTGCAACTGTTAAGTTGGATTTGGCATGCCTTTTTGGCACACCCGCTTCCAACAATAATCTCAATGTGATGAACCGAATTTCATTGTTCACACATCTATTACAAGGAAGAGTCTAGAGGCTATATTTAATGTTAATAGGTCAGAATATAATATGAAGGTACCACTTAGCTAATGGATTTTATCCTGAGTGGTTAACATTTGTCAAATCAATCACTCTGCTTCTAAGTCAAAGGATAGATTGTTTTCCCATTATCAAGAGGGTGCAAGAAAAGATGTTGGGCATGCTTTCGTGATTCTACATAAACATTAGGACATTATACGTCACTCCACACATCTTTGTGATAGGAAAGAGCTAGACGATATTATGGTGGCATGTATTATTCTAGCTTTCGGTATCTAGGAAAAATGCAGGTACAAAGTTAATTGCATATAGATAACGGGAAATAATCTACTCTAGGAAAAAGATGAAATTTATCTTAAATGCATAGCAATATTTTCTTTATCAGTGATGGCGGTCTCAAACTTGTGCGGTCTTCATGAATCAGCCACGGTCTCCACAATCTACTACGGTCTCCACGATCTGCACGGACACCTTGTCCCTCTGTAGGATCTGGCCGAGGTTGAAATTGATGGTGCCAAACCTGCTTGCTTGATGAATAGTGGCTAGATTTGGCCGTGGTCGCACCTGATGGTGCCGGATTCGACGTTGCTATTGTCAATGGGGTTCTCCTTCATACTGTCGAGGATGTGGTCATCCATGGCCGTTGCTCTGAGAATGGAACTAAGGAGGATCTCCAAGAGGAAGGGAGGGGATGTGGAGTAGGGGTGGTAGCTCGGATGGGAGCGGATACGGCGGCAAGCCGGGATCCAGAAGAGGGGAACGAGCAAAATCCAGAAGAGGGGAACGAGCAAATGAGGAAGAGATGACACGCATGGGAGCTGTGCAAACACCCGAGAAGAGAAATGGAAGATGATTTTAATCTTGTGGGCCCCACCCATGTATACACCCCTGTATCTATACATTGGGGCCATCTTAATAGCTAATGTCACATTGTTGGTGGGTCCCACCTAAGATCTAGTGCTGACTCCATACATTGGTGATGCCCTAAGACTATAGAAACTTTTACCCTAGACCAACATGCCACGCTCATATCACATCGCATCATCTCATATCATTGCACTAATCAAACAAAATTTAATAAAGTCATAGTTAGATTCATCCATCTCATTCATACGTATATACATGTAATGAGTACAAGGACATAGCACATACATACATGTTATAGTTGAACCTCATTCATACATATATACATATCATGAGTACAAGGATACAATACATGCAAATGTTATAGTTGAAGAACTAGCAAGGTAGGATAGGAAGTCACATACAGGAACGCCTCCAACACTGGTGGAAAAGTGTGCATTAGTCCTAGCTGGAGAGAGTCATATCTCTCGAATATCCAACCGGTACTAATCTTTCGGGATTAAAGGCCCCCTCTTTAGTCCCGGTTGGTCGCATGCACATGGCCCCTTTAGTCCCGGTTGGTATTACCAACTAGGACTAAAAACTTTTTTTTCTTTTTACCCTAAATTCTTTTCCATATTAATGCTAATTTGTTGCTTCACTTATATATGTATACCTATATGTATACATCCTAAGCGTCCACTACTTACACGTATACGCTCGTATTATATGCATGTCGTATATATATATTTCATGATAGTATATGCATAATATTAATTATAACTACTACATATACAATTCTTAGTATATTATACACATCAAACTAGTATTTATAAATTACTATATATACAATAATTTGTCCTCTTCATTCTTAGGATCCTCCCATCGTGGTGTTGCTCGGTTTGGCTGTTGAATGTCCATCGTAATAAAATTCTCCTTTGGGATTTATCACCTCGTCCACCAGAAATCTTATGAGAGCTTCTTGGATTGTCAAAAGCCTCTCCTTCTCCAAGAGTTCTTCTCTAATCCGCATCATTTGTAATTTGGAAATATGTGAATGTTACACCAACAATTAAATATAAGGAGCTAGAAAACTATTAATTATTAATAGGTTTATTTTACATATAGTTATATCGTCCGATATCACCTTGTCCTTCACGAAATGCTACATGTGCTCACAGACGTAGTATCCGCATAAATTATTCCGTTGTTCCTATCTCAAGCACTTTAGTGGAAAAAAGAACTTATGAAATATTTGTGTTATATAATGTACAAAATGTGCAAACTTCATACATACCAGGAATGTTGTACAGAATGTAAGTTTTTCTTTGAAATCATCACGGTGATGCTTACGGAATTGTTTCCATGCGCTACGAATTAAAATAATGAATGATACAGTGTTAGGTGAAAATTTAGTTAACAAACTTTTGCATAGAGATAAAAGTTTAGAATTATTACAAGTTAAGCATGTCATAAATGTCTTGGTACTCGTCCTTTAGTTTCCTCAACGAATCAAATACAATAACGTAGCTTTTATCAATCATAATTACAAGGAGAATCCAGTGGAAACTGTGTACATAAATGTTCATATTAGAACAAACATTAATTTGGTTAGGAAAAGAAAACAAAAATAGACGGTACCCACACTTACGTAAAGTTGTAAGGCAGTAGGATGTATTGCTTGTAATTATGTTGCTCCAAGAATCTGTATATTTGATCCAATGTAGGCTTTGGTTCATCCCGTATCTACCCTTGGTTAACAAGCCCTGGGTCCATGAAGCCAACATTGAAGTATGATTCTTGATGGCACCTTTGAATTTGCATCCTACATAAAATGAAAGACAAAGTTAGTGGGACGACACACACACAAACAATAATGATCTGAGCCCAAATTAACTTCCAATAAACACACACTTATAGAACCCAGGCGCTGATAGAAGAGATATCAAGGGCATCTTGATGGTATACTTCATAAATATCCTTGAATTCCAACCACAACAGTTGCTCACCCTCACCGAAATAATCTATCGGTTTAACAAGAAGAGCAAACATGGTCCTTTCCTTGGCCGACTGCTCCATGTACCATTGATGGAATTCATACATCTTAGTTGAGAGCTTCCGTACCAATTTAGGCCTGACTAGAGGCTTGCCTAACTTAAAGGGCCATTTAGGTACTGGAGGTGGCTGGAGGTGGCGGTTCGGCTTGCCCGAGAACTTCAACAAGTGAGAGACCTATGTCTTCCATAAACTTAATGACCTGGATTTGTTGTTCTAAAGGCAAAGCTGCTATAGCTAGAGCATCTTTATCTGCTTGCTGATCTTGATGCCTGAGCTGGGGGACAGTACGACTGGACGACGACTCTCCTTGTTTTTTCTTCTAATAAGACTTAACTAATGAACATAGTTCGATAGTAACTTCTTCTTGACTTCTTTTTTCATGCTAATAAAAAAACTTTAATTTGGCTGGATCTACTGGCTTAGGCTCTATCTTCTTCGCTTTTCTTTCTGCAGCGATTTTTTCCAACCACTCCCTTACATATGCTTGTGATGCCTGCTCCAATTCCTTAGGATTCATATTGCCTGCTAGCTTTTTAATAGGTTTAGACTTCTTTGGTTTCATCATTGATTCTTTCGCCTTTGGCTGCCTTGGCTTGGAAGGAAGTGGTCGCGACTTCTTGAGAGGTCCTGCAGGTGATTCCTTGCTCGCACCAGACTTTAGTCTCAGCGCTGCAGATGGTGATTGGGGAGGGGTGTTTTGGACATCGTTGCTCGCACCTCTAGGATTCGATGGTGCTAGAGATAGTGATCGAGCAGGATGCGACGGTCCTGGTGGTGACGACAGTCCTGGAGGTGCATGTGCTGGAGATACGGTCTTGAGTTCTGAGGAGATGGTAGCTGCGGGGGATTTATGGGAAGAAGTGATGCCTCCTGACCGGGGGTGATGATGATGTATCATTGTTCGAAATAGGTTCACTACCAAGACCCTTTCCAAAGACTACCCTTGCATCCTTTACCATCTCAAATACACGCTTCCATTACGATGTGCAGATTTTTTTACGATGATTTGATGCCCCTTTGAAATGCATCCCTTTCTTTCTTAACGGGTTGTTAGCAGGAAGAAATCAACGATGACCCATATACACGATCTTCCTACAATGTTTCAAATACATGCTGCCTGTGTCATCTAAATAGTGGGTACAGACCCGATATCTCTTGTTTATCTATCTTGAAAGGTTACTCAGTGTAGGCCAATCATTGATGGTTATGAACAATAATTCTCGTAGTTCAAAGCTCTCTTGTTTATCCTCATCCCACACATGTACACCTTCTTCCTTCCAGAGCAGTAAAAGTTTATCAACCAATGGTCTTAGGTACACGTCAATGTCATTGCCGAATTGTTTTGGACCTTGGATAAGCACCGGCATTATAATGACCTTCTGCTTCACGCACAACCAAGGAGGAAGGTTGAATATACAAAGGGTCACAGGCTAAGTACTATGACCACTACTCAACTCACCGAATGGATTGAATCCATTAGTACTTAAACCAAACCTTATGTTCCTTGCATCCATTTCAAAGTTCGGGAATGCTTTATTAATTGATCTCCACTGGCCCCATCAGCAGGGTGTCTCAGCATGTCATCTTTCTTATGTTCTTCTTTGTGCCATCGCATCAACTTAGCATTCACCTTGTTTCTGAACAAACGCTTCAAATGTAGTATTATAGGGAAATACCACATCACCTTCGCGGGAACTCTCTTCTTGGGAGGCTGCCCCTCAACATCACCAGGATTATCTCGCTTGATCTTATGCCGCAGTGCTCTGCACACAGGACAAGCATCCAATTTCTCGTATTCATCATCATGATAAAGGATACAGTCATTAAGGCATGCGTGTATCTTCTGAATCTCCAATCTCAGAGGGCAAACAATCTATTTAGCTTCATATGTTGTGGACGGCAATTCATTATTCTCAGGAAGTATGTTCTTACAATTTTCAATATCCCCTGAAATGCCTTATCGGACACATCATTTTTTGCCTTCCATTGCAGCATTTCCAGTTTGGTACCTAGCTTTTTATATCCGTGCTTACAATCTGGGTACAATAATTTTTTGTGATCATCTATCATACGCTACAACTTTTTTGATTCCTTCTCAGTTTCTCAGTCTTTCTGTGCATTCTGTAGCACCTGACCAAGATCATTAGTAGGGCTGTCTTCTGCAAACTCTTGTTCATCAGCCTCGCCCACTGTAGTATCTGCAAAAGCTTGGCCTGCAGCCTAGTCTGGAATGTTGTTATCATCCTCCAGTTGTTTGCCGTCTTCCATTATAACCCTTCTTTCATTGTGCTTGGTCCAAACCAAATAGTTAGGCATGAAACCGTATCTAAACAAGTGGCTGTGAAGAGTCCCCTGGGAAAAATGATCCTTGGGAAAAATAGTTCTTCTTGTTACTGTATTGGAAGCATGGACAACATATGAATCCCTTCTCTAGATTGTTGGCTTTGGTCGCTTCGAGAAAATAATGCAAGCCATCAACGAACTCCTTGGTCCGTCTGTCCACATTGTACATCCATTGCCGGTCCATCTGCATCGTATTACATGAAAAATGGACATAGGTCTTCGTATTAGATAAATAACTTGATCAATATTGATAATTTACACCAATCAACCTTCGTATCATTGACTAGATCGACAAAAAGAAAAATGCTAGAATTTTAGAACAAGACAGTAAAGATATATATACACTAAAGATTACAGATGCTCCATATTGAACTTCACGTAGTCAATAATCCTAAAATAATGGTACAACATAGCAGAATGTTCGCCCTCGAAGCCATCTCTGCACATGACTCTATCTTCTCCAAAGTCTATGGAGAGTCACCTCTGCTCCTCCTGTACTAGAAAATAATGGTAGAACAAAAGATCTTCGATTCTACAAACTCTGGCTGAATATCATAAAGTAATCTTGAAATAATTGTCCAAACGTATTTTGGAGGAAGTGCCACATTTTCATAATAGAAGTAAGGTGGCACAATAGCCTGTCCAGGCACATGACTTGTTCACTGAGCATGGCCCATTTTCGCAAGCCAAAACCAACCAAAAATCGATGGGCCAACATCAGTGAATAAATCTCTGCCTGAACAGGCTATTGCGACCCATACTTCTATTATGAAAATGTGGCTCCAAAAGACGTTTGGAAAACTATTTCAAGATTCTTTTATGATATTCAGCTAGAGTTCATGGACTCGAAGTTCTTCTATTCTACCATTATTATAGGATTCTTGACTCCGTGAAGTCCAATATGGAGCTGACAGGGATAGATCCCCAGTACCCGCAAGGAAGAAAGAAGTCGGACTCCTACTAGGATTCCCCTATAATCCACTAGGACTCATACCGAGTACTCCTACTAGGACTCCTCCTTGTAATCCGACTAGTTCTCCTGCCCCCTGGAGTATATAAACGAGGGCAGGGGTATCTAGATCGGCAGCTCACCTAAGCTCACAATCAAGCGCAACTCAATACAAGATCAATACAACCAACACACAGGACGTAGGGTATTACACGATCTAGTGGCCCAAACCTGTCTAAATCGTGTTCCTTGCGTCACCATTGACTCTTTGATTCTCGACGACACCCACCGCACAAAAGACCACCTTGGGTACTCCCTAGGCGGGTTGCCGGTCTAAAACACCGACAGCTGGCGCGCTAGGTAGGGGTAGTCGCCGAGTTTCTCCGCGCGAGACCGATGGCACTAGTCATCATCAAGCCTACGTTCGCCTTCGAGGCGGGCGCAACCTTCATCTTCGGCTCTTGGCTTTGCATCGCTGATGGTGCTGGATCCTTTCAACGCTGCATCATTGGCAACCAAGAAAAGAAGCGTCTCGACGAAAACTCCCTCCACCAAGAAGCAGAGAATTTCATCGAGAATATCCAAAATTTAAACATCAACGACATCGAGTTCGACTACGGCTCAGACTCGACCCTGACTCGAACTAGCCCGCTCAGGCTGACGTCCAAGTCATCCCGCAAGTCGACTTCAATCGAAGTCGATTCCCTCTTGGACCCGGCAACGCAGCCGCGGTCCACCAAGGACTCCTTACTCGTGTCCAATCCGAACTAGAGACAGCTAAGGACTGCGACTACGATTCGGACTCCATCCAGGAGATCCCTTTCTCAGGCCCAGCTCATGGCTTGGTAATTACTTTTGACTCCGCAAGGCAGTTTCGTTTATTGGCCTGGGATGAAACCATCGTTCCTTGCCCAAGATCACGAGTCGCACCTTGTCGCTCACATAGACAACCTCCCATATCAAGAGGGTATCCCGCTTACTCCAACTCGTGAAGAAGGAAGCACTATGGAGATTGCAACATCAAGCTCTCGAAGCGACTACCCGGATAGAGAAATCTTCGTCATCACATCACCAAACAACGACGCAGGTGCAAGCCACCAAAAAACTCCTCGACGGTTTGGACAACTCAACGACATCTCACAAGATGAATCGTCAGCTAACGCCCCGCAAGATGAAACCTCTAAACAGAGAAATCAAAGAAGGGCACGCAATGCTGCCCGAGCAGATCGTCGCCGACTACTAGCTATGAACATTCCTATCGTGAACCTCAAAAGAGCATTCGACGCAGTGCAAGCTCAAGAGCACAACACTCCACTCGCAGCAATTACCTTGATCAATCTCATATCAACTCTCATACCTCACGACAGAGATAACAAGTTAACAACACAAGTCGCGGAAAGGGGCAATGAGTTAATAGCACAACTCGCAGAACAAGCTTACAAACTTGTCGACAAGGAATCGCCAATTCCATCTATCCCTCACAACTCGGCCCATCAGGATGGCAGCAGAGACGTTGCAGTCCATGGTGGCAATCGCGAGGCTCCAGGAAACAGTAACGAAGTAGTCAACCAGGAGAGAAAATATAGCCGAAGGCAAAATAGAGATGAACACGAGGCCCAAAGGCGAAACAGGGATGCAGGGGAGGCTAGCTGCACCAATTCTGCAAGGAGCCCTCGTCAACGCAGAGCTGATCGTGAAGCCTCAACCTTCAACGACCTAAGAGTGGTAATCAATAACAACCGTCACCGCGAACGCGAATGCGAAGCCGATGACTATGATCACTTCCCCGCCTTCACCACACGGGTAATGAAGACTAAACTACATGAGAAGTTCAGGCCAACGGGGATCACCAAGTATGATGGCAAGCAAGATCCAGTCCAATGGCTACGATGCTACTCACTAGCAGTTCAAGCAGCTGGGGGTAATGATGATGCAAAGGTCATTCACTTCCCCATATGCATGGAACTCGTGCCGTTAACATGACTTGAGTCACTCAAGCCCAAGTCAATCGATTCCTGCGAAGACTTGACGAAAGCTTTCACTAATAATTACGCGAGCTCCATGTCTTGTCCAGGCAAAAAAATTGACCTGAGCCAAGTCAAACAGAAGGGAAGCAAGACACTTCGCGACTACCTACGTCGTTTCTTTGAAAAGAAGGCTACAATAGTCGATATTTCTGAAGTAGACGTCTTCAAGTGCTTTCAAAATGGCTTCTATGATCATCGAACATACCAAGACTTTTGGCAGACGTCGTCCAGCCACCGTCAAAGATCTTAAAATTATGGTGCAACAATGGGTAGATGAAGAAGACAAAGAGCGTGAGAGTTCGGCTCTCATCGCAACCGCAGTCGCGACAACAATAACAACAATCATGAACAAGACAGAAACCACAACAATGATAGTCGAAACAACTACTCGGGTAACTAGAACTGCAAGCGCAAACCTGACAATCCTATCGCAGCTATGTCCAACTCAGGCAAGAAAGGGTCACACAAATGCAATGACGGGCCCTCCTTCACCGAGTTACTCAAGAAACAATGGCTATGGCATCCAAATAGCAAACACTTGGTGATTGATTGCTACAGCATGCGCTGAGTAATGCAAGAATTACCCGCACCACCACCTCCCGAAGACATTGGTCAGAAGAAGGACAAGGGTAAAGGCAAGATCAACAAAGCTGATGAAGATGATGGTGAGTTCCAAACTGCCTCTAAAACGGTCAACGTCATCTTTGGCGGAATCCTGGGTACTGCGTCCAAGCGGTCCAATAAGCTAGTACTTAGAGAGATTATGGCTATCGAGCCAGCAGCTCCTACACCACTCAAATGGTCTGAGGTACCCATAACTTTTAGCAGAAAGGACCAATGGACGAGTTTCTCAGAACTAGGTTGATTCCTTCTGGTACTCGATCCTATCGTCGCAGGCTCAAGACTTACAAAAGTACTCATCGATGGCTGAAGCGGACTCAACATCATTTTTGCCAAGACACTAAGGAAAATGTGCCTCGATATCATATACATGCTTACTCCAACAGACTCACCATTTTACGGAATTGTCCCAGGAAATGCTGCCATACCTTTAGGACAAGTTGTCCGACCAGTCACTGTCGACACCAAGGAACATTACCGAACCGAGTACATCAGGTTTGAGGTTGCTGACTTCGTAACTTCTTACCATGCCATACTCGAAAGACCAGCCCTGGCTATGTTTATGGCCATACCACACTATGTGTACCTTGTACTCAAGATGCCAGGACCTAAAGGTGAATTAACACTACATGGAGACTTGAGGCGATCGTACGAGTGCGACACAGAAGCTATCGAGATCGCAGTGACTTCTAAGCACCCAATTCCATGCAACAAGTCTTCACAGCTTCAAAGAAACTCAGCTCCACTGAACTCGAGATCCCAGAAAACAAGTCGGGATCGACTAAGGTGAAACCAGCAAGCGAGAAGGACTTCAAAACCATCGATCTCTAGACTGGTGACTCATCCAAGATAGCCTTGATTGGAACAGGGCTAGACCCCAAATAGGAAAGCGCGCTCGTCAGTTTTCTTCGGGCTAACCATGACATCTTTGCTTTGAAGCCAGCTGACATGCCTGGTGTGCCCAAGGAGCTGATCGAGCATTCATTAAACATCGACCCTAAAGCTACCCCAAAAAGACAACGACTACGAAGGTTCACCCAGGACAAAAGAGATACAATAAAAAAAGAGCTAGCCAAACTACTCGCTGCAGGGTTTATCAAGGAGGTTTTCCACCCTGATTGGCTAGCCAACCCTATACTCGTTCGCAAGAAGAACAATGAGTGGAGGATGTGCATCGACTACACAGACCTCAACAAGCATTTCCCAAAGGACCCCTTTGGACTACCCAGGATCGATCAAGTAGTCGACTCCACATCTGGGTGTGCTTTGCTCTACTTTCTTGACTGCTACTCAGGCTATCATCAAATACCCCTCAAAGAAGAAGGTCAAGCAGGTACAACTTTCATCGCCCCTTTTGGAATATTTTGTTACAAAACGTTGTCTTTCGGGCTAAAAAACGCAGGTGTGACCTATCAATGTGCCATCCAGATGTGTTTCGAGAAGCAACTACACCGCAACGTAGAAGCTTATGTAGATGACGTAGTCGTGAAAACAAGAAATCCGGATGATCTAGTGACAGACTTAGAAGAAACATTTGCAAGCCTACGAGCATTCCGGTGGAAACTCAACCCTACAAAATGCGTTTTTGGTGTACCCTCGAGAAAACTACTCGAATTCATCATTAGCCACCGTGGTATTGAGGCGAACCCGGAGAAAATCTCTGCCATCACAAATATGCAAGCTCCAACCGGCATCAAGGACATGCAGAAGCTTACAGGCTGCATGGCAGCCCTCAATCGATTCATCTCAAGACTTGGAGAACGTGGATTACCCTTCTTCAAGCTACTCAAACGGCAAGACAGGTTTCAATGGACAGAGGAGGCAGACAAAGCCTTGACACAGCTCAAGAACTTCTTGTCAAAACCACCAATCCTCACGGCTCCATCTCCAAATAAGCACTTGCTCCTATACATAGCTGCTACTACTCATGTTGCAGCACAGCAGTAGTAGTCAAAATGTCTGAACCAGGCCACGTCTATAAAGTCCAGAGACCCGTCTACTTCATCATTGAAGTACTTTCGGACTCTAAAACACAGTACCCACCAGTGTAGAAGCTACTCTACGCAATCCTGCTTACCTCATGGAAACTGCAACACTACTTTCAAGAATATAGCATATCCGTCATCACCGACTTCCCGCTCGGCGAAATCCTTCATAACAGGGATGCAACGGGTAGAATCTCCAAATGGGTGGTAGAACTCGGAGCTTTGTCTCTAGACATCAAACCCAGAATAGCTATCAAATCCCAAGCTCTTGTGGACTTCATGGCAGAGTGAAGGGAAAACTAAGTACCAACACCAGTTGAAAGGCCCCAACATTGGGTCATGTACTTCGACGGTTCCCTCAAGTTTGAAGACGCTGGCACAGGAGTACTATTAATTTCTTCAAAAGGTGAACAACTCAAATATGTTCTCCAGGTCTTTTGGGAAATCTCAAACAATGAAGCCGAGTACGAAGCACTTCTACATGGCCTTCGTCTCGCAATATCACTCGGTATCAAATGTCTACTGGTATATGGTGACTCGCTAGTCGTCATTAACCAAGTCAATGATGAGTATGATCGCAACAAGGAAAACATGGACGCCTACTGCAAGGAAGTCCACAAGCTAGAGAACAAGTTCTTAGGCTTGGAGTTTTATGTCGTTCGCAACAACAACGTAGCTACTGATGTGTTGTCAAAAATGGGCTCAACCCGTGCAGAAGTTCTGGCAGGCATTTTTGTACACGAGCTGCGCAAGCCTTCCATACCAGAACAAGCTACTCCAACAGCTACCAACACAACACCTCCAGAACCCAACCGAGAGATCATGATGATCAAAGTTGACTGGAGATCACCATTCATCGACTACATCAAAGGACAAAAGCTACCATCTGACAAGAACCAAGCTGAACAAGTCTCACGATGAGGAAAGAGCTATGTTCTAGTCGGAGACAAGCTCTACAGAAGGAGCGCATCTTCAGGAATACTCATAAAATGTGTCACCCGAGAAGAAGGTCAAGAAATCATGGAAGAAATATACAAAGGAATATGTGGAAATCATGCCTCTTCATGAACGATTGTAGGCAAAGCTTTCAAAGCAGGCTTCTACTGGCTCATGGCACTGGCCGACGCAAAACAACTAGTCCGCATATGCCAAGGCTGCCAATTCTTCACCAAGCAACAACATGTCTCCGCCTACAAGCTCATCATAATACCTCTAACATGGCCCTTCGCATGCTAGGGGCTTGACATGATTGGTCCACTCCCAACTGCGCCAGAAGGGTTCAATCGAGTACTCATAGCCATCGACAAGTTCACCAAGTGGATCGAAGTTGAACCCATCACTTGCCCCAAGGCCGACTGAGTCCTCAACTTCCTGGACGAGATCGTACATCGCTACAACTTCCCCAACAGGATCATCACTGATTTGGGATCCAACTTCAACAATCACGACTTCTGGGAATACTGCGAGAACAGTGGAATTGACATACGATACGTCTCAGTTGCTCACCCAAGGGCCAATGGCCAAGTCGAGCATGCCAATGGCATGTTACTCGAAGCTCTCAAGAAAAGGTTGCATGGCATCAGCAACACGAAAGGAGGCAAATGGCTCAAAGAACTACCTAATGTTCTTTGGGGATTACGCACTCAACCATGCAAGCCTACTGGGTACTCTCCGTACTTCCTCGTATATGGGTTAGAGGCCATCCTCCCCGCAGATGTCATGTGGCAATCTCCTGCGGTTGAGCAGTATGATGAAGGAGTATCAGAGGAAACAAGGCGCCAAGACATCGACAGTCTGGAAGAAACAAGATGTGCAGCGCTGGTTCAGTCAGCCAGATATCTTGATGGACTACAATGCTATTGTGGCGGAACCACCTCAAATTAGCTTGATTAAGCAAGGTTAGGCCGCCTAACATGCGACACTCCTGCCTAACTCGGGCTAACACGAAGCGCCGTCGGATTTCATCCGATTTAACCACTTAAAACAGGATCGAGTCCAGCAAACCCACACGAGGTGAGCGGTTACAGAGAATACAACGAGTCCACTGAGTTAAACAAGTTTTACTCATTTTAGTTCAACCATAAAGTCCGACATTAGGGTTTACAAAACAAAGATCAACAGAGAAAAGCTAGCGGAAGACTTCGTCGGGGTCGGACGTCCGGGCGAGGCCAGCCAGAACATCACTGAGTCCTCTCCTCGCCGTCCGAGGAGGGGTCCCACTCAACCGTCCAGCCTGGCGGGAGCTGGGGCGGCCAAGCGCCAACAAGGGAGGGGTCGGGAACTGCAACTTCACCTGAAAAATAGGAGCCACAACAAGGCTGAGCTACTAAGCTCAACAAGACTTAACCGGGGAGGAGTCAACTACTCTCCCAACTAGACATGCAAGGCTTCTTGGCGGAGGGGTTTGTTTTGCCAAAAGCACTAAGTAACCTATTTTTCAAGTTTTAGCTCCGGTTCTAGATTTACTTACCATTCTAGGTTGTGCAACCTATTCTAATCAACATCGAGTCAATCAAGTATATGGATAAAAACAACAACATTGCCATCATCAGATTCCTCAATTACTCAGGGTGACATAGCGATCAAGTAATCTCAAACTGTGAGAGGCAGACGAATCGATTCGAGTTCTTTAACCATGCATGGTGAACCTAGCCCCACGACATCCGCGCACCCGGAGGTCGCTTCCTGTGTCGGCCTTCCCCATCAATCCCCTAACCCGTGTCGGGCCCATTTCCTTTGGTGCAAGGTTCCACAGACCCGGCCTCTGCCGTCCTGTGACCACTCATTGCCACCACGTGCGACAACCAGCAGGGGAAACTCCGTTCCAAGACCAATGGGGCGACCGCTCACGTTTAGGTTCAATCAGGTACTAGGCTTCCTCATCCCATACTAAGTATGAGGCTAGTACTTTCAAACACTTGATCACGAACACCACCACTGTCGGGCCTTAGCAAGTTTTCATAGACAGACGGGGCGACCATCTGACCACCAAAGTGTTACCAACCCTGCCCCGTCCATCGTCCTTATAGTTGTAGCAGAGAGTAAACATGCAACTCCTACAACTCGCGAGTGACAGGAGATCACTCGGCTTTTACCGTCTCCTATTTAAGCAATGCAACTACTCGGTCCAACAGCTAGTGTTCATATCAAGGGTTAACTAGGTCATGCATCTAGGGTTTCATACAACTCCTAGACGTAAATGCAAAAGCAAGTTACAGAAGGCATGCGCAAGTCTGGTAAGACTCATAGGACGTTCATGCAACCGGGGCTTGCCTGCAAACAAAGAGGGCGGTAACTGCTCGACTTCGGGGGCGGCTTCAACTTCCGCGGGCAGGAACTCGGCTACAGCTTCTTCTTCGGGCGCCGGGTGCAGCTCGTAGAAGCCGTCAGCGAGATGCAACTCTACACGAATGCAATGCAAGGGTTAGCTTAGACGGTTAGTCCAACAGCAACACTGGCTCTCCTGAGCCCAGAAACTCGCGACAAGGAGCAGGAGGTTGAGGCTGGTTGAGAGAGCTGATGATGATCATGAGGTAAGGGTAGGAAGGGAACTAGTGGTCTGATCCTTGAACTAGAGGATGTGATAACTGGGATCCTCAGACGTAGGCGCTGAAGGGTTCCCACATTTTACACTTACACCCTCGAGTTGAAGAAAAAGATCACAGCCAAGCCCTCGGACGAGGCGGACAAGGGTCGGCAAACAGACAGGGTCGGACGAGACGGAACTGGGGTCGGGCGGATAGGAGGGGTCGGGCGAGGCGGACTTAGGGTCGGCACTGACCTTCTTCCTGAAAGGAAAGCTTGGGGTCGGGAAGAGGCAGACTTGGGCGCGGAACTAAAGCTTCGAGCAGGGACTAAGATTGGCGATACTCCGGCGGCGGCGCTGCTTCTTGCGGATCACAAGAGAGCTCTACGCAGCACAAAGGAGCACGCTACTGGTGACTTGGATGAACTGAGAAGGAACTGGGAGATGAACCTTTCAAGAACTGGGTGGGTGGCGCTAGAAGCTTGAGCAGGGAGCTAGAGGAAGCTAAGGGCAACAAAGACGGAGGGAACTCCAGCGACGGGGGCATTCCTTTTATAGCTGCGGGAGCAGAGGAATGGAAACGTCGTGGAGAGTGAGAAGGGGAGCGGCGCGAAGGCCGGGGAGAAGCAATGGAGTGCTCTGCCGTGGTGGCGATTGAGCAAACCGGGCGGTGCTGCAGAACTCCGGGGGTGACGCCAGCGATCATTGCGCTACTCCGTCAGGGCGGCGTAGGCGCGGGTAGACCGGTGGTTGGGATTTGGCGGAGAGCGGGCGTCGTCATGCGGAAGAGGTGATAGAAGCGACCGGTTAAACGGAGCTAGGATCGAGGGCGCACAGGTGGGAGAACAAGCGGACGCAGCGCGGGGGAGAGCGCGGAACAACAGATTGTCGGGTGGCTCTGACAGAGCGGGGAAAGGGACTGTCGTGGCCGCGGTCGGGGTTGGCGGTGGGGGAATCGTCGTGTAGCGACGACCGGGCGGCGCAACTGTTGCTGGAAGGGATAGAAAAGACGGGCGGCATCGGTCTCCGGGGTCGGGATCTGGTATCGTGATGATGGGCGCGGGGAACGAGGGTCTGCAGAAAGGGGTGCAGAGGGCTTCCGCTGCCATTGGTGAAAAGGGCGCGGGAACCAACTCTGTTCCTCGCCAGAGACAAAACTGAGCGATGGCGTCGGAGAAGACGAGCCACGCGGCAGGAAAGCTCTGAGGCGGCCATGCAACTCGAGTGCGGCTGGCGCGGGGGATCTGGAAAAGATCTCACGGGTTCACCGGAGGAAAAGATCGGACGGGTGAGGAAGTTCTGCAGGATCCGACGAAGGGCTGAACTCGCCAGGGTCGGGAAAAAGGAACGAACGGTAGGGGTCGGATCTCAGGGGTCGTAACTGGCGGAAGACTGAGCACTTAGGCGCGGTCAACAGAGCAACTGACTGAGGTTAAGGGCTGAGATCAAACCTAACCGGAAAAGATTAGGGGTCGGTCGTTACAGCCTACCCCTCTTAAAAAGAATCTCGTCCCGAGATTCAAGATCAAGGGTGTGCTGTTCTTACCTCCTTGATGGGATAGAAAACCTGGAAAACGCTTGCTCAGATATTCTTCCGTCTCCCATGTTGCTTCATCTTCGGTGTGGTTTCTCCAGAGGATCTTGTACATCCTCACCACTTGGCGTCGGGTGTGCCTTTCCTTCTGGTCGAGAACTCGATCTGGGTACTCGGCGTAGGTCAGGTCAGGTTCTACTTGAAGCTGTTCTTGTTCTAGGATCTCTGCTGGAACTCGGACACACTTCTTCAGCTGAGACACATGGAAAACATCATGTATGGCCGACAGTTGCTCTGGGAGTTGGATCCGGTAAGCAACAGGTCCACATTTCTCCACAATCTCATAAGGGCCAACATAGCGTGGAGCTAACTTGCCTTTTATTCCAAACTGTTGCACTCCTTTGGTTGGGGAGACTCGAAGGTATACATGATCACCAAGGTTGAACCGCAGGGGTCTCCTCCGCTGGTCAGAGTAACTCTTCTGTCGCGATTGGGCGGCCTTGAGATTTGCCTGAATTACCTTCACTTGCTCTTCGGCTTCTGCCACCAAGTCAGGGCCATAAACTTGTCTCTCTCCTGGTTGGGACCAGTTCAAGGGTGTTCGGCATCTTCGGCCGTACAGGGCCTCAAACGGCGCCATCTTCAAACTGGCCTGGTAGCTGTTATTGTAGGAGAACTCTGCTAAGGGCAGGCACTTGTCCCAGCTTTTGTCATAGTGGATGACACAAGCTCTTAACATGTCTTCGAGGATTTGATTGACTCTCTCGGTTTGTCCATCGGTTTGGGGATGATATGTTGAGCTTCGGATGAGCCTTGTGCCCATGGATGCTTGTAGTTGCTCCCAGAAACGGGCCACAAACTGAACTCCTCTGTCTGAGACTATAGTCTTGGGTACACCATGTAGGGAAACGATACAGTCGAGGTACAACTCTGCGTACTGCCTGACGGTATAGGTGGTACGAACAGGAAGGCAATGTGCCGTCTTGGTCAGACGGTCCACTATAACCCAGATAGAATCATACCGTTGAGTTGTAAGGGGTAACCCAACTATAAAGTCCATGCTGATGTCTTCCCATTTCCAAGAGGGAATAGGTAGCGGCTGCAAGGTCCCTGCTACTTTCAAGTGACTGGCCTTGACACGTTGACAAGTGTCACATTCTGAAACATAACGAGCTATCTCCGGTTTCATCCCACTCCACCAAAAGGTCTGACGGAGATCATGGTACATCATGTTGCTGCCAGGGTGGATGGAGAACTTGGAAAGATGAGCTGCATCTAGGATCTGCTTCCTTAACTCAGGGTCGGCGGGCACTACTAGTCGGTTTCCATAGTACACACCTCCCGTTTGGTCCTGCTAGAAAAGCTTATATCCCTCGTCTTTTACCAAGACCTTACTGATGATCCGTTTTACTTCTTCATCCTCAGCTTGTGCTGACCGAATCCAGTCCTCTAAAACTGAGTCAAGGATGATGTGATCAAGGGTTCCATGGGGAACAAGCTCTAGACTTAGTTTTCCCATCTCGTGACATAAAGTGTTGGTGAAGGCGGTGGACAACAAACAGTTGCACTGGGGTTTGCGACTGAGGGCGTCGGCCACCACATTGGCCTTGCCAGGATGATAGTGCACTTCCAGGTCATAATCCTTTATCAACTCCAGCCATCTTCTCTGACGCATGTTGAGGTCGGCTTGCGTGAAGATGTACTTGAGGCTCTTGTGGTCGGTATAGATGTTGCAGTGAGCTCCCATTAAGTAGTGCCTCCATATCTTCAAGGCGTGTATCACTGCTGCCAACTCAAGGTCATGTGTCGGGTAGTTCAGCTCATGAGGTCGCAACGCACGTGAGGCATAGGCAATGACTCGGCTGTCTTGCATAAGAACACATCCAAGTCCAGTGCCGGAGGCGTCACAGTATACGTCACACGGCCTAGAGGGGTCGGGTTGAGCCAAAACTGGGGCGGTGGTTAACAAGTGCTTCAGGGTCTTGAAAGCTTCTTCGCACTTGGTGTCCCACACAAACTTGACCTCTTTCTTCAACAACTCGGTCATCGGCTTGGCTATCTTGGAGAAATCCGGTATAAAACGCCGATAGTAACCTGCCAGTCCGAGGAAACTCCGGATCTGGTGTACCGAGATGGGAGACTTCCATTCCATGACCTCTTGCACCTTGCTGGGATCCACGGCAATACCGTCCTTGGAGATAGTGTGTCCCAAAAACTTGACACTATCCAACCAAAACTCACACTTGGAGAACTTTGCATAAAGCTGGTGATCTCTCAGTCGCTGAAGAATTATATGAAGATGGTTGGCATGCTCTTCCTTGTCCTTTGAGTACACTAGGATATCATCAATGAACACCACTACAAACTTGTCCAGCTCGGGCATAAACACCGAGTTCATAAGGTACATGAAGTAAGCGGGTGCATTGGTGAGTCCAAAGGACATGACCAGGTACTCATACAGTCCATATCTGGTAGAGAAAGCTGTCTTGGGTACGTCGCAAGGTCGAATCTTGATTTGGTGATAACCAGAACGAAGATCGATCTTGGAGAACACCTTTGCTCCGGCTAACTGGTTGAACAAGACATCAATGCGGGGCAGTGGGTACTTATTCTTAACTGTTACCGCATTGAGGGGTCGGTAATCCACACACATTCGTAAACTGCCGTCTTTCTTCTTCACAAACAGGGCGGGGCAACCCCAAGATGATGTACTGGGTTGAATGAAGCCCTTTTCCAACAGATCATGCAACTGGGTCTTCAACTCTGCTAACTCAGCGGGTGGCATCCGATAGGGTCTCTTAGATATCGGGGCTGTGCCGGGAACCAACTCTATAGAAAACTCCACTTCTCTGTCAGGTGGCATGCCTGGCAAGTCTTCTGGAAACACATCTGGGTACTCACAGATAACAGGGAGGTCTTCTAAACGGGATCCCACGAGAAGATAGGCACAGGGAGTCAAAGACTCAGGATGGGTCAAGGATAGGGTAGCACTGCCATGAGAGGGCGAGCTGATGAAAAGAGATCGGGCTGAGGTATCTAAAACAACACGGTGCCGGGCCATCCAATTCATGCCAAGGATGACGTCTAGGCCTTCGAGGTCAAGGAGGATAAGGTTTTCCTTGAAGAGGGTGGGGCCTAGCTGGAGAGGTACAAGAATAACGACCTGATCCGACGTTATTCTTCCTCCAGGAGTGGCGATCACATAGGGTTCCTTAGTGTGACCTACACTTAGCCCACATCTTTCCCTTGCCTTACTCCCGATAAAGCTATGAGAGGCTCCCGAATCAAACAACACCATAACAACTTGATTTAAAACAAGAAAAGCACCCGTCATTACTGACGCACCTTCGGGAAGTTCGGTCAAGCTGGTGTAGTTGAGTCGGCCTTGTCGGACTTGCACCTTGGGCCTTCTTCCTCTGGCTGCCATGGGGTTCTGGCCTTGCTGCTGAGTCTTGCTCTGGGGGCAGTCCCTTGCAAAATGTCCCTCATTGCCGCAGGTAAAACATCTGTTACTGACTGCCGGACGAGGTGGCGTTGGCAAGGTCGGCCGGGGTACTTGCGGTTGGAAGCCTGGGGAACTAGGCATTGTTGCCGGCGGGGATCGGGCGATCCATTTCCCTGACTGTTGGGGTCGGCCAGGGGCTTGTGGAGGGATCATCCGAAACCTTCGGGCTGGCGGGCTCGGAAGAGCCACAGAGGCTTTCCTCTTCTGGTCGGCCTTGAGAGCTTGCATGCAGTCCTCCTGGGAGATGGCCAGATTGACCAACTCGTTATAGGTATCCACCCGGATGGGGTTCAGCCTTTCCCTGAGCTCCAAGCTCAGTCCTCGGCGGAATCTGTCCCGCTTCTTCTCATCCGTGTCCGCGTGATATCCCGCATAACGGCATAGGTCATTGAACGCCTGGGCGTAGTGCAGCACATCCCGAGTTCCCTGGGTGAGGGCCAGAAACTCGTTGAGCTTGCGCTCCAGGAGACCTTCAGGAATGTGATGCGCCTTAAACGCCGTCTTAAACTCGTTCCAACTGACTACGTGGTCAGCAGGTAGTATGGCATGGTAGTGGTCCCACCAAAGCCGTGCGGAACCACGCAGCTGCTGAGCTGCGAACCGCGCCTTGTTGTTGTCAGGACATGGAGCGGTGAGGAGCTCGAACTTGGATTCGATCGTACGAACCCATGCATCAGCGTCTAGCGGTTCTTGGGTCTTTTGGAACAACGGGGGCTGCGTCCCCAGAAAGTCCTCATATCTTGCGATATGCTGCTGCTGCTGTGCTCTACCACCATGTGGCTGCTGTTGTCCTTGCACCAGATGCCTGAGCAGCTCGGTTTGAGTTGCTAGGATTGCCTCCAATGGCGATGGTGGCGGGGGCAGGGGAAGATCTTGTTGCTGATTACTACCACTGGGCATAGTTCCAGACCTCGTGCGGTGCGCCATCTGCAAGAGTTAACGCCCCATCAGTCTCATAACCTTAGGTGCACTCCAGCAATTGGGAACGTATGAATTAAATCCTTCAATGCGACTCTTGCCAATGGTGCATCACACGTCCTTACAGAGGAAGCACATTCCTCCCATTTTCATCACCGATAGCCCCTACTTGCCCTGGTACTCCACCTCAGGTAACCACACCACATACAGACTCCTAGGGTCGGGTCCACTCGAACCAAGGGGTCGGATACGGTCCGTACTTGGAAGGGTCGGACAAGGCAGAGACTGCCTCTAAGGTCGGCGCACTCTGGCTTGCAAACTAGGGTCGGCCAACTGAACAGGCTCCCCGAAAACAACACAGGGTTACGGCACCACTCACTCAACCTTAGCATCCACATCATACGAAAAGGATAAAACTATGCACTGCACTGGGTTGACTTCATACAAACGACGTTTCAACACAGGGGGTACTCAACTCAAGGCTAACCTATTACAACTTTCCAAAACTAGGCTGCCGAGGAGTACAACAAAATAAAGAAGGTTCCCTGAGAACCCTTAAGCTACCACTGGACACTATGAGTCGGAGAAGGGGCGCCATCTTCTTCTATGTCCATGCTGGACGCTCCCTCGTCTTCCTCAGGGTCCTCCTAAGCTTCAAGCTGCATGTTGAGGGCATGCATATCTTCAAGCTCAGCTTGGTGCTCCTCTAGGTGGGCATTGGAAACGGCCAACTCCATTTCCACCTCCATTTTCTCCTCGGAGAGCTCGATCATACCGTCCACAAGGTCGGCAACTTCTCCTTCCAGCTCGGAGATCCGGTCTTGCATGTCGTGGATCTGGATTCCACGTTGGATCAGCTGGTAGGTTTGTCCTACCAGGTCCCTTCTAGCTGCCTGGAGGTACCCGTGGGTGTCTGCAGCAGTCCGGGCAAAGAGAGTCATGGCTCTTCCTTGGAGCTCGATCAGCCGGTAGAAGGCAGCCATGCAACGGACGTTGGTGGAGATGGTGAGCGTGGCACAGGTAGCGGCCAACACCTCGAGGTTTCCGATGCGGTCCAGCTAGGCCGGGTCCAACCGACTCCTGACGGGAAAAAGACCGATCGGGTCCAGGGTGATCTCCACAGGGTGGAACTGACAGAACTGCGTGAGCAACTGGAGAGCGGCGGATTCCCACGTATCTTCCGGAGAAAGACCGTAGGCTATGATGCCCAGAGAGGGCCAGTCGGGCCGCGCAAAAGGGGGTGGCACCAGCGCTTGCACCTGGCACGTCTGGATGCCCTGCTCCACATACAGCCGCCCAGAATACAGGGGTGGGGACTGATACCCAAACCATCTCAACGTATCCCACAAGATCGCGGGAAACCCCTCGAAATGTAGGCATGTTGATTGGAAGGTACCGTCCGCTCCAAACACCACATGCCCGGGAGCAGCCATCTGGAACCAAGAAAACCGAAGCCACGTGAGATAACTCCGAGGATCAGGGATCGGATAGAGAAACAGAAGGATTAACCGAAGGCAACTAAGAGGAACTAGAAATCCTTAGATCCAAAAGAACTCTGTCGGACAGGGTTGCTGTTGAGAAGAGAACATTACAGATTTTTGGTATGACGCATGCACGGCCTACCGTACTCTTAACCAAAAACAACTGCCCAAACCTTGGGTCTTACGCGGTCAGCGCCGGTGACAAGGCAACAATACGTCTCTCCCTATATTAACTAGTCGGTTCTAGCAACGTCTTAACGAACGCGGTTAGCAACCTGCAAAAAACACACACACGAACCTCTCGTGCCAGCACCCACGAAAGCGTTCCCAAACATTACCGTTCACTATAGGAATGGCACCCATGCGTTTAAGGCTGCATGGACAGCACTCAACCGTGGAAATAGGTTCCTTCCGAATAGAACCACGTAACCCTTCGCATACTCGTGATGCGGCATCGGCACACGTATGACAAACGTGGCGAAACAACCGTGCCAATAGGTTCGTTGGAATCGAACCATATCAACCTTCGTATGGATCACATACGGAATCTGCGCACGTATAATAGACGTGGGCGAAAACAACCGCGAAGATAGGGTCCCTTGAATGGAACTCCCTATCAACCCTCGCATACTCGTGATGTGGAACTCAGCACACGTATAATAGACGTGGCGAAGTGCTGGAAGAGTTAGCAACATAACCAGATACTTATTAGTCACCTGAAACAACCCCAAAATCCCCTAGGGCCTCTCGCACTAAGTCATCCTTAACGCTTGTACGAGATTTTCGAAAGGTTCTTGCAACTTTTAAATTTTCAAAGAAGTGTTTAGGGCTCATTGGGTTCTCTGATATGCTAAACTCGGCTCTGATACCAAGCTGTGGCGGAACCACCTCGAATTAGCTTGATTAAGCAAGGTTAGGCCGCCTAACATGCGACACTCCTGCCTAACTCGGGCTAACACGAAGCGCCGTCGGATTTCATCCGATTTAACCACTTAAAACAGGATCGAGTCCAGCAAACCCACACGAGGTGAGCGGTTACAGAGAATACAACGAGTCCACTGAGTTAAACAAGTTTTACTCATTTTAGTTCAACCATAAAGTCCGACATTAGGGTTTACAAAACAAAGATCAACAGAGAAAAGCTAGCGGAAGACTTCGTCGGGGTCGGACGTCCGGGCGAGGCCAGCCAGAACATCACTGAGTCCTCTCCTCACCGTCCGAGGAGGGGTCCCACTCAACCGTCCAGCCTGGCAGGAGCTGGGGCGGCCAAGCGCCAACAAGGGAGGGGTCGGGAACTGCAACTTCACCTGAAAAATAGGAGCCACAACAAGGCTGAGCTACTAAGCTCAACAAGACTTAACCGGGGAGGAGTCAACTACTCTCCCAACTAGACATGCAAGGCTTCTTGGCGGAGGGGTTTGTTTTGCCAAAAGCACTAAGTAACCTATTTTTCAAGTTTTAGCTCCGGTTCTAGATTTACTTACCATTCTAGGTTGTGCAACCTATTCTAATCAACATCGAGTCAATCAAGTATATGGATAAAAATAACAACATTGCCATCATCAGATTCCTCAATTACTCAGGGTGACATAGCGATCAAGTAATCTCAAACTGTGAGAGGCAGACGAATCAATTCGAGTTCTTTAACCATGCATGGTGAACCTAGCCCCACGACATCCGCGCACCCGGAGGTCGCTTCCTGTGTCGGCCTTCCCCATCAATCCCCTAACCCGTGTCGGGCCCATTTCCTTTGGTGCAAGGTTCCACAGACCCGGCCTCTGCCGTCCTGTGACCACTCATTGCCACCACGTGCGACAACTAGCAGGGGAAACTCCGTTCCAAGACCAATGGGGCGACCGCTCACGTTTAGGTTCAATCAGGTACTAGGCTTCCTCATCCCATACTAAGTATGAGGCTAGTACTTTCAAACACTTGATCACGAACACCACCACTGTCGGGCCTTAGCAAGTTTTCATAGACAGACGGGGCGACCATCCGACCACCAAAGTGTTACCAACCCTGCCCCGTCCATCGTCCTTATAGTTGTAGCAGAGAGTAAACATGCAACTCCTACAACTCGCGAGTGACAGGAGATCACTCGGCTTTTACCGTCTCCTATTTAAGCAATGCAACTACTCGGTCCAACAGGCTAGTGTTCATATCAAGGGTTAACTAGGTCATGCATCTAGGGTTTCATACAACTCCTAGACGTAAATGCACAAGCAAGTTACAGAAGGCATGCGCAAGTCTGGTAAGACTCATAGGACGTTCATGCAACCGGGGCTTGCCTGCAAACAAAGAGGGCGGTAACTGCTCGACTTCGGGGGCGGCTTCGACTTCCGCGGGCAGGAACTCGGCTACAGCTTCTTCTTCGGGCGCCGGGTGCAGCTCGTAGAAGCCGTCAGCGAGATGCAACTCTACACGAATGCAATGCAAGGGTTAGCTTAGACGGTTAGTCCAACAGCAACACTGGCTCTCCTGAGCCCAGAAACTCGCGACAAGGAGCAGGAGGTTGAGGCTGGTTGAGAGAGCTGATGATGATCATGAGGTAAGGGTAGGAAGGGAACTAGTGGTCTGATCCTTGAACTAGAGGATGTGATAACTGGGATCCTCAGACATAGGCGCTGAAGGGTTCCCACATTTTACACTTACACCCTCGAGTTGAAGAAAAAGATCACAGCCAAGCCCTCGGACGAGGCGGACAAGGGTCGGCAAACAGACAGGGTCGGACGAGACGGAACTGGGGTCGGGCGGATAGGAGGGGTCGGGCGAGGCGGACTTAGGGTCGGCACTCACCTTCTTCCTGAAAGGAAAGCTTGGGGTCGGGAAGAGGCAGACTTGGGCGCGGAACTAAAGCTTCGAGCAGGGACTAAGATTGGCGATACTCCGGCGGCGGCGCTGCTTCTTGCGGATCACAAGAGAGCTCTACGCAGCACAAAGGAGCACGCTGCTGGTGACTTGGATGAACTGAGAAGGAACTGGGAGATGAACCTTTCAAGAACTGGGTGGGTGGCGCTAGAAGCTTGAGCAGGGAGCTAGAGGAAGCTAAGGGCAACAAAGACGGAGGAAACTCCGGCGATGGGGGCATTCCATTTATAGCTGCGGGAGCAGAGGAATGGAAACGTCGCGGAGAGTGAGAAGGGGAGCGGCGCGAAGGCCGGGGAGAAGCAATGGAGTGCTCTGCCGTGGCGGCGATTGAGCAAACCGGGCGGTGCTGCAGAACTCCGGGGGTGACGCCAGCGATCATTGCGCTACTCCGTCAGGGCGGCGTAGGCGCGGGTAGACCGGTGGTTGGGATTTGGCGGAGAGCGGGCGTCGTCGTGCGGAAGAGGTGATAGAAGCGACCGGTTAAACGGCGCTAGGATCGAGGGCGCACAGGTGGGAGAACAAGCGGACGCGGCGCGGGGGAGAGCGCGGAACAACAGATTGTCGGGCGGCTCTGACAGAGCGGGGAAAGGGACTGTCGCGGCCGCAGTCGGGGTTGGCGGTGGGGGAATCGTCGTGTAGCAACGACCGGGCGGCGCAACTGTTGCTAGAAGGGACGGAAAAGACGGGCGGCATCGGTCTCCGGGGCCGGGATCTGGTATCGTGATGATGGGCGCGGGGAACGAGGGTCTGCAGAAAGGGGTGCAGAGGGCTTCCGCTGCCATTGGGGAAAAGGGCGCGGGAACCAACTCTGTTCCTCGCCAGAGACAAAACTGAGCGATGGCGTCGGAGAAGACGAGCCACGCGGCAGGAAAGCTTTGAGGCGGCCATGCAACTCGAGTGCGGCTGGCGCGGGGGATCTGGAAAAGATCTCACGGGTTCACCGGAGGAAAAGATCGGACGGGTGAGGAAGTTCTGCAGGATCCGACGAAGGGCTGAACTCGCCAGGGTCGGGAAAAAGGAACGAATGGTAGGGGTCGGATCTCAGGGGTCGGAACTGGCGGAAGACTGAGCACTTAGGCGCGGTCAACAGAGCAACTGACTGAGGTTAAGGGCTGAGATCAAACCTAACCGGAAAAGATTAGGGGTCGGTCGTTACAGCTATCATGACCGTAATGTCAAAGAACGTTCCTTCAACGTTGGCGACATGGTCCTCAAACGAATTCAAGACACATCAGGGATCCACAAACTCAATTTGCCATGGGAAGGTCCCTATATCATATCCAAGGTCACAGGGCCTGGATAGTACCGACTACAGGAACTCTCAGGCGAACAAGTACAAACTCTTGGAGTATAGAGCATCTGTGTCGCTACTACCCATAGTAGACTACAGGACATGTACTCGGGTCTTCACCCATAGTTTATTGAACAAAAAAGTTCTTTGGCAAAGACTATCTTTGCCTCTTCTTGACTATTCACAGCCACTCGAGCTCTTCAGCTCTGCAAGCCCTAGCACTCTGCTCAACTTTATTCCATCAAGTCTCTTCGAGTTATCACAACTTGTCGGCTATTCACAGCCACTCAAGCTCTCCAGCTCTGCGAGCCCCAGCGCTCCGCTCTCAACTTGATTCCATCAAGTTTCTTCGAGCTACCACAAGTCATCGGCTATTCATAGCCACTCGTGCTCTCCAGCTCTGCGAGCCCAGCGCTCCACTCTCAACTTGATTCCATCAAGTCTCTTTGAGTTATCACAACTCGTTGGATATTCACAGCCACTCGAGCTCTTCAGCTCTATGAGCCCCAGCACTCCGCTCTTGACTTGTTTTCGTCAAGTCTCTTCGAGTTATCACAACCCATTGGCTATTCACAGCCACTCAAGCTTTTTAGCTCTACGAGTTTCAACACTCTCGCCAACTTGTCTCTACAAGACTAAGCGGCTTCACAAAGCCATGACTCAAGTCATTTCACTTACTGGGCTACAATGCTTATGACAACAAGCGACGACTACGGTGTTGGTCACTTGTCCTCCAAAGGCACAACACTATCACAACCATCATTTAAGTAGTACAAAAACTCACTTCATACTTTAATTTTTTGGATTAATGAAACTCCGCAGGATTACATTCGACTACCCAATGAAGTCAGGGTATACAAAATACAACATAATTGGAGAACGACAACTGCAAGCAACTACCTACTGGCAGTTAGAACAGAAGTGCCAGGCTTTTACTATATCACAAGGATACACGAGCCTGGTGACTGCTCCACTACCAAGGTGCAGGCAGTGTCAAAAGGTAGGATCTGCACACAAGGAAGCTTCGCAATACGTAGCTGTACCCTGGTTCTTTCCCCTAACAACCGGAAAATAGGTATTCCTTCACTGCTGCTCCCTCAACGGCGATAGGATAAATACCCGACGCAGGATCAGGAAGAAAAGCACTAGGAAGACGAAGTGCACTTCCCGAAGCTGCTCCCTGGACAGCTTCAGTGCACAGGTCCTTACCGTATGGCACACCTCCACCTCTAATCAGGGAGCCGGATAAAGACCGCGGAGCTCATCATCCTTCACCCACGAGTTCCAGAGTGGACTGAGCTAGATCATGAGTTGCAAGATGAGGCACGCGGCAAACCCTCCTACGAGGATTCTTCTAGCATTGTGGCTATCCCTACGAGCGTAAGAGTCTGTGGAGGGAAGGTGGCTCTAATCTACGAGGAATCTTTTAGCACCAGGACACTCATTGGAAGCTCTTTACTATCAAACAACAGTAACCTGAAGCAAGCCATCGCTATACTGAAGGGCATGATCCTGATCGAGTACCCACATGCTCATTTATAGCCGAAGGGCTACAACGGTCAACTACTCGCAATTACTGCTCGCTCGTGATGAGCAGCCTGAGACACTAACAAAGGCCAGACAGACGACTCCACGCATTGACCACACTAAGCACAACATACAAAAGTGAACAGTGTACCCGTGTACCCTCTCAAGTAAAAGGCAATAATAGCTACAATACCCTCACCAGCAACTGCAATAATTGAAGACCACACCGGATACTACGACTACTTGGTTACTCGGATTTGTTTTCCCGACTATGAGGTCAAACAACAAAGATCATCGATCATAATCAGAATTTCTAAATAGAGCAAGATTTACAAGACAATTGATCGAGTACAGCCACAAGTGTTTGGCAAAAAATACAACACGAGTTCAAATGACTAAGGTTCCTCCAAAGATATGAACTCAGTCATCCTTGTCGCAATGGGCTCAACCTCCTCAAGATACTGCGCATAGGCATCCTCTGTGTAGTTTCGGGCAATTCCATCTCCAGCCGCTGACAAGTTTGCCCTCGGGTAATACGACTTGACCACTGCAAGGACTTGCATGTAGACAGTCTTACACAGTCTAGCAACTCTACCCGGGGCAGCTCTTAGTCTTTCGACTAGCGAGCGAGGCTCAACATCATCTTCGGGTGGAGCAATAGTGTTGACTACATCCTGAGCAGCACTAGTCAACTCTTGGAGATCACCTTCCAGCCTCTCCACAGTTCTAGCATGGCCTCTATAGGACACCATAGCCAACGCCAGCATCACTCTATGGCAGAACCGTCCAAATTAACTTGGCTAAAGCACACTTAAGCCGCTTAACACACGATCATGTACTTTAAACAAATCAACTTGGTCGTCCATCGGATTTCATCCGATAAACCACTTAACTTAGGATGGAGAAAGCAAGACTCACACGAAGGTGAGTGGTTATAGAGATTACAACAGTCCATCTCAATTAAACAAGTGCATCGAATTATTACAACCTCAAGTTCGAAATTCAAGCAAGGTTTGCAGTAATTTCAAATAACAAAAATAAATAAGTAGAGTCTAGACGTCATCGCAGGATATCATGATGAAGTCGATCATGACATCAATGATCCCTGTCCTCACCGTCCGAGGAGGGATCCCACTCAACCGTCCAACTAGGAGGAAGTTGGGGAGGCCAAGTGCCACTTGCAGCGAGCTCATTGGTATCAACATCACCTAAAAAGATGTGCCACAACAAGGTTGAGCAACTACGCTAAACAAGACTTAACCGACGGGTGGTAACTACTTCCACCAACACCTAGACGTGCAATGCTTTTTGGCTCTGGGTTTGTTTTTGCCAAAAGCGACTAGAGTAGGTCCTTACTTTCAATATTTTAGCCACAAGTTCTACTGTTGTTTTACCATTCTAAGTTGCATCTATACTAAACCAAGCATAGTTTCCAAGCAATTAATACAAGTAATAATATTAGATCATCACCTTTCATCATTACTCAGTATAGCATAGCGATCAAGTAGTCCCAAATTGTGAGAGGCAGATGAATCGATTCGAATTTCTAAACCATGCATGGCGAACCTAATCCCACGACATCTGCCTACCACGAAGGGCCGCTTCACTTGTCAGCCATCCCCATCGATTCCCATACCCATGTCAGGCCTACTTCCCTTGGTACAAGGCTCCATAGACCCGGCCTCTGCCGTTCTATGACTGCACTTGTCACCATACACGATTGCAAGGGAACTCCGTTCTAGAGATAGTGGAACGATCCGCTCACGTTCTGATTCAATCAGGTACTAGGCTTCCCAATCCCATACTAGGTATGAGACTAGTACTTTCAAACACTTGATCACGAACACTATCACATCTCGACCTTACTCCAGTTTCTTGTAGACAGACGGGGCAATCCACCGACCACCAAAAAACAGTTCACAAAGCCCTACCCCGTCCATCATCCTTATAGTTGTAACAAAAGGAAAGCAAACAAATCCTATAACTTGCGAGTGACAGGCAATCACTCGACTTTTACCGAGTCCTATTAAGCATTGCATCTACTCAGCTTATCATACTAGTGTTCAAATCAAAAGGGTACTAAGTTCATGCATCTACGGTTTCAATAAACTCCTGGAACGTAAATGCACAATCAAGCAATCAATTGTATTGCAAGAATTTAAAGATAGGAAAACATGCTCCGGGGCTTGACTTCACACGGGGAGTTTGTAAACTGGTTCTCGGCTTGCTCCGGTATAGGCTCAGCTCCTACTTGATGCAGATCAGCTACGACTCCTTCTTCTAGCGCCGAGTGAAGCTCGTACGTTCCGTCTGCGAGGTTCAGCTCTACACGAAATGTGAATGCATCAAGTTCAACTCCCATGCTTCCTCATATAGGGTGCAAAACACGAATTAGTGCTAAAGTGTAAATTACATTATGACCACATTCACCTAAGCAAGGTTCTACACCTTCTTCATCTCCATAAGGTAAGGTATGTTGTGGTATAAATCCGGGGTTGACTTGATGGTGATTGTGTACATATATAACTTAAGTTTATTAAACTTTAGATCGGAAAGTTATTCTATTTTTGAATGATTTTTTGTACCTCTTCTGAAAGAGACCATTACCCTTACTCAAGGTTTCTTTCTTCCATTTAATTTGGTTCATATCCCAAATTTTATTTCAATCTTCTAACAGTAAGCTATGAAGTTGAAACTTCACCAGCCACTTAACCGTGTCATGATTAAGGTACCGCACAAATTTGAGGCTCATTAGAGTTGCAAAAAAATAATTAAAATTGTTTCATTATGATAAGGTAGTGTGTGCTTAATTATTTTTAAGACAGAAACCATGACGAATCTGAGTATGAAATTTTAACAGTAGGTTCCAGACGTGAATTAGAGCCTTTGGTGAATTTTTCATAAGTTTTAGTGAAGGGCATCTTTTTCCATATATTTATCCTAATTATTTTTCCCCAAAAAGGAAAGTGGTTTTCTTTCTGCTTATGATCAGGTTCTATATTTTTCCTACAAACTACACTACACCACTGACCTATTCCAGTTTGTTTCACATTTTTATCATCTCTGGTTTAATCATGATGCAAAAAGAAAAATCTTACTGCATATTTAGCTTAATAAACTAAAACAGTGACTTAACTATCTGGGCTGGGCTCCAATTTATTTTTCCAAGCTTCTATGCTTAGCAAAACACACTGCAGATTTGGATTTATCTTTTTAGCATTTTTCCTTGATTTACAATGATTTAAATAGCTTAAATAAGGGTTAAAACATATAACATTAATCCTTGCAGATACATGTGCCAAAAGTATTTTTATCAGAAACTATACTTTATAATAAATCTAGAAAAATTGATTTGGCATTTTTCTCAATTTTCTAAGAGTTTTGGTGAATTTCCAAAGTTAAACAAATTTTCTGCCGATTATAAAAAAAATGAGGTAAGCTTGCGATCTAGCCCCTAGGTCTATAGGTTAAATGCGCAGAGGTCCCTAACTTTAGCGCTAAGGTCCCTGGAAGAAGGGAAAAGACACAAGTGTGTCCTTGGCGGCACTCACGGCGGCGGTTCGGCCAAATTCCAGCGATGCGCCGGCCAATCCAAGGCAAGAAATTGTGGGGATGGCGCAGGAGCTCACCAGGAGTCTATTGGCGGCGGATGAGGCGCGGTGGAGGCTCGGTGGAGGCAGAATGGCACAAGGGCAAGGAGCTTCAGGTGGCGACAAAGTCCAACGGCGTGCCGGCATCGTCGTCGCTAAGGGACCCCAACAAGCGGCTCGCGAAGCTTCGTGTGGACACTACAGAGCTAGTGATGGTGGTGGTGAGGAGCGGGAAGCGGTGGAGGTGGGGGCTCCACGGAGAGGTGGCTTTACGGCGGGCGCGAAACAGAGCAGGGGAGCGTGGCGAGGTTGGGCGAGCGGGAAAGGGGGCACAAGCTGCGCCGAGCCTCCATTTATAGGGCCAGGGCGGAGTGGCGAGCGAGGTGGGGCCAGGACTGGCAGCTAGGGACCGGAGGGGAGCCGGGACGCTACTGCGGCCATTAATGGCGGTGGCGCCATTGGTGCAGAGAAGGAAGGGTGGCGCGGCAGGCGAGGGTGCTGCAGGCGAGGCGAAGCAAAGCGAGCATGCGCGGCAATAACGGCTTTGCCAGGACGTGTTACTGGCGAGGCGGTGAGGAGCTGTCGTGGCCAGGGTGGCGGTTGGCGGAGGTGGTGGTGTCGAGCTGGCCATCCGCGGGGGCGCGCGCTCAGGCAGGGCAGTGGGCAAGGCGTGCCCTCGGGCGAGGCGGAGCTGCCGGGAGCAGGGTGAGGCATCGGCCTGCCGCGGCCAGAGACCGGGTGGAGGTGCTGGGTTGGTGGGTAGGGGCCACGCGGCGAGTGGTGGGCGGAGCGCAACGCACGCGCTCGGGCGCTCTCTGGGCGTGAGGGATTTGCGGGATGCGGCGATGGGGCGGTCTTCGAGTGTGAGTTACTCCTATTTTTGATCTGCGCAATCTTAACTCCCTTTACAAAAGTTGTAGACCTCAGATCGAAGTTCATCTTTTGTAATTGAACCGAGTTCAAATTCGCAGCAGATTTGAAGATAAAAAGCTTCAAAGTTTGAAGGAACGCCTGATTTTCAGACTTATGCCAAAACGGCAATTTGGCTGATTTCAAAGTTTTTGGCTGACTTGAGCCCCAATTTTGAAAGGCTTCTGAGGTGAATTTGACCAGGGTTCAAAAGATGAAGTTGTTGTATAAACTTAGTTCTCAAACTCTTATAAATGGTTTTGCTGGCGTTCTGTTCAAGTTTTGTGAGATAGGCTTAGGCCAAAATGCGTGGTTGAGCTTATTCCAGACTTAGTCTAGATTTGTAGGTCTTGGGCTGAGTTGACCAATTTGGCCGACTTTGACCTGGTTTTTGAAAGCCTTCTGTGCAGATTTCGACCTTACTCCTTTAGTAAAAGTTGTTAAGGGCACGAAGCTTTGAAAATTTTGTATAGAGTTCAGCATGAGTTTATTTTGGAAAATTTTAGATAAAGAGCTCCAAAGTTGGGACTTCATCTATTTTTCTTAAATTGACACAGTTTTGAACTTCAAGTTTTTGAAGGTCTTCTGCTCAGGTTCAAATAAAACAACAAAAATAAAATTTGTTAGGGAAGTTGAGCTCTACAACTCTTAACTGGACAGATTTTTATATTCTTAGGGAAAAATTTGAGTTATGGTTTAAACAGTTGTTTATCTTGTGAGGGCAAAAGTGTCTTTTTACTGGTCTTCACAACTGCCAATTGTTCTTCTTTACGCTATAATGAATTTACTTAAGATTAAACATAGTTTAATTAGGCTAGGTTGTTACAGCCTACCCCCTTAAAGGAATCTCGTCCCGAGATTCGAGTGAACAGACAAGCTAGTGTGGCTTGTGTGCCTTACCTCCCTGGTCGAAAAGAAAACCGTGAAAGTGATGATTAAGGTATTCCTCCATTTCCCATGTTGCTTTATCATCTGTGGGTTACTCCACTGAATTTTATACATCCTCACAACTCGTCTTCGGGTGTATCTCTCCTTACGATCGAGGACCTTGACAGGATACTTTGCATAGGATAAATCGGGCTCGATTTCGAGATGCTCTTGCTCAAAAATCTCCGTCGAGATTCGAACACACTTCTTAAGTTGAGAAATATGGAAGATGTCATGAATGGCTAAAAGCTTCTCGGGAACTTTGATCCTATATGCGATGGGTCCGCATATCTCCACAATTTCATAGAGGCCAATGTAACGGGAAGCCAACTTTCCTTTGACCCCAAACCGTTGTATACCTTTAGTCGGGAAGACTCGAAGGTATACATGATCACCAATATCAAACTGTAAAGGTCTTCTCCTTTTGTCGGAGTAACTTTTCTATCGTGACTGAGCGGCCTTGAGATGTGTCTGGATTATCTTTACTTGTTCTTCGGCTTCAATCACTAGATCAGGTCCGTAGGTCCATCTTTCTCCCGCTTGTGACCAACTCAAAGGTGTTCGACACCTTTAGCCATACAGGGCTTCAAATGGTGCCATTTTCAAGCTAGATTGGTAGCTATTGTTGTAAGAGAATTCTATTACTAGCAAGCATTTGTCCCAATTTTTATCAAAATGTATGACACAAGAACGTAGCTTATCTTCTAGAATTTGATTCACCCTTTCCGTTTAGCCATCAGTCTGAGGGTGGTAAGTGGAGCTATGAATTAGTTTGGTGCCAAGCCATGACTGTAATTGTTCCCAAAAGCGTGTCACAAATTGAGCACCTCGATCAGAGATGATCGTCTTCGGCACACCATGAAGGGAAACAATACGGTCCACATATAAATCTGCCTATTTTCGAGCAGTGTAGGTGGTGTGAACAGGAATGAAATGTGCTGTCTTGGTGAGGCGGTCCACTATAACCCAAATGGAGTCATGACGCTGAGAGGTAGCGGGTAACCCAACAATGAAATCCATGCTGATGTCCTCCCATTTCCAAGATGGAATAGGTAGCGGTTGTAACGTGCCAGCTACCTTCAAGTGGATTTCCTTGACACGTTGACATGTGTCGCACTCCGAGACATAGTGCGTAATTTTCAGTTTCATGCCACTCCACCAAAAAATTTGCCGGAGGTCATGATACATCTTAGTACTGCCGGGATAAATTGAGAACTTGGAGATATGTGCTTCATCCATAATTTGCCTTTTAAGATCGGGGTTAGATGGAACCATGAGTCGACCTTCATAATGTACTATTCCCTTCTGATCCTGTCGGAAATGCTTATACCCCTCATCTTTCTGTGCAATCTTCTTCTTGATGAGCTTTATCTCCTTATCTTCTAATTGTGCCAGTCCAATTTAGCCCTCTAAGGTAGATTCAATGGAAATATGACCTAATGTGCCATGAGGAATAATTTCCAAACTGAGCTTTCCCATGTCATGACATAAGGGTTCTGCGAAGTTGGTTGTGGACAAACAATTACAATGGGCCTTGCGGCTGAGAGCATCCGCAACTACATTTGCTTTGCCGGGGTGATAATGCACTTCTAAATCATAGTCTTTGATTAGTTCCAACCATCTTCTTTGATGCATCTTAAGATCTGCTTGAGTTAAGATATATTTGAGGTTCTTGTGATCGGTGTAGATATTGCTGTGAGTGCCCATAAGATAATGTGTCCACATCTTTAGAGCGTGGATTATAGCTGCCAGTTCGAGATCATGTGTAGGGTAGTTCAGCTCATGCGGCCATAACGCTCGTGAGGCGTAGGTAATGACTCGGTTGTCTTGCATAAGAATGCATCCAAGTCTAGTGCTGGAGGCATCACAATCAACGTCGAACGGCTTAGTAGTATCAGGTTGAGCTAGGACCAGGGCGGAAGTCAAGAGCCTTCTCAAGGTGTGGAAAGCTTCTTCACATTTGTCACTCCATGTGAATTTGACTCCTTTCTTCAATAATTCAGTCATAGGCTTAGCTATCTTTGAGAAATCCAGGATGAATCACCGATAGTAGCCTGCTAGACCGAGAAAGCTTCGAATCTGATGAACCGAAGTGGACGGCTTCCAATACATGACTTCTTGTACTTTGCTTGGGTCGACTGAAATGCCCTCTCAGGAGATAGTGTGTCCCAAGAATTTAACACTCTCCAACCATAACTCACACTTGGAGAACTTGGCATACAATTGATGATCCCTTAGGCGCTGAAGAACTACACGAAGATGTTCAGCATGTTCCTCTTCACTCTTCGAGTATACCAAGATATCGTCAATGAATACCATGACGAATTTGTCCAATTCGGGCATGAACAACGAATTCATGAGATACATGAAATAAGTAGGTGCATTAGTGAGCCCAAAGGAAATAACTAGGTACTCGTAGAGTCCATACCGTGTAGAGAAAGCAGTTTTGGGAATATCACACGATCGGATCTTGATCTGATGATAACCAGAGCGAAGATCTATCTTTGAGAATACTCTAGCTCCAGCTAATTGATCAAACAACACATCAATGCGGGGAAGGGGGTACTTATTTTTGATAGTGACTGTATTGAGAGGGCGGTAGTCCACACACATGCGTACACTCTCATCCTTCTTCTTCACAAACAACGCTGGACAACCCCATGGTGATGTACTTAGGCGAATGAAACCCTTCTACAATAGTTCATGCAACTGGGTTTTCAACTCTGCCAGCTCTGCGGGTGGCATTCGATATGGCCTTTTCAATATTGGTGCCATGCCTGGCTGTAGCTCAATAGCAAACTCAATATCTCTGTCTGGTGGCATGCCTGGCAGGTCATCTAGAAATACATCGAGATACTCACCGAAAATAGGGATATCCTCCAGTCGGGTCTCAATCACTGGATAGGCACAAGAATTTACAGACTCTTGGTGGGGCAAGTGTAAAGTAGAGCTGCCATGTAGGGGTGAGTTTATGTGGATAGCTTGGGCAAAGATATCTAACATCACTTGGTGTCGGGTCATCCAATCCATACCCAAGATGATATCTATCCCCTCTAGGTCAAGAATAATAAGGTTTTCCTTGAAAAGGATGTTGTCTAACTTGATAGGTACAAAGGAATTTATTTGGTCGGAGGCTATTTTTCCACCTGGGGTCGAAATCATATACGACCCTTTTGTGTGACAAACACTCAACCCACATCTATCACTAATTTTATTCCCAATGAAACTATGAGATGCTCCCCATCAAACAAAATAAGGACATGTTGATTATGAACAAGGAATGTACCCATCATTACTGGCGCACCTTCTGGGAGTTCTGCCAGATTGGTGAAGTTCAACCTCCCCTGTCGAATCTGCACCTTGGGCTTCTTCCCCTTATTGGCCATGGCATTACTCTGACCAGGGTATTGATTCTTGTTCTTGGGGCAGTCCTTGGCAAAATGTCGCACATTCCCGCAGGTGAAGCAGCAGTTACCATTTGCAGGGTGCGGCAGCAGTGGAAGGTTGGGCTGAGGTGCGTGTGGCTGGAAATCGGGGAAACGAGGTGCTGCCGGCAGTGGAGGACGAGCAACCCATCTCCCAGGCTGCGCTGGCCTGGGAGGTGCTGAAGGGGGAACCATCCTGAACTTCCAAGCAGGTGGGCTAGGTGATAGCATTGGAGCCTTCCGCTTCATGTCGGCCTTGAGGGCCTTCATACAATCTTCCTGGGAAATTGCCAGGTTCACCAGCTCATTGTAGGAGTCCACTTTGATGGGGTTCAACCTTTCCTTGAGCTCAAGACTTAAGCCTCTGTGGAACCGATCCCTCTTCTTTTCATCCCAATCCGCGTGATAGTCGGCGTAGCGACACAGGTCGTTGAAGGCCTGCGCATAATGCAGGACGTCGCGACTTCCCTGGGTAAGAGCCAGGAACTCATTGAGCTTACACTCTAGTAGACCCTCAGGGATATCGTCGCCTCCTAAAAGCGGTCTTGAACTCGTTCCAGCTGACGACGTGGTCAGCCGGCAGCATGGCGTGGTAGTGGTCCCACCAGAGGTGAATTAGAGCCTTTGGTGAATTTTTCATAATTTTTAGTGAAGGGCATCTTTTTCCAAACATTTATCCTAATTACTTTTCCCCAATAAGTAAAGTGGTTTTCTTTCTGCTTCTAATCAGGTTCTATATTTTTCCTACAAACTACACTACACCACTCACATATTCCAATTTGTTTCAAATTTTTATCATCTCTGGTTTAATCATGATGCAAAAAGAAAAATCTTCCTACATATTTCACTTAATAAACTAAAATAGTGACTTAACTATCTAGGCTGGGCTCCAATTTATTTTTCCAAGCTTCTATGCTCAGCAACACACACTACAGATTTGGATTTATCGTTTTAGCATTTTTCCTTGATTTACAAAGATTTAAATAGCTTAAACAAGGGTTAAAACATATAACATTAAACCTATCAGAGACATGTGCCAAAAGTATTTTTATCAGAAACTAGGCTTTATAATGAGTCTAGAAAAATTGATTTGGCATTTTTCTGAATTTTGTTTTGGTGAATTTCCAAAGTTAAACACATTTTCTGTTGATTATAAAACAAAAACCGAGGTAAACTTGCGATATAGCCCCTAGGTCTATAGGTTAAATGCGCAGAGGTCCCTGACTTTAGTGCTAAGGTCCCTGAAAGAATGGAAAAGACACAAGTGTGTCCTTGGCGGCACTCATGGTGGCGGTCCGACCAAATTCTGGCGATGCGCGTGCCAATCCAAGGCAAGAAGTTGCACGGAAGGCGCGGGAGCTCACCGGGAGTTGATTGGCGGCGGTTGTGACGCGGAGGAGGCTTGGTGGAGGCGGAACAGCGCAAGGGCGGGGAGCTTCGGGTGGCGGTGAAGTCTTGCAGCGTGCCGGCGTCATTGGCGCTGAGGGACCCCAACAAGTGGCTCGGGAAGCTTTGCGTGGACACGGCGGAGCTAGCGGTGGTGGTGGCGAGGAGCGGGGAGCTGCGGAGGACAGAGAGGTGGCTCGGTGGCGGGTGCGAAACAGAGCAAGGGAGTGCGGCAAGGTTGGGCGAGCGGGGAAGAGGGCACAGGCGGCGCCGGGCCTCCATTTATAGGGTTAGGGCGGAGTGGCGAGCGAGGCGGGGAAGGAGGCACAGGCGGCGCCGGGCCTCCATTTATAGGGTCGGGGTGGAGTGGCGAGCGAGATGGGGCCGGGATTGGCAGTTGGGGACCGAAGGGGAGCCAGGACGCTGCTGCGGCCATTAATGGCGGCGGCACCATTGGCGTAGAGAAGGAAGGGTGGCGCGGCACGCGAGGGTGCTGCAGGCGAGGCGAAGTGAAGCGAGCGTGCGCACACCCTAAATCCAAACAAAAAAAATGTTTCAACTTAGGATAAATCAGTCTCCTTTGCAGATTGTTAATGTTTATTGAACAATCATTAAAACATCAAAAGGTGGACCATATAAGACATTGTTGGTTTACAATACAAATTTAACCCAGCCATATCGTAATCACTTAAACAACTTATCAAAGCCATCAAAAAATTGTAGAGGCAGTCGGCACTTACAGGTTGGGTTGGCGAGAAAAAAGTTCAAATTTTTGCTGGAGAAGCTTTTTTTTCCCGAACAACTTTTTGCTGGAGAAGCTCAGGAATGGACTTGGCACAAGACATGTTGTCCAACTTGAACGTGAGAGAAGGGCAACAAGAAACTAATTAGACCATTGTTTGCTTCATCTCCAATCTTCCTGATCCGAATTCCCCCAATCTTCCCAGGTCACGTGGAGTTTGAACTTCCACCACAAAACACAAATTGGGAAAGGATGCGAGTGAACTTCCTTCACTTAAAAATAATTAAAAACCGGAGAAGGATGCGAAATAGGATGCTTATGGGAATTAGTTACGGAGGTCTGCCGTAGAATGGATCGGGTCACATTTGACCTGCCGCCATGCCCAAGCTCAGCATTGTGCCGTCACGACTCAAGAGAGGCCGTGAGCATGAGCGACCTGCTCATGGACACACGCTCGTGTAGTTCGGCCTTGAAATACGAGTGATGCCGGGGCGGAAAAGATCGCAATGAGGATGGGCACGTCCTCGGGAGGCGGGGCCGGTCCATGGCCCAACGGAGCGCAGTGAACCAACCTCACGCTGCAGCATAGGAGCCCACCACACCGCATGAGGATGTGAACCTGCCGCAATCGCCGATGATGTGGGCCATGTAGATCATGGGTACTCGCTGCTCCCGGCGTCCTCACCTTCGCCGAGGCATTGCGTGAGAGAAGAGGAGGCGTCACTGGGTGGGGAGGAGGCGCGGGCGACCATGCCTTCAGCCGCGCGAGCCTTATCGGCCACTACGGCGGCGATGCGATCGGCAGGTATTGGAGCTAGGAACTGGCGGAGCTGAGGAATCGGGTGGGTGTCGCTTAGGGAGAGGAGCCCCAGGGAAGGAAGGGGCTCCGTGTGGGGCTGCGCCCGCTTCGTCCACGACGGCAATTGGATCGGATGGGGAGCTTGTCGCGGCGGGGAACGAGGAGTCGCGGAGGCTGCCTACCAGTGGGAGGAAGTTTCGTGACAAGTTTCTTGACATCAAGAAAATCGCTGATTTGGCAATGTAATAAATAGAGGGAATTTTATCACATGATAGAGCAGTTTCATTCCATAACACTTATCTGGTATAGTTATTTAGTTCTTAGTTTAGATAATCGTGCCATGAAACTATATACAAAGACTGGCCTAAGGCGTGCGCGTCAGGGAGGTTTGTAGCCATCGGCCGACAGCTTCAAACTTTCCATTTTTGAAAAGTTTATTTTTCCACCACTTTCTATTTTAGGTAAGTTAATATAAAGTTGTGAATATAAATTTTAAATATAACTTCTATATACAAACTTATCAGAATATCTTTATGTATAAATTATACAATTGACATTTATATGATGGAAAGTTATGTATATAATTATTTTCTATAAAAAAATTATATATATATATATAACTTATGCAAAAAGGAGAAAACTTGTTAAGAAATTATATCTATAACTTTTTCAAAGAAAAAGTTAAGTTATACATATAACTATATAACTTATGCAAAAAGAGAAAAACTTGTTAAGAAATTATATCTATAACTTTTTCAAAGCAAAAAAGTGACGGACGGCGTGGGGAGTTCTGGCTACTGTCGTGCCCAACCGCCGTTGTGCAGCTAGACTAGCGCGTTGCCTGAACCTTGGCTACCGCTCTATTAGGCAGAGCTTCATGGGGCTCTGCATCCACCTGGCCGGCGGCATCCATGGCGCTTGCTATGGCCGACGGCGTGCCGCCGCCGCATGTCGTGTTCATTGCAGCCACCGGTGCGCTGGCACACGAGGCTGTGCCTTTGAGAAAGAATGGAGAATGCGAGAGAGGAAAGGAAATAGGAAAAGGAAATGAGAGAGATTCCCCTGTGAAGGAAAGAGAGGAGGGGATATGGTTCTCCGTGGGACCAGCTCATGTGGAAATAGAGGAAGGGGGCAGTAGCCAGCTGCAAGCCAGCGCACGGGGATAGACGTCGAGCTCCGAGTTGAAAACTGGAGACCAAATGTAGAATCAGCTTCGCGGGGGAGCGAGGAGCTGTGTTGTGGATGCAATGGGGGTGCGGAAGGGGTGGGCGAGTGTAGGACTAACCAAACAATGTGGGCCGTTGGATCTGAGTGATGAGAGAGAAGATGGATTGAGGGCAAATGTTGATGATTGATTCTAATAGAGTTTGATTCCTAGGTGCATAAATGGTGTGGATGAAAGAAAGACTATCTTAGTGGGCGGAGTTAGTTGTGTGGACATAGAAAGAACCAATTGGTGAGTTTATAGGGGTAGTAGATACTATGGTTGTTATTCAAAGCAGAAGTTCTCTACAAAAAGAAGGTCATTTATTGACATATTCTTTCTTTGCATTCAATCTATTGTAGACATATTCCCATTGAAATGTGCAACACAATCACAACTATATATAATAGCATTGACGCTAGCTTTGTTATTGGGAATTGTTGGAGCCCAAAATTGGCAGCAAGCCGATCAGACTGGGCCGACAGGTCAGACAAGTTCATCCAAGCGGTCTAACCGGTCCAAGATCCTGTAGTCCATCAGGCAAAAGCCAACCGGTTTGACCGGTGGGTATAGGCAGTCTGACTGGCTAAACCTTAATCCGAGTGGAATTGAGGAGTCCTAGTAGATTAAGATTTGTAATAGCATTTCCTTGAGGGGCAAGACCTTCCCACCCTATAAATATAGAGGGCCACGGCCAATTGAGGATAACACCCAATCAAACAATACAATATACCTTTTTATTCTCAAACCCTAATCTTTTCCATCCTCCTTGCTTTCCTCATTCGTCTCCTCCTTCATCTCCACAGCGTTGAGGAGATTCTGAGTAGTCTGCCGATCTCAGAACAACCCTAGGTATCCCTGACGGGGTCCCTCCCGAGGTGGTGATTCTAGGTTTTCGTGGTGTTCCTGTGCCGACCGGTCTGACCGGCTTGGAGGCAGGGGCCCGATGAGGTGATTTCCATGTGCATGCGATCTAGCAGATTCGATGTGTTGATTAGAAAAAGCGTCAACACATTTTTGATGACTCCACTGCGGATGAAAGATCTGGTTATAAACAACCATTCTATCAAACGTTAGCAAGATGGGATCTACGACGGAACTTGACAAGAACATCATCGTCACGGCCTCCATTGAAGATCTCAGCAAGGAAAAGCGCTAGAAGTACTCGGCGTTGCAGGAGTACATCAAGACGCAGTTCTTGACTGGCGTCAAGAAGGATCGCCAGGGCAAGACATCAAGAGTGCAAGACTTTGAGATGCCTACGATCAAGATGAGCGACAACAAAGTTGAGGTAATCAGCAATGTAAGCAAATTACCCCCCAACCAATCTCTGATTAATGATCAAGTTAATACTACCATTAAGGGTACAGATAAACTTGTGTCATCTTTGGTTGCTCGTTTAGAGCAAGTAGAAAAGGGAAAATTTGTTGGATCTACTAGTAATACTTCTTCTAATGATTTTCCTCATTTTGATCAACGTGAGGTAGTGCATTGTAGTTCATTGGCTTCACCAGGGATTAGTCCTGAAAATCCTTAGTATGGCATGCCGGCTAACTTTTTTTCGGGTTAGACGTCGCCGTTGGTACAACCACCAAAGCCAAACATGGCTGGAGCAGTCAGACTGGTCCAAGCTACCGGTCAGACCGGCCACTTGGCGGTCATACCTGAACCACTTGTTGTTGTGCCTAGTTCTGCCGCTCCTAGCTATACTAATGTGCTTGGAAGCTCTGCACCTTCAATCAGCACAATAGCGTACACATCACCACCTATTCCTCATGCTAATCTGACATCTAATGGCATACCTAATAATGTGTTTGATGCTCTTCATCATGCCCAAAATAATTCCACACCCCATGTGAATAGTGTGAATACTGTAGCTACAATGCCACAATAGCCAAATAATTCTAATGAATTAGCTAAATTTAGATAAGATTTGGCTATCATGATGAGAAGCAATTTTGGCATTGATATTGGTAATCCTAAATTGTATCAAAAGCCTTAACGTGCTGAGTTTGATTTTGTTCCCTTTCCTGCTGGTTGGCGCATGCCTTATTTTGTTAAATTTAATGGTGAAGATAACCGCACTACTTGGGAACATATTAGTCAATTTACTGCTCAACTAGGTGAAGTGAGATCCACTAATGCTTTGAAAGTGCGCTTATTCTCTTTGTTCTTAACTAGACCTGACTTTGCTTGGTTTTCGTCCTTAGCTCGCGGTTATATTGACTCTTGGGATCAATTAGAGCAAAAGATTCGTGATCACTTGTATAGTGGGAGTTTTCAATTAAAATTGACAGATTTAACTTTGGTTAAGCAAGGAAGAGATGAATTAGTTTCTGATTATATAAGATAATTTAAAGAAACTAAAAATTGTTGGTTTAATTTGTCAATTTCTGATATGGATCTTGCTGATATTGCTTTTAAGGGCTTAAGATCATATATTAGAGATAGAATAGATGGTTATGACTTTCTTTCACTTGCACAAGTACAAGTAAGGGCTATGGTGCAAGAAAATAAAATGAAAAAGGAAAAACAAAGCTTTAAACCTCATCGGTCTAATATGCATGCTATTGAGTATGATTCTGATAGTTCCAATAATGAGGATAATGATGTCTACGTTGCTGAGTTTGTATGGCCTTTAAATGCTAAAACTTATTCATGTGCATCTCTTAAACCGGCTCACAAGGGTTGGCAAGAAGAAGTGAAATTTACTTTTGATGTTTCCAAGTGTGATCACTTATTTGATGAATTGCTTAAAAGTGGGAACATTAAGATATCTCATGTTATACCTCCACTTGAAGAATTGAAACAACAAGCATATTGCAAGTTCCATAATTCTTTTTCACATGCTACTAATGATTGCAATGTTTTCCATCGACAGGTTCAATCTGCCATAAATGAAGGATGATTGGCTTTTCATGAGATGCAAGTGGACCTATGAGGTACTAGTTCGGCCACATCAAGCTGAAGATATCAAAGGCAAGAACTTGTTGGTTGGGGAAGAGAAGCCCAATTTGAGGGAAAGGAGTTAACATGGGAAGTGGCATATGAGAAAACCCATGATGGTAGAGAGTCATTCAAGATCACCGTGAGAGCTTCTGGACACGGGGGGAAAGAGTCATCTGCTCCTGCTGGTCAAAGACTATTTGAGCCTGCTAAGCAGGGCAAACAGGTTAGACCAGTTCAGGCGGACGGTCAGACCAGTCCAACCCAAGGTCATCCCGAATGTTGAAACCGAAGTGTCTAGAGATTGGGACATGAAAACTTAATTGGCAAAAGATCAGGAGACTGAGGCAAAAGAGAAAATCACATTCGACAAGCTTTTGGCCAAGTATTCCAACCAAAAGGCCGTTACAAGTGATTGGCCATTAAAAAAAAGAATGGGGTCACCTATGCGCCATGAGAGGCAAGCTTCACCTCCAAGAATAGCTACAAGGCAGAAGGGTGAATGTCCTCAGCAGAAACATTACCCTACCACATCATGGGCTCCTTCAACATCAAATCCTCCATGCCCGGTGTGGGGTCATAATGGGGTAATGTGGGTGCCTTATCAATCTATGCAGCAATGGCCTTTTCATCCTGGATGGGGAGCATTAAAGAGACCAGCTATGGATAATATATCGTGCCCTATGCAGACCGTTTGGTGCCTCACTGATCAGGTTGGAGCCAAGAGGCTCAACTGGTCAGACCGGCCTACCCCAACCGGTTGGACCGGCCTACCTAGGCACCAAAGCCATCTCCTCCAAGGCAAGTGTATCATCCCAAGGAGAAAGAGGAGAGGGTGCAGAAGATGGACATTGACCCAGAGAGGGCTACAGGAAAAGATATAATCCAGATTGTGTGCATGAATGTTCCCGTTCAGGACGATGGCAAAAGACCCATTGTCATAGACAATAAGGTTAAAACATCTGTCCAAAGGGTTCTTACTACTAATGATCATGAGGCCAGTAGTAGCAGTTCCGCCTCTAAATATTTCTTGCAAAGATGGTGTCCGCCAGGTTTCACTCATACTCAAAGGAGGAAGTTTCAAAGGCTACATTTCCAAGAAAAAGGAGCAAGAGATGGAGAAGCAGAGGGATGAAGTCTTCAACAAGTATAGGTTCATGGTTGCGTAGAAGGAGTGGAAGGTCTAGGTGGATGCCCAGCCAACACTTACGCCGGTCAAACCAATCAAGGAAATGGTCAAACTGGTCGAGCCTGAGGCGCAGACTGTTGAACCGGTAAGACCGGCCTCTGAATCGGTCACCCTGGTTGAGCCAAAGATGCCGCCTATTGTTGGTTCTTCTACTTATGTTGCTTCTGATGATGAGTTGACATCGGTTTCTGAAACAACAGATGATGAGCAACTTGTTGATTATAGTTCTTCGCCTGAGCACATGAGCCTTGATATTAATGTGGTGCATGTGTCTTTGGATTGTTGTATCATTTCGGAGGAAGATTTGGGTCATCTTGATTTTGGACCTAAGGAAGCTATATTCCAGAATCCTAAGGCTACTGATAATTATCTAAAGACTTTGTATTTGAAGGGTCACATCAATGGGAAACCAATTTCTCGGATGCTAGTTGATGGAGGGGCAATTGTTAACTTGATGCCCTACTCTTTGTTCAAGAAATTGGTTGGTTTAGATGAGGAGCTGATCAAGACCAACATGACTGTCAGCGGTGTGGGAGGAGGAGAGCCTATGAGAGCTAAAGGCGTTATCTCTATGGAGCTCACCATTGGGAGCAAGACGTTGGCTACCGCTTTCTTCGTCGCTGAGATGCAAGGCAACTTTAGCTTGATTTTGGGTCGTGATTGGATACATGCAAATCAATACATTCCTTCTATCTTGCATCAATTTTTAATTCAATGGGTAGGCGATGAAGTAGAAATTGTTTATAGCGATACGTCGGCTTGTGTGTAGCTGATAATACCACAATAACCAAATACATGATAATGTTAAATGTCTATCTGGTTTGGATCTTTCAAATTATCAGCTCATCAGTTGTACTAAAGATTGCTTCATCCCTATTGTTCTGAAGCTAGTTGAAAATCGCCTAAACCATCTCGTGTGATTTAATGGATAAAAATCTATAGTGGTTGCAGCAAAGACTTGAGCACTATCAGGCACATAAGAACGATACGTGCGAAGCCATTGAAAACTTTGATGATATGAGTAAATTAGGACAAGGGTTTACATCGACTGATCCTTTAGAGGAGGTAGATATTGGTGATGGTACTGTACCTAGGCCGACATTTGTAAACAAGAATCTTGAGCCTGCTTTTAAGGCTGAATTAATTGAATTATTGAAAGAGTATGTCGATTGTTTTGCATGGAATTATCATGAGATGCTTGGTTTAAGCCGCGAGTTACTTGGGCATCGGCTGCCAATCAAACCTGGTTTCAGGCCTCATAAACAACATGCTAGACGATTTAATCCTATCATATATGACCAAGTTAAAGAAGAGATTAATCGGTTATTTGATGCTAAGTTTATCAGGCCTTGTTGATATGCTGATTGGATTTCTAACATTGTGCCTGTTGAGAAAAAGGGGACAGGTAAGCTCAGAGTTTGCATTGATTTTAGAGATTGTTGGTGGCAGTTAGCACACCAATTTGTGAACCGCAAGCGCATATATCAGTTGTAGCTCTACCCTCAGAGTACTTCCGCAATGTTTATCAATCCGTGGAACTTATAGCACAAGATCTATTTTACTAGCATTGTTAGTATTAACTTGGTATTGATGAGTGGTTCAAATCCAATCTACTAAACATGTACAGACAAATAATAGATATAGTAGAGGTAACCAATCTTGAGCAATCTAGACAATACATATGTTGTAATTCTGAGCATGTATAGCAAAGCAACACAGATATGATCCTAGTAAAAAGCATCTTTAAATCTACACCTCTAGTCCGGATCCGAAAAACCCCCACCTTACATAAGAAAGATCTTGTCACGATCACCTCTATCAACGCAAGCAGGTTAAGGGCACAATCAAAAGAACATATTATACTCATCGGTAGATCAAGCATGCAAATTCGGTTCACCACGACCACATGAACACCCTAAGAAATCTATCATCAATTCATAGATTGAAAGGTAAGTAAACCTGATAAAGCATAAAACCATCTAAGGAGATATTTAGATCGCTAAGAACATGAACACATCTATTACTTCACCATGAATAATTGTACATCACAAGATCACCACCAGGATCCTACATTGATCTTGATGACTCCTAGCTCTAGGACTCTAGCATGATCTTATTCGCAGTGTGATCACGCCAGCAGAGGTTCAGCTATGCTAACCCCTGACAACTTCATGGCCCTTGGCTCTCTGAAGTGGTGTCCCTCAAGGTTTTTCTGCTTCTTTGCTACTTCACGTCGAGTACGTCATCTTGGATATGAGGCTCGGTGGTTTTTTCAGGTATTTATAGTTTGGAGATCACGTAGCAAAAATTGGAAGGCGAGGGGACGAACAAAACCCCTAGGCTGATTGGCCTAGGAGGGTCCAGGATGATCGACCTGGGCTTTCCTTTTGGCTCCTCGTGTCCTGCTTCGTTCCCAAGTCTCCTCAAGTGCTCTGGAGTCTTCTTCTCACTTTCCAAATCTCCGCTTGATCTTCTTTGATTCTTCTTTGATCCTGAAGTGATTCTTATCATATCTTCACAAACTTAGCCCTTAAGTAATCTTGGAGGAGTGCTTGCAAAAAATGAGCGTCAGTGGAGGCCAAAAAACCCCTGGCCGATTGGCTTGGGCTTCACTAGGCCAATTGGCCTGGGCTCTTCCTAAGCCCGCTGGCCTTTGTCTTTGACCGGTTTGTTGCTCGTTCAAGGCTTTATCTAAAAATATATCTTTACGTCCAATTTCTAACAAAAATAGAATATCCTCCAAAATATGTTGCACATGTGAAAATGACCGGTTTATTAAATGTGATCAATAGTTTAAGTATTAAATGCATGTCATTATTGAAGATAAAAGGGGTAGAAGTGTGTCAATAACAAGCGTCAACATAGATCTTAATAGAGCTACTCCAAAATTTGAATGTCCTATGCATATAGCCGATATACTTATTAATGCTGCTTCTGGACATAGAGTTATTAGCTTTTCAGGGATATAGGTACCCCATGGGTCCCTACCGACTAGGATACTGGCCGGTCCTGACAAGTGGGCCCGCCCGCCCAGAACGTGCAGGCCAAGGACATGAAGATACTTGGAGTACACGGCAAGGAGGCCGGGTGATTCAAATCAGCTCGGATATTGCGGGATACGTATTGTAATCCGACTCAGATTACCTTCCATGTAACTACCAAGTATATTAGATTCAAACTAACTTGTAAACCCTAGGTAGTCAGCCTATATAAGGTGGCCAAGGGCACCTCCCTAGGGCAACCCAACACATATCCACTCTCGAGCAATACAAACCACCAGAACACAAGAGGTAGGGTATTACTCTCCGGAGGCTCGAACCTATCTAAAACCTTCATGTCCCTCGTGTTCTCGTGATCACCTTCGAGTTCTTGGTTTTGCAATCTCTTCCACTTACAAATCAACCACTTGAGTACCCCCCTGGTGGACTGCCAGACTACTAAATCCGACAGTTGGCGCGCCAGGTAGGTGTGATGTTGAGATCCTCCCTAGCGAGCTCGATGGCATCCCGCCCCGACGTCATCTTCCCCAAGAGCAGGAAGGACTTCCTCGCCAACCCGAACCAGCTCTGCTTCGAGAGTATGCTAGTGGACTCTGACTCCACCGCCTCCTCTACCGACTCGGCGTTCACCACCAGCTCAGCATCCGTCGGATCTACTTCGACGAAGCAAGACCTCCACTCGAGGATCATCACGCCGCTTGCCCAACGGGTCGGTGATCTCTTTCTCTCTCTCTCTCTCTCTCTCTCTCTCTCTCTCTCTCGAAGAGGGTCCCGCACATCCTTGCTGAAACCCACCCACCCACGCCCTCCGATCTGATCGTGGGGCTAGATCGCATCAGCAACATAATTATTGAGTGCATTGATCTCTCTAAGGTGGCGCCACACTCAACAAGGTCGGTGCAGGGTCCTTCTCTTCCCCCTTGTGGTCTGAGGAACTCGGCTGCCATGTTTTCCACTAAATCTGAAGGCCCACCCGAACCCACCCAGTTTTTAGACTGTGATGAGTTCTAGGTCCCCCGCATCGTGCTGAACCCGAATCTTTATGGAAATGACGTCAACTCCACCATTCCAGATCACGAAGCCTTCATGGTGTCTGCCAACAATCCACCCATAGATGGCGTTCAACCTGCTGTTAACATGGGAGCCAAGGTAGTAGGTGACCAGCACCGACCACCGCCCGCCGCCAAGCCCAACCCACCGCGCGCCAATGATGGTGATAACGCCGACCAGGACAGTGCTCGGGGCAGATGCTGGCGTCCTATGCGTGACCACAGTCTACAAGCCGATCTCGAAGAGGCTGGCCACAACATCTTCTCCACACCCCAGGCTAACCGAGGGGCTGCCTTCGCCAATCTGGAACACCTTCCAGAGCTAATTCGACGAGCCCGGGCACGTATCTGCGCAACTAACACCCAGATTGAAGAATGGGACTGGATCCAATCACCACACTCTAGGTCCACATCTACTTGGCATCCTCGAAGCCGATCCACTCATAACAGACCCGATCACCACCGAGGCGACCACGGTAACCGCGCGGGAGGTCGGTTAGAGCCCGTCCGTGAATCTGAGGTCCTCACTACCGAAGCTAATCCCTTCGAACTAACCACCTTCCTCCAGGAAGAATTTGATGACACCATGAATGCTCCGTGCCCCTTCCATAAGGACGCACGTCACAGTCTTCAAGACTGCATAGTCATTAAGAAAGAGCTCGGCGCTCCAGTGGAGTACAAGCGACCTCGCCAGAACAACTACTGCAGGGACGACGATCGTCGTGACAATCGCCGCTGCGATGACCATGATGCCCCTTCATCATCAACAAGGTTATCCAGCCAAGCACCTATCAGTGGGCAGACGGCTCAGGCGTCCCCAAACCAAGGAACATCGAGCACCCGCGATGCTTCCACCCTTAAGACTTAAAAGCTATGTATTCTTTTTTCCTTTTTGAATAAAACCTCCGAGGTTCTTTGCGTACCTACTCCCTTCATTGTTATATTGCCCGAGCTGTTCCCAACACTTGAGAGCCATCCGACCTGTTCAACAAACCACTCACTTTCAAGCTCGAGGTGCTCCCCCCCAGTCGCCAACCTCTGGGTCTCTCATCGTCCTCTTCCCCCTCTCAAGGCAATATGACTGACTTGTGTTGTTGGCATCCTAGGTCGCGAAACCTAGACAACCATGCATTCACCCCTCCTACAAGCTTGAGATCCGAACTTAGCAGGACGCTGGTCAGGCAAGGCTAGGCGCTTAACAGCTACAGGCCTTAGCTACATGATGTCCTATCGTATAAACCAAAGGAGGGACGGAGCCTCTTTTCTCTCCGCATACGATTAAGTCAATTACATTACATGTCTTGCCAATACAGTTTTATACACCACAAAGTTTCATTTTTACAGGTCCAAATCATTGATAATGTTTTCTGCTACATCATGATACTGGTTGGCTAGTTCTGGAAGTGCATTCGCATTGAAGTCGGCAGCGACCCCTGCTCCATCACACTCCAAGGGGATCCGCAGGAAGTGTGTCTTCAACACCGCCAAGACATTCTTGATGCACTCCACCGCGATGTCCTTCAGCAGCTCCTTTAGCCAACCAGGTGCAGCTTTGAGGCGATTGAGCAGTGGCATTGGTGCGGTCGGGTCGGTCTCTGGTTGGACCATGTCCATCACATAGCTGGCCACCTTCCAGCTCCACCTCCATCCCTGCAATCACCAATTGGTCATGCTGAGACTATGCATTGCAGCCTCTAAGCAGCGCTTAGTATCTTTGCGCGCACCGGCTTCATAAGTCAGCTTCCGCGACACAGTGTACTCACGGTGAACCACTATGTCATGCTCTTGCTGGAGACGAGCATTCGAATATTCGCATTCTTTGAGGCATCGCTTGAGCCTTTGCTCCCTCACCTTAGCATCTGCTCATTCGAACAAGCACGCATCAGCATCAAGACTCCAAAGATAGAACCAAGTTGACGGGCCGGCGTAACGTACCTTTCAAGTGCGCCTCAAGAATCTGCTCTCGCAAGGCATGGTCCAGGTCTTTTTGCTGAAGTTGGTCGGCATGCTTTGCGGTGTCGTCTTCGGACTTCTTGAGGTCAGCCTCAAGGCGCTCCACCTTCAGGTGATACCGCTCGGCTTGCTGGATTGAGTCCGCTCTCTTATGAACATGCTCAGCCAGACCCTGTTTACAACCAAACAATCAAAGCTTTGCAAAGAAATTGGATTTCAGATACAAGTTCTCTAGGGTGGTCGGCACATTTACAAATAACAGCTCAAAAATTTTGGATGATGACTGCCGCAGCCTGGCAAGATCCTTCTTGTCCTGTGCTGCGTCCCTAGCAAGGTAGGACCTGGAGAGGTTCAAGGTTTCAGGATCTCCTCCACCTTGAACACCAATGTCAGCGTCCTCAGAGGACCTCTCTGCTGGTGGATCATCTTTGGCCAACTCCACCAGGTGAGGCTCGGCTCTAGCTCCCTCACTAGATATCTGCTCGACCTTGGAGTCAACCACGGCAGCGTCTGCAGCCCGGAGCCAACTATGCCTTGTTGCGGCACCGAATTCGGTACAACCTCCCGGCGTGTGACCATCTTGATCTGCCCCGGCCTTCGGAGGTAGCGGCTGTTCAATGGTGCGGCCACTCACCCCCTCGATCTGGGTTGAGCAACCAGTCAGCTGCGCACCAAACTCATCATCCAGCACGGCAGTCCTGCATTGTCGATGCACATTGTAATTTAAGAAAGACAGGTGGCAACAACAACCTCAAGACGGACAATACAACAAGGTCGCACTTACATGGTGCTCTTCTTCTTCTTTACCCAGAACTTGGGATGCAAGGGTGGTGGCGGCACCGATGCATCCCTGCTAGACGCACATCTCGGCCTTCAACGCCTCCTTGACCCGCTCCGCGTCGGTCGCGGTCATCTCAAGGAGCTCGGCCTGCTTCTTCTTCGTGGGCGGGCTTAGCGTGCCGGACTCCTAGTCTATTTCACTAGACGACCTAGCTGTGGAGGCTACGCTCGAGGCAGCCTTCTCCTTCTCCTTCTTGCCGTCCATCTTCTTCCTCCTGCTGCTCGGCTTCTCTAACTTGGAGGTGGGCAGCTTCTACACGACATGCCGTGTATAATGTCCAACTGGTGTAGCATCCACGGCTTGAGTGACCTCTTCTAACAATTCTTCGTCCAACTCGATGGAGGAGTCATGCTCCCACTCAACGCCGGTAGGTGGCTCGTTGGATTCATCGGTCGAGCAAACCTTGGGCGGACCTTAGGTCGCTGCTGCTCAGCCCCTCCAGAAAGTTGCGCCAGGCAAAAGAATTCAAATACATCACTCTAGCCAGTCAACAAGGTCAGTTAGAGATAACACAACAGCAGAATGGAAACGCTAAGTCAATGCAGATAAGGTCATACCGGATTGACTGGCCTCTTCAGGGAATAAACCTTGGGGCAGCTCTTGTTTCTGATAACACCACCAAAAAACTTGCTGACCCGATTGGCTATTTCCACCTTGGTCACCTTTCGCTGGACCTCTCTGGTCGGGTCCAGTGGCCCTCTGTACTCATACGCCGGATGAACTTTGTTTTTGATCGGCTGTGTCAATCTCTGATAGAAATTGATGCTTACAACCCCCGCTGTGAGCCCACGCACCTTCAGATCGGCGATCTTCACCTGCAGCTGCTTCACCTACACCTGCTCGTCTAAGGTCGGCTAGTTTAACCACTTGGGCATGGTCACTGGCCCGTATCCTGTACGCGGCGCGAGCTCGGGCTGCTGATTGGCGACTGTGAACCACTCCTTGTACCAGCCCTTGTTGGATTCCTTCAACTGGAGGTCGAAGTATTCATGGACTCTCTTCAGCCACAAAGAAAACCCACATCGTCCAATTACCCTCAGCTTCCCCTTGGTTGACACGACTTTCAGTTGATACAAATATCCCCATAGATTGAAATGTGGGGGGATACCCAAGTATGCCTCACACAGATGGATGAAGACAACAATATCCAAAATTGAGTTGGGATTCAAATGTACCAATTCAATTTTGTAGTAGTGCAGAAGACCCCAGAAGAAGTCCATGCACGGGATCCCGAATCTGCGCTCGAAGAATGATGTGAAGACCACTGTCTGTGTCTTGTCCTCCGTGGGGAACTCTTGCCCGGCGGTCGACTTCCAGTCTAGTAGCACCTTGGGCCCCAGGAGGCCCTGGCCGCCGAGCGCCTGGATGCTCTCCTCCGTCATCACCGACTTCATCCAGACTGCGGATGCATCTGGAATCTGTGCCTGTGCCATTTCTTCAGTTTCTACTCCTTATGATTTGGATCTAATACTAGCAAGGGTCTTGATGTGCATATGGCGGCGCGGCAGTTCGGGCAGTGGCAGTGCGACGGCTTGGGCGGCGGTGGTGAAGTGCGCATGAGCAGATTAGGAATCATGGCAGCATGACCTAGGGTTCGAGGGTATGGCAGCGATGTGCTCTGTGGACTGTGGCTATGGTGACGCAAGTGTGGCGGATGGAAATGAAAATGAATCTGTGCCCCTTGGGCTTTTGAAGGACGTGACGACATAACCCTAGCGACGGAATCTGTGGATTTTCCGTTACTATGGCGCACGCGCTGGATGAAGTTCGTGCATTTTCCGTTATGCTTTCAATGGCATGCCTCTATGGCCCCGCTAGTCTTCACGCTCATGCTTGGGGGTTGGGTGCCTTATAAAGGTCAGCATGCCTCCGCGGCTCCGCTAGTCCTTGTCCATGGGGGCTGGAGGCCTAATTCAGGTCGGCGTGCCTCCACGGCTCCGTCAGTCCTCCTTCTCGAGGGTTGGGCACCTTATTTAGGTCAGCGTGCCTCCGCAGCTCCGCAAGCCCTCGTCCTCGGGTGTTGGACGTCTAATTCAGGTTGGCGTGCCTCCGCGGCTCCGCCAGCCCTCATTCTCGGGGGTTGGGCGCCTTATTCAGGTTAGCATGCTTCTGCGGCTCCACTAGTCCTCGTCCTTAAGGGTTGGGCACCTTATTCAGGTCAGCGTGCCTCCACGGCTCCACTAGTCCTCATCCTTGGGGGCTGGGCGCCTTATTCAGGTCGGCGTGCCTTCGCGTCTCCATCCACTCTCGTCCTCGAGGGCTGAGTGCCTTATTTAGGTAGGCGTGCCTCCGTGGCTCCGCCAATGCTCGTCCTTGGGGGCTGGGTGCCTAATTCAGGTCGGCGTGCCTCCACGGATCAGCCAGTTCTCGTACTCGGGGGCTGGGCGCCTATTTTTGCTCAGTATCCTTGCGCTCGGGCACTAGGACTTGCTTCTGCGATCAATTTTTTATTCTTTGACCATTGGACCAACTATACTGATTGTAGGGATACGAGGTAGGCTACACTAGCGCAAATCAAAATTTCTACCGCGTAAAACCAGGAAGAACTGTCGTATAAGGATCACGGGATTACCACTCGACGCGCTACTGGTGCGGAAGATGTAGATATGCGTCGGTGCAGTGAAGACGATCACGTAGTCGTACGTAGTCGATCAACGTAGTTGTACGTAGTCGATCACGTCAACGTCCAGCAGCTCCTCAGCAGCTCGTCCTCGTGCAGCAAGATCGCCCTCGTGTCGCGGCTCGTTGTCGGCTCGTCGTGGCTCGTCGGCGGCTCGTCGTGGCTCGTCCAAGTGCTGCAGGCGCAACACCTCCAAGGTATCCACACGTGCAGGGAGGAAACATCGCAAGCTGGACTACTAGATCCGCGAGTTGCAACAGGCGAGGGCGTGGGAGGCGCGGCAGGTGTGTTTCGCCAAAAGGTGTAAACCCTAGGGCGCCCCCACCCCTCTATTTATAGAGGTTCCTGACGGGCCTCTGGGTCCGAGGCCCATTAGTACTTCTAAACCTAATCCAACTCGGATCAGATATGAATTGGGCTTCCAGCCCCTTAAGTGTGTGACCCTATGGGTTTGGATACGTATAGACATGGCCCGAGTACTCCTACTCGACCCAATAGTCGGTAGCGGCCTCTAGCAAGACGTGCCAACTCCTATACGCACACGAAGATCATATCAGACGAACCATCACAACATAATATACATGCTATTCCCTTTGCCTCACGATATTTGGTCTAGCTTCAAGCCGACCGCTCTTTCTCGATCCTATGATTCGGAATCCCTTTGTGGGTTAACTCTTAACCGTACGTAGCATGGCCATGCATTTTCGGATCCGATCACTTGAGGGGCCTAGAGATATCACTCTCAATCAGAGAGGGGCAAATCCCATCTTGATTGACCATGTCTCATAGCATGCTTATTGACAAACCCGAAAGCTACCTTTATAACTACCCTGTTACGGCGTAGCGTTTGATAGCCCCTAAGTAGGTCGATCCACATCTAGAATACATGCGACAATCTCAGGTCTAAGGACAAAGCGTATATGTTGTTTAAAGAGAGAAGTACTTCTCGTGTTGGGTCAGTCCTAGCACATGTTTCCACATGTGTCCACATTATTAGTTCAACATCTCCATGTCCATGACTTGTGAAACATAGTCATCAACTAATACATGTGCTAGTCTAATATTCATGTGTGTCCTCACATGAACTCCGACTAGGGATAACTTTAGAATAACCATACAAGTAAAGAGTTTCACATACAATTCACATAATTGCAAATCAATTCAAGTAGCCTTTAATGGATATTCAATGAACACAATATACAAATCATGGATACAAATGGAATATCATCATCTCTATCATTGCCTCTAGGGCATACCTCCAACACTTATCGCTTCAATGCTCGGGGGCTACTCCTATGGAGTGCGTCTTGCGACACCCTCCATGTTCTTCGCTTCGACCTGTTGGATGCCCGACATCCATCAACTCGGCACTTGACTTCACTCTGCGTGTATGGATCTACGTTCGCTCGAATTTTTTTCTTTTTTTAGCACTGCGCAACCTCTCCGTCACCATGACAACATTGCAGCTTTAGCCGACTACATTCCAAGCTTCGTCGTGATGACCTCAAGTTCCTGTTCGCCTACACATCGCTCGGAGGCTTGAGGGATATGGGTATCCCATGGGTCCCCACCGACCAGGATACTGGTCGGTCCTAACAAGTGGGCCCACCTGATCAAAACGTGCAGGCCAAGGACATGAAGATACTTGGAGTACACGCCAAGGAGGTCGGACAATTCAAATCAGCCCGAATATTGTGGGATATGTATTGTAATCCGACTCAGATTACTTTCCATGTAACTACCAAGTAGATTAGATTCAAACGGACTTGTAAACCCTAGGTCCTCAGCCTATATAAAGCGGCCAAGGGTGCCTCCCGAAGGCCACCCAACGCATATCAACTCTCGAGCAATAGAAACCACCAGAACACATGATGTAGGGTATTACTCTCTGGAGGCCCAAACCTGTCTAAAACCCTCGTGTCCCTTGTGTTCTCGCGATCACCTTCGACTTCTTGGTTTCGCAATCCCCTCCACCTACAAATCAACCACTTCGGTAACCCCCTGGTGGACTGCCGGGCTACTAAATCTGACAGCTTTCTTGATGGTAATGCTGGATATAATCAAAACAACCTTTGTATGTTCAGGATTTCTTGGTTTATTTGAGTGGGTAGTCATGACCTTTGGTTTAAACAATGCTTCAAAGAGCGGAATTTAATCTTTCATGACTTGCTTGGTGTAATATTAGAAGTGTATATTGATGATATTGTTGTCAAATCGTCTAGTTTAGAATGCCATTTAGCTGATTTCAGGCTTGCTTTTGAGAATGCGTCGATATAGTTTAAAGACGAATCCACTCAAATGTGTTTTTGGTGTATCGGCTGGGAAGTTCTTAGGCTTTATTGTACATGAGAATGTCGTAGAGATAGATCCTAAAAAGATCGAGTCTACTAAAAAAGTACAAGACCCTACTTGCAAGAAAGAGTTGCAAAGGTTCTTGGGCAAAGTGAATTACTTTAGAAGAATCATTTGTAATTTGCCTGGGAAAGTGAATGCTTTTACTCCTATTCTTCAGTTGAAAGATCAAGCTGAATTGGCTGAGGAGATCGAGCATTATTTATCTTCACCGCCCGTTCTTCAAGCACCAAAGAGTGGGGTTCCTTTCAGATTATATGTGGTGGCTAAAGAAGGTGTTATCAGTGCTGTTTTGACTCAAGAAACCGAAGGAAAGGAACATATTGTTACATATGTGAGTAGAAGGTTTTGGATGCCGAAACAAGGTATACATTTATTGAAAAGTTGTGCTTATCATTATATTATCCTTGTACCAAGTTGAGGCATTATTTGTTATCAAATACTTGCATAGTAGCATGCCAAACCGACATAATTAAATACATGTTGCATAGACCAATTTTAAGTAGTAGAATTGGTAAATGGGCTTATGCTCTTATTGAATATGATTTGACTTGTGAACCTTTGAAATACATGAAAGGCCAAGTTGTAGTAGATTTTATTGTTGAGCATAGAATTAATGATCAACTTGGTTTAAATGTTGGTTATGTTACTTTTACCCCATGGAAATTGCACTTTGATGGATTGATTTGCAAAAGCGGGCTGTGATGTTGGTTTTATCCTTATATCACCAAACGGTGCTGTTTTTGAAGCTCTTAACCGGTTGGATTATAAGTGTACTAATAACCAAACCGAATATGAAGCTCTCTTGTTTGGATTGGAAATTTTGCTTGACATGGGGGTGAAACATGTAGAAGCTAATGGTGATTCTCTTCTAGTGGTATAGCAAGTTTCCAAGGTATGCCAATGTTTGGATGGTTTTCTAAATGCTTATCTTGATAAATGTTTATGTATCATATCTTGCTTGGATGAATTTATTATTTATCATGTACCAAGAGAGGAGAATTCGAGGGCTAATGCTCTAGCACAACAAGCATCTGGATATAGCGTTAAAAAAATAAATTTTCATAAAAGAAAGCTAACGTTTTACAAGGCCGAGAGTTATGCCCTGGAGGAGCCGGTCCAACCGCTCCCTTCAACTGGTCCGCTTGATGAAAATCCTACTTCGGATATTGAATGCTCTAAAACCATTAAGGACAAAGTGGATGATTGGAGGAAACCTCTTATTGATTATCTGTAGAATTCCAGGTGCACAGTTGATAGAAAAGTCCGATGGTGGGCTTTCAAGTACACTTTGATTGATGGTGAGAGTTGTATCGTCGGACCACAGAGGATTTACTTTTGAAGTGCTTGGATTCAAATCAAGTCAGAGTGGCTATGGGAGAGGTTCATGATGGTATTTGTGATACACATCAGTCGGCTCCTAAGATGAAGTGGCTTCTTAGGAGGGCTTGCTTTTACTGGCCTAATATGATAGCCGATTATTTTTACTACTACAAAGGATGTGAAGAGTGTCAAAAGTTTAGAGATATCAAGATGGTGCTTGTTGCATTGATGCATCCTATTATTAAACCATGGCCTTTTCGGGGTTGGGGATTGCACTTTGTTGCTAAAATTTATCCTCCTCCTTCAAAAGGATATTGTTTTGTGATAGTGGCTACTGATTATTTCACCAAATGGATAGAGGCAATTCCCCTTAAGAATATGACACATCGGGAGGTAATTGAGTTTATGATCATATTATACATAGGTTTGGCATTCCAAAAACTTTGACTACGGATTAAGGAATTTCACTCATATCTAAAGAAGTGCATGAGTTTGTTGGATCTTATAGTATTAAATTGCTCAATTCATCTCCATATTATGCTCAAGCCGAGTCTAGCAACAAGATTTTGATTAAGCTCATCAAGAAGAAGATAGAAGAAAATCCTAGAAGATGGCATGAGGTATTATCTGAAGCTTTATGTGCTCATCGTATTTCTAGATATGGTGCTACCAAAGTTACTCCTTTTGAGCTTGTCTATGGTCAAGAGGCCGTTTTACCTGTTGAGGTGAACCTAGGCACATATAGGTTGGCCAAGCAAAATTATCTTGATGTTGATGCTTATCATACTTTGATGATGGATAATGTTGATGAGGTGACCGACAAGCGATGGGAGGCTTTGAAGGAGATTGAGAAGGACAAAGTTTGACTTGCTAGAGCATATAATAAGAAGGTAAAAGCTAAACATTTTCAGGTTGGTGATCTAGTTTGGAAGATGATTCTACCCATACTACCTATAGGGACCAAAAGCAACAGGTTTGGCAAGTGGTCTCCAAGTTGGGAGGGGCCATACAAGATTGTGAAGGCACTTTTTGGGAATTCCTATATGGTGGAGATTTTGCAGGGACAACAGTTGCTTAGAGCTCTCAATGGGAGGTACTTGAAGAAGTATTATCCAAGTGTGTGGCAATATGCTTATGTAACATGGCCGATATCTTCACATATCGGCCTTAGAATGAATGGCCGGTGAATTCTGAAAAGAGCATCGGCCTAAGGCTTATTTTTTATTTTCTGGTACACTATGCTTTACCAAAAATAGGGTGCATGTGTTGGATCCCAAAATTGGTAGCAATCCGATCAGGCTGGGCCGACCAGTCAAACCGGTTCAGCCAGGCGGTCCAACCGGTCCAGGATCCTATAGCCGATATGGCAAAAGCCAACCAGTCTGACTGGTGGGTATAGGTGATCTTACCGGCTAAACCCTAATCCGAGTGGAATTGAGGAGTCCTAGCAGATTAAGATTTGTAATAGGATTTCCTTGCGGGACAAGACCTCCCCACCCTACAAATATTGAGGGCCATGGTTGATTGAGGCTAACAGCCAATCGAATAATCGAACAATACAGTTTACCTTTTTATTCTGAAACCCTAACCTTTTCCAACCTCCTTGCTTTCCTCCTTCGTGTCCATGGTGGTTGAGGAGGTACTGAGTGGCCTACCGATCTCATAACAACCCTAGGTGCATCATTCCTAACGGGGTTCCTCCCGAGCATGGGCGGAGCTACAATGTATGCCGGGTAGGCCCCGGCTGTGACGACCGACCCCTAATCTCCCGAGTCAATCTCGACCGGAACCCTGGATCCTAGCCATCTGTCTTGTTTTACCGCGCCGAGTGCTCAGCCTTCAGCCGATCCCGACCCCGGAAGACCCGACCCCTCTCCGTTTCGCTTCCCTCCCGACCCCGGCGAGCTCAGCCCACCGTCGGATCCTGCTAAGCTTTCCTCAAGCGTCCGTTCTATCCACCCGTTGGACACGCGAGATCTTTTCCCCCAGATCCTCCGCGACAGGCGCACTCGAGTTGCATGCCCGCTTCAGAGTCCCCTACCGCGTGGCTCGTCTTCTCCGACGCCCGCCGCTCAGTTTTGTTTCTGGCAAGCGACCAAGTGGGTTCTCGCGCCCCCTTCCCCAATGGCAGCGGAAGCCCCCTCTGCACCCTTTCTGCAGAACCTCGCCTCCCGCGCCCATCATCACGCCGCCAGATCCCGGCCCCAGAGCCCGATGTCGCCCGTCTTTTCCATCGCTTCAACCACAGTCGCGCCGCCTGGTCTCCGCTACACGACGATTCCTCCACCACCAACCCCGACCGCGGCCGCGACAGCCCCTTTCCCCGCCTTGTCAGAAGCCGCCCGACAATCTGTTGCTCCGCGCTCGCCCTCGCGACCGCAGCTGCCTGTCTTCTCACCTGTGCGCCCTCGATTCTAGCGCCGTTAAACCGGTCGCTTCTATCCAATCTTCCGCACGACGACGCCCGCCTTCCGCCAAATCTCAACCACCGGTCTACCCGCTCCTACGCCGCCCTGACGGCAGGAACCAATGGCTGCTGGCGTCACCCTCGGAGCCCTGCACCACCACCCTATTCGCTCAATCGCTGCCCCGGCAGAGCACTCCATTGCTTCTCCCCGGCCTTCGCGCCGCCCCCTTTCTCTCTCTCCCGCGCTGCATCCTTTCTCCGCTCCAGCAGCTATAAAAGGAATGCCCCAGTCGCCGGAGTTCCCTCCGCCATTGTTGCCTTAGCCATTCTCTCGCTCCCTGCTCAAGCTCCTAGCATCACCCACCAAGTTCTTGAGGAGTTCTTCTCTCAGATTCTCTCTCAGTTTTCTCCAAGTCGCCCAGCCGCTTGCTCCTCCGTGCTGCGTAAAAGCTCTCTTGCAATCTGCAAGAAGCATCGCCGCCGCCGGAGCATTGCCGGTCTTAGCTTCTGTTCAAAGCCTTAGTCCCTCCGCCCAAGTCTGCTTCTTCCCGACCCCAAGCTTTCCTTTCAGGAAGAAGGTGAGTTGCCGACCCCAGTCCGCCTCGCCCGACCCCTCTTATCCGCCCGACCCCGGTTCCGTCTCGCCCGACCCTGTCTGTTCCGCCGACCCTTATCCGCCTCGCCCGAGGGTTCGGCTGTGATCTTTTCTTCAACCCGAGGGTGTATGTGTAAACTTAGGAACCCTTCAGCGCTTGCGTCTGAGGATCCTTAGTTTTCCCACATCCTCTAGTTCAAGGATCGGATCATAAGTTCCTCTCCGACCCTTACCCCTTGATCATCATCAGCTCTCTTGAACCACCATAACCTCCTGCTCTTTGTCGCGAGTTTCTGGGCTCAGGCGAGCCAGTGTTGCTGTTGAAATAACCGTCTATGCTAACTTTTGCATTGCATTCGTGTAGAGCTGCACCTCGCCGACGGCTTCTACGAGCTTCACCCGGCGCCAGAAGAAGAAGCTGTAGCTGAGTTCCTGCCCGCTGAAGCCGAAGTCGCCCCAGAAGTCGAGCAGTTCCTGTCCTCCTTGCTTGAAGGCAAGCTCCGGTTGCATGAAAACCTTGAGTGTTTTACCAGACTTGCGCATGCCTTCTGTAACATGCTTGTGCATTTACGTATAGGAGTTGTTTGAAACCCTAGATGCATGACTTAGTTATCCCCACGATCTGAGCACTAGCTATTGGACCGAGTAGCTGCATTGCTTAACTAGAAAACGGTAAAAGCCGAGTGATTCCCTGTCACTCGCGAGTTGTAGGAGTTGCATGTTTACTCTCCTGTTATAACTATAAGGACGATGGACGGGGCAGGGTTTGGGTAACTCTTTGGTGGACGGATGGTTGCCCCGTCTGTCTATGAAATCTTGCTAAGGCCCGACAGTGGTGGTGTTCGTGATCAAGTGTTTGAAAGTACTAGCCTCATACTTAGTATGGGATGAGGAAGCCTAGTACCGGATTGAACCTAGACGTGAGCGGTCGCCCCATTGTTCTTGGAACGGAGTTTCCCCTGCTGGTTGTCGCACGTGGTGGCAAGCGTGGTCACAGGACGGCAGAGGCCGGGTCTGTGGAACCTTGCACCAAAGGAAATAGGCCCGACACGGGTTAGGGGATTGATGGGGAAGGCCGACACAGGAAGCAACCTCCGGGTGCGCGGATGTCGTGAGGCTAGGTTCACCATGCATGGTTAAAGAACTCGAATCGATTCGTCTGCCTCTCACAGTTTGAGATTGCTTGATCGCTATGTCACCCTGAGTAAATGAGGAATCTGATAATGACATGTTCGTTGATGTATCTATACCTCTTGTTTGGTTCTATGAATGCTTAGAATAGGTGGCACAACCTAGACTGGTAAATGAACCTAGAACCGGAGCTAAAACTTGAAACTAGGGTGTTACTTAGTGCTTTGGCATACAAAACCCCTCAGCCAAAAGCCTTGCATGTCTAGAAGTGAGGAGTAGTTTTACTCCTATCGGTTAAGTCTTGTTGAGCTTAGTAGCTCAGCCTTGTTGTGGCTCCTGTTTTTCAGGTGGAGTTGCTGCTCCCGACCCCTCTCTGGTTGGTGCTTGGCCGCCCCAGCTTTCGTCAGGCTGGACGGTCGAGTGGGATCCTTCCTCGGACGGCGAGGAGAGGATCCAGTGATGTCCCGGTTGGCCTCACCAGGGATGTCCGACCCCGACGAAGTCTTCCGCTAGTGTTTTTCTCTGTTGTTCCTTTTGAATCTTGTAAAACCCTAATGTTGGTTTTCATGGTCGAACTAAATGGGTGAATTTGCCTAACTCAATGGACTCGTTGTACTCTCTGAAACCACTCACCTTCGTGTGGGTTTGCTAAACTCAATCCTATTTAAGTGGTTAAATCGGATGAAATCCGACGGCACTTCGTGTTAACTCGGCTTAGGCAGGAGTGTCGCACGTTAGGCGACTTAGCCCTGTCTAAATCAAGCTAATCCGAAGTGGATCCGCCACACCGGCATAACCTGGGCCCAGCTGACGAGGAGGTATACGAGGAGCAAAAATCGAGTAAATGACGATTGGACGATTCACCTTCCACTTTGCCTTCCAGCCTTCCGCAGTTCCGCTTCGCCAGTGGATTCATGATTCGTCAGATTAATCTTTCGTTCCGCTTTGCCTTCCGTTTTGTCTACACGATTTGGCCCGGTAGCGGCACTACGCCAGTCTACGCCTCTGCAGCCTTCACGATTCTCCTCGCGCGAGCGTCGGGCGGACGCCTCACCTCGACCTTTGCGATTCTTCTGCGGATGACAAGGCGCCCAGGCAGGACTGCGGCCAAGGTGCAAGCGCAAGTAGTGCGTGGCGATCGCCTGCGGCCTGCCTGCTATCTGCGGATTGCGGAAGCTGGAAAGTTCAGCGGTCTACGAATTGCAGATCGGCGACGTCTGCTGCGCTGACTCGTTGAGACGTGTGTTATTTGTCTAAGAGTTCCGACGGACGACGGAGGTTTAAGATTAATCTATCTTCTATTTTTTTCTTATTTGAAGAAACTTATGTTCTTAAATATTTTTATTTATTTATATATGAGTATTTATTGTTTCAGTTCGTGAGTTTATTGAATGGACCATCAATCCATCAACATTCTTAAATTCATATCTTGTGAGCCTGTGATTTGTAAGTTTTCTACTCGAAAGTTTAAGACATGATCCTATCATTACATGTTTATTTTGCTAAAGTGTCTAGTTACTTGTCGTACTTACATTACATAGATATTGTTTTTTTCCAGAACGGTTGGATTATGAGGAGAGGCGGAGATATTGCATCTCTTTTTCAGAAACACGCAGCAAAGAATGCAGCAGTTGCTGCTGCTTCAAACAATGTCCCATCTCTAGTTGAAAATATTGTGGAAGAATAGAATCAAGAGCAGGATGGAGTGGTAGTTGAAGAAATCTCGGATCCTGTGCCCTCACCTCCACCACTGCAACCACCCGCATCACAGCCGTCGATTTATGACATCAATCGCCTTCCACATGATCCAGGTGAAAGGCAGCCCATTGAAAGTTATCATGTTAATGATCAAGATGCAATTCGAAGAGTATATATTATTAAAGGCTGATTCAAACCTATTAATCATGATTTTCCATCAAGAAAAATTGGAGGTAGGGATCGCCAATTCAATTTTGTATGGATGTATAATCATGAGTGGCTTGAATATAGTATCAAGAAGGATTCTGCGTTTTGCTTTATATGCTACTTGTTCAAGAAGGGTACTGGGTCAAATACATTTATTGTAGGTGGATGGAATAATTAGAATATAGGAAACAAAGCACTTCTCAAACATAGTGGTTCTATGACACACAATGCAGCTTAGGAGAGATACATTGGTTTTATAAATCCCAAGGTAGCAATTGATTATCACATTGAGAAGTAGACTGATGAGGATCTTCGCCTTTATAAGAAAAGATTGACATATTCACTTAAATGTATCAAGTTTCTTTTGCATCAAGGATTGGCATTTTGTGAAATTTCATTGAACTTTTGAAGTTTCTTGCAGGAAATAGTGATGAAGTCAACAAGTATGTCTTGAATAATGCTCCAGGTGATTTCACCTTAACTAGCCCAGAGATACAAAAGTAAATTATTTATTGTTGTGCCATAGAAACTAGAAAGAAAATAATTGAAGAACTTGATGATGAGCCCTATGCAATTTTAGCTAATGAGTCCAGTGACATATCACATAAAGAACAACTAGCTCTTTTCTTGCGTTATGTTGATAAACTTGGAAGGCCTTGTGAACACTTTATTGGAGTTGTTCATGTAGATGATACTACCTCTTTATCATTTAAGGAAACTATTGAGGGTTTACTTGTTAGTCATGGATTGACTATGACTCAAATTAGAGGTCAAGGTTATGATGGGGCCAGCAATATGAAAGGAGATATTAAAGGGCTAAAAACATTGATCATGCAAGAATCACCTTCTGCATATTGTATTCATTGCTTTGCACATCAACTCCAACTAGTTCTTGTTGCTGTTGCCAAGAGAAATACTGATTGTAAGATCTTTTTTGATCAAGTATCTATCTTATTGAATATTATTGGAGTTTCTTGCAAGTGTCATGGTATGCTACGAAATGCTAGGCTTGAGAATATCAAGAAAGCACTTGAGTGTGGTGAGCTTGAATCAGGGAGTGGATTAAATCAAGAGATGAGTTTGCCTAGGACTGGTGAAACTCGATGGGACTCCCGTTACAAAACTATATGCAGCATCATTACTATGTATTCCTCAATCCATGATGTGCTCATTGATCTTGGTGATGATATTTCACATAAGGATGATTGGACAAAGATACATTTTGTGCTTGGAGCATTTGAAACTTTTGAGTTCGTTTTCTTTGTGCACTTAATGCTTATTATTCTTGGATATACAAATGAGTTATCCGAGTGTTTGCAGAGAAGATATCAAGATATTCTTAATGCAATCTCCCTTGTTAATATGGCAAAGAACAAAATACAACAATTAAGGTCCGACGGTTGGGACCACTTTCTTAAGAGGATCACTTCTTTTTGCATTAAACATGATGTTGAAGTTCCTGCTATGGATGGTGATTATATGCTGTATGGAAAATCAGCAAGGTATGCCCGTGCCCGAAACCAAACAAATGATGACCATTTCAGAAGAGAAGTATATATTGGTGTCATTGATCAAATTAGTCAAGAGCTTGATAATCGGTTTGATGAGATCAATATGGAACTACTTTCTTGTATGTCAGCATGTCAGCCTTCAGTCCTTCCAATTCATTTGCTTTGTTTGATGCACAGAAGGTACGCAGATTGGCTGAATTTTATCCTAAGGACTTCTTCAAAAATGATTTGCTAAAATTAGAATTGCAACTTGATAATTATACTGATGACATGCGACGAGATGACATAGCTTCAAGGGTCTAGACAGCATCATTGATCTCTCAGTTAAACTTGTTCAAATACGGAGGCACAAAGTGTATGATATGGTTTCCTTGCTTCTCAATTTGATATTGCTTTTACAAGTGGCAACAATGATTGTTGAAAGGGTATTTTCTGCAATGGTTAAAGTGAAAATAAAGTCAAGGAATAAGCTAGGTGATAGTGTTTTGGATGATTGTCTAGTCATATTCATTGAGCAGGATATTTTCTTCCAAGTGAATGAAGAAGATATAATCAAGACATTCATGTCATTCAAAAAGCAGCGGGTAAATAAAGCAGACAAGTAATATTGTAAATTTCTTTTATACTATATTTTAAACTATTCATATTGTGATTTTTGAATTTATCGAATTGTAAATGGTTTTATTGAATTTCATAAGATTTTTTAGGTATACCCTATGGTAAAATTCTAGATCTGCCACTGCCCTCGGGGTGGTGATTCTAGGTTTTCACAGCGTTCCTGTGCCGACCGTTCTGAACCGGCTTGGAGGCAGGGACCTGACGAGGTGATTTCCACGTGCGTGCGATCTAGCATATTCGGCGTCAACAGGAACCATTTCTATCACTCAAAACAGCAGAGGATCTATCTGAGGCAAGTGGTAATTAACTCCTTACACCTACTTGAACCATCAAATCTCTTTTAAACACTGAGGCCTCTTCTGCCGGATCGATCATATATATATTATCGTTACCCTTTTCCTAGCCTCACTAACCGCCTTCATGACCTTTAGCAGCTCCAGTTAACGCCATCAAGGTGTTAAGTTGTCTCTTAATCCTTTTCTATACGTTTAAGGGGTTAAGTTGAGTCGGTGACGTGGACTTCCTTCTATGTAAATTAACACGAAATGGGCCTGGCCTTTGGATTCCAGGCCGACCATTATCATCCCCGGCGAAGGCCACGCTTGCTAACTGAAGTAGTCACGCCAGCAGCCAGCTGGTTTCTCGTTTTCCATTCAACTCAAAAGTAGCCAGAGACACACCATCCGCGACGGGAAGAAAAGCACTAGCCGAGTAGGCGACGCGCCAAGCGTCACTGCGCGGGGGAGGAGGCTGATGCATTCACGGCAACCCGGCCCCCTCTGTCACGTTGCTCTGCATGCGCGCGCGAACCATGTGTCGCGGCCATTATTGCAGCCAGTTAGCCCCCCGGCCCGCCGGCGTGGCGCGCGTTTCTCCCTTCGGCCCGCTTTATGTCTTCGGCATTCCCCTTCCCTCTACCATCGTCACAGAGCCTGCCACAGGGAGCTCGATCGTCCCGCTCCTGATCCCTCCAAAGATCGCGGCCTAGCCGCCATGTCTCGCCGAAGAGTCCTTGACCCCGTCGAAGCCGGCGCGCTGCTGCTGATGGCGGCGTTCTTGCTGCTGTGCTTGCGCGTGTCTCCAGGGCGCGCGGCGCCGGCCGGTGCGGAGGTCACTGAGTTCCCGGGGTTCCATGGCGTGCTCCCCTCCAAGCACTACGCCGGGTAAGAGAACCGTTCCCAAGATCTACGATGGGATGGATGCTATTCTTTGCGTTCTCAGGATTCTTCCTCGCTATCTGCGTCTCATGTTTCCGAGAACTTTTGCATCTTGCTCCGCTCCTCGCACTTGTATGAAAGAAATCCGAGCGAGCGGGACGGCGATCTGACGCCGAGGACTGTTTCATTCTAACATATGACGGCTGTGAATTTCTCACGACGACCTTTTTGTTGGTTTAGTTCCACGCTGGAGTGATCACAGGCTCCCAGATTCGTGATCAGGCATGACAAAAGCGGCATAGATTGCGGAAGAGCAGCAGAAACCACACTGTGGGTCTGGAATCCTGGATGGCATATTTGCAATTTCTCCCAGACGGTTTTATCAAAAATCTTCCGTGCTTTTAGCATAGAAGAGACCACGACATGTGCCCTTCCACTAAGTAGAGAACTCACCTTCCATGCGTCGCATTTTATCCCGATTTAAGGTTGGTCCGGGACAAAAGGTTCACCAACCAGGACTAAAGCTCGGTCACTGGTAGGGAGCTCACCAACCGGGACCTTTTATCCCGGTTCCAAAGGCTAGTGGAAAAAAAAGACCCTGAGAGGCCTTTTATCCCGGTTTGTAATACCAACCGGGATAAAAGAGGTCTTTTATCCCGGTTGATGTTTCAAACTGGGATAAAAGGGTAGAGAAATCAGGATAAAAGGGGATGTTTTATCCCGGTTGGTGTTTCCAACCGGGATAAAAGGGTCCCCCACGAGTTAATACAAAATGATTGCATCCCCTATATAGTTAGATGTGCTGTGTAGGTGGGATGGCAAGGAAGCTACGCACAGAGGCTGGAGGTCGTGGGTTCGAAGCGCGCATATTTCGCGTGAAAAATCGTGGGACTTGGGACGTGCGCGTGTGGAATTTCTTTTTTTTTGCAGCGCCTGGCGTGGTGACCCGTTTTATCCCGGGGTCTTTAGTCCCGGTTGAGTGACCTGGGACAAAAGATCCTCCCTTTTATCTCGATTGGTTTATCCCTCATTGTCAGGCACAGCAAAGTCTGCGCTTTATTTTTCCTTCCTAGATACATTGCATAACGTTCTTTCGAAGCATTTCGGTATTGAGTTCACTAACTTCAATTGCATATGTGCAAAGTTCTAATAATTCAGCAATTTCCGTAGTGTTGCTTATTACATTTTGCTCAAAAGAATTATATTATCAGTTGTTAAAAATGTGTCAGCAAACACCATCTGCACCTAAACAAGTCATGGGAATAGGTCGCATTATATGTGTTTGCAGGCGTGCCTAGTATAATATAAAGACATTTAGTTTTTTCCATTTCTGTTTTGCAGGTATATAACAGTTGGGCATGAACAACAAAATAGACATCTATATTACTATCTTGCCACTTCCGAAAGGAACCCTACTTTAGATCCTGTGGTCATATGGATAAATGGTGGTCCAGCGTGTTCAGGGTTTAGTGCGTTTCACCATTCTATCGGTACGCACATGCTTTTAAGTGATTTCTCATTTGTCTACAGTATCTTGCTATCCAAGTTATGAAAATATAATGGTTATGCTCTTCTATCTCTGTACTAGTATATCATTGTTTATGCAGTACATTATCTATTTTCGCTATCATTTTTATGCAATTCATGTTATCCATATGGTGTTGAATGCAATTCCTAGTCTATGCAAGTTGACTAAGGCTTGTACTGTATTACACAAAAAACAATAATAAGACTACAACGACCATTTTTTTTCAGGACCATTCAAAATTGAGTACTCCCAGGTTCATGTCAAAGACGACCCACGAGCTACTAAGAATCCTTACTCATGGACTAAGGTATACTGAGCATAACACATGGGCAGGTGTAAATATGAAATCTATTTTATGTTTAGTGACTTCAGGAATTCCATACTTACACCCAATGTTTCCTAATTTTTTTTGCTGTCCAAAATATGTAACTAATACTTTTGTTGTACAACAATCACAGATGGCTAGCCTCCTTTTGGTTGACTCACCAGCAGGTGTGGGCTACTCTTACGCTGAGAATGACGATGACTACATAACAAATGATACCAGCAGAGTTGCGGACTTATATGACTTTCTGTCAAAGGTCAGAGTACTTTATGATCACCTATATATTGTACTACAATTAAATTTCTCTCGTTCTGATGAGGTGGTTCTTATCCCAGTGGTTCGCTGAATATACTGAGTTTATGTCAAATCCTTTCTACGTAGCTGGATGTTCTTACAGTGGAGTGATAGTACCTGTACTTGCACAGGAAATTCTAAAGAGTATGTTGCGACACAGTTTTACAATCCATTTATTGTACAGTATACAGATGTGATGTATTTTAACTAAAAGAATGAGCAAACATTTAGGAAATGAAGAGCCATATCGAATGAAGATAAACTTCAAGGTAATATGCAAATAAGTATTTTGTGTTACTCATTTGGAAACTTGAAACATTTTTTGTCCATTTACAATGTAAAGTGTAAGCACTTTAAGTGGTGCCTTCAAAATGACATATTTTTTGTTGGCTCTATCCTCCATTTTGTAAACTAGTATTTTAGGCTTGGTTTGCTGGAAGACCCTAACACCAAAACAAGATTATACAGGTTAGAATGCCAATGGTACCCAGCGAATGAACCAAAAGGCTCCAATTGAATCAATCATTGTTGGTTATTTCAATATATTGCAGGAATCATAGGTAAAATATTTTGATATATATATGGTTAGTAGTCAAGAGGTAATCAAAGCGTCCTTGAGTTGTTTTAGGTGGATAGCCTATAGAAAATAGACAATCCTGCACCTAGCTTATCACAACATAAAAACTTTGCAACTTGATCTGATCAAGCCTTAAAGTTGATCTGACCGTCTTCATTGTGTTCCAATACTAGATATCCTCCTCCACGCAAGGTCGTTTTATGACATGAAGCACTATATGTTAGTCATGGCCTCATGGATAGGTTGTAGACAACATGTTCGCTTCTTCATGGATAGGTCATAGACAAGATGTTTGCTTCTTTTACCATTTAGGAATCTTCCAACTTGATCTAAGGGTTGAATAGTTAACTACACATTAATAGGAAAATTGCACTAAAAAATATAGATCTGGTTCTTGAATTCTACAGTATCTTTTATAGTATCAAATAAAAAAATCAAACAGTGTTAATAAAAACCATTAGAGGATTGGGTGACAGGGGGTCTCCACCATATTTTGTTTCTTTGATGCTCTATTTTTTTTCCTTAGATCAATTTGTATGTACAATTTTATGTATATATAAAATTTGCATTTCAGATACTTAAGAACATTGTAAAGTCATTTCAGTTTTCAAATAAATCAACTCAAAAGTTTTATTGCAGGGGTATTCATTGTGCAATCCAGCTGTTGATGTAGACATAGAGAACAATGCACATGTTCCATATGCATTTCGAGTGGGTTTGATTTCAGAAGAATTGTTTCAGGTACAGTTGTTACAAAAAATAACACTGCTGAATTTTTTCTTTTTTATCTGATTTTAGATTTTTCTCTCGAATCCAACATTTCTTTTGGTAAATAGAGCTTGGTTACTACTTGTACTGGAAGGTATTGGAATAACTCTAATCCATCATGCCAAGAGAACATGGAGCAATTTTATATGGTAATCTGGATCTCTCTGTTTCTCTGATGTACCTACAACTTTTGAGAGAAACAGGACGGGTTACCCCCTACTGATTATATATATAAATAAAAAAGCAAATACATATAAATTTTATTGGGTCCTCTCTAACAATTCAAATAATGTGAGTGCAGCAAATCAAAGGCATTAACATGGAGCATATTCTGTGCCCACCATGTCGATACAAGATGGGGATAACTAAAGAATTCATGGAATATGATTATGGTCAAATGTTTAAGCGGATTTCGAAATCCTCCAGTCATGGTTTAGAGTGCCATGTTAGTAATTGATCTACGAATTAATCCTCCATTTACCTTTGAGTTATTTGTGTAGTATCTTTATAGACTTTAGCTTAATTAAAAGATGGAGTACTTTTAGTAATTTTGAATCAATATATGGAGTTTGCATTCCAGGATCAAGAACAAGCCCTCGAGAAACTCTTTGATACAAATTTGGGAAGGGCAAAACTGCACGCAAAAGAGGCAAATAATATCTTACTGAATTTGCTTAATACACTAGGTGGACTCTATTGCTGAATTTTAATGTTGTGTCCATTTCCTCAGCCTGAAGTATCAGGAAGATGGAAGAGGTGCCCCAAGCATATTCAATACACGAGGGATATTTTAACATTAACAGAGTATCACTTGAATGTAACATCCAAAGGTTACAGGGTGTTCCTTTATAGGTAAGAGAATTAGATAGGTAAATTCTATTGTTATTCTTATGTGGCACTAATATGCCTGCTTTTTTTTAGTGTAACAGTACTAGCTGTACAAATGCCCCATTTTAAGTGTCAATATGCATTCTACACATTTAAATTTCTTGTTATGTACTAACATACTTTGACCATATACACACCTGGCCCGCCACCACAAACAAGAAAAAGTTTCGTCCCAAACATCAATCACTCCTTTCTTTACTATTCTTGTGGTTTGTCCGAACGATATGACTACACTAGCGATGACATGTATGTAACTATGAATTGCATACAACCACAAATGTCGTAGCTTTTTTTTTCCATCGGGTTATAGTTAATTAGATCCATTTGGTCTTAAACCATTATGATGTTGTATGAACAATATATTAGTATTCATTATAGAAGAGTGAGAAATATCAGAAAATGCAACTTTTTCGATAAGGGAAGTTTTAATTAATCAAGATCGTCACATCGAGCTGATACAAAGACCGAAGCACTCTCGGCCTCTGCATAACTAGGATACACACAACCTAATAAAACCAATTAAAAGACCGACACACTAATTACATTCAATCCGATGACTAGACTGCTACCCATGTACCCGAGTAAAAAACTCAAGATGACGTTGTAACCAAGTCTTGAGTAGCTGTTGAGTGACTATAAATGTTTTATTTGGAGGGTGTTCCATATTGTTCTACCTCATTAGTGATTACTGAGATAGAGAACATTGCTAAAGAATTTGGGTGCACTTGTACGTTGTGAGGCTAGCTGACGGGTGATCAGGCTGGTTTTTTCTTTTGAGCTACAGCCACCTCACCTGCTAAGCCTAGCTGAGGATCTCTAGGATCAATTGGCCTCTCCTCACACGACCCCATGCAATTAGACAGTGGCCTCTATTTACCTCTTTTTGACACTTCCATAAGAAAGGACGTTGTACTTTGTCAATTGCGTTGATTACCCATTTAAGAAAGTCTCCAACACAATCAGCTGGCAAATAGGTATGGCAGTAAGCACTGCTTGGATGAGTGTTCAAAATAATTTCAGGGTTTGAGCTAGTGACCACGAGTCTGTGACTCATTGATGCCCAACTGAAGTCAAGATCAATTGATGAGCTTGAAAGGCTTTAATATTCATTCATACTCATATCATTATCATCGCCGACTTACAACTGTACCTTATTTTGTTCAGATTCAACATCTTGGCACTTCGACTAAGTAGTGGATATTTTGCTACTATGACTAAGATAGATAGGTTGGCAATACGCACCAAGGGTGGTGCCACCGGTCAGGGCTCGAACCCTGACACCCGCAAGCCTCCCACAACGGCCGAGTCGTGGAGACTCCTTTCAAAAAAAAAGATAGATAGATGCCATTTCATCAACCTTTCAATTTTTCCCTGCTGCCCAGACTTTATAGGTTCTGGTTTGCTTTAATTAGTAACTTATTGATAGATTATTCCTCCACGGTGTTGATAAAAATGAAAACTAATATTAATATGATTGAACTTTCTTGAAAAAAAGAATTCAGCTAGGGAAATACGATTATTGTTCTCACCTTAAAATAGAACAATAATCTATACTATGTGATTATTGCGAGAAAGTTGAATTGTATTAATACATAGTATAGATTATTGTTCTATTTTACGTACAGTACATACTTCTATTGTTGACATCGGTGTGCAATGCTTAATCAGTTCCATTTAGTTTTCCTAATATGGAAATACGCCATTGAATTTAAAAAGAGAGGGATGAGAATTAAATCATCCTCAAGAAAGGAAACACCTTAATTAGAAGCAAAAACACTGCCTAAATAACTCAACAAGAAAAGAAGTTTCAGAAACTTCCTGCAACACTTCTGGATAAGACTTTGTTGAATAATAGGATTGAAGCAAACACAAAGCCATTGGAACCCTTCACTTCCAAAGCTTAAATTCAATCCATCGACACCAAAGTGTTCACCGTATGTTAACTACCTCATCTTTGGTTCACAACAAGAATCCACCCATCATCAAAGGACTTGACAGCAATAAGCACGCCAAAAAAGGTGAAACACTATGACATCAAGCCAAAACAGCATGAAATGCGAATATTCAGTAGATCACAACATAAAACAATTTTAACCGATTTAATTTCAACTGGAAGCAATTTACACTACTACTAGAAAACAAATTGAAGAGTGATCAGCCCAAGGGATTGTTGCACCTATTTTTTTTTATTCTAGAGCAACTTCTATTTATCTTTTGTGTGTAATAATCTTAATTTAATCTACAATGCAGTGGCGATCATTCATTGCTAGTTCCTTTTTCTGCAACTATGGAGTGGCTGAAGAAATTAAACTACAAAGAAACTGAGAAATGGCACCCTTGGTTTGTGGAGAATCAGATTGCTGGGTAAGTATATCTACTTGCTAGAAAAAAATAAATACAAACATTTTGGTTCCTGAACTTTAGAGTGCTAAAGTTACTCTTATTATTCATCTCTTTTGAAAAACGGATCCAGAGTTGATTCAATGTTTACTTAACACAGAAAATGCCCTAGAAAAATTGATTGCATAGGGGACAGTAATGGTACTGCTAAAGTGAAATCAATGTTTGTATTTCAATTAACTGCATAGTTCAAAAATGTACTTAAACAAAATCTCTTTAAATGTTTTATATAGTAAAGTTCTAAAAAATATTATATTTTGAAGGTAAGTTTTTTTTCCTTTGACTGTTTTAAATAGGTATTCAATTAGGTATGGGAGCAATATATTGTTTGCAACAATAAAGGTATGCATATCTACTTATTGTATAATATATAAGAGTATCATTCAATAAATTTTACGACCATCGTGTACTAATCAGTTTAATTTCATAAAATCTCTTTAGGGGGCTGGTCATGTTCCATCGGACTATTTGCCATTTGAAGCATTTGTTGCCTATCAAAGGTGGATAGATGGGGCTGCTTCTTTGTGATAACTTGACTCCTCTGTATCGCTCCATAATAATTCTGAGTTCAGTGCCAAGGATTGTGACAGCATCTCTGCTTGGATCCTGGCCAATGTTAGTAGCCTTGGAATAAACAGTGCTGTGCATGACACTATGAAGGTTAATTCATCTGGCAGCAAATCTTTTATACATGTTTCTTTGCTTTACATAGTGGGTGCAATTATTAGTTTACAGAGAAGCACTAGTAGAAAAACAACCTTCCATCCTCAGCAAAAATGTCGGTTGTTTTTGGACCCGGGACTAAAGGTGATCCTCAATAAAAAGCTCATCCGTGGAGACACCTTTAGTCCCGATTGGTAACACCAGTCGAGACTAAAGATGATCCTTAATTTAGTCCCGGTTGTGTTACAAACCCGGACTAAAGCCTCCGGTTGTTAATAGCAACCGGGACTTTGCTTTACAGAGTGGGTGCAATTATTAGTTTACAGAGAGTAGAAAAACGACCTTCCATCCTCAGCAAAAATGTTGGTTGTTTTTGGACCCGGGACTAAAGGTGATCGTCAATAAAAAGCTCATCCGTGGAGACACCTTTAGTCCCGATTGGTAACACCCATTGAGACTAAAGATGATCCTTAATTTAGTCCCGGTTACTAAAGCATCCCCACGAGTTACTACAAAAGGATTGCACCCCCTACTTAGTCAGATGTGTTTTGTAGGTGAGATGGTAAGGATGCTACGCGCAAGGCTTGTGGTTGTCGGTTCGAATCCCATGCACCGCGTACGTGCATATTTCGCATGAAAAATCGCATGACTTGTGGCTTGCGACATGTGGGGGGCCTCCCGGTAATTTCTAATATTTTTTTGGCGCAAAACCCTTTACTTCCGGTTGGTAAGATATGACTTTAGTTTCAGGTGAAAGAACCGGAACCTTTAGTCTCGAATGATTAGTTCCAGTTGGAAAAACCGATCTATCAGCTAACAGGGACTAATGCTCATTTCTCCTACCGGTGAAGGCAAGTTCAAATCTCTAATTTGTGCCAGTCTCTTCATGCACAATATGCATGCTTTCTTCTTACAGAAGAGGGCCAATCCCCAATAAACACGTGTTTGCAGATTAACCAACAATCACCAATATTTTAAGTGAGCCAGCTCCCATAAAAATATCATCAGTGTTTGAAAGGAATCACACGTGTGAAACAAAAACTAAATTAAGAACTGACGATGGCAATCACACACTACCGGAAACAGTAACTTTGCCGAGTGCCCCAAGCACTCGGCGAAGGTCCAAATACACTCGACAAAGGGTTTGCCGAGTGTAACACTCGGCGAACCCTACTCGGCAAACTTTCCCTCGGCAAACAGTGTGTTTGCCGAGTGTCGATCGTTGGGCACTCGGCAAAGCCTTTGCCGAGTGCCAGAAAACACTCGGCAAAGCCTTTGCCGAGTGCCAGAAAACACTCGGCAAAATATAACACTCGGCACAAAGGCGATAACGGTCTGTGACGGTAACGGCTGCTTTGCTGAGTGCCAGACGGCCGACACTCGGCGAAGACTTAAGTTTTGCCGAGTGTATTTTAAATGACACTCGGCAAAAAGAAAATCTTTGCCGAGTGTATTTCTACATGGCACTCGGTGAAGGTACACGGTTTGCCGAGTGCCTTCCCCGTGGCACTCGGCAAAGAGGCCCCATCTGCCAGATTTTTTTGAGCCGTTTGCCGAGTGTTTTCCAGTGGCACTCGGCGAATCTACATAGTTTGCCGAGTGCCTTCCTTTTGGCACTCGGCAAAGAGGCCAATCCCGCAAAAATTTTATGACGCCTTTGCCGAGGGTTTTGGCAATGCAATCGGCAAAGCCGTCGAACTAACAGAAAATGGCCTCTTTGCCGAGTGTTAACACTCGGCAAAGTATCCATCCACCTACTGAAAAAACAGAAATGTTACGTATAAAGGACCCCTCTCAAAAAACAACCACAGAAGCACAGGCATATAAATTACACCACAGGCATATAAATTGCACCACAAGCATCATAAGCACACAAATAACATTCACAAGTTCTCGTCGAAACAAGTAATTCACAAGTTTTGCATCACAAACACCTCTAGTTCACAAGTTACTGAGGAGGATGAGGAGGATGAGGAGGCTGAGGAGGATGTGCAGGTGGCCACTGCCCCCAAGAAGATTCTGCATTGGACGCCGCCGATTGATTCTGCACAAAGTTATAGAGATTGCATTAGTCACTTTTCTAGTGTAAGTCTGTAGTGCCTCTAGTTTCTAGTTTAACTCTAGATTGATTGTAAGGTTGAGAGTGACTCATAGGAGTAGCTGCAGGAGGTGGTGGAGGTGACGGGAATAGGTTCGGTGGCATAGGTGGTGGAGTCTGACCTAAACTGTGAAAGACACTCTGCATGTATTGGAACATCTGCTCCGTCCTCTGCCTTTCTAGCTGCCGATCCGCCTCGATCCTCGCCTCTAGTTCCTCCCGGCGCTTCCGTTCTACCTCCACCTGGGCCTACAATATTTCATCCCAATGTCTTATTTCCAAGCAAAAGATATGTACAAAATGAATGAAAAATTAAAGAAACAGGAATAACCTGTAGAGCCTGCATCTGTAACTGTGTAGCGGTAGGCCGTGCCCGTATCGCTGGGCTCGAGTCCGTGCTCCTTGCTCGGATCTGGGAGAGGGTAGGAGTACTGGCAGTGTCGATCACGCTATCTCCAATCCAATACCTGCCATGCTTCTTCCCTCCTCCCACCCTCATCACAATTTCAGCATCAATATCCTGAGAGCTCGGATCGAACTCTGGCCCATGAACCTCCCTCGTCATTGCTGTGTACTCGGTGACGCGGCTGTGGATGCTGGGATGTCTGTATGCCTCGGGCGGGTCCTCCGGGTTGAAGTCGATGTCTGCCGTGGCCTTGCCCTTTTTGGACATAACCCATGCCTTGAACCGGGAGCACTCATGGCCTTCATGTGATGACATCTGCGACAAAAATATAAAAGGATTACAAAATATGCAGTATTATGTGTATTATGTGTGAGAATAAAGAAATGAATTCACGTACCCATTTTTCCTTGTATTCATCAAGGCTCAGGCTGCCTTGATGGTGTGGTGCATATGGCATCTGCAGATGCCGCTCCCGGCAAGCAACGTGGTTCTCCAACCACCCGGGCTGCAACCACACGTCCACCATTTGTTCCCAGCACCGGGTAAAGGATCGGCACCACCACGGAGGCACCTACATCATCAAGTGTGTGACATATAACAAAAGAAGTGAAGCGTAATTAATCTTAGAAATAGTAAATATTAACTTTCTGTACGTACCATCATGAATTCTTCCTTGGTCAGGTTCATTGTTCTGGCCTCTTCTTTTTTGAACCTCATCCTTCTGTATTCAGCATAGAAGTCGATG